>NC_083416.1:53221112-53846112 GCF_020745735.1 Hemiscyllium ocellatum
ATGCTTTGATTAATGCAAGATTAAATTATCCAATCCCTCTGAAGAAGTCACACACAAGCCTGGAAATATTAACTCTGTTTCATCAGATCTGTTGAGTTTTTCCAGCTCTTGCTGTTTTTATTTCAGATATCCAGTGTCTGCAGTATTTTAGACCATAAGACCATATGACATAGGAGCAGGCAGTAGGCCATTCAGCCCATCGAGTCTGCTCCGCCATTCAATCATGGCTGATACGTTTCTCAACCCTATTCTCCCGCTTTCTCCCTGTAACCCTTGATACTCAAGATCATATCTACTTCAGTCTTAAATATACTCAATGACCTTGCCTCCACAGCCTTCTCTCAGATAAGTAATTAAAGGGAATTTCTCAGATACCTAATAATGTATGAAATCATGGTGCTATAATAGAAAATATGTTGTAATAAGTATCCATAATGAAAACAATAAAATCACAGCAAGGATTCCTGTCCTGAAGCAAAATGAATCAATGTTTCAGCAAGGTCTTTAGGGTGTGGGAGTGTGAAAACTGGATCTGACATGTGTTTGGCCAAAAAGTGTTTAGTGCAAAGGTGCTTAGATAAAAAGCTTGGGTGCAATATACAAGAATATTCAACATCAGTGGAAGAATCACAACTTCCATATGCAGGACCTAATGTCTGGACGTCTTATTTAACAGCTTCCACTAATCTTTCAGCTGTTTACAATTTATATAAATGGCTTGGATGAAAGGACACAAGGTACAGTTGCCAAATTTGCTAATGATAAAAGATAAGCAGACAAATAAGTTGTGAAGAGGACAGAAAGAGATAAAATGATATAAATAGGTGAATTGAATGGCAAAGATCTAATAAATAGAGTATAATGTGGGAAAATAGAAATTGTTCATTTTGTTGGGAATAATAATAATAAAACATTAGCTATATAGTGAGATTTTGCACAGCTCTGAAATGCATAAGGATGCGTGTGCCCAGTGCATGAATCACAAAAAGCTAGTATGCAGGTACAGCAAGTAATTGGGAAAGCTAATAGAATAACATCATTTATTACAAGGCTTATGATTCAGTCATACAGGGCATTGGTATGACCACAGCTAACATATTGTGCACAGTATTGGTCAACCTATTTAAGGAAGAATATGAATAATTTGAAACCACACAACACCAGGTTATAGTCCAACAAGTTTATTAGGAAGCACTAGCTTCAGAGCACTGGTAGCTGTGGAGCAGGACAGTAAGACACAGAATTTATAGCAAAAGATTTGCTATATATTTTGTTATAAATTCTGTGTCTAATGGTCCTGCTCCACAGGTACCCGATGAAGGAGCAGCGGTCTGAAAGCTAGTGCTTCCAAATAACCCTGTTGGACTATAACCTGGTGTTATGTGATTTTTAACTTTGTCCACCCCAGTCCAACACCAGCTCCTCCAAATCATAAATAGTTTGGAAGCAGTTCAGAGGCTTGTCAGACTAATGCATGAAAAGGACATTAATCTTTTGGAAATGTTGGATACGCTAGAGGCATGAGTGAGGAAGAAAGTTCCAATGTCCTTGAACATCTTTATGGTAGAGGATAATAGATTCTTGGCAAGCAAGAGGTAATAGGTTATCAGTGTCAGGCAAGAATATAAACGTGAGGTTATAATTAGATCAGCCACAATCTTAGTAAGTGGCAAAATAGGCTTGAAGGTTGAATAGAGTCAAGATTAGAGTGGTGCTAGAAATGCACAGCAGGTCAGGCAGCATCTGAGAAGCAGGAAAATCGACGTTTCGGGCAGGAGCTCTGCTAACATTTTATCTTCTTGCCCATTGTTCTCACTATAAAGTGCCTTGGGATACTTACATGAGAAATGCTGGGTAAGTACAAGTGGAAATTCTAATCTTTATGTATGGTTTAGAGTCATAGAGATGTATATCACGGAAACAGACCCTTCGGTCCTGCTCCTCCATGCTAACCAGTTATCCCAACCCAATCTAGTCCCACCTGCCAGCATCTGGCTCATATCCCTCCAAACCCTTCCTATCCAGATGCCTTTTAAGTGTTGCAATTGTACCAGCCTCCACCACTTCCTCTGGCAGCACATTCCATACAAGTGCTATCCTCTGCGTGAAAAAGTTGCCCTTTAGATCTCTTTTATATCTTTCCTCTCTCATCCAAAATCTATGCCCTCTAATTCTGGACTTCTCCACCCCAGGGAAGAGACTTTGTCTATTTATCCTATCCATGCCCTTCATGATTCTAGAGACCTCTATAAGGTCACCCCTCAGCCTTCGACGCTCCAGGGAAAACAGCTCCAACCCAGTCAACATCTCCATATAGCTCAAATCCTCCAACCCTGGCAACATCCTTGTAAATCCTTTTTGAACCCTATCAAGCTTCAGAACATCAGGAGACCAAAATTGCACGCAATATGCACGCAATATTTCAAAAGTGGCCAAACCAATGTCCTGCACAGCCACAACATGACCTCCCGCCTCCTGTACTCAATACTCTGACCAATGAAGGAAAGCATTCTAAACATCTTCACTATCCTATCTAACTGCAAATCTACTTTCAGCAAGATATGAAACTGCACTCCAAGGTTTCTTTGTTCAGCAACTTACCATTTAGTGTATAAGTCCTGCAAAGATTTGCTTTCCTAAAATGCAGCACCTCGCATTTATCTAAATTAAACTCCATCTGCCACTCTCAGCCCATTGACCAATCTGATCAAGATCCCATTGTAATGTAAGGTAACCTTCTCCACTCCAATTTTGGTGTCATCTGCAAACTTACTAACTGTACCTCTTATGCTCACATTCCAAATCATTTATATAATTGATGAAAAATAGTGGACCCAGAACTGATCCTTGTGGCACTCCACTGGTCACAGGCCTCCAGTCTGAAAAACAACCCTCCACCACCATCCTCCGTCTTCTACCTTTGAGCCAGTTCTGTATCCAAATGGCTAGTTCTCCCTGTATTTCATGAGATCTAACCTTGCCAATCAGTCTCCCATGCGGAACCTTGAATACCTTACCGAAGTCCATATAGATCACCTCCACACTCTACTCTCATCAATGCTCTTTGTTACTTCTTCAAAAACTCAATCGAATTTGTGAGACATGATTTCCCACGCACAAAGCCATGCTGACTACCCCAAATTAATCCTTACCTTCCCAAATATATGTACATCCTGTCCCTCAGGATTCCCTCCAACAATTTGCCCACCACTGATGTCAGGCTCACCGGTCTATAGTTCCCTGGCTTGTCCTTACCACCCTTCTTAAACAGTGGCACCATGTTAGCCAACCTCCAATCTTCCGGTACCTCACCTGTGACTATCGATGATATAAATATCTCAGCAAGGGGCCCAGCAATCACTTCCCTAGCTTCCCACAGAGTTCTAGGGTACACCTGATAAGGTCCTGAGGATTTATCCACGTTTATGTATTTCAATACATCCAGCACTTCCTCCTCTGTAATATGGACATTTTTCAAGATGTCACCATCTATTTCCCTGCATTCTATATCTTCCATATCCTTTTCCACAGTAAACACTGATGCAAAATAATTGTTTAGTATTTCCCCCATTTCCTGCAGCTCGACACAAAGGCCGCCTTGCTGATCTTTGAGGGACCCTATTCTCTCCCTAGTTAACCTTTTGTCCTTAATGTATTTGTAAAAACATTTTGGATTCTCCTTAAAGCTATCTCATGTCCCTTTGTGCCCTCCTGACTTCCTTCTTAAGTATACTCCTACTGCCTTTATACTCTTCGAAGGATTCATTTGATCTATCTTGTCTATACCTGACATAGGCTTCCTTCTTTTTCTTAACCAAACCCTCAATTTCTTTAGTCATCCAGCATTCCCTATACCTACCAGCCTTTCCTTTCACCCTGACAGGAATATACTTTCTCTGGATTCTTGTTATCTCATTTCGGAAGACTTCCCATTTTCCAGCCGTTCCTTTACCTGCGAATGTCTGTCCCCAATCAGCTTTAGAAAGTTCTTGCCTAATACTGTCAAAATTAGCCTTCCTCCGATTTAGAACTTCAACTTTTAGATCAGGTCTATCGTTTTCCATCACTATTTTAAAACTAATAGAATTATGGTCGCTGGCCCCAAAGTTCTCCCCCTATGACACCTCAGACACCTGCCCTGCCTTACTTCCCAAGAGTAGGTCAAGTTTTGCACCTTCTCTTGTCGGTACATCCACATATTGAATCAGAAAATTTTCCTGTACATACTTAACAAATTCCTCTCCATCTAAACCCTTAACACTATGGCAGTCCCAGTCTATGTTTGGAAAGTTAAAATCCCCTGTCAGATAACTGAGATCTCCTTACAAATTTGTTTCTCAATTTCTCTCTGACTATTAGGGGGTCTATAATACAATCCCAATAAGGTGATCATCCCTTTCTTATTTCTCAGTTCCACCCAAATAACTTCCCTGGATGTATTTCCGGGAATATCCTCCTTCAGTACAGCTGTAATCTATCCCTTATCAAAAACGCCACTCCCCCTCCTCTCTTGCCTCCCGTTCCATCTTTCGTGTAGCATTTGTATCCTGGAACATAAAGCTGCCAGTCCTGTCCATCCCTGAGCCATGTTTCTGTAATTGCCATGATATCCCAGTCCCATGTTCCACCATGCCCTGAGTTCATTTGACTTCTCTGTTAGGCCCCTTGCATTGAAATAAATGCAGTTTAATTTATCTGTCCTACCTTGTTCTCTGCTTTGTCCCTGCCTGCCCTGACTGTTTGACTTGCTTCTTTTATCAACTGTACCAGTCTCAGATTGATCTCTTTCCTCACGATCTCCCTGGGTCCTCCATCCCACCTTAATAGTTAAAATCCTCCTGAGATGCTCTCGCAAATCTCCCTGCCAGTATATTCGTCCCCTTCCGATTCAGGTGCAATCCGTCCGTTTTGTACAGGTCATTGCTACCCAGAAGAGATGCCAATGATCCAAAAATGTGAATCCTTCTCCTCAGCCATGCATTCATCTGCTCTATCTTCCTATTCCTACCCTCACTAGCTTGCAGCACCAGGAGTAATCTCCTTTTTAAATTCCTACCTAACTCTCCATTCACAATCTCATTCTTTTCCCTTCCTATGTCATTGGTTCAAGTGTGTTCAATGACCTCCTGCTAGTGCCTCTCCTCCTTGAGAACATTCTGCACCATCTCTGAGACATCCTTGATCCTGGCACCAGGGAGGCAACACATCATTCTGATTTTTTACTGCTGGCCACAGAATCATCTGTCTGTGCATCAACCAGAGAGTCCTGTAACACAATCGATCTCTTGAAACGTGATGTACCCCTCCTTACATTAGAGCCAGTGGCAATACCAGAAACGTGGCTATTCATGCAACATTCCCCCGAGAATCCATCACCCCCTACATTTTCCAAACAGCATACTTTTTGAAGGGGGGATAGCCACAGAAGACTCCTGCACTAACTACCTACCTCTCTTGCCTTTCCTGGAGTTAACCCATTTACCTGATTTATCTGCAACATTTCTCCCTTCCCATAACTGCCATCCATCACATCCTCTTGCTCTTGTAAATTCCTCATTGCTTCTAACTGTCTCTCCAACTGATCCATTCGATCTGATAGGATTTGCAACCAACGGCATTTATTGGAGAAATTGCAGTATCACGTAAACTCTCCCTAAACTCCCACATCTGACAAGAAGAGCATATCAATCTACTAAAGTCCATTTTTGCTTCATTCAATCTATAGACCCAGAAAATAGTGCTGCCTTATTCGTCTACAAAACATTGCTCTAGGCTAATTTAATACTTGTGGCTTATATTTTTTAAGTTTAATCAAGTGACACATCTCAATAAAACATATAATCAAGAAAGAACCCACTCTACTCACTACTGCAGACTTATTGTAAGGCCATGCTTAAAATATTCACTTATCTGTTTCTGTGCTGTGACCTTTCCCAAACAGGTTCCTCCAAGATTAGTTGTGAATTTCATTGTCTGTTAATTTTCCCAGAACGCACTCCGATGTCCAGCAATATATGAATTCAAATAGCAAAGGCAATAACTGTGCAGGTTCACTCCTGTGTCAGTTAGCAGTGTGGGTTCCTCTCTCTCTCTCCTGCACTGACCTCACCATCTGCTTCCTTTGTCTATGCCTCTCCCTTTTGAAAGTGCTGTTATTTTGACTTTTTTTCCTTCAAAGTTCCAAAACAATGCAACAGCATATAAAACAGTAATAGCTGGCCCTGGAATTCTAGGAGATCACCTCCAACAACTAAAATACCCAAAAAAAGGAGCAGCCTGTTACAGCCAGAAATTTTTCCCATTGTTCATCTTGGATGACCATTTCCTAATTTCACCACTTGCAAGAGGTTTCTCCTGGCCTAATCCGATTGGGGTTTAATCACTTGGCAGGAAACATGTAGCATTGTAAAAACTTGGACTGGGTCTGAAATTTGTTACAGATATTGGAAATCAGAAATAAAATTAGTAAATGAAAGTCAGGCAGCAAAGAGAGAAAGAGTTAACATTGTAGGTCGATGACCTTACTCCAATACTTCTCATTGAAACAGGACTCCACAGGCGTATGGTTAGGTGGGCATGGAGTGGTTATTTCTGCTGGTTGGGGAATCTGGAATGCAGGGTAAAGTCTTAGGATAAGGGATTAATCATCAGGGACTAAGTGGGGAGAAAGGGTTGGTGAGCTTTGGAATTCTATCACTGCCAAATGTTTTTGAGACTCCGTTATTGATTTTTCATGTCTCAGGGAATTAAGAGATATGTTGAAGCCAAAAATCAGCCACGATTGTATTGTTTGGTGGAACATACACCAGAGGATATATGGTCTACTTCTTATTCCACATTTGGTCCTCTTGTAAATACTGTTTCTCACCATGGATACTGTCTGACCTGAGTTTTTCCAAAGAAAAACAATTGTCATCAGTTTCTGCATAGTACACAGAGAATATTGGTTTTCAGCTGAACCGGTCTTTCTTTAGTGGTTTCTCAGAGTCAAGGATGACTTCCTTCCACCTGAGGAGTGTGAAGGTTTCTGTAGTGGCTGAATAATCTAATCCTGGAGATGCAAACTCTGTCTTAAGTGGGCTGGGCGGTGTTTGGGGAGGCTCTGGATTCTGTACATTCTTACTGCTGCTTGCACTTGGCGTCCACATCCCACATGATGATGCTCAAAATAGATTGTACATTTGTTATTGCTTCTGGTCTAGTTTCTGTATTCTAGAGCAAGCATTTATCACTTCGGTTGGGATGCTGCAAATACTTCAGGAGGTTTTCAGGATGTCCAGCTAACATTTCTCCTGTCCTCCTAGTGATTGCTTACCATTGCGGAGTTCAAAGTAGAGCACTTGTTTAAGAACTCTTGTGTCAGCATGTGGATAACATGCCCTGCCCATCACAGCTGGTCTTGCATGACAAGTGCTTCGATATTGGGAAAAGATGCTCACATTGAAATGTCTATCCTGCCAGTGGATTTATAGTTTTTGCGAAGATGACACTGGCAATAACTTCCAGGAATTTGAATGTCTGCTGTATATGTTTCTGATATACAAGAGGGTGGAGACCACAATTGCTCTGTAGACCATGAGCTCGGTGGTGGGGTGATGTCCTCTTGAACTTTGAACACTCTGTTCCTCAGGTGTATGAAGGCAGCACTGGTACTGTACTTGTCAATTACTGCTCACACTGAGAGGATCCCAAGGTATGGGAAATGATTTATGTTATCCATGGGCTTGCTTTGGATTTTAAAGGTTGGGAGTCAGTGCAGTGAGGCAGGAGCAGGCTGGTAGAGGCCCTTTGTTATCCGGTTGTTTAGGCTGAGGCCCATTCTCTCATATGCCTTGGTCAATGCATTGATGATGATTTGTGCATGTGCAAGGAACATCTGTGTACTGCAGCTTGATAACAGAATATTCCACATATATAAGGGTGAGTGTTGTTCTCAGTGCTTTACATGGGTTAGATACGCACTGAAATAATGTCCATGGTGTCTCTTGATGGGCAGAAGCCTCACCGAGACTCAGGAAGGAATTCTTTAGCCAGTTGACGGTAGAGGAGGAGGAGGAGGAGGTGGATTGTTGTGAAAACTTTTTCCTTGGCTGACAGGACAGGAAATCCTTTTAATTCCCACAGTTACACTTGTCTCTTTCCTTGAAGATGGTTGCAATTATGGCTCCTCTGAGATGTCCTGACATGCATTCGTTCCAGACAAGGGCAATGAGGTTGTTTTTGAAGGGTCACTGGACTCAAAATGTTAATGCTGCCTCTCTCCCTACATATGGTGCCTGATCAGCTAAGTTTCTCCAGCACTCGCTTTATGTAAGGATAATGAGATCATGGATTCACATTAAGAATGCTTCTTGTTAGACATAGGGCAAACCCCTCTGCTAATTTAAACCCGACACGCAGATGAGTTCAACTCACGCCGTAATGTTAAATTTTGAGAGGTAAAGAACCATCCCAGATCTCACTACTTAAAGTAAAAATTAACAATTTTATTCCTAAAGTCCAAAAGAGAACATTAAACAACTATTTACAACTCCTTTCTCTTAAATTTCTTATCTCCCACTCTACAATACTGGTCCAATAAATTCCATCTTAAATTTACAGCAAATCAATTTCAAACCCAGTTGTCAACCTTCAGATGTTGAACTTTGTATATTTCTCGAGGTTGGCTTCTGCTGCACAAGTTCTTATGGAGAGGGACCTTTCAGAAAGCGAATCTGCTGGCAGTCCTTACTTGGGGGTACTCTGCTGTTCACCCGTTAACTGTTCAAAATGTCCAGTTTTATATTCCAAAACATCAGATCATTTCATTGGTTTGATATCATCCCAAACAGTAAACTTTAAATTTAATTTGATTTTGGTATCTGGGACATAATTTAAACTGATTGGCCGAATTTTTTTTTTTGTTCCATGGCAACGCAACACCAGGTATTTGTTTCAACCAAATGTTACATTTGTACATTGTTCAGCACACTGTGCTTTCAATCAGTCCTTGCTAGCTTCCTCTCTCAAAAGGTATAGTACACACTCACACCTTCATCACATTCTATTTTTTAGTGTTTAGGCATGGATTCAACCTGCACCAAATGCTTTGTTGTTTCTCAGTTGTTGGATTATATTTTCAACCTTAAGGTGGATTAGAGATGGCGATAGGTAGCGTATTGCAGGCTGGTGTCAAAAGCCCTTGTGATGTCCGTCTTGGTTGAGAAGATCCTCAAAGTGCTATCTCCAGCAGGCATTAACTACTTCTCAGTACTTGATGAGTGACTCTATTTTTGATTCTGTGGAGTAAGTCCTTGCGTACTCACTGTCAATGGCTTTGATTGCACCGAAGCTGTGCACGTTGTGGTTGCTGGTGAGTTGCTGAGTTTCCTGCAGTCGATCCAGCCACCATTTATTGTTGAGGTCACAGGTCTTTAGTGCACTTTGACCTTCAATTGTCTGTTGGCTCATTTCCTCTTGCTCAGGTTTTGGTGGAGCTGCCAGTTCAGAAATGCCTTGCCTTTATGGTCCAGGAGATCCTGGATCTCCTGATCATTCTTGTCAAACCAGTCTCGTGCTTTCTGATCAGGAGGCCAAGCTGCTGCAAGCAGGTGCTGACTATTGTGGCTTTTAGGGTGAATCAGGCACTGTGGGGATTCTGTGGCTCTGGCACACTGGTTGTTGCCAGGTTGGCAGTGAGACACCACCAGAATAGTTCTTTCTTCTCAGACTCTTTTGAGTCCAGCCAAACAGTCACCCACAATAGTTTTTTTTGCCTCTGCTGATTCAAGAGCAAGAGGAAGTGTTGGAGGACACGGAGAGCTCCCATTGGCTGTTAAACCATTGCCCTGTCTATATTTTTGGGTAGATAGAAAAGATCCCATGACTTTTTTTTTTAAGAGCTTCTTGCATCTTGACCAACTCCAATTAAAAGGTTAACTAGAGCTTAAATCCTGTAGATGTATACATGCTATGTTTAGCTACAGTAAATACAAAAATAATATATTGCTGTGAAGGGCTGAGATGCCAGTGTATGAAAAATGCAAGTGATTTCTTAGCTAGATAAAATAAACTTATATTCAACAGATTGATTCGGCATGCAGAAATGTAATAAAGCATTATATTGACCCACTTTTATTGATACTTTAATTCAAGTAAGATCAGGACAAAATGTTATCATTAACTAGTACTTCACGTGCAAGTTATAAGTTTGACAATTCAACAAAGGAAGCCATGAAATTAAAGATAATATTCATTTATTTGTCTTCTTGACATTTTTATATTCCAGCATACAAAAGACAACGTTTTTACATTTCAACAGCATGAGTACTTTTTGTTCACGTACAGGGAGTTGGATTTAGTAAAAGTTTAACACATTGACAGAAATTTATCTCCAATACCGTATTACACAGTTTCTAAAAATTCACGTGGTGCACTTTACAGATTCTGTAGAATGTCCAAAAACATTTTCAAATTAACTTGTAATTTAAACATCATAGAGAGAATAAAATAAGTCAATTAACCAATAATAATCTTCAAAACTAACTGCAGACATAGCATACATTTTACAGGTCCCCTACAAAACCTTGTATCGTCCACGGTTGGTTGGCTGGTATGAATTTTGCTGTAACAAAAGATGATAAATAATTTAATTTTTTTTTAATAATTCAATGTTTAGTTACAGAAATAATACATTCTGTGAACTATTACTTTTCTGAGCAACCTACAGCAAAAGGTATGCACCATTCCCAATTATCTAACCTTTCCTGTTAGGCCAGTTTTTACTGCTTTCCAATTTGGTACCCACTTCAAGACTCTTAAAAAGATAGTTCTTGAAGGAAAAATAAAAGGAATTTCCTCAGTTATCACTGTTTTGGGTTGCTTTAGGTTCAGCTAATACAACATTCAGCACAATTTTTAGAAGTTGGAAACAAGCCGGAGCTCATATCATAAGGAACCACAAATTCCAAAGTGGGAGCAAGGGGGAGTCTTGTAATTGGACATCTGGCCATTCAATTATTTGTTTTTTTTCCCTAAACCAAGATTAAAAAAAAGCTCAGAGGCATAACATTGGAACGTATATGCAGTTCTCCTAAAGCCAAGGTGTAAAAGGCCACAACGTTGTACAAATCTTTGCATGAGGAGAAAGAGAGGACTGCAGATGCTGGCAATCAGAGATGAAAATTGTATTGCCGGAAAAGCGCAGCAGGTCAGGCAGCACCCATAGAGCAGGAGAATCGACGTTTCGGGCATAAGCCTTTCTGAAGAAGAGCTTATGCCCGAAACATCGATTCTCCTGCTCCTTGGATGCTGCCTGACCTACAAGTCTTTGTACTAACAACTATTTTCATTATTTGGGTATTAATCTTTATAGTTTTCATTGACCACAAGAAGATCAAAAGGACCAACTATCAGCTGGGCAAACAAAACCAAACAGTACACTTAGAGGCCTAGAGAAAAAATAAAACCCAAGCTTTTTTTTGCTACCAGTTAATTCCCACTTCTCCCATAAGACAATACAGCAGCATGGAACTTATTTTTGTAAAGTGCAGAACAAGTGTTTCCATTAAAAAAGAAAATTACTAGTACTTTAGAGTGATATTATTAAATTAGAGTTTAGAAAACAATTAAAATTAAAGATAGCAGGAAAAGGAAGATGCTAAACAAAAATGAGACAAGGTTAAGGGCAGGATAAGGCAAATTGAAAAGTATGAAAAGTCCAATACACATCAAAAGTATGTTCCGAACATTGTATAAACAGAAGTGTTCAAAGTAAGGTAAAATACTGGAGATGGAGAGGATTGTCAATTTGTAGATGAATGAAAAGAAACAAGTAATCTTTGCTGATGGAAATAGGAGTCCAAAAATGGTTAAGAGCAAAACGAATAATTTTATAACAGGTTGTATTACAAAACATCTGGAACCAAAATTAATGCAATAATGATAGGACTGCATAAAACTTTAACATAAATGCAGTATGTAAATTAGTACTATGCACAGATTCAGTAGATGTTGGTATTAGGTAAAGGAAACACAAAGAAAGATATGGAATTTTTTTTTAAACCATTAAAAGAAAACATAAGATATGATAAGTTTTGGCACAAATGTTTAATTGTATGAGAGAATAAGACAAGGTGAACCGTCAGTAACAGCTGAGCTGTGAAGGACAAGAAGCCAATGGCTATAATATTAAATACCGAAGAATTAGAGAGGAGGGGAGGAAAACCATCTGTTAACAGAATTGTGAAGCTAGCCGAATCATTTTCGGGATTAGTGGTTGATGTGGCAAAGTGGGCTGACACTTAAGACTGAGCTTGATTGCTGGATGAAGGAAATAGGTTGAAAGGATGAGAAGGGTTGGGTAAACATGACATATTTGCCTGTAGGAAGGATAAAGACCAAAATGGACCGCTTGGTTAAAACAGGCTGTTTCCATGTTGTGAATTTTGCAGTCCCTTTGTTCACAATGGCAAAACCTTTCCCCTCTAAATGATTTCAATCAAAAAAGTGAAACATCATAGTTCAGTCAATTTGTATTGTTAAATAAAAATGATAAGTTCAGAAACAAGCTATTTTACTCATTCAAAAAGATTAGTAGACTGCAAGAGATTCTTGTCAATATTCTGGGGAATGAATGGGTTTCAAAGAATATTTTCATTAAGCTGCTTACCAGTCTAATGAGTTCTTCTTTAATAAGTCTCGTAATCTCAGCTTTAGCTTTCTGAACAGCTAGTTCACTGGCACCTGTTAAAAGGTAGGAAAGTATGTTACAAATAACTGAAGCATATTAATACCCTAGTTTATATAATTTGACAGCACAGACATCAAAACTTAAAATACATTGTATGCTTTAACTGAGCATCAAAAAGGCAGTCATGGACGTTATGTGCAAATTCCATGTACTAAATAAGAAAGCAATTGTTGCTGTTTTCAAGTCTGATACATAACCAAAGTTCTTGTAAGTCACACTCCAAATAAGTTAATCAATACTTACTTTCTATAGCAAGATATATTTTCCGCTCGCCTTCTTTGGGCTCTTTCCCTGGAGGAAAGTAAGTGCCTCTAATAGTGATAGCAGCTTCTGAATATTCACTAATCCTCTGAAGAGCTTCCTTGGAGGTTACCTTCCACCTGGCAGTCTATAAAACATTAATTGCAAAAAAATAAAGGCACGAACATATTTAAACATTTAGTGCATGTTTACATGACACAAAGGTTCTCGGTTTCTGAGTTTACTATACTTGGTCTTCAGTGATTAAATTTGAGGTGCAAATGGTTGTACTGGGGGAAATGAGAGAAATTTGGAACAATTAAGCTTTTACTGGGGAAAAACAAAGTTTGAATATGTAATGAGGGAGATTCCTGAACAGTTTACTAGTTCTAGGTGAGTCATACCAACTGAAGAACCAGAGACAGAGCATTGAATATCTAAGAAACAGTTACTGATAAATACACATGGTCAAAGCTGGTCATGTTGGTGCTCGAATAAAGGGGTCACAGGAAATGCATTGCCAGGATTATTGTGTATATTGTCAGGCCGCTTTACATGAAAGATTGAAGTGGAATTTGTTGTACATGCTGACTGGCACCTAAAATTAATCACAGTAAAGTAATATCTTTTATATTTTTAATCAACGATGTGAAGGTGCAGGGAACAACCATAGATATAATTGACACTATTAAAGCAACAAACCTCAAGTTGATAACCCATTTCATTTTCAAATTTAAAATCTATTAAAAGATACATTCTCACCTGTGGGAAATCATTGATCTCAAGCTCTTCCTCATATCTCTTGAACGATTCAGTTTGTGCATTTTCTGGCTTCTCATCATCTTGCTTCTCTGCTGGCACATAATTGAGTTTGGCATTGATCTTCTCTGCTTTCTGCTCTGCAATTGTTTTAGCAGACACAGTTGGGGCTTGGAGAGTGCGGCCTCTCATAATAGCATTTGTCGCCTGCTGCATCACATCCTGAATTTAAAGGGAAAAATTTAATGTAATGAGCAGCTGACATCAAAAATGATCCACAATATTATTAGGAACACTGCAAGTTACATGAAGAATGACAGAATATATCAAGACTTGACTGATATGGCATTATAAATTCAACTCCCTACATTGTAAGTTCTCAGCCTCAACTCTGCTCTGTGAGGAAATGTTAAGTAAAGACATACTCTTATCCCAGGAAATCAGAAGGGGAAAACTGAAAAGAGTTACAGAGAGTCAGGGCTCGTCTTCAACAATGCTTAACACTGCTTAGGATCAACTCTTAAATTTTTTAATGGGGATCTTGTTTTCAGTCTTAGCCATTGATAGCAGTTAAGTTGAGACCCAGAGAAGTACCTCAACAACAGAATTCTGTTGTAATGTCTCATGATTGACCTTGGAAGGGAAGGACTGAAGGAATAGAAGAACACACACTTCCACAATTTAATTAATATGGTGCCAATATATTATAAGAGTCATTGAGATGTACAATGGATTACTTTCCTGAGCTTCTCTATGAACTATCTAATGGACGAACAGACGAGTTAGCATCAGGCCCCTGCAATGCTGCTTGAGAAGCCCATGCGTAGAGAGAACAAAGGATTTTTTTTTGCCTTTCCCAAAGAAAACATCTGGATTCTAGCCAAGTATCTTCCTCAGTTCTAAAATAGTGTAGAAATTTTTGACAAGGTAAATCATTCCATTCATGACAGTACAGCGTATTGACACAAACTATTATTTACGTTATATAATCCACTACAGCATTAGTCAGAAATTCACTTGTATGTAATCTTGGTGTGGAGCTTGCTAATTACATTGTGACATTGGGTGAGTATATTTCAGAGTTGACAGTTCAAAAAGTCTCAAACTAGGAATTGTAATACACAATTACAATTGTCCCCTGAAATTCTTAAATGGACCTTAAGGCCACTGATCAGAAAAGCAGCAACTAAGCCATTGAACCCATTCAGTGAGATCATGGCAAATCTGATAATTCTTAAATTTACTTTCCTGCCTTTTCCTCATAATCCTCAAATTTCCCATCAATGAAAAACGTGTATATCTCAGCTTTGACTATATGTGTGTGTGTGTGTATATATATATATATATATATATAAAAACAAAAAACCGAGCTTCTACAGCCCACTGTGTTAAAAACAATTCTGATTCACTACCTTCAGTGAAGATACTCCAACTGTGGTCTGGCGAGTGCCTTGTATAATTTTAGCAAGACCTTTGCATTTTTATACTCCATTCCCTTTGCAATAAAAGCCAACAATCCACTTGCCTTCCATGTTACCTGAACTTGGATGCTAGCTTTTTGTGATTTAAAAGTCCCAAATCCCTTGTGATGTAGTTTTCTTTTGTCTTTCTCCATTCAAATAACATCCTGATCCTCTATTCTTCCTGATAAAGTTCATAACTTCACATTTTCCCACATTATAATTCTTCTGCCAAGTTTTTGCTTGCTCAATTAACCTGTCCATATCCTTTTGCAGACTGAGTCATCCTCACCACTTGTCTTCCCACCTACTTTCCTGTCATGTGCAAACTTGTCTATAGGACATTTGTTTTCCACATCCAAGTCATTAAAACATTTTGTAAACAGTTGTGGCTCCCAGCACAGATTCCTCTGGCACTCCACTAGTCACAGATTTCTATCCTGAAACCGTACAGCTCCCTCAACCCAACTCTGTCTTCTACTGGTCAAGCCTCTGTGTTAATATATTACCTCCAACAGCATGGGCTCATATCTCATTAAAGTAGTTTAAAGTGTGGTACCTTACTAAAAGCCTTCTGTAAATGCAAACATATTAGAAATACGGCTTTCCCCTTTATCTATCATGCTTGTTACTTGCTCAAAGAATTCAAACAATTTTTAGGCATGATGTCACTTCTGTGAAACCATGCTAACACTGCTTCATCATATTATGTATTTCTTAATGTTCTATTATTACATCCTTTTATTATCCTATTACTAAACTAACATTATCCTGATGACATGCGTTCCACTAATTGGTCTACACTTACCTGATTTTTGTCTCTGCCCCTTTTTATTTCTCATTAAGATTAAGGACAGACACTAACAATTTTCTGTCTGCTATATCAAACCCACCATAGCACTGTCTCAATGCAATGCAAATTTTAAGGACCTTGGTTGTATCTTGGTAGCACTCTCCCCACAAATCATAAAATCATGGATTCTAACTCTACCCAAGGACTTGAGTATATAATTGCAAGTTGATTCTTCAGTGTACTACAAAGAATCAGCTGCATTGTCAGGAGTGATTTATTTCAGATGGGTGCAAAAGATTCCAATGACACTATTCAAAGCAGTGCCCTGACCAATATATATCCATCAAAATTACAGAAGCAGATTATTTGGCCATTAATTTGTCTGCTATGAAACTCTGACTTCGATAAACAGGCTTATGCTTTATCCTTATGTTATATCAGTGGTCATTACATTACTGACAACATCTCAAAACAACTTTGTTGACTGTTTGATTGCACTTTGGGTACAGTAGCATTGTGGTTGTGTTACCAGACCCGTAATCCAGAAACCTATAGTAACGATCCAGAGACAGGAGTTCAAATCATACAACAGTCACTGGGGAATACAAATTCTGTTAGTTGCATTAATCTGGAACAAAAGGCAAGTAGAGGGTAATGGTGACTATTAACTACCAGATTGTTATTAAATATCTCATCCAATTAAAGACCTCCTTACTCAGACCAAGTGCATAAGCAATGTATTCCACCCACTGTCAAACTGAGATAATCAAAACCTTTGCTGCCAACTTTACATGAAAGTTTATTTCCGTAATAATCCTACATTAACTGATCTACACTGGTTCCCAGTCAAAAAAAATGTCTATTTTAAAAGTATTAGCCTTGTTCTCAAATTTCACTTCGGGCTACTTGGCTGGCTTCATCAAACCACTGTCCTCACTTCCGACGCTCAATGGTGCAGTTTTTCGTCTCCTTTTCTCCCCAATAAAGTCATGAAAAGATTTAATCCAAGGTACAATTCTACGTGTTTGTCTTAAAACAGAAATATGGAAGTCATTTGAGAATATGTTGCATAATCCACATTGTCTTAGGCGCAGAAATTAGCAATTCACCTTTGGATTCTAATAAGTTATGGCAAGCTTATGGACAGCTTTGATTCAAAACAGACACCGGAAACAAAGAACTGCATTTGGCATCCAAAATAGCAGATGGGAAAAGGCCTCAATTAGAAGACTGAAAGAGGGGAGAATCTGTGAATGTCCTAACGGTTGCTTTAGAATAGCAAACTGCACACATATAGCTGTAAATGATCACCAAATTGTCCAGTCTTCTCATTTCAATTGACAACCTAATCAATTTCACATGCATTCCAACAGAGTTCAATGATGTCTTCAGTATCCTTTTTACTCAGGATCTCAATGATAATTGTAAGCATGAAGCAAGGCTAATGATGGATTGCCCAGTCACATAACTGAATTAGTAATCCGGAGGTTGAGGTTCATGCTCAGAGGATTGGAGTTCAAATCCCTCCACATCAGCTGGAGGAACTTAAACTGAACAGCTAGTCTCAGTAATAGTAGCCATGACAACTTTTACTGATTGCTGTTCAAAACCCATATGCTTCACTGATGACTTTCAGAGGAAGAAATTTACCATTCTAACCTTGGCTGGCCTATATGTGACTTCAGGCGCACATTAATATAGTTGATTCAAATTCCCCCTGAAACGGCTTTCAAACCACTCAGTTCAAGGACCATAAGGAATCTGCAAGAAATACTAGCTTTGCCAAGGCAACCATAGCTCATAAAAGAATAAAGATGCCGTCTGCCTGGATTAGGCTCATTGAGGTGGTGCACTGCCATCCTAGTTGGGATAAGCTAACTCACCACAAATTAGGAATTCAACCTGGAATCTTGTGATTCAAGTGGTTCAACTGCGTGTGATCTAGTGCTGAGTAGCCTAGTTCTTTAGTAATAAGTAGTTGCAGCTGCTGCTAAGTACCTTTACAAAACAGTGTATGAAGTTCTGCCAGGAATCACACATGCTATCTGATTAAAGATTCTGATCTCTGGTTCACAGCTAGGAACTAAATGAAATTAAAACAAACTACAGTGGAAATTCTTTTACACAACACATCTTATCCATTATGAGTTTTACTCACATTCTAATTCCAGTAACTCTGACATTCCAGACATATTAAATTAGCTGCTAATCCACATAAAATAGCTTGGTCTATGAAGAACAATTAAAGGTAACTTTACAATTATTCTTTTGCATACTTTGGTTTCTGACCAAGTTCCAAACTTCAATTTTATTGCAAATGCAATCAAATTATATAAGGTGTTAGCTAATATTTTGTACATCTGTACCATAAATATACATCTAGGGTGTATTAAGACCATCAGTGATGCTATTTCTTGAGATGGCAGCACAAAATTTGCCTTCAAGAATATGTAACCCTCTCAAATATACAGAACTATCTTCAAAACTAGCTGCTAATCTGTTCATGTACATTTTTTGTTAACAGTGCCAAGACAGTTATTTTTTACTACAATAAGAAATCGCATTTAAAGGTTAAAAAAAACTGAATATTATGAAAAACATGCTCTTACTTGCACTGTAATACTTCTAGAAAAAGCAATTTACTCAAGACGCATTTGATCAAATAACCAGAGTTTACATTTCAAGTCCATGGAGTTAAGGGTCTTGTGAGGGAGCCGTGGTTTAATAAGGAATTGGAATCCCTTGTGAAAGGGAAGGCGGCGGCTTATGTAAAGATGAGGCGTGAAGGTTCAGTTGGGGCGATTGAGTGTTATAAGGTAGCCAGGAAGGATCTAAAGAGAGAGCTAAGAGCAGCGAGAAGGGGACATGAAAAGTCCTTAGCTGGTAGGATTAGGGAAAATCCAAAGGCTTTCTATAGGTATGTCAGGAATAAAAGGATGACTAGGGTAGGTATCGGTCCAGTCAAGGATAGTAGTGGGAAGTTGTGCGTGGAGGCGGAGGAGATTGGAGAGACACTAAATCAATACTTTTCGTCAGTATTCACTCAGGAACAGGACACTGTTGCTGGTGTGAATATTGAGTCACAAGTGATTAGAATGGATGGCATTGAAGTATGTAGGGAAGAGGTTTTGGGAATACTGGAAAGGATGAAAATAGATAAGTCTCCTGGGCCTGATGGCATTTATCCTAGGATCCTCTGGGAAGCTAGGGAGGAGATAGCAGAGCCATTGGCCTGGATTTTTATGTTGTCATTGTCAAAGGGAATAGTACCAGAAGACTGGAGGATGGCGAATGTGGTCCCCTTGTTCAAGAAGGGGAGTAGGGATAGTCCGAGTAACTATAGGCCAGTGAGTCTGACTTCTGTGGTGGGCAAAGTCTTAGAGAGAGTTGTAAAGGATAAGATTTATGAACATCTGGATAGGAATAACGTGATCAAGGATAGTCAGCATGGTTTTGTGAAGGGCAGGTCATGCCTCACAAACCTTATTGAGTTCTTTGAGCAGGTGACTAAGGAGGTGGACGAGGGTAAAGCAGTAGATGTTGTGTATATGGATTTTAGTAAGGCGTTCGATAAGGTACCCCATGGTAGGCTAATGCAAAAACTACGGAGGTATGGCATTGAGGGTGCATTAGAGGTTTGGATTAGAAATTGGCTGGCTGGAAGGAGACAGAGGGTAGTAGTTGATGATATAGGTTCATCTTGGAGTGCAGTTACTAGCGGTGTACCTCAAGGATCTGTTTTGGGACCATTGCTTTTTGTTATCTTTATAAATGATCTAGAGGAGGGGCTTGAAAGCTGGGTGAGTAAGTTTGCGGATGACACAAAAGTCGGTGGAGTTGTGGATAGTGAGGAAGGATGTGGCAGGTTACAGCGGGATATAGACAAGTTGCAAAGCTGGGCAGAAAGGTGGCAAATGGAATTCAATGTAGCTAAGTGTGAAGTCATTCACTTTCGTAGGAGTAACAAGAAGATGGATTACTGGGCTAATGGTAGGCTACTTGGTAGTGTGGATGAGCAGAGGGATCTTGGTGTCTATGTACACAGATCTCTGAAAGTTGCCACCCAGGTAAATAGTGCTGTGAGGAAGGCATATGGTGTACTGGGCTTTATTGGTAGAGGAATTGAGTTCCGGAGTCCTGAGGTCATGTTGCAGTTGTATAAGACTCTGGTGCGGCCTCATCTGGAGTATTGTGTGCAGTTTTGGTCGCCATACTATAGGAAGGATGTGGAGGCATTGGAACGAGTGCAGAGGAGGTTTACCAGGATGTTGCCTGGTATGGTAGGAAAATCGTATGAGGAAAGACTGAGGCACTTGGGGCTGTTCTCATTGGAGAAAAGAAGGTTTAGGGGAGATTTGATAGAGGTGTACAAGATGATTAGGGGTTTAGATAGGGTAGACACTGAGAACCTTTTACCGCTAATGGAGTCAGCTGTTACAAGGGGACACAGCTTTAAATTAAGGGGTGGAAGGTATAGGACAGATGTTAGGGGTAGATTCTTTACACAGCGGGTTGTGAGTTCATGGAATGCCCTGCCAGTAGCAGTGGTGAACTCTCCCTCTTTATGGTCATTTAAGCGGGCATTGGATAGGCATTTGGAAGTTATTGGGCTAGTGTAGGTTAGGTAGGATTTGGTCGGCGCAACATTGAGGGCCGAAGGGCCTGTACTGCGCTGTATTTTTCTATGTTCTATGTTCTTCCAATAAGATTTCTTCAGGAAATTGAGGGGTGACCTTATAGAGGTTTATACAATCATGAGGGGCATATATATGAAGAGCAAGGGTCTCTTCCTTAGGGTGGAGGAGCTCAAAGCCAAAGGGCATTTTTTTTTAAGGTAAGAGGAGAAAGAATTGAAAAGGACAAGAGGTGCAACGTCTTTTTTTTCCACAGATTGTGGAATGAACTTCCAGAGGAAGTGGTGGATGCAGGTTCAGTTGTAACATTTAAAAGATAATTGGATAAATACATGAATAGGAAATGTTTGGAGGGATATAAGCAAAACAGAGGCAAGTGGGACTAGTTTAGTTTGGGAACATGGTTGGCATGGTCAAGTTGGATCAAAGGTCTGTTTCCAAGCTGTAAGATTTTATAAGAGTTATACTGGGCTTGAAACATGAACTGTTTTGCTTGCCACAGATGCCACTAGACCTGCTGAGTTTCTCCAGTACTTTGTTTTATTTCAGATCTCCAGCGTCTGTAATACTTTGCTTTTGATCAAGTAATTAATTTGCCACATTACAAAAATGTAGCAACAAACATCCTGCATCACAAATCAAGTGGATACAGGAAACAGGTCAGAATTTCAAATAAATATCTAAAGAAGGTTCATACATCCTATTACTTACCAGTGCACAACCCCAGGGCAATATAGGCTAGAGAAAACAAAGTTAACCACCTTCAGTTACTGGCAAATCAAATACTTCGATAACCAACTATGTCATACAAGATGACAAACATATTTACTTTCAATAAATAAACTGAACCCTCAAAACAAAATTTGGGTTATAATTCCTGTTCCTTTGTAGGACTGGATACATTCAGATTGGTCATTTGAAGGCAGAACACCGACTGAACAGAATCCACTGTGTTAGGTTTGATGCATGGCAAGAATTATGCAAGATGACTCTGACATACATTCTCTGGAAACAATCCCATGAATACATTTCTTCATTTCAATTGGCAAATCTGGACAACACCACTCATGCTCTTATGCAGCTTTTCTTTCACACTTCCCACCCAACTCGTTTTAGATAAAATTACCATATGCAAAATAAATCCAGTCACAAAGTTATCTTGAATCATAGTAGCTTTAACCAATTAACATTCCACTGATTCACATTAGACATCTATTACCTGAGCTTCTGCACCAAGATTTTTCTGGGCATTAATTTTCAAAGCCAACCTCTTAGCAATCTCCAGTTTCTCTGCATTACCAGCAGATGGCACTTGAACATTAGTGGCTCCTGGCATTGCCATGTCCTTTACACGTTTCTTGGAATTAAACATGCTCTCAATCTGTTCATCAATCTGAAGAAAATTACAACATCATAAAATCATGAAATTAAATCATTTAAACATATTAGCAATGACTGAATTCAAATATGCTAACAAGATGCACAAGACAGCCTTTGTCCCAAATACTGAATTCCTATACTTAGCTTCTATACTATCTGCAATACTTACATCAACAGCAGTGTCCTCATCATCAGAATCTTGTAGACCCAGAGCTGCTTTCTGTAGTTTCTTTCTTTCATTTGCTAGAACTTGTTCAGTCTCATCAAACTTAAAACCTTTCCCTGAAAAGCCACTAGACTTCTTAATAGTTTTTCCTTCCTGAGGAACACAAAAAATGAATTAAAATTAACGTTGCTCCTGCTTAATGCATACCTCTGATATAGGTTAATTTCAAACAATACTTCCATGCAGCTAAATATTAAAATTCAAAACTTACATTTGCATAACAAAGAGTGAAGTAATCTTTAAAACCAATCATGCACTTAATGACAACACCAACTTACTGCCTTTTGTTGCTCTTTGAAGTCATCCCACAACTTTTCCAGCTCAAGTGGAACAGCATTTCCTGATAATTCTAAGGCTTTAATTATATCACCTGCGTAACGGACTTGATCTTCAGTAATGAATGTATAAGCATAACCCTACAAAAAAGACAGCTAATGAGAAATAATTAAACTGCATTTAATCAAATCTACAATAGAGAATCCATCAATGATCCCAGATCATTTTTTGTGCATTACTCACTTTGTTACCTGCCCTTCCAGTACGTCCTACTCGATGTACATAATCTTCATAGTGATTGGGACAACTGTAATTGATAACAAGAATCAGCTGTTTCACATCCAGCCCACGAGCTGCTACTGATGTTGCCACAAGCAACCGACACACTCCAGTCTTGAAATCGTTGATTATACTATCACGGTCATATTGATCAATACCTGCAACAAAATTTAAGTTTTCTGCTGTCATTTTAATGAGAACAACTTAGAATATGGTTGCAAGTTTAAGATCCTGAAACCCTAAAAAAAAGGATACATCAATTCTTCACCTTCCCAACTAACATAGAATAAATGATGAATGACAGTACCATGGGTAGCATTGAGGATCAGAAGGACAATGGTCAGCCCCTTAAGGTATCAGGATAGTTGGATAAAGTGGTTAAGGTTGCATATTTTATACTTACCTTTATTAGCTGAGGCACAGAGTTTAAAAACAGGGAGGTTATGTTGGAACTGTATAAAATGTTGGTTAAACCAAAGCAAGAGCATTGCATGCAGTTATGGAATTCACATTAAAGGAGGGATGTAATAAGCAATGGAAAGGGTGCAGAGGAGACTTATCAGGATGTTGCCTTGGCTGAAGGGTTTCAATAATGAACAGAGATTAGACGGACTGGAATTGTTTTCCTTAGAGCAGACAAAATTGAGATGGGACATGATTGAGATGTATACAATTATGTGGGGCATAGATAGGTTAAACAGGAAGGGACTGTTCCCCTTGACAGATGGATCGATGACCAGGGGCATAGATTTAAGGTAATGGGCAGAAGGTTTAGAGGATTTGCGAGGAAAAGGTTTTTCATGTAGAAGGTAGTGGAAATCTGGAAGTCATTGTTTGCAAGAGTGGTAGAGGCAGAAAGCCTCATTACATTTTAGTATTTAGACGTGTACCTTTGCATTGCAAATGCACAAGACCTGGCCAAGTGCTGGAAAAAGGGATGAGAATAGGTGGCTGTTTTTGATTGGTGCGGCCGAAATGGCTGAAGGGCATTTTTCTGTACTGTAGATATGTGTTAAAAAGAGTTGTTGTAAACCAAAGAATGAGTGAATTCTCATTATATCACATTATTACAGGCAGCATTGTTCATATGTACAGTACTTTACAGAAAATTCTTTACCTATTAGGTGCAACAGAACAAGCCGAGTTCCCTCCATCTATGCATTAAATTCACATTACGCAAAGCAAAAGCTACCTCTTTTAAAAAAACATTAATGAACTAAATTAAACAGCGCACTTTTGAATTATGTTCAATCAATGCGTCAGTAATGTTATGATACACCTCCAGGTTGTGGCATTAAGACAGAGGATCAGTGTGATCAAATTAAATGCACTGCAGGCTTAAAGGGACGAATGGCCTAATCCTGCTCTTAGTTTCTATGTTAATCAATCTCAAATAAAAAATTTCTAATTGCTGTATTTACTAAAAGTTCATCTCTACTGTCTTGAGTTACCTAAAAAAAAGTGTCAATAATGAGCAATTTGCCGATTTTCAACTCTCGTGCTCAAACTATGAAAATTTCCTGGGAAATGCACAGCATTTATTATAGTCTTTCCAAAATTATTTACTACATTAACACTGCTTAATCTTTAAAATGTTCTCTCCCCACCCCACCCCCCACCTCATCCTTTCCATACTAGATAACAAGTTAGAACCATTGGACATGGAAATTAACTCTTTCTCTCTCCACTTATGCTGCCCCACTTGCTGAGATTTTCCATCACTTTATTTTGAATGAAAGATTGAAGAATCGAATATCAATGTGGACTAAAGTCATAAACCTGAAATCACAAATCGAATTCCACCTTGGAAATATAACATTAAATTCAATAAATCTAAGATAGATTCCAGTGATGAGAAAAACTGTTCTGACACAGTGTCTCCTGGTTCCCTATGAAAGTTTCTGCTAAGGAATGAAGTCAGGTCAGGAGTAAATTAAAGCATTGCTTCAGTGATTCTGACAGCAAATTATTTTCACAAACTTGTCCAGTTGGAGCTTTTCAGCATGTGTCTAATAAACAGGTGGTTATAAAGTTTAATATTTACATTTGAGTTTCAGAGGGCAAAGAAGGCCTGAACAAAAAAATGCCTGCACTTTCACAGGCTTGGTGTCATTTCTACATATTCTAAAGAACTTTGTTTTATTGGAACCAGACTGTGCTAAATGACATAATACAACTTACTCATGCCTCTGAACTTTGCATCCTAAATGCAGTATGCACCACGATAACAATGTTTGAATAGGTAAAATAGTAAGTAATTACTTATTTGGCACTTTTACCTATTTTTTTTTAGATTAGATTAGATTACGTACAGTGTGGAAACAGGCCCAACAAGTCCACACCGACCCGGTCGGGGCACAACCCCAACCCATTCCCCTACATTTATCTCTTCACCTAACACTATGGGCAATTTAGCACGGCCAATTCACCTGACCTGCACATCTTTGGACTGTGGGAGGAAACCGGAGCACCCAGAGGAAACCCACGCAGACATGGGGAGAATGTGCAAACTCCACACAGTCAGTCGCCTGAGTCGGGAATTGAACCGGGTCTCTGGCGCTGAGGCAGCAGTGCTAACCACTGTGCCACCTTGCCGCCCATGGTTTTGTTGAATTGTTTTCAGCATCTCAAAACACACAGTAAGAAAACACAAGTAAGTTAAGATTGAAAATTGAGAAGAGATGTTTGTAAAGCAAAAATTGAAAGATACATGGATAATATAAACAAAGAACAGTTCGTCTAAAATACGCAGTTTTTAAACTATGTTTGGATCAAGCGTAATGTGGTACCTTGTATTTCAGAGGAGGATATACAAAGAAGAACAAATACAAAATCAAGGGCCTTAATTACCATGAAAGAAAGAACCAATGTACTAGTTAAGTACTTCATGTCTGAACTTTTCCAGGTTGGAAGCATACATCAATATTTTACAGCAAGTGTGCAGAAATCTAAACATTCAACTTCAAGAAAGAAAGAAAGAAGGGAGGATTGAGCAAGGTCATGAAGTGCCATGCATGCTAAACTCATGCTCTTACCTATTTCTGTTCAGCTGTGAGGTCTGTTAATTTCCTGAATCATGCTCAATTACTTCATTTCAACTAGGAAACATATGATAATTCCTATTCCGGATCATTACCCAGTAACCTGGAATGTACTTAAAGGCTCAGTGACGATGACCTTCACATTCAAATTGCCTACAAATACATACTGGGAAGTAATCACCTTTGGTGAGGTACAAGACGGATGGCAATGGATGAGCCACCCTTTCTGCATCCTGTATGATTTTCTTTCTCAGTAACTCACATGGTAATCAAGACAACATTTCAGTCCCATTATCTTAGTCACTATCTGAAAAATGGTCACTTAAATAAGACTCAAAGCTATCTAAAGGTCTGCATTGAGCCACATCCTTCAGTGTTACCTCCTTTACAAAGAGAACATAACTGAATATACTCTCCATTGTACCTCCATGTAATGACATGCAGGGATAGGCTGCCCTCATCAGATCCTTTAGTAGACCATCAGCATGTTCTTGCTTGTCCACAAACACTATGACAGAGCCATTTTCTTGATAGTGGCCTAAAAGTTCCAGCAACTTCAAAAACTTGTTCTCCTCCTCTATAACAATCTGTGAGATAAAAACAAAAATAATGCGGTACACCAGATTATTACAGGATGTGCTTTGAATAGTCCTAAATCCTAGCAATCATGCAACAGTGTTAAACATTGCTCCTCATGCTCCAAACATCTGTGAGAACCCTGTTAGCTCTGTTGTGTTTCAAGACCTTTCCTCAACACCGCCAGACTTTAGACCATACTCCAGATTCTGAGTTCTGCACGACTACCTCCTTGTATTCTTTTTAGTGCTGACAAACCCTTAAATTACATGCCCAGTGCTTCATGACTCAAAATCCTTCTTCAACCTTCCCAACACTTGCAGATTTTAGGAGCTGTTTCAATGCATCACTTCTGAAATGTTCCCTCACTATCAGGATGCATTCCCCAGTTTCTTTCGAAAAATTACCACTTCATCTAGTTTTGGCAGATACTGAATTCCTATCCTAAATCCCACGGCTCACTCAAATAAGTCATGAAAACAGAATGTGAGAACATTTTTGGCAACTGTGGATTGGAATGGTGGTGGTGATGGTGAAGAGATGGCAAAAGTAAGACAGCAATTTTATGTTCCTACTAATATTACATGACATAACACCCTGGTTCATATTAAACCTCCAAATTGTCCACAAGTAATGGCGTGGATGGCCTGCAGGCATAATAATACTTCTGTGAATGAAGCATATTTCCTGCACACATCATGTTACTTTCCATGACACAACATTCAAATTATGTTTTATAATGTCAAGGAATTATGCAAATTTCTACAAGTGAAAACATTCCACTACTAAATGGAGCCATATTATCTCATGTGGTTCACCCACCAATTTACTTTTACACTATACTTTCAGATGTTTACTGGTATTTATCAAGATTCCAGATTTTTCAACAATAAAAGGGGTAAGACAAGACTCCTTTGCCGACTTGTGGGCATCCTTATACACCTGGTCCATTTACTGCCATCTGATTTCAGCTCAACCACCTTTATTTTTCTCAGTAGTGATAGGAAACCCATCTACCAACATAAATATCAACTCCTTTCAGCACAGAGGCACAGTGATGCATTGTGCGTTATTTATAAGATAACAATGCAGCAACTCACAAGCCTCCTTCAATGGCATATTCCAAACCCATAAAAACAAGGACAGCAGACACATGGTAAAACTACTAGATGCAAATCCACTTCCAAATTACACAACAATTTAGCTTTGAACTGTATTTGCTGTTCCTTTACAGACAGCGGATCAAAATCCTGGAATACTGTCTGACAGCACTGTGGTGAACCTGTACTAGATGGACTGCAATAGTCCAAAAGGCAGCTTATCACTACCTTCTCAAGGACAGTTAGATGGGAACTAAATGCTGGCTTTGTCAGCAATATTCATAGCCCATTACATTTTTTGTCTGAAAAAAAGAAATCCAACTCATTCCCGCCATCAGAATGCTATGTTAACACTTCCTTTCATTTGACATTGTTTTCAATAGTGGTTAAATCTCAGTAAATATACCTATTAGCAAATCAGCCAAAATTCTTCAACCCAGTCTATTATTTGATTTTCTGCAATGCACAATTCTCAGTATCTATTCAGCTCATCAAGTTTTGTTTTAGCTTTGTTGGAAGTAGCTGAGCTTTACTGGAGATGCACTACTGCAATAGTGGCAGTTCACATTCATACTTATTACATGTAAAAGAGAAAGGCTTTATTTTGGTCAAAGAGAAATATTTAAACTAATACTAGATGCAACATGCACAAATAGCATCAACCATTAAAAAAAGGACAGCATTATTTTACTCTGCAAAATTGTCAACTATGGAACTAAATTGATCGATCTTGAGTGAAATTCTCCAATACCTACCACATGTTGCTCAACATCAGAGCAAACAACACTCCTACTGCCCACTTGCACTTCAATAGGCTTTGTTAATATTCGCCGTGCTAGGGCCTCCATAGCTCTGGGAAATGTAGCAGAAAACATAACTGTTTGTCGGTCTGGTCGAATGTTTTCTACTATTCGCATTACCTATTGATACACAAAAAAAGTTAATCTTTACAGTTTTTTTTATTTTTAGAATTCATAACAGAGGTAACGTGTAGTTTAGACACAAGATTGTACACAAATCGTAAGAGCAGAAGTATCAAGAGAAATTGGTTCATTGGTCTCATTAGTAATACTGGTGAGCTTCAGATACTGTTCTCCAATCAAGTGATGTTTGAGGTGGGGCAGCTGGATGAGGATGGAGAGTCTCATGATAGACTTGAGGAGGAGGAAAATTAAGGCAGCAATCAAAGATGTTGGCAAATGGTTCTATTGCACATTTCTGCAGCTTCTGACTCCAGTCTCCAATAATCTCCAGATATTTGTGGTTTAACAAGATATACATAGAGAGAATACTTTCAGCTGTGATAGGAACCCAAAATAATCAGCTATAAATAAAAATTAGTTACTAATATAATGAATAAGAAATGCAGGTGATTTTATTGTTAATCCAGGAAATGGTCAGAATGTGGAATTTTCCAAATCAGGGAATACTTGAGGCAAGTAGCAAAGGTGAATTTAAGATGAAACCAGGTAAGCATATAAATGTGAAAGTTAATAAATGTCACACCAATGTGTTTAGATTGAATATATTGGGAAGGGGCTACCCAGGGCTAAAATGGAGCCACAGACCACCTGACCTGAATCACCCGATTCCTGATGAAGGGCTCCTGCCCAAAATGTCGATTTTCCTGCTCCTCGGATGCTGCCTGTGCATTTCCAGCACCACTCTAGTCTTGTTTCTCCACCTGTTTATTTTATTCATTCCCGGTTTATGGGCAAGGCCAGCAGTTACTGACAATTGCTAATTACCCTCAAAAGATGCGGGTGAACTGCTTTCTGAAATCACTACAATCCTTGGGATTACAACAATGCTATTTGGGAGAAAGTTCTTGGATTTTAACCCAGCTATGGTGAACGACGATACATTTCTCAGTTGAGCTCATGAGAAGGGAGGAGGGGTTGCCTCGTCATATGCCAGCAGCCCTGCTTCTGTGAAAAACTATAAATGTGAATTCCAACAGGACAAAAACATACTGAAAAAAATGCATGTGTCAGAAGAAAGAGTATTTTGGTTCATGTACAAGATTTCCTAGACAATGAGTTGCTCATCCCATTCATTGTTGTGTGTGTAAGAAACAAGAGGTACACATGCTTTCCAACAGCCAAGTGATAGGCATATATTAAAAGGAAACATATTGTTACTCAGTCACACACACATTTAGACATAATGCAATATCAGTGGTGCTAATGTGATTATGAGAACAAAGAAAATTTGGCTGCCTCATCGATGTAAAGATTTTACCAGTCTTGTTTAATTTGGAAATTACAACTTAGGAACTTTAGTATTGAAATAAACTCAATAACGCCAAAACATTCAAGGTCAGGAGGAATGGGATTCAGGGGAACATAGCTGTCTGGATTCAGAATTGGCTGGCCAACAGAAGACAGCGAGTGGTAGTAGAAGGAAAATATTCTGCCTGGAAGTCTGTGGTGAGTGGTGTTCCACAGGGCTCTGTCCTTGGGCCTCTATTGTTTGTAATTTTTATTAATGACTTGGATGAGGGAATTGAAGGATGGGTCAGCAAGTTTGCAGATAATACAAAGGTTGGAGGTGTCGTTGACAGTATAGAGGGCTGTTGTAGGCTGCAGTGGGACATTGACAGGATGCAGAGATGGGCTGAGAGGTGGCAGATGGAGTTCAACCTGGATAAATGCGAGGTGATGCATTTTGGAAGGTCGAATTTGAAAGCTGAGTACAGGATTAAGGATAGGATTCTTGGCAGTATGGAGGAACAGAGGGATCTTGGGTGCAGGTACATAGATCCCTTAAAATGGCCACCCAAGTGGACAGGGTTATTAAGAAAGCATATGGTGTTTTGGCTTTCATTAACAGGGGGATTGAGTTTAAGAGTCGTGAGATCTTGTTGCAGCTCTATAAAACTTTGGTTAGACCGCACTTGGAATACTGCGACGAGTTCTGGTTGCCCTATTATAAGAAAGATGTGGATGCTTTGGAGGGTTCAGAGGAGATTTACCAGGATGCTGCCTGGACTGGCGGGCTTATCTTATGAGAAGAGGTTGATTGAGCTTGGACTTTTTTCATTGGAGAAAAGGAGAAGAGGGGACCTAATTGAGGTATACAAGATAATGAGAGGCATAGATAGAGTCGATAGTCAGAGACTATTTCCCAGGGCAGAAATGACTAACACGAGGGGTCATAGTTTTAAGCTGGTTGGAGGAAAGTATAGAGGGGATGTCAGAGGTGGGTTCTTTACACAGAGAGTTGTGAAAGTATGGAATGTGTTGCCAGCAGCAGTTGTGGAGGCAGGGTCATTGGGGACATTTGAGAGACTCCTGGACATGCATATGGTCACAGAAATTTGAGGGTGCATACATGAGGATCAGTGGTCGGCACAACATCGTGGGCTGAAGGGCCTGTTCTGTGCTGTACTGTTCCATGTTCTATGCATCTATCAGTTCTGTATGAATCAAATGTACACTAAAGTGTGGGATGGAGAGTGCTCTATAGAGCAATAATTAAAACGCAATGTAAAATGTTACTGTCAGATAATGTACTGTACTAATGAATGATTGGTCAATGATCGGAACACAATGTAACTATGAATTGTTGCATTTATACGAATAGAATGACAATGGAAATACTAGTTTTGAAGCACAATAATTAGATAAATCTATCTATTGAAAATGTCATATAAATTGCAAACTACTCTGTATTCTATATAAACACTGTCCAAATCACTCAGTCAAAAGAAAAATGAACTGAGTTTTTAAGTGAGCCAATCAATCTTTCAGCTTGCATAAAAAGAATTGTTTCAATGCACTGTTATCATTTTCAGTGAATTTCATTTGTCATGCACACCTGGCCAAATAAATAATCATTCAACAATCAGAATTATCAAACAATATTTCCAGAGACACTTTCTTCAAACTACTTACCTGGGGCTCAAAACCCATATCAAACATTCTATCTGCTTCATCAAGTACAACGTAGGTAACTCTGCGAAAATTTGTCACACGACCTAGGAATAGCAAGAATATAATTTTAAAGAGTGCTCTGGTCAAACATTTAGCAAGCCTTAAATATCTCCAACTTAATTTATATACTAAAACTAAATAAAAACCGTTCCCAAATTAAGAGGCAATACAGTCCATATTTTCTGGACATTTTTAAGTACAGATTATCCACTGGGTGCTGTATGAAAACAGCTGCCCGTATTTTGTAACTTTTCTCTTGCATACCATCAGGGCAAGCAGAACCTGCAGAATTCAAACAAAACATCCCTCTCCAAACAAACACCCATCATACAATTTTAGACTGTGATGAAGCATGGAGCCACATCAGCCATTATCTGACAAGTCTCAGCATTCACCTAGAAAAAGAACATATTAGAGATTACGCCGCATGTGTGGAAGACAGGGACTTCACTATGTGCCTTAACAGCGTTAGTGTATTTATACTAAGCAATAGCATTTTTTTCTCTAGAGGCTTAACCATTGAAGTAGTGAGGAGCTGCTGTATGCTCAACTTTACTGTTTAAGTATCTGAATAATAGAAAATTAAAACTCAACAAACAGATTGGGGAAAGAAAATTTGAAAATGTTCCAACAGTAGAGCTTATATTCTGCAAAGAATATGACACATTCACAAGGAGCCACAATTTTAGTAACAGGATACTGCACAACTTTATCATGGACCTACCTCTCATGGGTTAAGTCTTGCATGCCCAAATCAAATTTCTTGAGGAAACTTTCTCCATATGGGTCAAATAATGTTGACAGTTTAGTAAAGTGATAGTCAATATCATACAGTATTTGTCTAATATTAAGCTGTATACTTTCTCATGCAATCATGTCTGATATAAAACATTAGGTGCTACAATTAAGTCATTATGAGCTACCTTTAAATCCACATATTCCCGCAGCGATTCTTTTTGGTGTTGGTGTGATTTTATTGATTTTTACTTTAAAGCGATAATTTTGTAGGTAGCTCCTGAGTTGAGCTTAAAATTTGGTGAATTTGTGCAGTTTTACTACACAGCAAGATGGGGATGAAACAGATTGGAAGAAAATTACTGACCACTTAGCTCTGCAGAGCAAGAAACTTTCATCATCAACAAAACTAATATTGGAATATATCCAAGAGAATTTTGTCCAATTCATCACATAGCCCAAAATTTGAGGCCAGTCTCATCTTAAACAAACAAGGTTTAAACACAGAAATGAGCAAGTCCAATCACCCTTAATAGTTCACAGACCTATGAAAGCTTAGCCTCCTCCAGAACCGCTCAACATTTCACACACATCACTCTCAGCAAAGTTCATTCAAACTGCCATCATTTTGTATTCAAAGAATCGCCAAACTTTGGTCCTAAATTAGCTATAACCTGACTAGACTGTAAATCTCAAATTTAATAGTATCCATCTGATTAGTTTGCTGGCATCACATTTAAAAACACAAACTAAGCCAAACATGATAATTCCAAATGATTGCAAGACATTAAACAATGAAATTAGATACTGAAAGGCATAGGAATATCAACTGCCAATGTTTAAACATCCAAACTGCAATTAAAAGTTGAACGGTCAAGCAGTCACCTTGACAGTATGAGAAACACAAATCATCTGTACTTATTACAAGCTTGTGATTTTCTTTTGATTAACAGCAAATTAGTAATAATCGGACATCAGTAACTGATATCTAAACAATACTAAAACATGTTTTGTGAGCAATGTTATAACTAGCAAAACAAAATTTTCCAAGTAAGATCGAACTGTGAGAAAGCATTGCTCCAGGACATATCACAGACCTGTGCATATGTTATTCAAATATTTCCAACATGGCTGGCGGTGCATAAACTTCCTTGCCATTAGTGCCTGCTTCAAAAATTTAGAAACTAAATGTTTAGGCCAAAAACTTAAAAATGTTTGGCCAGTTGGAGATTGGACATACCCTGAAAGATGTGTCGAGACCATTCAAGTCCCAATGAATTATGTAGCAACTGTCTGGAAATTTAAACTTCTGACATTCAATTAGATGTCATATGGAACCCTTCAGATACAGTGAGAGACAGGGATTTCAGACAGTTGTGGTTCATTGATCTTAACAGTTAGACGTGAAAAATTAGAGGAATTAAAAATGCTGTAAATTGAAAAACTGATCTCCTGGCCCACGCCAAATACAGCCTGATTTTGTTCAACTGCCACCGACATTTGACTTGATCAACTTCCTCCCTGTCACACCCCTGTCCATCAGAACTTCCCCAGCCTAACATGCCCCCATCAATCCCATGTGACCTCACCTCCAACCCATCATTCATCCTATAACCCCATCTATTCTGTTGAAGGATGCACCGTACTTAACCTGCCCTGTCACCAGCGTTTCCTCTGAGCTGTGTGGCTGTTCTAAGGTTCCATGAACGCCAATTGTGTGCCAGTGCATTGAATTCTGGTTTTGGATTTTACACCGTGTGTGTACCAAAAACAAAAACATCTAGAAGGACCATTTGATTGCCACCTTACCCATCTCGCAGGCTTACTTCAACATAACCCCCCTCCAACACCCACCCCCATATCCTTACCCACTTAAATGGCTAACATTTTCATTAACACTCTGAAAAACTGTTTAAATGTCCAACAGCTATTGAACATGTTAGCAAATTACTTAACTTGCCACAATACAACAGTAAAAAGGGGACACAGTTTTGTTACTCCCAACATTGTTTCATTGTGCGGATTTATTTCAACTTGGGATATGGTCACATTTCTGGGGCCTTCGGCACTGTGCTCAGAAATGTGGTGGATGGACATAGGGTAAAAACACACGTATGAAAACACCATCCTGACAACTGCTGCTCTCAGCTGGTTCAGGTTTTGAAATTTAACATCAGTAAGCTTGAAATGAGACTTGAATTTAGGAAAACGTTCCTATGTTGAAGGAAGAGACCAAGATCAAAAAGTAGAATTTCAAGTTGAGAGCGTTTCACTGCATTTCATATGTGCCAATTCCTGTAACACCCCAACATGCAGAGTACTCAACACCATTTGTCATTCTAAGAGAATGGATACATATACACTAGAAATTCAACAAAAGGAAGCAGGTTTTCAACTAGTCAAGCTGCACATGCATCTAACTGGGAAAGAGCTGTTAGTAAATCAGTTTCATCTGGATCCATGTCTGACAGAAAAAGGATGATTTTTAAGTTTGCAGACAGTCCATCAGGGCTGAATACTAGAGTTGCAGGAATAGGTAAATAAACTGTCAATTATTTTAAGAGATCAATGGATAGTTATATCGAACTTTAAATTGAAGAGATTAAATTGGCCATTTAGCGCATGCTTAGGTAAACTGAATAATGAAGAATTTGGTCTGCAAACTAAATGGCCTTATATTGTTCCACAATTTGAGAAAGTAATAGATTCTGCATGGTCCCATCATTTCAAAATTGCAAGTTTCACTAATCTTAGGATGGATAGTGATTTAGCATTACCAAAAAATCACTGAAACAGTTTAGACCCCAAAATAAAAGTGTATCAGTTACTAAAACATTTACTTGCTGTGTAGTAAGACAAAAGATATATATTTTTTATAAACAAACCCAAATTAGAAGTGTTTTGTCACAGAAATGTGTTTGCTATTCAATATCCGAAACTCTAATATGTTATATAATTTTACATAGGAAAGTGTGCCAACGTTAAAATAAACTGCCTATGTTGAGAGAAGTGCTCACTTCCATATGCATTCCATTATACTGCATTTGAAAACTAGCCTACTACACAACAGCAGCTGTAAGGTTCCTCTGCAGAACCCAGAAAACCATTGTTTGAATAAAACTAATGCAAAGACTTTTTGTTGTTTGAAAAAGGAGTATAAAATGCTCATAAAATTATGTAAAATGCTTATTGTCCAGGTGTCTTATGAAGAATTCATTCTACATTGCATCAGTGGGGCTAGTCACATAAATGACCATCACCTCAGCTCTCCACATGAATCCTTCTACTGCTTTGTATGTAAGCTCTGGGAAACATATAGAGGTTGAGCACTTTCTCCTTTTAAAGTGCTCCCCTCTACATTCAGCTTTGTGCTTTTCATGTATATTTAACACTTACTAAATGATAAAGTGTAAACTATTGCAAGTGCTCAAAGTGATTACAATTCCCTCTACTTACCATTATTGGCTGCTAGCATGTCTATCATGCGGCCTGGTGTGCAAACTATAATTTCTGCTCCTCGCTTTAGCTCAGCAATCTGGATTAAGAAATATTTTTAAGATATACAATCAAGCCATTACAAGTTATTTATTAAAACATTATGATTTGCTTAATCATTCAAGTTGATTTTATTCTGCAGAAATTTCTAAAGATTTACTACTATTAGCAGACAAATGAAGTTGTATTAAGAGACACTGCCTTAAGGCATTCAACAATTTATGGAGTTTTATTTGTAAAAATAATACAAAAGAAATTTATCCTATTAAATTTCTACATAGTTCAAAACTAGATGAACTTGTTTGTATAACATAGATAAATATTCAGCTTGACTGAAGCTAAATCACGAAAGGGAGACAATTATTCCACAAATGTACAATGTTAAAATCCTAGCAAAGGAATACAGTATTGATACCAAAAAATACTCAAAAAATGTTTCCTCTGCCAAGTAGTATTGTTGATTATGCAAGTCAGAAACACTGAATCTAGCTCACCACCTAAGAATTGCCCAAAAATGTATTTATTGTACTTAGTTAGGGAAAGGAGACTAAGGAAATAAGTCACTTTTCTCTCAAAGCAATTTAACTATATATCTCAGGTCTTTAGGAATTAACGTTTTTAGTTACCATTTTTCAATGCTCTTCTTTCCTAAGCTAGACATTTGTCACTCCATAAATCTAAAATCAACTTGCTATTCCTGCAGGCTTTTCTTCATCTGGTTTGTGGATGAGGACCTCTGTCTCACAAAACTTCCCAAGCTCAATTTGGCTTCTAGCACTAACGGTGCTCATATATCACTGTCAGCTCATGGGCAATATTTGGTATTAAAATGGCAAATGAGTACAGAAAATCTCAAAAATGCAAAGGATGGCAGCTTCAGCTAGGAGGCTTTCTACTGAATGATTAGTTTTTAGAAATTTATAACTTGATTTGAAAGTAAACTCAAGTAAAACACAAAACAAAAGTTACCATTATATTATTACATAACAAATATTAAACAATTTACTAGATAATGTGGGAAATAAAAACAGGACTAAGAGATAAAAAGCAAAACACTGCAGATTCTGGAATATTTTAAAAAGCCCCAGAATCTCTCGGAAATTTTTACGAGATTGGCCAACATTTATGGCTAACGATATTTTAAAAAATCAATTGCTTGTAACCCAATTAATTACCAACATACCTTAAAACGTTTTAAGGTAAGTTCAATTTGCTTTGAGGATACAGATTTTCACAACAGCAGGCTCAGTTACTTCAATCTGACTCCAGTAATTGTAACTTATTCATTGGTGGAAACTTCCAAAGATTTTGGGCTCAATTCTCAGTCTGCATTAAATAAGTTACAATATCCACGCATGAATCGCTGCTTTTAACATAGAAACAGAGAAAGCCATTAGAAAATCATTACCTGTTCACTTATTCCTGTTCCACCATAAACACACACTACTCTTAATCCAAGTGCTTTTGAGAACTTCTTGCATTCCTTGGTAATCTGAAGTGCTAACTCACGGGTGGGGGTGGAGATGAGTGCTGAAAACAAAAAAATTACACATTTTGAATGTTCAAATATTTTATTAAAATATTGATTCTTAAATAAAATGGAACACAGAACAACTAAAGATGGTCAATACTGACAACATCATATTACCTTCCCATGTGTTTCCTAATACTTTGCTAATAATGTTCAGTGACTTTTTAATTAACATTTTGAGGCTATTGGATTTATACTGAGATGGCTGCTTCCCTTTCTGATCAGAAATCAATGTCAATTTCAGTTTTTTTGTACAATTCTGTCTTCCAAACAATTTTGAAAAAATCAACTCCTCTTACAATCTCACTTGATATTCTGAAGTTAATTCTAGGAATTTATTAATTTTGGAATGCTGTCTGCAATTCTGGTCTCCCTGCTATAGGAAGGATATTGTGAAACTTGAAAGGGTTCAGAAAAGATTTACAAGGATGTTGCCAGGGTTGGACAGTCTGAGCCACAGGGAGTGGCTGAATAAGCTGGGGCTATTTTCTCTGGCGTGTCAAAGGCTGAGGGGTGACCTTGTGGAGATTTATAAAATCATGAGGGGCATAGATAGAGTAAACAGACAGGGTATTTTCCCTTGGTTGGGAGAGTCCATAACTAGAAGAAATAGGTTTAAGGTCTGAGGTAAAAGATTTAAAAGGGATCTAAGGCAACTTTTTCATGCAGAGGGTGGTGCGCATAAGAAATGAGCCAAAGGAAGCATTGGAGGCTGGTACAATTACAACTTTCAAAGGCATCTAGATGGGTATATGAATAGGAAAGGTTTAGAGGGATACGGGCCAGATGCTGGCAAATGGGACTAGATTGATTTAGGATATCTGGTCAGCATGGACAAGTTGGACTGAAGGGTCTGTTTCTGTGCTGTATATCTCTATGACTCTATAACAAAGCCTTCAGAGTCTTAATATAATTTCCTTTTACCTATTTCTTCCTGTACGTATGTGGACAAGCAAGTAACTTGAAGTAACAGAAATCAGATTTAAGCGACTTATAAGATGTACTATTCTAGTTTGCATTCTGGCTACACTGCAACTTTAAAAGCAAATGGTTAAGTTTAAGCTGTCACCCTTCTGGGTAGGACTTTACATTTGGGCTAAAGTAAGATTAAATTCATAAAACTCAATTTCAAAGTTTTGAAACCTCAGATTAGATCTTAACTGTTTTATGCCAAAATTTGGTAAAAACATTAAACTTATGAAGTGCATTGAGATCTAGGAGGTTATTCAATCACCAAATTTGCCATGCAATTATTAGTAATCGACAAAATATGCTGTTATGTTGAATTTAAAGCAAGTTACTGTTTCATTACAGGGCAAATTCAATTACTGGACCAATAAAAATGGTGAAAGTTATGATGTATGCATGCCATAAGTTATTAATTGCACTAAAATTGTCAGTATTTTTATTGTAGTCTTTCAATTGGTGTATTTCTTGATATATGCACAAGATCTGTCTCAATATGTTCCAATTTAATAGCCAAGCCATGTAATTTCTTTTAAAAAAGAAAGATGAAAATTACAGTCATAAAAACAAAAAGTACAAGAAGAACATGGAGACCATTTAGTTTTATATTGCAAGTTTTAACAATTTATGGGACACAAAATACAGTGCTACGGCTTAGGTTATGCACTGAACTAAATACTCACCAACAGGACCTTCTGATTCTTCAAGCGGCCTCTGATCCATGATATGTCGGAACATAGGCAAAAGGAAAGCTATAGTTTTCCCACTTCCAGTTTTAGCAATTCCAATTACATCACGTCCACACATGATGGCAGGAATTGCCTGTGCTTGAATTGGTGTTGGTTTCTCATACCCTTGCCTAAGATTAGAAAACAATACAAGTTTGCAATGTTGCAGTAAGCAATGAATGCATTTACAAAAGAATTTCGATACTGTAACATTTTAGAAAATACTCACTTTTTCAATGAACTTAATATCTTCATAGAGATCCCACATTGCACCCATGATTTAATAGGTTTTGGACAGCCTTTGCCACGTACTGCAATTCCCTCTAACTCTAATCTGTATGCATTCACTTCTGTAAAACAACACAAAAAGTGAATCTGCAAGAGAAGTTCAGTCATTTTGTCAAAAACAAACTACAGAGAATATTGAAGATCTGAAATAAAAATAGAAAATGCAGGCAACCATTGCACCAATGATGACCCTGCAATGTCTTTCTCCATTTCTCAATGTGCCTTGGGATAACCCTCTACTTTAAAGAGGCCATACACATACAAGTTTTACAACAATGATCAGGTCAGGTTTTTGGCTCATTGTCTGCCGATGCTTCAGCCTTACTATTCACTTTGCGATTTTTTTGGTCATTTGTCATTTCCTTACACAATCGGTGGCAGAGTGAGGAGATAGGTCCAAGATTTGAAGAAGAATCAAAGCTAACATAATGTAACTCAACATCTGAAGAAAAATGCATTCATATGCATCATAATAAACAAACACTTAACTAACCAGACCACAAATTATACCTGAGGAGAAAAGGTCAAATTGTGGCATTGTGTCAGAGTATGACGGAAATAAAAGAAAGCTAACCAGTCTTAAATGACAATTCATTCAGCACTAATGTCACTGAATTGGCAAGGTCTGATTCAGTTAATCAAACTGGTAATATAATAGAAACATGGAGTATTATTTTGCTGCTTTTCTCAAATCAGTAAAAGGTTACGGTTATCTATTGCACATAAATCATGACACTGATTAATGTTGAGTAAATCATTACAATAAGCATGATGTAATAAACAGAACTACATCAAAAGGTTTGTAATGATAAACAGCTTCAAAAGTGCAATAGAACAAGCTAAGGTAACCATGGCTGTGACGTGGTCAGCCTCATGAGTGGACAGATTTTTTTTTGTGGAAACTAATCCCTATGTGAGAAGACAAAGCCAACCCACTGAACCAGAGGAAGAAAGTCACACAAATGTCAAATTTCTGCTGACCATCTTCACTCTCTGTGCCACCACCAATTAGCCTTCCCTGTCCCTAGTACTACAAAGACAATTTGTAACCTGCACTCCCTAGGAGCAAAAAAATCATTCTTGCCTCTCTCCTCTCATAAGAAAAAATCTAAAACTAAAGCCAGTGCTCCTCCTCGAACTCTACTGACAAAAAGAGGAACATTCTTGTCCTAGTTAGTGAGAATTTATTTCCTTCCGAGGAATAACTGAATTATCTTTCAGTTCATCCCTCAAAAACAACTCAGCATGGCCCGAACTTAGACCAAAATGTTGTTTAGCTCTTTTCTGATGAGAAAAAATGATGTATAACTCAGAAAAGCAGATGGAAACTGATTCTAACCCTTTGCAGCTTTCAGTGTGGAAAAGTGAGTGTAGTCAAGTGCTAGCCAATTTGAATACTGGATCCAATATCTCCATTTTGTTTTAAAAAAGCTTTCCAGGAATCACATGACAGATTGCAGGTAGCTCTGGTATAACGCATGTTTCGTAGCAGGATTTGCCTATAATGTCGCTGAAGAATATGGGAATGGTATTTTGGAGAACGCTTACCTCCATAGGCAATAGTGCAATTCCAAAGGGGATCAGTTCGCGCACTTCATTCTGTGTATATGCCGATGTGTGCACTAAAATCTCCATACCATTCTGTGCATGTGCCTGTATTCTTGCCAGTCAGCATGTGCTCCAGTATTCACACATGTGCAATGTCAGTGCCGTTCTGCATGTATGCAACGTCAGCGCCAAAGTCTTTGTGCCACTCTGCGCATGCGCGACATGAGCTCTGGTCTTCTTGCCGTTCTACACATATGCCAGTCTGCTGCTGATAGAGCAGCTTTCTGAGAGGTATTATTTAGAGAGCAGCTTTCTTACACTTTTTTAAATGTATTATGTTAAGTTTACTTTTGCTTTGTTAATAAATATGATTTCAACCTTCATTCAGGTTGTGCTATACTCGGCATTACACTTTTGGATGATTTTTGGGCAATCATGAGTGATATACTTTGCTGGTCTGTCCCAACCCCACTTTTCCCATAGGCCCCATTAAGGGAGATTTCGCTGAAATGCAACTACAACATTATCGGAGAGCTACCTGTACTGATTTCTCTGCTACAGATCTCTGCTGGTGTTGTTTTGAACAGTGACAGCTTTGGTTAGCTTATTTTATCTAGTTCATTTGGAGGAAAGTCTGCTAACAACATGATGATTTGGAGGTATGCTTGTTAAGAATAAGTTACCCAGCTGAAATCTCTCAATTCTGAAAATTAAACCATTTTGTCGAGTTCAAGGTAAAATCTATTTGTTTTTTAAATTCCTTTTTTAAAAGAGCACCCTAAGGTTGCATTCCCTCAGCTGCATCAGCAAAACTTCAGAGACAACCATTCACAATTCGTGAATTGACATCAGCCAGAATGTCAGAACAACAGATCCCTGGAACATTCAATGCTGTTTCTTTTGTCTTCAAGAATAACTTATTGTCAAAGTGTTTTTTTCTTCAGAAAGTCCATCTCTGCACAGAATTATTTTTCTTGTTTTCTTTAAGAGTTAATGCTTTAGACATTTAGAGGTTTGCACATTAATATGTTATTGACTGGTTAGTTAATTATTACGTGTTCACTGAATACGCTTTGTTTAATAGTACTCCAAAATTTTTTCCTTAAAATAAATTTGGTTCATAGACCTTTTTGAAAATCTGATATGGGCATTTAATTGGTCACCTTGGTAACTGGAAAAAAGTGTATTTATTTTTGCTGTGATCTATGGATAGTGGGAGCAGAGTTATTGTGCACTCCTCTACCCTTCATCAGAATATTCCACAAACAGCTGAGGCGCAAAATGGCCTACACTTGTTTATGGTTGTATAGTTCTTTAGAACATCATGAAATTAAAAGTTATGTGAAATGCAGTTGTAGGACAGTGACCTTGTAGCAATTTTCACTTGATTTCTCAGGCAGCAGGGATAAAAATCAATTTTACCTATTCAATTTTTGGTTAAATGTCCCATATTGTCCAACCTGAAGCACGTGCTTAGGCATCAATCTTACCTGTGGGCATCCAGCTTGTATAGGAACCATTACCACTCTGCTAGTTTCAAGTAATAACTAATCACACTCACACTTTGAGCCTGCTGCCTTGGACCCTGCACCTCATACTTGAAACCTAATACCCATGAACTTTTTTTTGCTTTTTTATCATCTGCCCACCAACCACATCTGTGTGCTCCTGCCTCCAGAAATCTGCTTCATTAGATCAACCACAGCAACAATGATGTTTTTATAATAAACTATTTTTTAGGCACTTAAAAGTGAATATACTAGATAATAAATATTATTACAAGCAGATGACAAGAAAACAGCATTAAAAGTTCATAAACTCATTGAAGCCCCTATCAGAATCAGTGGTACAATCTTCTAGAGAGGCAAAAAAAAGGATTAAAACTCTACTAAGATTAACCTTTCAACACCTATTTAAGATGCATCAACTCTAATTGCCTTTGCAAACAATTAGCTTATTTCTTTAAATTTAAAAGCAGCGTCATTAAGATTATTTTTCAAACTTATCCTTTAGCTTGGTTTGGTGGACCAGCAAAATTTTCTTAGCAGACAGCAAAACAATATGTCTGCCAACCCATTGTCAGCAAGGTTACAGAATGTCTTTCAATAATATTTTTAATATTTTATGAATAGTCTACATTTCCTTTCATCACTTAGCTTACTTCCAATGTGACAATTTTGACTCTCGTTTTTCTAACACTGAACTAAAAGTACATCCAGTCAAAGAAAAATTCATCAGTATCCAGACCAACATTTAGTGCTCTAACAACACCACCAGAAGAGAATGAATCTTGCTCATCAATTCTTTAAGTAAGAACCACTGTACTCAACAGGTGAAATGGAATTTCCAAGCTGGATGGTTTAGTCAAGAATATGCAAACATAATGCTCATTATGAATTGTATGAGTCATAACTTTTGACTACAAATTCCCTCACGCACATTTAGAATACAAATGCTGATATAAACCTAAAAGATTAGTAGCTGGGAGTTGTGTTGCAATTAAACCCCTTTGCCAAATTATTATCGTTCATCACTATATTCTAAAGAAGCACTGACTGAAAAATATAGCATTAAGATTCATCTCAGTTGTAATGCTACCTGTTAGCATTGCAAATACAAACCTTCAGCACTCATTTTTGCCAGTTCAGGAACTTCAACATAAAAGTTCTTTCGGAATGGTTCATATTCTATTTTCCCATGATCCACAGGTTCCAGCAACTTCCTCTGTTTTGTCTGATACCCTGTCAGTGCAGTCTGAAGATCAACTTCTTCCTCCTCTGAGGAATACTGTTCAGTTGAAAATAAAAGATTAGATTTACAGACTCAGTGGAGAATTTTGAAATAAAATTTAAATTACAAATACAAAATAATCTGAAATGCCTTTTTCATTACCTCCATTGCATCCTGATCATTCTCCATCAGCTCTCCTTTCTTTTTCTCCATGTCAGAATGTGGCTTTTTAGTCGTTACCACAGTCATAACTTTCATTACAGTAGCACCTGATTTCTGGAAACATAAAAACATTATGTTATTGCAAGTGCGACGCATAAATAGAGCTAGAAAGTCTGAAGGAGGGAAGCTTATAACAAAAGACGGAATCATCAACTTAACTAACTGACTCGTGTGAACATAAAACATTAATAACTTTCTTAAACGATATAGCTTCCAATACATCTCATTGGGACAAAGTGGAATGGACTGCTTATGGACATCTGAGATCCTCTTCCACAACAGTTTTAGACATTGAGTTTTTACACTCTAGATAATTCAAGTGGATCAGTTAAGTATTTTACAAGGTCAAAATTAGATATTCTTCTAAAAACAAAAACCTCAGTCCCACTGATAAACTTGACTTGAAATGACTGCATTAATTTCAAAAAGCTGAGCTGCACAGAAGATATAATCTATTAGGTACTATGCCTTTAGATAGCTGCTTAATTACCTGGGTCCAAGTTCCAAACATACAAAATGAACTGATTGCACACTGAAGTATTTAAAACAAAACCTGGGCCCTACTGGCCCTGACAAAAATTCTTGAAGTTGAACAAATGCAGATAATCAAGGCTCCAGTGTAGCTTAAAATGTATTAGCCAGTTTTGAGAAGATTTGTAGTTCAGGTTTTGGATGTAGGTTTGCTCACTGAGCTGGAAGGTTCATTCCCAGACTAACTATTACTTAGTTACCCTACTAAGTAATATCTTCAGTGGGCATCAGGCGAAGCAATGCTGAAAATTCCTGCTTTCTATTTATATGTTTCGTTTTCTTTGGGTTGGTGATGTCATTACCTGTGGTGATGTTATTTCCTGTGGTGAAGTCTCTTCCTGTTCCTTTTCTCAGGGGGTGGTGGTCTCCATATTCACCTCAGGACATGACATCACAAACCCAAAGAAACCAAAACATATAAATAGAAAGCAGGAATTTTCAGCATTACTTCACCTGAGGCCCACTGAAGATGCTACCTAGTAGGGTAACAAAACGTCTGGAAATGAACCTTCCAGCTCAGCGAGCAAACCTACATCCTTAAAACGTATTTATGATGGTTATAATTGTACTCAACACCATTTCTATCTTCATTGCAGTCACTATATGGAATGAAAATATTAACATCTTTTAAGAATAAAAGTTTTTTTTCCCCTATTTTACCCATTATCATCTTGGCTTATCATTCAATATTCAGGAGGGTTACCCTGTCGATATCTGACATTATTCTGCACTCCTTCCAATCTATATCTATATTCAATTGAAACTAGAAAGGTATTTAAGCTGTTTTAGAATCTCCACGAGAGGTAGAACCAAGTTTCCATGACATACCTCACCTGGCATTCCAGACATAAAAAACGTCTAATAGGATATGGGCAAAATTAAAATTCATCTAAAAAGCAAGCAGTTCCTACTGTCAAGAATCTGGCACAGCATATGAAGGTTATTGAGTGCTGTAGTTTGAACCAGCACTACTAACAGCAAGTCAACGAATTCAGCTGAGATAAGGGATTCCAATGAGATAATTTCTAGGAGAGTAACTTTACCTTTTCACTTCCTCCTTTCACGCTTCCCATGTTAAACTTCTTCACTTCTTCCTTTATATCTTCCATATAAGCATCTAATGGATCCAATTCTTCATTGTCATCATCTCCTTCTTCTTTCCTTTCACCCTCTATGATTTCATCTTCATCATCTGTCCAAATTAAAATGAAAATCTAGTCAGTGGGAGAAGAATTTTAGGCAAGCGATTAAGTCAAGGCCTACCTTGGGATTCAGACTCAGCTGATCTAACAGGGGAGGAACTTCAAGTGAGCAACTCACCAGGGAGTGAAAAAATGTGACTTCACAGGAAAATTGTAACTTCATTGGTTGCTAAGGAATAACTATTTTTGAATACCTACTGTAATTTGTTTTCAGATTAAGGTTAAGATAGATATAAAAGGATAGTCATGGCCATTATGATAACCTTGTACAAGGACAATCTTTTTTAAAAATAGGAAGAAGATTCTTTAAATTTAACTGAAGATGTCAGGGGAGCTCAAGCCAAAGAGTTTTGTATGATCTGCTGCATACAGAAATTTCTAAATTCTTCTGGCAGTGTGGATAACCACATCTGTACAAGTGCCACCTGTTCAAGCAACATGAGTGCCAAGTCTTGGAAAGGGAGCATTGGCTGGAGGCACAGAGGAGCATCTGTGAGGCAAGGGAAACATAATGAAGAAGATGGCCTTAGGTTGCAGGAGGATGCAGGCAGGTTGGTCAGATGCACGTATGGAATTGAACCCTGAAAAATGAGATATAATGCATTTTGACAGAGGAGACAAGATAAAGGAATACTCAATGAATGAATGGCAAAACAACAGGAAGCTCAGAGGCAACAAAACCAAAATTGCCAGTGAAAATCAGCAGGTCTACCAACATCTTTGGGAAGAAAGTAGAGTTAAAGTTTTGAGACAAGGGACTCATCATCAGAAATGCTATTAACTAAGAAAACACAACATATATGCTGAATACAAAGGTTGGGGGTGGGGGGGCAAGTGGTACTTCAATTTGGATTGAAGTAACTACTTTTGGACAATTTCTGTCTTGAGTTAACACAAGCAGATTGAAGCATGCAACAGTGCATATTTTGGATGTCCTAATTACCAGATAGATGGAGACAGAGCCCGGAGTGAGAGAGAGAGGGGGAGAGAGATATAAAAGATTGAGAGGGGTATGGAAAGGGTGGACAGGACTGTTCCCCTCAATTGAAGGATAAGTAAACAAGGGTACATAATTTTAAGCTGAAGGCAGGAGGTTTAGAGGGGATTTGAAAAAAAATTCTTTTCACCCAGAGGGTGGTAGAAATCTGGAATGCATTGCCTGAGAGGGTAGTTGGGACAAGAAACCACACAATCTTTAAAAAGTACTTGGATGAGCACTTGAAATGTCATAACATTCAAGGTTGTGGGCCAAAAGGCAGAAAGTGCCATTGGTCTAGGTATGTAATTTTTTTTTTAAATGTCAGTGCAGACTCTATGGGCCAAAGGGCCTCTTCTGTATTGTAGGGCTCTAATACACTGAACTGTTAGAGAAAAAAAATAATTATGGACATCAGAAACAAGACAAAACCATCAAAATTAGACAGTGTTATCAAAATTCCATTTGTGCCCTTGTAGGTGGATTCAAATCCAACCGAGCCCATCAAAATTCTGCTTTGAAGAAGTCATATTTGATCAAGAGGTGCAACAATTCAAGTGTCAACAATTTTACATAACATCTACAAGCAGAGAAACAGGACATTTAGCCTAGCCTCATGTCAATACTCCAAGTGTACTTGCTCGTTTGCTTCATCAAATATTTACATAACTATTTGCTCCTCCCATATGTTTATCTCTCACACCTTAAATGTATCTATACCATTTCTTGGCAAGTACTTTCCATGGTGATAAATTAAGCATACTCAACAATTTGTGAAAAGAAATTTCTTCACAGACATTCCCAAATTTAACAGGAAACTATACACCTCAGCAGACAGAGATGCCTGTGGTTTCCTCTTCTGGCAATCTAGGTGAGGCAGTAGAACTTAATATATGGAAATTAAATGGGGACAATACTTGATTTCTTGGGGGCTCTCTTATACAACTGGCCTTTTGTATTGCACATTACCAAAAATGGAATTACTATCCTGCCATGTGATTGTTTAAAATCTGTTGTAGTCTTTAAAATCTCCATCGGGCTATCCAATGGCTTGTTAGCTTGGTTGGCTGCAAGGCTAATGTGTGCTTCAACAATGCAGGGTTTAAACTCTGTCCTTATGTAGGTGAACTTGGAGCCTGCTCCCTTGCCCTTCAGTAAAAATCATGGCATAAGTCAGGATGGGGAAAATTTCTGGCTGTAACAGCTGTTCCTTTTTGGAGGTATTTTAGGTGTTGGAGGGGATTTCCTCGAATTCCAGGAGCAGCAATTACTGTTTTATATGCTGTTGCATTGTTTTGGAACTATGAAGAAAAAAAAGTCAAAACAACAGCACTGTTAAAAGGGAGAAGAACAGACAAAGGAAGCACACAGAGTCATACAGATGTACAGTAGGGAAACAACCCAACCCAATCTAGTTCCACCTGCCAGCACCCGGCTCCAACCCTTTCCTATTCATATACCCATCCAAATGCCTTTTAAATGTTGCAATTGTAGCAGCCTCCACCACTTCTTCTGGCAGCTCATTCCATACACGTACCACCCTGTGTGTGAAAAAACTGCCCCTTGGGTCTCTTTTATATCTTTCCCCAAATGGTGAGGTCAGTGCAGAGAGGGAAAGATACCCACATTGCTAACTGGCCGAGTTAGCAGTTACTGTCTTTGCTGATGAATTAATGTATCACTGGATATCGAAAACTGTGTCTGGGAAAATTAAAAAACAGTGAACTCCACATTTGATCTTGGAGGAACCTGTTTGGAAGAGGTCACAGCATAGAAACAGATAAATGGATATTTTAAGTAGGGATTAAAGTAAGTCTGCAGTAGTGAGCAGAGTGGGTTCTTTTTTGATTATATGTTTTTTGAGCTATGTCCCTTGATTAAATTTAAAATATAAGCCATAAGTATTAATTTAACCTGAAGCAGTGTTTTGGAGATGAATTAAGACAGTGATATTTTCTGGGAAAGAAGCAAAAATGGCCCTTAGTAGAGTGATATGCTCTTCTTGTCGAATGTGGGAGTTGAGGGAGGGTTTACGTGTTACTAAGGATTATATCTGCAATAAATGCCGTTGCTTGCGAATTCTATCGGATCAAATGGATCAGTTGGAGAGACAGTTAGAGGAAATGAGGAATTCACAAGAGCAGAGGGATGTGATGGATGGCAGTTATAGAAAGTAGGGGGAAGGTCTCAGATACAGTCACATAGAGAGGTTAACTCCAGGAAAGAGAGCTAGGCACCTAGTGCAGGTGTGTTCTGTGGCTATCCCCATTTCAAGCAAGTATGCTGTTTTGGAAAATGTAGGGGGTAATGGATTCTATGGGGAACGTAGCATGAACAGCCAAGTTTCTGGTATTGAAACTGGCTCTAACACAATGAGAGGTACATCGGGTTCCAAGCATTCGAATGTGTGAGAGGACTCTCAAGACCAAGGTACAGGCAGGACTTTCTGTGGCCAGCAGCAAAAAATCAAAATGGTGTGTTGCTTCCCTGGTGCCAGGATCAAGAATGCCTCAGAGATAGTGCAGAATGTTCTCAAGGGGGAGACGGGCCAGCAGGAGGTCACTGTATACAAATGGAGCCAATGACATAGGAAGGGAAAAGATTGAGATTCTGAAGGGAGATTGCAGAGAGCAAGGCAAGAATTTAAAAAGGAGGTTTTCGAGAGTAGTAATATCTGGATTACTCTCGGTGCCACGAGCTAGTGAGGGCAGAAATAGGAGGATAGAGCAGATGAATGCATGGCTGAGGAGCTGGTGTATGGGAGAAGGGTTCACATTTTTGGATCATTGGCATCTCTTCTGGGGTAGATGTGACCTGTAAAAAAGGACAGATTGCATCAGAATTGGAAGGGAACTAATATACTGGCAGGAAGTATGCTGGAGCTGCTCAGGAGGATTTAAACTGTTAATGTGGAAGGCAGGACCCAGGGAGATGGTGAGGAAAGAGATCAATCGGAGACTGGTACAGCTGATAAAAGAAGTGAGTCAAACAGTCATGACAGGCAGGGGCAAAGCAGAGAACAAGGTAAGACTGATAAATTAAACTGCATTTATTTCAATGTTAAGAGGCCTAACAGGGAACTCAGGGCATGGCTAGGAACATGGGACTGGCATATCATAGCAATTACAGAAACACGGCTCAGGGATGGATAGGACTGGCAGTTCCAGGACACAAATGCTACAGGAAGGATAGAAAGGAAGGCAAGAGAGGAGAGAGGAGTGGTGTTTTTGATAAGGGATAGCATTACAGCTGTGCTGAGGGTGGATATTCCCAGTGGAGTGCCACAAGGATCGGTGCTGGGTCCACTACCTTTCATCATTCATATAAATGATTTAGATGTGAGCATGAGGTATACTTAATTTACATAAATATGAGGTGCTTGGGAAAGCAAATCTTAGCAGGACTTATGCACTTAATGGTAAGGTCCCAGGGAGTGTTGCTGAACAAAGAGATCTCGGAGTGCATGTTCATAGCTCCTTGAAAGAGGAGTAGTAGATTGACAGGATAGTGAAGGCTGCATTTGGTATGCTTTCCTTTATTGGTTAGGAGTTGGGAGGTCATGTTGTGGCTGTACAGGACATTGGTTAGACCACTGTTGGAATATTACGTGCAATTCTGGTCTCCCTCCCTTTGGAAAGATGTTGTGAAACTTGAAAGGGTTCAGAAACGATTTACAAGGATGTTGCCAGGGTTGGAGGATTTGAGCTCTAGAGAGAGGTTTAATTGGCCACGACTGTTTTCCCAGAGCGTTGGAGGCTGAGGGATGACCTTATAGAGGTTTATAAAATCATGGATAGGGTAAATAGACAAAGTCTTTTCTCTGGTGGGGGGGGGGGGGGGTGAGTGCAGAACTAGAGGGCATAGGTTTAGGATGAGAGGGGAAAGATATAAAAGAGATCTAAGGGGCAACATTTTCACATAGAGGATAGTACGAGTAGAATAAGCTAGTGGAGGCTAGTACGATTCCAACATTTAAAAGGCATCTGGATGGGTATGTGAATAGGAGGGTTTGGAGGGATATGGGCTAGATGCTGGCAAGTGAGACTAAATTGGGTTGGGACATCTGGTTGGCATGGACCGAAGGGTCTGTTTCCATACTGTACATTGCTATAACTCTACGACAAATCAAAGATGATGCCTGGAGGAGTCCTTTCAGTTGCTTGCTCATTCTTCACATGTGAACCTGCTAGTTTGATTAATATTCTTGGAAACAGTTTTTGAATCTGCTCCAGTGCCTGCATATCCTTTTCAAATATGACACCAGAATTGCAGAGAACAGTCCAAAATGTTCTTCAAGATTCAATGCAAATTCAGCGCAACACCTCTACTTTTTAATTCTATCAATCTAAAAATGAAACTATGGTTCAGCTTGCCTTTTTGACTACAACTTTTTGATTTATGTATTTCAATTCTTAGATTCCACTTTTTTTTCCAAATTATATGACCTCCTTATCTCCAACGAGACTATAAAACCTTATGCTTATCCATGTTGAATTCTGTTTCAGGTCTCAACAGAAAGCTTAAGAATGGAAAATTTGCAGTACTATATTATGCTGCCATGCTTTTTGAAACTGGTTGTGACTTTGATGTCAAAATTAAAACCAGAGCACTGGACCTGTTTGGAATATTACAGAGCAAATGACATGCATTCCGATCGAACACTAAATCAAATAATTGCTGAGTGCACAACGTTCATTCCAAATACAAATACAGTCATAGGGATGTACAGCACAAAAGGAGAACCTTCGGTCCAATTCGCCCATATCAACCAGATATCCTAAATAAATCTCGTCCCATATGCCAGCACTTGGCCCATTTCCCTCTAAGCCCTTCCTATTCATCTATCCCCCCGATGCCATTTAAATGTTGTAATTGTACCAGCCTCCAACCTCTTCCTTAGCAGCTCATTCCACACCACTACCCTCTATGTGAAAAGGTTGCCCCTTAGGTCCCTTTGAAATCTTTCTGCTCTCATCTAAAACCTATGCCCTCTAGTTTTGGGACTCCCCTCTCCCAGGAAAGAGACCTTGTCTATTTACCATATCCATGCCCCTCAGTCTCTACAAGGTCACTCCTCAGTCTATGACGCTCCTGGGAAAACAGCCCCATACAATTCAATTTCCCCCTATAGCTCAAACCTTCAAATCCTGGCAACAACCTCGTAAATCTTTTCTAACCCTTTCAAGTTTTACATCATCCTTCCTATAGCTGGGAGGCCAGAATTGCACACAATATTCCAAAAGTGGCCTAACCAATGTCCTGTAAGCCGCGACATAACGTCCTAACTACTATTCTCAATGTTCTGTCCAATAAAGGAAAACATACGAAATGTTTCTTCACTATCCTATCCACCTGCGACTCCACTTTCATGGAACTATAAACCTGCACTCCAAGGTCTCTCTGTTCAGCAACATTCCCCCAGACCTTCACATTAAGTGTACAATTCCTGCCCTGATTTGCCTTTCCAAAAAGCAGCACCTCACATTTATCTAAATTAAACTCCGCCTGCCTCTCCTCAGCCCATTGGCCCATCTGATCAAGATCGCATTGATTTCTAAGGCAACCTGCTTTGCCGTCCACTACACCTCCAATTTTGGCGCCATCTGCAAACTTACTAACCACACCTCTGTTCACATCCAAATCATTTATATAAAATGACAAAAAGCAGTGGATCCAGTGCTGATTGTGGCACATCACTGGTTGCAGGCCTCCAATCTGAAAGTAACTCTCCACTACCACCCTTTGTATTCTACCTTTGAGCCAGTTCTGTACCCAACAGCTAGTTCTCCCTGTATTCCATGTGATCTAACCTTACTAACCAGTGTACCATGAGGAACCTTGTTGAATGTCTTACCGAAGTCCATGCAGATCATGTCCATTGCTCTGCCCTAATCAATCCTCTTCGTTACTTCTTCAAAAACTCAATTAAGTTAGTGAGACATAATTTCCCATGCATAAAGTCATGTTGACCATCCCTCACCAGTCCTTTTTCCAATATAATCTAAAGCAACTTGGATTGAAGTAACTACTTTTTGACAATTTCTATCCTGTGTTAGACACAAGCAGATGAACATGCATGCAACAATGCATGTTCTAGATATTCTAATTACCCTGCAAACACAGACATTCTCAAATTTAACAGGAAACTAAAAACCCCAGCAGACAGCGATGTCCGTGGTTTTCCTTCCTGGCAATCTCAGTAAGACTGCAGCACCTAATACATAGAAGTTAAAAGGGAAGATAGATGTCAACTTGCACTGGTTGACTTGGGCAAATAATTCAAAGCATCCACTGCAGCAGTTTAAGGAGGCAGTTCACCACAACCTTATTCAAGGCAGTTGGGTATGGGCAATAAATGCTGGCCTAGTCAGCGAAGCTCACATTCCATAAGCAAATAAACAACATCATATTTATCCAATGATTCCATTTCCTTTCTGCCTTTTTTCTATCCTCCTCTCATCCAAAATAATTAACCAATAAACTTGGAAATATTTTCCAAATAAATGTTCAATCAAGGGCTTAGGCTATTTGGACACAAAATGATTTCTGGCATTAACAAGATTTGGGAGTGCGCTCAATGCCTTGGCCAAGAGGTGTCCCCCAACCAATCCTACCAAACCAGTCAATATAAGAACAGAAGAACTAGAAGCAGCAGTAGACAATTCAGCCCCTCAAGTCTGCTCTGCTGTTTGGTACGGCCATGGCCGATATCATCTCAGCCTCAACTCCACTTACCTGCCCACTCTCCATAAGCCCTCAACACACTACTAGTTAGAAAATCTGTCTATTTCATCCTGAAATTTATGCAATGTCCCAGCATCCAAAATCCTTCAAAGATGCTGCTGTGTTTAAAATGTTGACTATGTGACAATATCATTGCAATTTGAAGTAATTCATTGGAAACAATACAAAAACTGTATTAAAAATTTTACCATCATCATCCTCAAGGCTCCATTTTTTGCCCTGTTTCATCTCTTCAAGTTCTCTCTTTATTTCACCAATATTTTCAACGACCTTTTTGCGCTGTTCTTCTCTCCATTTTTCAACGCGTTCTTTCCGTTTTCTCATTTCCTCTTCCAATTTACTTTGCTCAAAATTCTATTAGAATTGATGACATTTTGATAATTAAAGTTAATTAATTTCAATATGACAGCAAAACTTCTTCATTAGCCTTTTCTCTGTCAGTATAGAGTCAGCTAACTAACTAAGCAGTTAGCACTAACAACATGAATAATTGCATTTCTGAAAAGGAAAGCAAAAAATGACTAATTTGCATTACCTATTGGACTCAAGTTCTAAACATTCATATTTATACAGCATATGCATATTAATGCAAATGTAAAGATCGAAAGATTCCCTCCATCATATGGTCTGAAATAGGGATGCTCACTAATGACTACACAATGTTCAGCACCATTTGCCACTCCTCAGATAGTGAAGCAGTTCAAATGCAACAAAATCTGGACAATATCCAGGTTTGGGCTGATAACTGGCAAGTAATATTTGCACCACACCAATGCCAGGCAATGCCCATCTCAAATAAGGGACAAAATAACCACAGTGCCTTCAAATTCAGTAGTGCTGTCAATGGTAACATCCTGGGTGTTACCACTGACCAGAACCTCAATTGGACTCACCACATAAAACAGTAGCTGCAAGAGCAGGTAAGAGGCTTGGCATACTGCAATGAGTAACTCACCTCTTGACTCCCTAAAGCTTGTCCACCATCTCCACTGCACAAAAAAGGAGTGCTATGGAATATTCTCCACTTGCATGGATGGGTGCAGTTCTAACAACACTCAAGAAGCTGGGCATCATCCAGGACAAAACAGCCCACTTTATTGGCCCTACATCTACTCCCTCCACCACTGACAATAGCAGCAGTGTGTTCTATCTACAAGATCCAAAACTATGACCACTTCCATCTCGATGGACAAGGGCAGCAGATATATGGGATCTCCACCATCTTCAAGTTCCCTTTCGAGTCACTCACCATCCTGACTTGGAAATATATCACCGTTCTTTTACTGTCATTGGGTCAAAATCTGGAATTCCCTCCCTAATGGCACTGTGGGTCAACCCACAGCAGGTGGACTGCAGTGGATCAAGAAGGTAGCTCACCACCACATTCTCAAGGGCAACTAGGGATGGGCAATAAACGCTGGCCAGTTAGCAATGCCCACATCCCACAAGACGAATAAAATAAAGACAAACTGATGGAAAACAGGTTTGGCAGCATCTGGAGAGAAATATAAAGTTAACATTTTGATGCAAATGACTTTCCTTTGAAAGAGGAGTGGGGATCACCTGAAAGTATTGCCGATATAAATCAACAATGATGATAAGGGCACATTCAGAAACTGGTATGATTAAAAACTGATGTTAAAATACTGAATAAAATCCTTTCTTTGTTGAATAGTTTATTTGCAAGATGCAGGATTATAGATTCCCCAATTTCTAACAATGCCCAAGTTTTCTTCTGTTATAACCTTTTGAATACCAACTAAATTAACTCTAATCTATAAAGTTAACAAGCAACAGCTGTTAAAGTATTCAGGATCCTATATATTTGCTTTTAAGATATTTTCTAAAGGTAGTTGAGGGATGTCTCACCTCCACAGCTCTGGAGCAGCTGGTGCTTGATCCAGTCCTCCTGGCTTAAAGGTGGGGACACTGTCACTGTGCCACAACAGCACAAACAGGGCTCTCTCAAGGATATTTTCTAATTGACACGTTAGAGATGTTATTATACACAATTGCAGCAGGTGGGATTTGAACATGTGCCTCCTTGCTCAGAGATAGGGACACTACAAGTGTGCCACAAATTCCCAATAGGGCCCTTGTCAATTGTTAACAAAATAACAGCTGACACTTGTGTATTTTTAACAACATCATCATCAACCACGAACAGGGGTTCTGTGATGCAGTGGTAGCTCTGAGCAAACAAACTCTGGTTTGAGTCCCTCCTGTCCCAGAGTTTTTTTTAGGAACCGATTAGGAACATCCAAACATTAACAGGCATAAGGGATCCTTGACTTTATTCCACAAACATCATGGCTTGAGAGTGTGAAGAGAAATCCCAAGCAAAACTGTACTTTCTCCTGTTTTTCACGGCTGAAACTCTTTCTTTCATGGTTAGCACTGCTGCCTCACAGCTCCAGAGACCCGGGTTCAATTCCCGCCTCAGGCTCCTATCTGTGTGGAGTTTGCACATTCTCCCCATGTCTGCGTGGGTTTCCTCCGGGTGCTCCAGTTTCCTCCCACGATCCAAAAAAATGTGCAGGTTGGGTGAATTGGCCATGCTAAACTGCCCGTAGTGTTAGGTGAAGGGGTAAATGTAGGGGAATGGATCCGGGTGGGTTGCGCTTCGGAGGGTCGGTGTGGACTTGTTGGGCCAAAGGGCCTGTTTCCACACTGTAAGTAATCTAATCTAATCTAAACTAAAACTTTGCTAGACTTATAAAATGCTGATGTTGATTACATGATCTCATTTCTAGAAGTTTCTCAACCCCCTGCACTGTACAGATATCCAACTAAAGCTGTTAATGGACTTGGCTGGAAGCAATTGGCTCATTACAACTCGGACAAAAGAAAGAATTCAAAACTCTATGTTTAAAACTAAATTTTCCTAGATGAGTGCAGCTCCAACAATTTTCAAGAAACTTGACACTATCAGGGTCAAAGCAGGTCACTTCATTGGCAGCACACCTGCAAACAAAATCCAGTCCCTCCACCACAGAAGTTTCGTAGCAGCAGTGTGTACCGTCAACAAGGCACACTGCAGAAATTCACCAAGGCTCCTTAAGCAGCATGTTGAAAGTTCCATGACTATTGCCACCTAGATGGACAAGGACAGCAGATACACAGGAACACTATTATCCTCCAAGTAGAATTTTAAAAATATCATTCTCCTTCAGTGCCACGGGGTCAAATTCCTGCAACTCCCTAAGGGCATTCTGGGTATATCTACACCAAATAAACTACAGCAGTTCAAAAAGACTGCTCACCTCCACCTTCTTAAGGGCAACTAGGAGCCAGTCACCAACGTCTACAACCCATGTGTGAATTAAAACAAGTTACAATGCTTTTAATAATTAACTCTTTGATTTGTAATGAAAACTCTGGTGATGAGGTAAAGCTATACCGTCAGCTTAATGACCTTCTAACTGGCCCACTAAGCTGTGTCCACAGCAAATGAAATGCTTGCCATGGTTCCATCACCAATCCAAGCTTGTTGAATTGTTTGAGTATTGGCAGTATCCCTACCAGAACCAGGTGGACCGGGTTCATGTCCCACTTGCTCCAGAGATGTGCAGTAACATTTATGAGTAGGATTATTAATAATGCCTATGATTCTGGGATTCTAACTCAACTGTTGCTTGACCTCAGAGGAAGAGAAGGAAACCAGGCTCAGTTGACAACATATCTTGGACTGTCTACTTCTATATTTAAGCTTATGGCCAGAAATTAGCCTAGATTTGATCTGCAAGAAGGAAATCTAGCAGGTTCAGCTCACCAAGGAAACTGATTGGACATTGACCACTGGAAAGTTGTAAGTCACATTAACTGATTTTTGAGAGCTGTGGATTTACCAAAACTTGTGAATATAACCTGTTTCCTCTCCTGTCTTCCTTCATTTCCAGAGTGATTGTATATATGGATGGAGTAGCAAAGCAATTCCCCTACACTGACTTCATTTTTGAAAACTCAGAATCCAAAAATCAGGGTTTGATTGATGCACTTTGGCCCACCTCAATAAAAGCCAGGAATGAAAATGGAAAGGGCTGAGTCAAACAATACTTTGCTGATTTGGGCTTCAGAAGGGAAAAGACATCATAATTGAAATTCATCCCATATCCATGATACAAGCAAAGCAATTAGGATGAACCTTCAGAAGGCATTGATTTGCCTCCAACTGGAAGGTTGTATCCAGTTGTGGGTACCCAAGAAAAGATTTATGAGAAGGTTTCCAGAGATAATGGACCTCACCTTTAAACAAGCTGTGAAAAAGAGCCATACTGCACTTGGAACGTTAACTGTTTCAGTCCACCAGATGTTGCCAAATCTGCTAAGTACCTTCAGCATTCCTTCTTTATTGCAAGTATTCAGTGTCTGCAGTATTTTAGTTTCTTTTTAAATGATAGGCTGATTAACTGGTTAATCATTCATTGATGTTTTAGGATGCCTTACTGAATGTAACCTGGTTTTCACTTTTCTCTACACTCAAGAGTATTTAATTGGCTATAAAGCACTTAGGGCTATCCTAAACCTTTGAAAGTTGTTAATTAGGTAATTTTTTTATTTCACTTACACTGACATCTTTGTCATCATCTTTCTCCTCTTTTTTCTTCTCTTTGACAGCCTCATTGGTGACTTCTACACGGTCTTTAGATTTTGATCTGAAAAATACACATAACAATTATTACAGCCACTGTGTCAGTCTGGTATGAACATGATTAAACTGAATAATTTGAACATTAGTTTTTTTTAAACTTTCTTAAAGAACATTAGCTAAATGAATCCTTTATCTAATGACCATTCTATTTTCTTAGAGAAATTTTGCAGTACAGTAAAACAGCAAAATGATCTGGATATGAACATTGGAGGTATAGCTAGTAAGTTTGCACATGACACCAAAATTGGAGGTGTAGTGAAGAGCGAAGAAGGTTACCTCAGATTACAATGGGATCTTGATCTGAGGAGTGGTAGCTGGAGTTTAATTTAGACAAATGCAAGGTGCTACATTTTGGAAAAGCAAATCAGTAGGACCTATACACTTGATGGTAAGGTCCTAGAGAGTGTTGCTAAACAGAGACACCTTACAGTGCAGGCTCATTGTTCCTTGAAGGTAGAATTGCATGTAGATAGGATAGTGAAGACGGTGTTTGGTATGCTTTCCTTTATTGGTCAGAGTATTGTGTATAGGAGTTGAGGGGTCATGGTGCAGCTGTGCAGGACATTGGTTAGGCCACTGTTGGAATATTGTGTGCAATTCTGGTCTCCTTCCTATTAGAACGATGTTGTGAAACTTGAAAGGGTTCAGAGAAGATATACATGGATGTTGCCTGGGTTGGAGGATTTGAGCAATAGGGAATGGTTGAATAGGCTAGGGCTGTTTTTCCTGGAGCGTCGGAGGCTGCGGGGTGACCTTATAGAGGTTTATAAAACCATGAGGGACTTGGATAGTCTTTTCCCTGGGGTCGGGGAGTCCAGAACTAGAGGGCATAGGTTTACGGTGAGAGGGATAAGATATAAAAGAGACCAAAGGGGCAAGTTTTTCATACAGAGGGTGGTGCATAAAATGGAATGAGCTGTCAAAGGAAATGGTGGAGGCTGGATACAATTGCAACATTGTAAAGGCATCTGGGTAAGTATATGAATAGGAAGGTTTCAGAGGGATTTTGGTCAAGTGCTGGCAAATGAGTCTAAATTAGGTTGGGAATATCTGGTCGGCATAGACGAGTTGGACCGAAGGGTCTGTTTCTGTGCTGTACATCTCTGTGACTCTATTTAGAAGGCTAGGTAGCACCTGCACAGGGAGATTCAGACTTAATGTTTCAGGTCAGTGATCTTTTCTGTACTGACCGAAGGTTAGCAACCAGAAACATTATATCTATTTTTCTCCTCTTAAATGCTGTCTAATCCAAGCATATTTAGCATTTGTTGTTTTTCATTTCCAGCACTTGGGGTATTTTCTTCTGTATCGATGAATTATAATTTCAAACAATCACATTAGTGCTCCAAATTACATTAGCTTGATGCACACTAAAGCCTTCCCTAAGTTTTTTTTTAAACTTTGTAGGCAACTTAACATACCATAACATAACATATCAGCAACAGGAGTTGAAATTAATGCAGCTTAATGTGTACATTACTGAAAATTCATAAAGCATCAGATCTAGGATGAGGCCTCTTGAACTTCTGGACACAGAGACAAATGCCCAGCCTATTTATTATACTGAGTCGAAAAAAGCGTGGTGCTAGAAAAGCACAGCAGGCCAGGCAGCATCCGAGGAGCAGGAGAGTCGACATTTTGGGCATAGGCCCTTCATCAGCAATGTGTGGAATGGAAGGGGGCTGAGAGATAAATGGGGGATGGGGGTGGGGGGGGGGGGGGGGGTGGAAAGGTAGCTCGGAAGATAATAGGTAGATGCAGGTGATAGTGTTAGGTCGGAGGGGAGGGTGGAATGGATATATGGGAAGGAAGATGGACTGGTAGGGCAGTGCCAAGTTGGAGGGATGGGTCTGGGATATGGTGGTGGGAGGGGAGATAAGGAAACAGGTGAAGTTGACATTGATGCTGTGCGGTTGAAAGGTCCGGGGTAAAAGTGGAGTCGTTCAACCCCACCGCCCTGTGACTGACCACTTCAACTCCCCCTCCCACTCTGCCAAGGACATGCAAGTCCTGGGCCTACTCCACTGCCAAATCCAAGCCAACCAAGACTGGAGGAAGAACACCTTATCATCTGCCTTGGTACCCTACAACCACACGGCATCAACGTCGACTTCACCAGTTTCCTTATCTCTTCTTGCCCCCCCCCACCCCCCCATCGAACCCTCCTACTCAGCACTGCCCTACCTGTCCATGTTCCTTGCCACCTACCCACTCCACCTTTCCCTCTGACCTATCACTATCATCCTCCACCTGCATCTACTTATCACCTTCCCAGTCACCTTACCCACACCCCACCAACATTTATCTCTCAGCTCCCTTCTACCTTCCCCCTACACCCCCCCGGCACCTTCTCCCTACCCCCCCAACCCCTCGCCACATTCCTGATGAAGAGCTTACGTCCAAAACGTCAACACTCTTGCTCTTCAAATGCTGCCAGACCTGCTGTGCTTTTGCAGCGCTACACTTTTCGACTCTGATCTCCAGAATCTGTGGTCCTCGCTTTCTTTCAGTACTTATTGTATAGACCAGCCACATAATCTTGTCTAAATCATATTCATGAATTTAACTTCTCGTTTTATTCATTTGTGATGGAATGCTGGCATGACCGGCTTTCCAGCATTTATTGCTGATGCTAATTGTCTTGGAGAAGCTTGTGGTGAACTGCCACTATAGATGGTGTAGGGAAGGCACAGTGCTATTACGAAGGGAGTTCCAGGATTTGACATAATGACAGTGAAGGAATGGTGACAGTTCCAAATCAGGATGCTGAGAGTTTTGGAGGGGGACTTGCAGTTGTTGTTCCCATACATCAGGCACTTCTAGGTAATAGAGGATATAGGTATTAAAGTGCTATCAAGAAAGCCTTGGTGAATTATGATGATGCATCTTGTAGCTGATTAACACCATGTATCATGGCGAAGTGTGTAAGTGAGTGAATGGTGAAGTTAGTAAACGGTGTGCCAATCATGAGGGCTGCTTTGTCTTGGAATGTATCAAACTTCTTGAGTGTTGTTGGAGATGCACTCATCCAGGCAAGGAAACAGTATTTCATCACAGAAGGCCCTGTGCAATAATATTTCTTCCAACTTTTATGCCGTGAATGAATGCCAATTTAATGCCACCTAGTGGTAGGTCATGTCTAGCAATAACTGGATTCAGACTAATCAAATCTTGCATAATACTGTTGAGACATTAATTATTGATTTTTAAAAATCAATTTTGGTTTGCAGCTGTGAAGTTGAGCTGAAGATGACCTTTGAATTGTGGGTAGCAGCAGTTTTATATCCAAGGAAAAGAACAAAGTAGCATTTGCTTATGAGTCAGCTATAACGTAATTCCAGGTCGCATCTCTTGTTTAAAAAAAGTGCTTTAAGAACACTTCAACTCTGGAGAGGTTTTATGATCCAGCAGATGTTGAATATCAACTGGGATCTCATGGGAAGATGGTCAGTCTGGCAGGGAGAGGCCAGAATTTGAACTGCTTTTCAGAGTCTATTTGGGTCAGAAGGAATGTGACTGCAAAAGCTACAGGATGGTGGTTACACTCCTATTATCAACTTATTGCAAGTTCAGAGAAAAGATTCTCAGTTATAAGAACTGAGTGAATATTCCTCAAAGCTTACTGAAGGCATATTCATGCACAGATATCATTAGAAATCAAGCAAGACACAATTCCATGTGTCAGTGATGTCATGGATTTTTGAGTCTGCCTAAATGAGCTGGCCAGTTACATCTCATTTATCCTTCCTTTTTAATTTATCCTTTCATGTGGCTGTTTGTCTATGTGAAAAAGTCAGGGCTGAATTAAAGATGAAGGATCACAGATTTTAAGTGTTAGGTCTGCTTTGTTCCCACAGATGCTGCCAGCCTTGCTGAGTTCTGCCAGCTATCTCGGTTTTTGTTTCTGAATGATAGAGGATTGGGATTGAATCATAGACATTAACTAGATGACCTTGTGATTTAACTTTGTTCTGCTAAAGCTACTGTATTCTGAATAAATTGTTAAATCTTTTGTTTACACTAGAAACTCAGTGTCTGGCATCAGTTATTCTCAAAATTTGGTACTTTAGTTATTCAAAACATCTGTTAAGGAACCATTAGGGTCCAGTTTGAGAGTCATCGAGTATTTTAGTTTACTGTGTTACTAATACAGAAATAAGGAGGCTGACCGATTTGGCTGTCTGTCCACATATCGTCATAACATCTGGATAGCCAGATTTATGCAGATGCTATGAAACATCACTGCTAGGAATATACAGAACAATGATGCTATCCCGTTGTTAGTCCAGCTGGAATTTTTCGAGTTTCCTGGGATAAGAGTGTCGCTGTTGCTGCCCACTGTAAATTGCCCTTGCCCAGCTGCCTTCCTGAACTGCTGCTTCACCTGATGTAGGTACAATCAGGGTGCTGTTAGAAAGATATTCCCAGGTTTTACAGCCAGAATAACAGTGAAGGAATGGTAATGTCCCTCTTCATCTCAGAATGTGGGGCATTTGGAATACAAAATATAGGTGCTAACATTGCCATTTATCTGCTGTCCTTGTTCTTCTAGAGTGGTCCAAGTCATGGGTTTTTGATTTTTATTCATTCACAGACTGTGGATATTGCTGGTTAAGTCAGCATTTATTCCCTCCATCTGGCCGCCCTGATAAAGATGGCCGTGAGTGTCGTCTTGAACTACTGCAGACTTTGTGGTGTAGAAACATTGCTATTATGAAGGGATTTACCCAGCAACAGTGAAGGAATGGCAAAATGGTTCCAAGTCAGGATGGAACATGGCTTGGAGGGGAAACCTGCAGGTGGCACTCCCACTCCCAGATGGAACTGTCAAAGGAAGATTGGTAGTTGTGATGTATCTTGAAGTATCTGCTGTCACTGTGAACAGAGCAGAATATTTATGATGGTGGACAGGGTAATAATCAAGTCGGCTGATTTGTCAAGGACGATGTGAAGTCTGATTACTGGAAGTGGCAAAAAGAAGAGTATTCCATCCTACTCCTGAATTATGCCTTGTATTGAGAAAAAGGCTGTGGAGAGTCAGGTAATGAGTTCCTCACTGCAGAATTCCCAGACTTCAACTTGCTCTTGGAGGCACTGTATTTATATGGCTGGGTCTTTCAATTTCTCATCAGTGGTAGACCCACTGATAGTGGTGGATTTAGTGAAAATATCATTGACACCATAGGGAGATTTGTTCTTGGTGAAGTTATTTATTGCTTCGCCCTTGTATGATTCAATTGTCACTGATCAGCCCAATCCAAAATGTTGTTTGGATCTTGTTGCAAATGAGTATGGAATGTCTCCGAATCAGATGAGTTATGAATGCTCCTAATTATGACCATCTCCGCTTGTAGTCTTATAATGGAGAAAGTTATTGATAAAACAGTTGAAGATGGTTAGCTTGGGAACACATCCAATAATATCTTGGACCACAACCATCTTCATTTATGAATCAAGTATTGTTCGAACCATATAGAATTTTCTAGCTGATTCCTATTCATTTCAGTTTTTCTAGGAATCCTCCATGCCATACTCCATCAAATGCAGATGATAACTCGGTAGGTACTGCTTGATAGCAATAATGACACCTTTCATTACTTGCAGATGATAGCCAATACAGCTATAGCATTGGCAAAGGGTGGGCTAGTTCTGAAGCCAAAGTCCTCAACACCCTAGCTGGGATGCTTTCAGGGCCATAGCTTTTGGAGTCTCCAATACCTACATAGTCTTTTCAAGATGTCATATGAAGTGAAACCAATTGGTTGAAGACTGAATCGGTAATGCTTGGGACTCGGGCAGAGATAGATTTGGATCACCCATTTAACCCTTCTGACTGGAGAGATTTGCTTATACTTCATCCTTATCATGTTCATTGATGAGCTGGGCTTTCTCATCACTTTTCAACAGCGTCCTCCTCTCGGGTGCTTAATTGTCCACCACTATTCATAACTGGATGTGGCAGACATGCAAAGCTTCTTTAATCTCCTGATTGCAGATTGCTCAGGTCTGTCTATCGCATGCTGCTTTGATTTAGCATGCATGGAATCTTGTATTAGAGCTCTGACGGGTTGGCACCTAATTTTTGGGCTTGTCACGTGCTGTTTTTACCATGCTCTCCTGCATTCTGCACGGAATGGAGTTTAATGAGAGAGAATGAGGGACTGTCAGGGTATGAGGTTACATATTGTGGCTGAGAACAATTCTGCTGATGACAGCCCACAGTGCCTCACGGATGCCAGTACTGAGCAGCTAAATCTGTTCTGAATCTATCCCATTTAGGACAGCAGTACTGCCATTAAAAAAAAATGACGGTACCCTCAATAAGCAGACATGACACCAGACGTACAAGGACTAAGTAGTGGACACTCTCACGAACTCTGTCATAGGTAGTTTTGAGAAAACAAATGTCAAGTGGGCCTTTTCTCTCACCACCCAATTCAGGCTCAGTTCAGTAGATACACCCTTCAAAGCTTAGCAGCACAGTCAGAAATGGGGCTAGAGGGCAGTTAAGAATCAACTATATTGCTGTGCACATTGTGTCACAATTGAATTTAAAAAAAAGCAGATTTCTTTCCCTCAAAAAGGTCATGAGAGAATCAGTAGGGTTTTTGAACAACAATATGGCCATTTCATGTTCGCCATTACAGAGACTAGCTTTTAATTCCTGTTTCAGTAGTTCATTGAATGTCGACACGGCAGGATTTGAAAACCTCAAGGACATAATTCAAGGTTAGTTGATTACTCAAATCAGAGTACGGAACTTGATGGAAGGTTGATACACTTCCAAGATGATTCTGTAGAACTAACAGAATAAGCAATAGATCCATCTTATGTATAGAATGCATTCAAGAATGATCAGCTGCACCAGTGTTAATAATATATTTCTTCCTTCATAACTTCCTCAGGCTAGCATCAGCATCAAGAGATGGTAAAACCAGTAGGGAGTATAATAGAGGTGAAAGTGAAGCATCTATTAAAAATAAATCATTAACACAAAGTTACAGAAATAGTAAGGAAACTGAATTATCAAAGCCCTCTGATTCAGCATAACAATTACCAAAAACACTACTTCTTTTGCTGGTGGAAGGAAGATGTTTATTCAACAGAATATAAGCCCTCGTGTAAATTAGCTTTGCATCTGACTCCATACACAATTTCAACTAAAGAATAAACTTTGATCTTTAACTGCCGTTCATTTGATATTCTACACTGTCAAATAATACCCATAATCTTCTGAACCAATACCTTCTTTCCTTGCTCTTACTGCGGCTTCGAGAACGTGGTTGAGAATGTGACCTACGGCTTCTGCCTCGGCTTACTGATCGTCGTTTTTCACGGCTGCGAGATCGCCTCCTCTCTCGACTCCTGGAACGTCTACAAGATGGAAGTATTTGATTTTAATGATTGGAAAACCAAGAAACAATCTTAGCACAGTTCATTTATTTAGTTTTCTATCAACCGAGTGGGAATCTGAACATCATATAACCATGACTAAGTTCATATAGTCGGACATTTTTCCCAAATCGAGTTTCAATTTGGTATGGCATTAGCTACTCCTATTATGAAAACTTGCTTACAGTTAATATTTGCTATTTCCTCAACCAACTGCATAATACAGGAGCCACCTGTAAAAACATGTTAATATTTTCAATATTGTACAGCATTGATAATGTTATTTAAAAGAAACTAAAACTTGAAGTTAGAAATAAAATATATCCTGAACGGTACAAAGATGAAGTTGCATTTGTGTAGCAATTTGTAATTTTAGAATGTTAAAGCATTTCACAGCCCAAGCATTTTTGACTTGTATTTACCATTGTAAGTAGGAAAACGCAGCAGTCAATTTCCACTTCTCAAGATCCCACAAACAGCAATGATATAAATTACCACATCATTTTTTTGGTTTGGGATTATACTGGCTGAGTGTTATATACTGGCTGGGACACTAGGCAAACCTCCCTGTTCTTCTTTGAAAAATGCCAATGAATTTTTTAATGTTTATCTGAGGGACAGGAATCAGTGCAACTACTCATCTAAAAAAAAATCACGATCCAACAGGTTTATTAGAAATTATAAGCTTTCGGAGCGCTGCTCCTTCATCACCTGATGAAGGAGTAGTGCTTCGAAAGCTAGTGATTTCTAATAAACCTGTTGGACTATAACCTGGAGTCGTGTGCCCCCCCCAGTCCAACACAGGCACCTCCACATCACATCTAAAAGATCAGCAATGCTGCAAAATCAGTACTGTACTGCAGTTTTAGTCTACTAATTGTGTTCACATTGAGTTCACCACACCATGAAGTCTCATTACGTTCACATGCTAAGAATAGGGTCTAAACCAAGAATTCCCTTATTGTAAAGGTCAGAGTGCTACTAATAAGCTAAGACTAAAACCTCCAACCAGCTCTTGCAGTAGTAATTATGGGGAAGTTTCAGTGCTTGCTTCCATATACTTCTGAAACTAACAGAAACCTTAGACTTTCGCACATGGCAAGTTTAACATAGAAAGACTGAAACTGTTGGCAGTGACTCTATGCCTGCCCTTGAGCTTTACCATTAAAGACTTCCCCAGATGGCAATCATTGAAATCACTGAACTGATGGGAATCAGTTTTATAGTTTTGCTGTTAAACCCTTGAAAAAAGTACACCTTGCTGAATGAGATGCAACTGAGCTTTTTGTCTGGTGCACTAAGTTTGTAAGTACCAATAAGCCTCACTGGTCCTAGACAATCTTATATTCATGGAATATAACATTTTTCCATCATAATTTTAAAAAATTGCTTTAAAAATATATACTTTGGGTTATATCATAATCCCATGCACATGTCCCAACCATTGTTTTGCTTCCAAAAATCTTCACTAAAAGTGAAGGATAATCAGTACATTTTACTCCCTGGTTTGCTGTCTGTGAGAATATTTCAACGTGATTGGCTGCTTACCCGACTTGATAACATCACTGTTGGATGTCTGGAGATCCCTTTGACTTTGCGTCAGGTTCAAACTGACGTTGGGAAAAGGGAAGTCCACGCCACAGAGATCACAAAATCTTTGTGGGTAGCTTTCTTCAAAGTCAGCAGTCAGTTAACTGCAAAACCTGGTCCTAACATTAGGTAAAGTTTAAATGGCTATCTACTCACTTTGGTGTGACCACTGACATTCTGCATCTCTGTGGTATTCTGTGTGAGATAAAATTAAATAAACAATTGGAAAGAAAGTGGAAAATAGCACACAATCAAAAATAAGTTATACTCAGCTTTACATCTTGCATTAGACTACATAAAATGGGCAAAAATTTCATCATTTTTTCCAGGGATTCAGTGTGGCTGCTATTTGTTCCACAAATTAGGAACAATAACCACATTTTTATTACATAGTGCTTTATGACATTATTATATTTTCCAGATTCACAAATCCGTGAATCCTGTATTTAGAAAGCCAAACCACAATCTACAAAATATAAACAACAAAAGGAAAACCAGCGGGACAATCACCAGGTACTATTCTGGTGACAGTCAGTTTCAGAGTAACTTTGGCATTGGCTTTGTTGCTGAACAACCTCTTTGCCAACATTGGGACATTTCATATGTTCACCCACAAAAGATTTATTGCAGAAAAAAATGAATCATCCATCAAATACCATCAAACTTAAACAAGTGTATCAGATGTGTTTTGAATTACCATATCGCAGTGTTCTACAACAGACTGATCATAAACTTCAATCTGGTTTATTGTACTCCACTAGATCAATTTGATCTTTAACTGAAAGTGTGCTCATTAATGCAAAGTAAAAACATATTCATGCAAACTATGCATATTTCAATATTGTCATTGATATTTACGGAATGCAAAGGACATTTTAGACTGAAAAAGAAAGACAGTTGATCAAAACACTCTGCAATGGCATAAATTAAACAGCAATTTATGCCATAATCTAATAGAGCACATACTAAGATATTTACTATATTCTCAATGGAGGAATTTTTCTTCCAAAAGTACAAGACACCATCCACCATTACACGTAAAATGTATCCCAAACAATTCTAGTATTAACAGCAATAGCAAGGCCACTGTACAGACCATAATGGATCACTTGCATAAAAATACTTACTTGAGTAGTCCTGGCAATGCTTTTTCAGTATATTTTGAAATATGCCTATATTTTAAATTTTGTCAGACAGTTTACTTTCCACATTTCTATCAAATACTAATTCAAAATAAAAGGTACTAAAAATATTTTGACCATATCAAAAGTTCTACCATAGGCCTTAAAATGTTAACATTCAACTTATTAAAAGATAGCAGGCATAAAAAGTTTATAGCTTTTAAAGTTATCAGTATTTCACCATGATATGTAGATCAGAGATGTCTAATAAATTAAAACCAGTTGACAACAAGCTATACAGAAAAACTGTTCTTTCATATAAAGTAGGTTTATGTAAGTAGTCATAAAGGCTGCTACTTGCATAGGTTAAAAATACAAAGCATTAATAATACTCAGAAGGTTGGACAGCACCTACGTAAAATGAAACAGTTAGCATTGAGTCAAATTTAACTTTTCTTCATTTGTTAATTGTTCTGACTGAACTGAAGCTGCTAGGCCTGCTCAGCATTTCTAGTACCTTCTGTTTTTATTTCAGAGTACAAGTATCCAAACTGTTTTGATGCTATTTGCTGCTATAAGCAATGTTAAATGCCAAAAGTCCATTATCTCACATCAGTATCATGCATAGTACCATATACAATTGCAAATATTGCTCTGCTCAAAAGACCATGCCAAATCTACTTTACAACTCTACTTTTGTAACTGAGAAAAAAATACATAATTAAATTTAAAACAAAAAAGGTACAGATGATGACAATATATTTAATTTCCTTGAACTGCAAATATCCAAAACAGAGAACTCAAGTAATCAGTGCAAAAAGAAATTTAAGAGGGAAACGTGATCAAACAAATAATGGGACGATATCAAGAACAGAATAAACTGCTTATTGGAAATAACTTCCACTAACAGGATACTTCCCCATTCATCAAGTCTTTTGTTATGGTCATCATCAAGTTATTTCAGACTTCCTAATGTTCTTTTCCTTTATTCTTCCTCATTTCTGTGGGGTTGTGAGCATTGCTGGTTGTCCAGCATTTATTGCCCTACCCTAGTTGCCTCCTTAGAGGTGTTGGTGAGTTACCTTCTTGCTGCAGACCGTTACTGTGGGTTAACCCATGATTCCATTAGGGAGGATATTCCAGGATATTGACCCAGCAACAGTGAAGAAACAGCAATAGATTTCCAAGTCAGGATTGTGAGTGGCTTGAAGGGGAACCTGAAGGTGGTGGTGTTCCCATGCATTTGCTGCCCTTGTCCTTCTAGATGGAAGTGTTCATCGGCTTGGAAGATGCTATCTAGGGATCTCTGGTGAACTTCTGCAGTGTGTATGTTTGTGGTAGTGTCCATCAAGTGCACTGCTTTGATATGGGCAGTGTCAAGCTTCTTGAGTGTTGTTGAAGAAGCACCTATCCAGTCAAGTAGACACTATTCCATCACACTCATGATGTGTGTCTTGCAGATGATGGAGAGGCTTTGGGGAGTCAGGAGATGAGTTAATCACTGCAGTACTCCTAGACTCTGACCTGCTCTTGTAGCCACTGTATTTATATGGCAAATCCAGCTGAGTCTCTTGTCAATAGTAATCCTCAGGATTTTGACAGTGTGGGATTCTGTGAATGTAACACTGAACGTCAAGGGGCAGTATTTAGATCGTCTTATTGGAAAAGGTTCACCAGACTGATTCTTGGAATGGCAGGGCTGATGTAAGCAAATACTGGATTGACTGGGCTTGTACTTGCTGGAATTTAGAAGAATATGGGGGGATTTCATAAACCATATAAAATCCTGATGGAACTGAACAGGCTAGATGTAGGGAGAATGTTCCCAATGTTGGGAAAGTCCAGAACTAGACGTCACAAGCGAAGAATAAGAGATTAGCCATTCAGGACTGTGACAAAGAATTTCTTCACTCAAAAAGTTGCGAACCTGTGGGATTACCTCTCACAGGAAGCTGTTGGTTCAGTTCATTAGATATATTAAGCAGCTGAAGATGGTTGGGCTTACCATGTTGCCTTGAGGAACTCCTGCAGAGAGATGTCCTATAGCTAAGATGACTGATCTCCAACAACTGTGACCACCTTCCTATGTGCCGAGTATGACTCCAACAAGCAGAGAGTTTGCCCGCTGGTACCTATTGATTCCAGTTCTGCTAGGGCTCCTTGATGCCACACTGTCAAATGCAACCTTGATATCAAGGGCTATCAATCTCACCGCACCTCTGGAATTGAGTTCTTTTGTCCATGTTTGAACTAAGGCTATTATGAGATCAGGGGCTGAGTGGCCCTGGCGAAACCCAAACTAGGCATTACTAAACAGGTTATTGCTGAGCGGGTGCAGCTTGATAGCACTATTGATGACACCTTCCATCAGGAAATTAGTAGTGTAATGGTAAAGTCATGTGACTCCTAATCGAGATGCTCCAGGCCAATATACTGGGGATGTAGGTTCAAATTCCTCCATGGCAGAGTTCAGAAGACAGTGATTGATATCTTTGTGGGTGGCACAGTGGTTAGCACTACTGCCTCGCAGTGCCCGAGACCCGGGTTCAATTCCCGACTCAGGCGACTGACTGTGTGGAGTTTGCACGTTCTCCCCGTATCTGAGTGGGTTTCCTCCGGGTGCTCCGGTTTCCTCCCACAGTCCAAAGATGTGCGGGTCAGGTGAGTTGGCCATGCTAAATTGCCTGTAGTGTTAGGTAAGGGGTAAATGTAGGGGTATGGGTGGGTTGCGCTTCGGCGGGTCGGTGTGGACTTGTTGGGCCAAAGGGCCTGTTTCCACACTGTAAGTAATAGGGCGGCATGGTGGCACAGTGGTTGGCACTGCTGCCTCACAGCACCAGGGACCTGGGTTCAATTCCCGCCTCAGGCGACTGACTGTGTGGAGTTTGCACGTTCTCCCCGTGTCTGCGTGGGTTTCCTCCGGGTGCTCCGGTTTCCTCCCACAGTCCAAAGATGTGCGGGTCAGGTGAATTGGCCATGCTAAATTGCCCGTAGTGTTAGGTAAGGGGTATATGTAGGGGTATGGGTGGGTTGCGCTTCGGTAGGTCGGTGTGGACTTGTTGGGCCGAAGGGCCTGTTTCCACACTGTAAGTAAGTAATCTAATCTAATCTAATCTTCCACCACTTTACGTGGTGATCGAGAGTAATTGACTGGGTTGAATGTGCCCTGTGTTTTATGTCCAGGACAAATCTGGGTAATTTTCCACATTGTCAATTAGATACTAGTGGTGTAACTGTACTGGAATAGCTTGGCTAGGGAAGTAGCAAGTTCTGGTGCACGAGTTTTCAGTACTAATGCTGTCAGAACCCACAGCCTTTGCAGTATCCAATGCCGAGTAAAAAATGAGGTCTGCAGATGCTGGAGATCACAGCTGAAAATGTGTTGCTGGTCAAAGCACAGCAGGCCAGGCAGCATCTCAGGAATAGGGAATTCGACGTTTCGAGCATAACCCTGATGAAGGGCTTATGCTCGAAACGTCAAATTCCCTATTCCTGAGATGCTGCCTGGCCTGCTGTGCTTTGACCAGCAACACATTTTCACCAGTATCCAATGCCTCCAACCGTTTCTTGAAATCACATGGAGTGAATCGAATTGGTTGAAGACTGGTTTCTCTAATGCTGGGGACCACTGCAGAAGGCCGAGATTAATCATCCACTCGGCACTTCTGGCTGAAGATTGCTGTGAATGGTTTTGCCTTAACTTTTGCACTGGTGTGCCAGGCTCTTCCATCATGTGGATGGGAATACTTGTGGAGCCTCCTTCTCCAGTGAGTTGTTTAATTATCCACTAACATTCACAACTGGATGTGGAAAGACTGCAGAGTGTAGATCGGATCTGTTGATTGTGCGGTCGTTTAGCTCTTTCAATTACTGCTTTATGGTGTTTGGCTATTTGGTAGCTTCACCAGGGTGACACCTCATCTTCAGATATGCCTGGTGCTGTTCCTGGCATACCCACCTGCATTCTCCATTGAACCAAGGTTGATCCCCTGGCTTCTCAGTAATGGATGAGTGGAGTATAAACTGAAGTATGATGTTTCGGATTGTGCAGGAGTACAATTCTGCTGCTGGGGTAGCCCACAGTACCTCCTGGATGCCCAGTCTTGAGTTATTAGGTCTGTACGAAGTGAATAACTAATACTAATATTAATAAATCTAATAACTAATACTGTAGAACAATGATAGTGCCACACAACAAAATAGAGGTTATTCTTAATGTGAAGGTGGGGCTTCATCTCCACAAGGACTGTGCGGTGGTCACTCTTACAGATACTATCATGGCAGTCAGCAGATTGGAAAGGATGAGGTCAAGTGTTGTTGCCAAGTCTCTCTTGGTAGTGGACATTGAAATCCCCACCCAGAGTACACTTTGTGCCTTGCCATCCTCAGTGCTTCCTCCATGGAATTTAAATGATCTATCCATTTCCTTGAGACTTTTGTAGTGATTGGTACAACCGAACGGCTTGCTAGGTTATTTAAGACAGCAATTAAGAATCAACCATGTCATTATGGGTCTGGAGTCACATGTGGACCACACCAGGTGAGGATGGCAGTTTTCCCTGAAGGACATTAGTGAACCAGATAGGTTTTCCAACAATCAACAATGGTTTCACAGTCATCAGTAGATTCTTAATTCCAGATTTTATTTTATTATTGAATTCAAGATCAATCATCTGCAATGATGGGACACAAACTCAGATCCCCAGTACATTAGCTGAGTTTCTGGATTAATAGTCTAGTGGTAATAGTCCAGCCACTAGGCCATCACCTCCCTGAATTATTCTGGGTTCTAAAATGTCTAGACTTGAATTATTAGGTTGTTATTCAAATCTAAAATATGGAGACCCAAGACTCTCAAACAACATTAGCTCTTAGCCTAATATAATGGTCACACTGGTCCCCCCCACCCCTCAAAAACCAAAAACACTTACTCATTTTACAAAACACTAAAATCCTCACCTGAGCCGTTTCCTTTCCCGAGATCTTGACCGTCTCCTGTCTCGACTTCGAGAGCGATCTCTTCTCCGATCACGTTCTCGGCTGCGCGAGCGACCTCTAATATCCCCAAGTTTGGACCGCTTCTCAGCAGGTGAACGACTTCTGGAGCGACTTCCGGAACGCCCTCGTGATGCAGATCGCTTCCGATAATGTCTAAAAAAATGATAAAACATTTTTACCTCAGCCTTGACAAAGTAGATCTGCACAAAAAAAGGAACTTTGGTCATCCTTGCAGGAAAGACAAATAGATTTCAACTAAAACTCAAAACTTTGTTTTTGCTGCCCCCCGCCCCCAAACAAATCTAGTCTATGTCTACAGTACCATGATAGTTAATCCAAAGAATGAGTTCAAATCCCATCCTATCACTGATAATTTGATTTCAGTTTTAAAAGCAAAATATAAAACTTACGCCATAAAATCCCAATATGCCATTACTATATTTTGGAAACTAAACTCACTACTGTGTGCTATGTAGTCCTAAACCAGCACAGCCATATAAATTAGTCAAGGTCAGTGTCTCCAGTTATATCAAATTGCTAAAAATGTACTAGTTCTTAAAGAGCTGGCACCAGCATTTTCAGTGGGAATAGGATGGGGAGTGTATAGAATCACAAGTTATTTGGCTTTATCATTAGTTTGATGAAGCTATCAAACTAGACCCAAGCCAATGCTCTTTTCCCTTTGTTGTGACAATTTTCCTTCTCCCAGTACTTATCCAACATCTTTTTCAAGTCATTATTGAATCTCTTCCCAACACCTTCTCAAACTCAGAATTTTAGGTCATAGGAATTAGTAACAAGAGACATGAAATCAAAGTTGTTTTCTAACCTGTCACTCATCAGGACTGAAAAATGAGAAAAACTAACTGAGAAAGGAACAAACTATAATGCTCAAAAAAGTGATTTCCTGGATCATGTTTGGCATGGAGATGCAGGAAGAACACTTTTCTAAGGAGGAAAATTCAAGTTCTCTGACCTCTCCAAATAACTGAAGTGCCTCATCAATGGTCCCGATCTAGTCAGAGATGTACAGCATGGAAACAGACCCTTCGGTCCAACTCGTCCATGTTGACCAGATATCCCAACCCAGTCTAGTCCCACCTGTCAGCAGCCGGCCCCTATCCCTCCAAACCTTTCCTATTCATATACCCAGTCATTTAGACAAGTGGGAATTGTGGGAGCCATAATAATTATGCTGCATGATACCACTGCAGTTCTCTTAATCAATCTGTTGAAATGTGTTACATCCAGGACAGGTGGGATTTGAACTCAAAGGCAAGGACAACATTACTGCACCATAAAGGCCCATTAACCAACTTGTTCAGACATGTTATTACACATCTCATGACTAGTGGGACTTGAACTGAGATCCTCTGGCCCAGACAGAGAGACAGAGACAGAGACAGAGACAGAGAGAGAGAGAGAGAGAGAGAGAGACAGACAGACAAACACTATCGCTATGCCATACAAGACCTGTCAGACACAAGGTGACTTTAACAAATCCAAATGGAAACAAGAATTCCTCCCCCTCCTTGCCCACCACACCAGAAGCCTTTCCTCATGCCATTTTTCTCAGTGATATATTAAACTAAAAGTACTATTAAAAGGAAAACAGGTCTTGCTTTTGTGATTACTGGAATAAAATAGCAATCTCTGGGTACTGAAAGCACCAACACATGAATCATAGTATTTGGGGGAATTACAGAGACATTTAATTACTAATGGGGGGTGTGTGCGCGTGTGTCTGCGTGTGCGCATATGGAGCACTGGACCATGAATGGACAAATCACAGAGCTCAGAAGTTGAAGTACAAAAGTCTAATTGATATGTGGATTCCGATGGACTAGCAGCACTAAGGTTGGCTCCAGGAGACAGGAGAAGAGAGCTTTAAGTTATGGTTGAAGTATGAAAAGAGAGAAAAGTAGATCAAGCGAAACCTGTCTAGACTGCGACTCCCTTAAGTCAATGTAAAATCAAAATACATTGCTTTAGTGTTTGGATTTACTTCAGTTAAATGCAAAGAATTAACCACTGTGAATTATTAATTAATTAAGAAGAATGATATTCATACATGAAGCGCAGTACAAATGTGTGTTGATAGTCATCCAGTTGAGTATTCTTTACTTTCTACATATTTTAACAACTCAATTTAAGGAATGTCTTTTATATAATAATTCACCTTTTCAGAATCAAAATCACAAAAACTTTGGGGAAAAAAAACTAGTAAAATTATTGATTACAAACTGGATACAAATATAGCTGTCTTTATTATTTGGTAAGCTAAATTAGTGAATGCTGGGCATCCCAGAAGGAAGTTAACTAGGTACAAAAATGAACAACTTCCCCTTCCAAATCTTCTCTTTGAACACAGCATCTAATTGTTGCTGTTTAATTTTCATCCTCTTTTCAACTCTGGGGCAATCTTACACAATGGGCCTTTTTTTTGCCCTTGGAAATGAAAGACAAAGGAAAAAACTTGCATGCATATATTCCACAATGTAAAAATCAGAGAACATTTCAGCAGCCTCCAAGCCAATCAAAGCCAAGATACAGTCATCTGTATAGTGTAGGAAACACATTATCCCTTCCCTCTCCATTTTTCATCCTCTCTTTCCCGACTGTCACCAAATCTTGCAATTTAAATTTTACCAAGACACACAGTCCAAGTGTGAATAGAAACGCCACTAAGAGTTCGCTTTTACCCAATTACATGAAGCAGATTTGTCTCAAAACAACTCTTCTCAAAAACAAACACAGAAGATGCTGGCGTAACTCAACCATCTCCAATTTGAAACAATTTGACTACTGCCCGTTGACATTCCATAGTGTTACCATCACTGAATCCCCCACTATCAACTTCCTTGGGATTACCATTGACCAGAAACTCAACTGGACTCGTCACATAAACGTAGTGGCTACAAAAGCAGCTCAGAGGCTGGGAGTGCTGTGGTAAGTAATTCATCTCCTCACTCCTCAAAGCCTGTCCATCATCTACAAGGCATTAGTCTGGAGTGTGATGGAATACTTTCCACTTGCCTGGATGGATGCAGCTCCAAAACCTTTCAGGAAGCTTAATGTCATCAAGGACAAAGCTTGATTGGCACCACATAAATAAGTGTCTCGATTCGAGTGGTGCTGGAAAAGCACAGCAGGTTAGGTAGCATCCGACGAGCAGGAAAATCGACGTTTCGGGCATCAGGAATACATGGGAACACCACCAGCTGCAAGTTCCCCTCTATGCCACTTACCAGCCTGACTTGGAAATACACAGCCATTCCTTCACTGTCACTGGAGCAAAATCCTGGAATTCCCTCCCTCACAGTATTGTGGGTCAGTGATAACATGTGGACTGCAACGGTTTAAGAAGACAGCTCACCACCACATTCGTAAGCTGGCTAGCCAATGATGCCCATGTCCCATGAGTGAACATTAAAAAACACAGCAGCCAGTTTGTGTACAGCAAACCCTCACCTAGGCAAAATGATGTCACTGCCACATTGCTCTAAGCTTTTGGTTGCACAATTATACCAACCATGACATTAGGGCTAATTCCCTGTGCTCTTCTGCTCAGGACAGCAGGCTAGTTTTCAGCTTAACATCTCATGAAGTTAGCACATTTAACTTTATTTCGTTATTTATTAAAATGATTTGGATGTGAACACAGGAGGAATGGCTATTAAGTTTGCAGAGGACACCAGAATTGATGGTGTAGTGAACAGTGAAGGTGGTTTTTGTCAGAGTACAATGGGACCTTGCTCAAATTGGCCGGTGGAGTTTAATTTCGATAAACAAGAGACGCAATGCAAATCAGGTCAAGACTTTTGAGGGTGTATCCAAACAGGTTCATAATTCCTTGAAAGTGGCGTCACAGGTAGACAGGATAGTGAAGAAAGCATATGGTATGCTTGCGCTTATTGGTTAATGTATAGAATATAACAATGGGGATGTCATTTTGCAGACGTACAGAACATTGATTAAGCCACTTTTAGAATACTATTCAATTCTGGTCTCCCTTCTGAAAGGGTGCTGAAAAGATTTACAAAGATGTTTGATTTGATTAGATTAGATTAGCTACAGTGTTGAAACAGGCCCTTCTGCCCAACAAGTCCACACTGACCCTCCAAAGAGTAACCCACCCAGACCAATTTCCCTCTGACTAATGCACCTAGCACTATGGGCAATTTAGCATGGCCAATCCATTTGACCTGCACATCTTTAGACAGTGGGAGGAAATCGGAGCACCCAGAAAAAACCCACACAGACACGGGGAGAATGCGCTGAATTGCCAAGATGGAAGGGTTTCAGTGGCAGGGAGGCTGATTAGGCTGGGACTGTTTTCCCTGGAGTATCAGAGGTGGAGGGTTGACCTTAGAGAGGTTTATAAAATCATGAGGGGTATGAATAGGGTGAATAGCCAAGATTTTTTCCCCAGGCTGGGTGAGGCCAAAAGTAGAGGGCACAGATTTAAGATGAATGGGTAAAGATTTCATAGGGACCTAAGGGGCAACTTTTTCATGCAGAAGGTGCTGTTTATATGGAATGGACGGCCAGAGGAGACAATAGACAATAGGTGCAGGAGTAGGCCATTCTGTCCTTCGAGCCAGAACCACCATTCATTATGATTATGGTTGATCATCCTCAATCAGTATCCTGTTCCTGCCTTATCCCCATTATCCTTAAGAGCTCTATCCAACTCTTTCTTAAATGAATCCAGAGACTTAGCCTCCAATGCCTTCTGGGGCAGAGCATTCCATACACCCACCACTCTCTGGATGAAGACGTTTCTCCTCAGCTCTGTTCTAAGTGGCCTACCCCTTACTGTGTCCTCTGGCTCGGGACTCATCCATCAGTGGAAACATGCTTCCTGCCTCCAGAGTGTCCAATCCTTTAATAATCTTATACGTCTCAATCAGATCCTCTCTCAGCCTTCTAGACTAAGCGTATACAAGCCCAGTCACTCCAATCTTTCAGCGTAAGATTGTCCCGCCATTCCGGGAATTGCCCTCGTGAACCTACACTGCACTCCCTCAATAGCCAGAATGTCTTTCCTCAAATTTGGAGACCAAAACTGCACAATATTCCAAGTACGGTCTCACCAGGGCCCTGTACAGCTGCAGAAGGACCTCTGCTTCTATACTCAATTCCTCTTGTTATGAAGGCCAACATGCTATCAGCTTTCTTCATTGACAGCTGTACTTGCATGCTTGCTTTCATTGACTGATGTACAAGAAAACCTCGATCTTGTTGTACTGCCCCTTTACCTAACTTGACTCCACTTATGTAGTAATCTGCCTTCCTGTTCTTGACAAAGTGGATAACCACACATTTATCCACATTAAACTACATGTGCCATGCATCCGTCCACTCACCTAGCCTGTCCAGGTCACCTTGTACTCTCCTATCATCCTCCTCACATTTCACCCTGTCACCCAGCTTTGTGTCATCAGCAAATTTTCTAATATTACTTTTAATACCTTCACCTATATCATTAATGTACATTGTAAAAAGCTGCGGTCCCAGCACTGATCCCTGCGGCACACCACTGGTCACCACGTGCCACTCAGAAAGAGAGCCATTTATCACTACTCTGTTTTCTGTCAGCCAACCAATTATCAATCCATGTCAGTATTTTGCCCCTTATACCATGTGCCCTAATTTTCTTCACTAACCTCCTATGTGAGACTTTATCAAAGGATTTCTGAAAGTCCAGGTATACTTCATCCACTGGATCTCCCTTGTCCATTTTCAGAGTTACATCCTCAAAAAATTCCAGAAGATTAGTCAAGCATGATTTCCCCTTCATAAATCCATGCTGACTCTGACCTATCCTGTTACTGCTATCCAGGAGGTGGTGAGACAAAAAAAAACTGCAGATGCTAGAATCCAAAGTAGACAGGCTGGAGGCTGGAGGAACACAGCAAGCCAGGCAGCATTAGGAGGTGGAGAAGTCAATGTTTCAGGTGTAACCCTTCTTCAGGACTGGGGATGATGGCTGGTTCAATTACAACATTTAAAAGGCATCTGACTGGCTATATGAACAAGTTGAGTTTAGAAGGTAAATGCTATATTAATTTAGGAAATCTGGTTGTCTTGGACAGGTTGGACCAAAGGCCTGTTTCGGTGCTGTACATCTCTACGACTCTATAATTACACACCTCCGATACAGAAGTCTTGCCAGATTTGCCCTTAAACTCGGAGACTGCAAATTAAATTAGAATTCTCCATTCCCCGGCCCAGCTTGCTCAGGCCCCAGCAGGAACCTGGGGCTCCCTTGCCACTACAACAGGTGGCAAACATACAGGCATAAATGTTCTCCTGGATACCAAACCCCAGACACGAATGGACACAAGTACAATAATCAGAAAAAAAACATGCCAAGGGTTTATATTCTGCTGGAGAGTGCCGTTGGGAAAGGTATCCTAAAGCAGAAGGGGATGATGAATCGATGCAGGGAGTTCTGCGGTTGGGCCTGAGGCCTACTCCATTAAGCCACCTTTCGCCCTGCCACTCGCTAACGCCTGTCGGACTGTTCTCTCCGCTACTTAGCACCCGCAGCAAGAAACACATTCATCAGTACCTGGACTCTCTGCCCATTTCGCTCGGTTACAAAGAACGAAACCAGCGACTCTCCACCTTCGCCACAATACGATGAAGAAGGAGCGCACGGCGCCAAGAAGAAAATAGACGCCATTCGACTTCCTGCAACAGCGCCACCGGCCGGCCGGAGGACTCAAATGTCGCTCCATCATTCACCGAGACACAGGGGACACAATTGGCATGATTGTATATTATATATTGTTATATATCAACAATAACAACTAATGCATTTATATACACCTTTAAAGCGGCGACAGGGCCCTCATTCGTGTCTGACCCAAATTCCACACATCTGCTTTCAGCCCTTATTATCTTTCCCAAAACAATAATAACATTCTACTTGTTGTCGATTTCCATCTTGCTGATCACCACATTCGAAGGATTACCTATTCCATTTCTGTCACCTCCAGCAGGATGTGACTGCTGAACTCATGTCTCTGTTCCACTGTTAGCATTCCACAGGAACAGTTTCTTCCATTGTACCCTGTCCAATGCTACATCATTCCAAATGCTTTCTCACTTCCCATGGTACCTCTCATGCAATCACAGGAGGTATAATACTTGCTTATTCACCTCTCCCCTCCTCACTGTTCAAGAAACATCTTCCAGGTGGAGCATTATTTCACATGCTTTCAATCTGGTATGCAGTTGCTGCTCAAAATGCAATCTCCTTCACATTGACCAGTCAAAACACAGATGTGGGGATCATTTTATGGAATACCTCTGTTTTCCAAAGGAGTGATCTTGACATCTCAGTTACTTCAATTTAAAACAAAACACTTGTCCCTTGTGCTGATATTTTTGTCCTGGGCTTGCTGGCATTTTTGTCCAATGAAGCACAACACAACCTCAAGGACAAAGGGTCAGTTAGACTGGAAACGTCAGCTCTTTTCTCTCTTTACAGATGCTGCCAGACCTGATGAGATTTTCCAGCATTTTCTCTTTTAGTTACAACCTCAAGGAACAACATTTCATTTTGAGAGGACTAATTCGTTCCCTTTCACATCTTAATTTACACCCATTTTACAGCTCATTTTTCTTTTCCACCACTATTAACAACCCCTTTGTCTTTTACACTGTGCCACTGCACGATCTGCCTTCATGGTACTCCTCTACCTCTGACAAAAATATGAAAAGAAACTTATTTTACAGCATCTTTCAGTTCTAAAGCAGAAACATGCCAGACTTGAAATGATAACTGTTTTTGTCACCGCAGATTCAATCAGACCTGTTGAGTTTCTCCAGCACTTTCTGTGCTTGCCTTAGAGAACAGTTGTTTTCATGCTGCATCTGAGATCTGCATCTGCATCTGAGATCTGCATCTGCATCTGAGACAGAAACCTGATTAATTTAAATCAGTAAAAAAGATCTTATTATGGAGTTTTGAATCACACATGGACTTTTGCCTTGGTGAAATTAAACTGCCATGTAGAGGTAACAGTTGGAAAAAAAAAGATGAAAAATGGACAATGAAGAGACACTGGTTGAAGAAGAGTGGAAAAAGAAATAAGGCGGAAATGAAGATAAATAGTGTGAAGATGGATGGGGAATGAAGGTGAATGTTGAGGTGGTGAAAATGAATGGGGGAGGATGAAGAGAAAATGTGAATATATATTAAGAGGAGACAAAAGTAACTCAGGAAGGATATAAAGGCAAATGCAATGGGAAAAAAACATGGATGTGGAGGGGATGAAGATGAACAGGAAGGATGAAAGAGAAGTAGTAAAGACAAACAGGAAGCAGGAATGGCTAGAAGGTGTGACAGAGAAATGTTGAGGATTAGGAGGTGAATTTGGGGAAGGTGAATAGGAGGACAGTTTGGAAAGAGATAAATGTGTGAGGTTTAGAGAAAAGAGAAAAAGACAAGAATATGAGTGGGGAAGGTGATTCCTGAGGAAGGGCTCATGCCCGAAACGTCGACTCTCCTGCTCCTTGGATGCTGCCTAACCTGCTGCGCTTTTCCAGCAACACATTTCAGCTCTGATCTCCAGCATCTGCAGTCCTCACTTTCTCCTAGAAGGTGAGAGGAAGTACAGCTGATGATGGAGAGTGAGAAAATGTCTAGGGATGAAGGGAAAGGGTGAGGATTAGATGGAATGACAGAAAGTGCCAGGTAAATTTGAAGGGAGGAGAAACTGGTTAGAAGATGAGTTGCCAGTGCAGGAGGGAATACTTTGAGATGGACAAACTGATCAGAAGAGGGGGAAAGGTGATTTGTGAAGAACAGCAATAAATGGGAATTAAAGTTAGTTGTTAGTTATATCAATAAAGATTCAATCCATACAGGTGATGAACATGCTTTGCATAATTACTTGCACACATACAAAAGAAAATATTCTATAGAAACTTGGCTTGTAATGTGTGACACTGCTGAAAAATGTGTTGCTGGAAAAGCGCAGCAGGTCAGGCAGCATCCAAGGAGCAGGAGAATCGACGTTTCAGGCATAAGCCCTTCTTTAGGAATGAGGAAGGTGTGCCAAGCAGGCTAAGACAAAAGGTAGGAGGAGGGACCTGGGGGAGGAATGTTGGAATACGGTAGGTGGAAGGAGGTTAAGGTGAGGGTGATAGGCTGGAGCGGGAGTGGGGGCGGAGAGGTCAGGAAGAAGATTGCAGGTCCAGAAGGCAGTGTTGAGTCCGAGGGTTGGGACTGAGATAAGGTAGGGGGAGGGGAAATGAGGAAGCTGGAGAAATCTGCATTCATCCCTTGTGGTTGGAGGGTTCCTAGGCGGAAGATGAGGCGCTCTTCTTCCAGGCGTCGTGTTGCAATGGTCTGGCAATGGAGGAGGCCAAGGACCTGCATGTCCTTGGCGGAGTGGGAGGGGGAGTTAAAGTGTTCAATGTGTAATGTGTGACAGGCAGAAATCCTGTGCAATACATGGTTAGATGGTTCATAGAATGCTAAGTTAAAAATCACACAACACCAGGTTATAGTCCAACAGGTTTATTTGGAAGTACTGGCTTTCAGAGCACTGCTGCTTCATCAGGTGATTGTGGAGAATAAGATTGTAAGACACAGAATTTATAGCAAAAGTTTACAGTGTGATGTAACTGAAATTATATATTGAAAAATATCTGAATTGTTTGTTAAGTCTCTCATCTTTTAGAATGACCAAGTTGGTTTCATTTCTTTCATATGTAAATTGCAGAATTTTTTAAAAGGTTACATCCTCAAGTGCACTTCAATGTATTGAAGGTGTTAGCTCCCTGGGAGGCTGCCTGTGCCACAATAGTCAGACTGATTCTAATCTAAAAAATGGATTTACAGAATCTGACATGGATTCATGCAGTTTTTGAGCAAAGTCAAATTAAATTCTACAAGTACAAATTCACCCCACAAACTTGTGTGTGTGTGTGTGTGTGTGTGTGTGTTTGTGTGTGTGTGTTTGTGTGTGTGTGGGGTGGGGGGGGGGTGGGGTATGAGTGTTTGTGAGAGAGTGTCTGTATGTGTGTGAGTGAGTGTGAAGGGATTTAAGTCTGTGAGGGTACAGAAGGTAGAACAGAACATCACCCGATCACAAAGCAACACCATCCATGCTCTCAAAATCAATCACAACATTGTCATCAAATCAGCAGATAAAGGAGGAGCCATCGTCATTCAGAAAATAACAGATTACTGCAAGGAAGTGTTCCCAACAACTGAACAACCAAGAACACTACAGGCATCTACCAGCCAATCCAACCAAACAGCGCACCTGTGAACTGAACATATTGATCAGGATTTTGGACCCAGTTCTTCAGAGTTCCCTTTGCACTCTCATCCCACGTACTTCTCACGTAGGCAATTTCTACTGCCTTCTGAAAATACACAAAGCCAACACACCTGGACATCCCATTGTATCAGGCAATGGGACTCTGTATGAGAACCTCTCTGACCATGTCGAAGACATCTTGAAACCCATTGTATGCGGGAACCCCAGCTTCTATCGTAACACTACAGATTTCTTACAGAAACTCAGCACCCACGGACCAGTCGAATGGGGAACATTCCTCGTCACAATGGACATTTCTATACCTGCAACCTCCACAATGATGGCATCGCGGCAACAGCCTCAGTACTCAACACCAACAACTGCCAATCTCAGAGAACCATCCTACAACTCATCCGCTTTACCTGGATCACAATGTCTTCACCTTTGACAACCAGCTCTTCATCCAGACACATGGAACAGCTGTGGGACCAAATTTGCACCCTATTATGCCAACATTTTCATGCATAGCTTCGAACAAAATCTCTTCTCTATGCAGGACCTCCAACCAACACTATACACCAGGTACATTGATGACATTTTCTTCCTCAGGACATGGCAAGGAATCACTGAAAAACTACAGTTTCATCCCACCATCAAACTCATCATGGACTACTTCTCATTCTTGGACACATCAAAGATGAGCACCTCACTCTCCCACAAAAACACAGATAACTTCACGATGCTACACGTCTCCAGCTTCCACCCAAAACATTTGCATACACAGGATCTGTTCAGATGAGGGGGAACGTGACAGTTACTTGGATGTACTCAGAGATGCCCTCATAAGAACGGGGTATGATGCTCAACTGATCGACCGCCAGTTCCGATGTGCCACAGCGAGGAACCATAATAACCTCCTCAGGAGATAGACACGAGCTGCAACTGACAGGGTACCCTCTGTTGTCCAGTACTTCCCAGGAGCCAAAATACTACACCATGTTATTTTCAGCCTGCAACACATTATCAACGAGGATGAGCACCTTTGCCAAGTCCTTCCTCGTACCTCCACTTCTTGCCTTTAAACAGCCACCAAACCTCAAACAGATCATTATTTGTAACAAACTGCCCAACTTACAGGACAACACCAAATAACCTTGTCACGGTAACGTTGCAAGATGTGTCAGAATGTCGACACTGACCACCATTACGCATGAGAACACCGCCCACCATATGCATGGCAGGTACTATGCGACTCAGCTAATGTTGCCTATCTCATAGCTGAAGGCAAGGATGGCCTGAGGCATGGCACATTGGCGAGACCAAACAGAGGCTACTGAAACAGATGAATGGACACCGCAGAACAATAAACAGACAGGAGTGTTCCCTCCCAGTCGGAGAACACTTCAGTGGTCCTTCATTGAAAGACTGTTTTTTTGGCTGCACATCAGCCCCCCTCTCCTAAGCTTTGGTCACCCAATACAGAGAGGGGTGGGCAAGTTGGAGTCTGCACCTGAGCCTGGCCAAAGTGGAACTAATGGGTCTAAAGGCAGCTACATACCTGGCCCTGCTGGCTTGCATTTTAGGATCCTAAAAAAGTAGCTGCAAATTTAGTGGATGCATTGTTTGTAATTTTCAAAAAAGCCTGGGATTCTGGAGAAGTATCAGAGGATTGGAAAACTGCCAACATGACACCATCATTCAAAAAGGGGAGGGAGGCAAAAACTTTTTTTACAGAGCGGTGAAGAGAGAGGGCAGAGAAAACCAAGAGCTGCTCGGAAGGGTAAGTTTTCCCACTTAAAAAGGGATTTACCTCGGGAGTCGGGCCTCCATTTTTACGGAGCGGTGAGGAGAGAGGTGGAGAAAATTGAGTGCTGCTGGGAAGGGAGAGCGTGAGAACTGTTTTTAAAGGAGCAGCAGAGGAAGAGGTCACAGCGAAGAGCAGAGGGCTGCTGGGTATATATTTGGGCAGCGGCTATAAATAGGGGGACAGATAGTATCCTTTGCAAGCCGGATCAGGGGTCCTGCATGGTATGTTGCCTGCCCGGTGCCAGGTTGCAGGACATCTTCGACTGGCTTGAAAGGATATTGAAGTGGGAGGGAGAAGATCCAGTTGTTGCGGTCCACGGTGACATTAACAACATTGGCAAGGCTAGGAAGGAGTACCTGATTTGGGATTATCAAGCACGAGGAAGGAAATTGAAGAACAGTTCCTCAAGGGTCATAATCTCTGGACTACTGTCCGAGCCACATGCTAATTGACATAGGGATAAGAAAATTAGGAAGTAAACACGTGGCTAAGAGATTGGTGTGGGAAAGAGGGATTCCATTTCATGGGACATTGGCATCAGTTTTGGAACGGGGGAGGATCTTTACTGATGTGACAGTCTCCACCTGAACCGATCTGGAACCAGTGATCCAGCAAAAAGGGTACTTAGGATGATCACTAGGACTTTAAACTTGTGAGTCGGGGGAAGGGAAAGGGAAAGCAATAGGGAGTAAGGAGTCAAGTAGAAAGATAAGCAGCAGGTTACCATGTGTGTGGGGTTTAAGTTCAAAGCAGACTAAGAATGAAGCAAAACGAAAGGATAGCTTAGGACATATTACTGGAGATGTTGGAAATCATGAGGATAAGAAAATTAGCATTAAGGCACTTTACCTGAATGCTCGTAATATTTGTAACAAAGTAGATGATTTAACGGCACAAATCATCGTGAATGACTATAATGTGGTAGGCATCACAGACACTTGGTTGCGGGGGCTCAGGACTGGCAGTTAAACATCCAAGGATTTACAACTTATTGAAAAGACAGGGAGATGGGCAGAGGGGGTGGGGTTGCCTTGTTAGTTAAGTACAAAATTAAATCAATGGCACTGAATGACATCAGGTCAGAAGATATGGAGTCTGTGTGGGTGGAGTTAAGGAACCACAGAAGCAAAAAAATCCATAATGGGAGTTATGTACCAGGAAATTGATAGGGCATGTCAGAAAGGCAACCTCACTGTGGTCATGGGAGACTTCAATATGCAGGTGGACTGGGTGAATAATGTTGCCAGTGGATCCAAAGAAAAGGAGTTCATGGAATGCTTACAGGATGGCATTTTGGAACAGCTTGTGATGGAGCCCACAGGGGAGCAGGCTATTCTGGACTTAGTGTTATGTAACGAGCCAGACTTTATACAAGATGTTAAAGTAAGAGAACACTTAGGAGGCAGCGATCATAACATGGCAGAGTTCAGTCTGCAGTTTGAAAGAGAGAAGGCAAAATTGGATGTAATGTGGTTACAGTTAAATAAAGGTAATTGCAGGAGCATGAGTGAGGAAATGATGAAAATCGACTGGAAGCAGAGCCTAGTGGCGAAGACAGTAGAGCAACAATGGCACAAATTTCTGGGTGTAATTGAGGACACAATACAGAGGTTCATTCCAAAGAAGAGAAAGATTATCGGGGGTAGGAGCCGAGATTAAACAGCCGTAGCTGACAAAGGACATCAGGAAATGTATCAAAGAAAAGGAGCGAGCCTATAAAGTGGCCAAGAGTACTGGGAAATCAGAAGATTGGGAAGATTACGAAAATAAATATAGGATAACAAGGAAAGAAATAAGGAAGGAGAGGATCAAATATGAAGGTAGGCTCGCCAGTAATATTAGAAATGATAGTAAAAGTTTCTTTTAATACATAAGAAACAAACAAGAGGCAAAAGTAGACATTGGGCCGCTCCAAGTTGATGCAAGAAGGCTAGTGCTGGGAGGTAAGGGAATAGTTTGAAGAACTTGATAAATACTTTGCCTCTGTCTTCACAGTGGAAGACATGAGTAATATCTCAACAATTAAGGAAAGTCAGAGGACAGAGTTGAGTATGGTAGACATTACAAAAGAGAAAGTGCTAGAAAAGCTAAAAATTGATAAATCTCCTGGCCCTGATGGGCTACATCCTCAAGTTCTGAGAGAAGCGGCTGAGGAAATAGTGGAGGCATTGGTTGTAATCTTTCAAAAGCCACTGGAGTCAGAGCAAGTCCCAGATGATTGGAAAATCGCTGTTGTAACCTCCTTGTTCAAGAAAGGATCAAGACAAAAGATGAAAAATTATAGGCCAATTAGCCTAACTTCGGTTGTTCGTAAAATTTTAGAATCCATCATTAAGGATGAGATTTTTAAATTCTTGGAAGTTCAGGGTCAGATGAGAACAAGTCAGCATGGATTTAGTAAGGGGAGGTCATGCCTGACAAACCTATTAGAATTCTTTGAAGAGGTAACAAGTAGATTAGACCAGGGAAACCCAGAGGATGTTATCTATCTAGACTTCCAAGAGGCCTTTGATTAGGTGCCTCATGGGAGGCTACTGAAAAAGGTGAGGGGTCATAGTGTTCAAGGTGTGCTACTGCCATGGATTGGGGATTGGCATCTGACAGAAGGCAGAGAATTGAGATAAAAGGTTCTTTTTCGGAATGGCAGCCGGTGACAAGTGGTGTCCCACAGAGTTCAATGTTGGAGCTGCAGCTGTTCACTTTATATATTAATGATCTGGATGAAGGTACTGGGAGCATTCTGGCAAAGTTTGCCGATGATACAAAGTTAGGTGGACAAGCAGGGAGTACTGAGGAAATGGGGAGGTTACAGAAAAATTTACAGTTTAGGAGAGTGGTCCAGAAAATGGCTGAAGAAATTCAACCTGAGCAAATGCAAGGTCTTGCACTTTGGAAAAAGAACACAAGCATGGACTATTTTCTAAACGGTGAGAAAATTCATAAAGCCAAAGTACAAAAGGATCTGGAAGTGCTAGTCCAGGATTCTCTAAAGGTAAACTTGCAAGTTGAGTCAGTGATTAAGAAATTGAATGTAATGCTGTAATTTATCTCAAGAGGGTTGGAATATAAAAACAGTGATGTGCTTCTGAGACTTTATAAAGCTCTAGTTAGGCACCCGGTTAGAATACTGTGTCAAATTTTGGGCTCCACTCTTCAGGAAGGACATACTGACACTGGAGCGTGTCCAGCGGAGATTCACATGGATGATCCCTGGACTGGTTGGCCTAACATATGATGAACGGCTGAGGATACTGAGATTGCATTCATTAGAGTTTAGAAGGTTGAGGGGAGATTTAATAGAAACTTACAAGATAATGCATGGCTTAGAAAGGGTGGGCACTGGGAAGTTGTTTCCGTTAGGTGAGGAGACTAGGACCCTGGGCACAGCCTTAGAATTAAAGGGGGTCAATTAAGAACGGAAATGAGGAAACATTTCTTCAGCCAGAGAGTGGTGGGCCTGTGGAATTCATTGCCACGGAGTGCAGTGGTGGCTGGGATATTAAATGTCTTCCAGGCAGATATTGATAAATTCTTGATCACACTAGGAATTAAGGGCTAAGGGGAGAATGCAGGTAAGTGGAGTTGTAAATCTCATCAGCCACGATTAAATGGCAGAGTGGACTCGAAAGGTCTTATGGTCTTATGGTTTTATCTCTAGGCCGATTAGCCTAATATCTATTATTGGCACATCTGGGGGACGTTTATATGAATCACAAAAAGCGAATACATAGATGCAGCAGGTAATCAGGAAGGCTAATGGAATATTGGTCCTTATTTCAAAGGGTTTGGAGTATAAGATAGGGAAGTCTTACTTCTTCTGTACAAGGTACTCTTCAGACCACATCTGAAGTACTGTGAGTGGTATTGATCCCCTAATTTAAAACAAACATTTCATTAGAGGTAATTCAGAGAAGGTTAACTAGGATGATCCCAAATATGGAGGAGTTGTCTTATGAGCAAAGGCTACATATGTTGGGATTCTACTCATTGAAGTACAGCATAGAAGAATGAGAGGTGATCTCATTGAAATAACTGGATTCTTAAGGGATTGACAGGGTAAATGTGAAGAGCTAGTATTCCCTTATGGGAGTGTCTAGGACCAAAGGGCATAATCTCAAAATAAAGATGTGTCAATTTAAGACTGAGATAAGGCAGAATTTCTTCTTTCAAGGAATCATCGAATCCCTATATTGTGGAAGCAGGCCATTCAGTCGACACTGACCCTCCAAAGAGCATCACACCCATACCTGTAGCCCAGTATTTCCCATGTCTAATCCATCTAGCCTGCACATCTTTGGACTGTGGGAGGAAACTGGAGCACCTGGAGAAAACCTACACAGATACAGGAGAGTGTGCCAATGCCACAAGGACAATCGCCCAAGGGTGGGCTTGAACCTGGGTCCCTGGGGTAGTGAGGCAGTGGTGCTAACCACTGAGCCACTATGACATCTCAGAGGGTTGTGAAATTCCTTGCCACAGAGAGCTATAGGAGCAGCTGAGAGGCTGAGATAGATAGATTCTTGATCAGTAGGGTAATCGAAGGCTACAGGATAAATGCAGTAAAGTGAACACAAGGAATGTTGGATCAGCCATGATCCTATTGAATGGCTTGCAAAATGGCCTATTCCTGTTCCTATATCTTCTGGTCTCATTATCTGTGCAATAAAACAGTAATAAAGAGCCATAATCTATTCCACTGTAATGAGATCGTATTTAGCTTAAATACAAGAAGTCCTCTGAATCTACAAAGATTGAACATTTCTTTGTGCAAACTTTTGTCGATCTTTAATCTTTTCACAGCCCTGATTGACTGATTTTTCAATGTCTGTGGTTTCTTTTTATAAACTGTTGAAGTAATTTCAGTCAGGAATCGACATTCCATTGTCTCGCGCAAACAGCAAGGACCACAGTGAGTTCAAATTGAGAAGGCTATTGTAGCAAATGTATATGATCAAATAACAATTTATATTTCATTGTTGCCAGGTTCAAAAAGCCCATCTGAAATTCAGTTGTTATCTGCAAATTTGCTGTCCTTTTAATTCAACCACATTACACATGCTTTAATACAAACACAAATTTTAAAAAATCATATCCAGATTCCTTCTGTGGAGAAATTATCAAGAATTCTGAAAACATTATCTTCCATGAAACATTGTTTTATTCCATGCTACATGAATGGGAAGAAATGAAACAAGGAACTGGGGTATGAAGCTGGTACAATCAATAAAATATTGCATTGTAAATGTTGCTGAAGGATTTGAGTGAATAGAATATTTCACTTTTTCTGGAGAAGAAATAAATTACTTGAATTAATAATTGTGGAGGGAGATAAAGGCGCTGGACTGGATAGAGTAAGTGCTAAGAGTGAGAACCCTGACACTATTCCATAATTTGTCATGTCCACCTGCATCAAAGAGGTGATAAATGCTCCTGGGATTGGGACAGAAAACTTAGTAGTTTTATCTCTACCCAGGGAAACGCAGGAGCAATAGACATGTGGTTAGTAGGATGTTAATGGTGCTGGAAGCCATTGGCTATATGCATGGGGCTCTGTCAGTCTAACATATTCACAGGGATAAATCACAACTGCAAGGGCTACCATTCACTGAACATGTAGCTAGTGTGCAGCCATTCAAGCGCAAATTGATGAAAGACAATTGCTAGTAGCAATCTTGCTGCATTAATCAACCATTCCTGTAATTTTTTATCATGATGATGTACCAAAGATGGGCAATTTGGTGGCAAGGGCTTTTCACTTTACATGTGGCTTATGACTGTTGTATCTGATCATGAATTAATAGCAAGCATATAACATTGTGGAGCAGATGATTAACATTATGAACAACTATTCCATTGGAAATCCTTTCGACATATTTACAAATTTGTGATGGTCTGCTGCATTGTCTACAAAATTGCCCTCACGGGGCACGGCCTTGCCAGAAGAGTGGCAATATGTAGGAGAAGAGGCAGAAGAGGAAGAGTTGGTGGTGAGTTGGCTTTGAGAGTTTCCCAGACGTTGATTCTTTGATAAACTCATTGTCACATCATCATTGCTCTACAGTTCCAGAGCCTTTTCATCAATCTGCCACATGTCACCACTTCATCCTCTTGGCTTAAATCCTGAAATGAAAGACAGCACAAAGTGAACCTTTTCATAGCAGTTTTCTCTGACAGCATTTCCAATAATATGTACAAAATCAAATGATTCACCATTCTGCATTTCTTAGCTGCCTGTTTTGAAGGTGCTTTTGTCTGGCCTAGTTTCATATGTAGTGTCAATGGCTGCAACACATCTGATAGAAAGCTCATAACCTTCAATCTATTGGATTCATATGTGATGTCACACACAACCTCACTCTCCAGAGAGTAGACACATGAGCTATTCTTTCTCTCTGGCCCGGCTGCAGCCCATTTGTGCACTAAAGCGATGATGCTATCTCAATTCCACCTTCTAAGTTATATTCAGCACCATTTTCTGAGTCTGTGACTCCAGTAACATTATTTCTCTTGCTATTGCTCTTGTCGTCACAGTGAGACACCACTAACTGGTCAAGTAGCAGATCTTGGGCATCTGAAAGTAGAAATGCAGAAAAGGAGGTTGAAGTGAGGGAAAGCATTGTGGCAGGTGGAAAACTGGAAAGTCATGGTCAAACCCTCTGCAGCTCATACTCCATTCGAGCAGGAAAGGTTGAATCAGGATTTTAAAAGTGTATGAGACAGGAGCATGTCTTCATCTGAAAATTCTCAGCAGTGCAGAATGCAAAATCCACAATCACTACTAGATCAATAATTTGCAGCATTTTCTCCAATAGGGTTCAAGACATGGCAGGTTTGCCGGTTGCCTGTGAGATCTGTACTATTCTCTTCCATCATATGCTGTCTTGTCCTTCAGGAGTAGGAAAGAATGTCTGTAAGTATACTGTAATATGTTGGGGTGATATGCCTGATATAGCTGAATAGCTGTTAGCATGTGGAAACAGAATGAGGCTCTGCCAGTCTATTGATAAGTGTGTGAGGGTGAGTGCAGCAACAGATGTTGGGCATGAATCTTGGAATACCAGATTACTGATGGCGGAGTGATGGGTTATGTGCATTGCATAGTGTGAGATATTGGTGATTCGATGGATAACAGAAGGCTGAAGTTCTGAGAAAGGGTCACCAGATCCGAACGTTAACTCTGATTTCTCTGCACAGATGCTGAGCTTTTCCTGCAACTTCTGTTTTCATTCTCTTCAAGAGGAACAGGTTGCCTTTAAGAAATGTTATCTGGCTGCAATTTGATCGATTGATTGATTGTTGCCACCTACCAAGATACAGTGGAAAGTGTTGTTTTGTATGTTACGCAGGCAGATCATACCATACAAAGTCTATTAGGGCAGCAGAACAGATTGCAGAGTACAGTGCTGCAGCTGCAAAGAAGATGCAGAGAGAAAGATCAATATTAACATTTGAGAGATCTATTCAAAGGTCTGATAACAACCAAGGAAGAAGCTTTTCGTGTATCTGATCGTACATATATTCAAACTTTTATATCTTCTGGCTGACGGAAGAGGGTGGAAGAGAGTATAACTGGAAGGGGTCTTTGATTGTGTATACAGTTAAAAATTACACAACACCAGGTTATAGTCAACAGATTTAATTGGAAGCACACTAGCTTTTGGAGCAATGTTCCTTCGTCAGGTGATTGTGGAGGGCTTGATCGTAACACAGAATTTATAGCAAAAATTTGCAGTGTGATGTAACTGAAATTATACATTGAAAAATTGATTGTCTATTAAGCCTTTCATCTGTTAGAATACAGTGATAGTTTCACTTTTTCATGTGTAAATCACAAAACCCTTCTTTTTAAAGTTGCATTCTCGGGTTAGCTCCTAACAATGGTGATAGCTAGGCAGTATGTTGAAGGTGTTAGCCCCCGTGTTCTCTGTCTATGACCTGATGTTTAGATTGATTCTAATCTAATACGTGAGATAACAGTGCTTTACACAAATTCCTGCAGTTTTTGAGCTCAGAGTTCTACATGAATATATGCAGTCTTTGAGCAGAGTGCAATGTAACTCTGCAATACAAATTCACCCCACAAAATGTGTGTGTGTGTGTGTGTGTGTGTGTGTTCAAAGTTTGGGAGAAGATTTGTAGCTCGGGTGCTCATTGTTGTGATTCTGTTCACCAAGCTGGGAATTTGTGTTGCAAACGTTTTGTCCCCTGTCTAGGTGACATCCTCAGTGCATGGGAGCCTCCTGTGAAGCGCTTCTGTGATGTTTCCTCCGGCATTTATAGTGGTTTGTCTCTGTCGCTTCCGGTTGTCAGTTGCTGTCCGCTGCAGTGGCCGGTATATTGGCTCCAGGTCGATATGTTTGTTGATAGAATCTGTGGATGAGTGCCATGCCTCGAGGAATTCCCTGGCTGTTCACTGTTTGGCTTGCCCTATAATAGTAGTGTCGTCCCAGTCGAATTCATGTTGCTTGTCATCTGCGTGTGTGGCTACTAAGGATAGCTGGTCGTGTCGTTTCGTGGCTAGTTGGTGTTCATGGATGCGGATCGTTAGCTGTCTTCCTGTTTGTCCTATGTAGTGTTTTGTGCAGTCCTTGCATGGGATTTTGTACACCACATTGGTTTTGCTATTGCTGGGTTTCAGGTCCTTCATTCTGGTGAGTTGTTGTCTGAGAGTGGCTGTTGGTTTGTGTGCTGCTATGAGTCCTAGTGGTCGCAGTAGCCTGGCTGTCAGTTCGGAAATGCTTGTGTGTGTGTGTGTGTGTGTGTGTGTGTGGTGGGTGCAGAGTGTCTTAAGTCTGCGAGGGGGTGCATGTGTGAGCGTGGGAGTGTGTGTGTCCAAAAGGGTGTGTGTGTGAGTGTCTGTGGCACGTCTGTGTGTACCTGTGTCCGTGTGTATGTGAGAGTTTGTGTGTTTAGGAATATCTATGTGTATGTGTAGTGCAATGGTGATCACCTGTAATGTGACATGAACCCAAGGTCCCGGTTGAGGCCCTCCCTATGGGTACCGATTTTGTAGGTTGCTTTCCTGAGGTAGTAGAAGATGTAGATGGAGTCAATGGAAGAGTTTATGTGATGGACAGGGCTGCATTCACGACTCCTTTTTTTGTGGTCTTGGGAAAACTATTTGCCAAACCACGCTGGAATGCATCCATACAGGATGCTTTCTATGGTGCATCAATAAAACTTGGTAAGATCCGTATGGACATGCTGAATTTCCTTAGCCTCCTGAGGAAGTAGGGAGGTTGTCGTGCTTTCTTGATCGTGGGTTGACCAGGATAGTTTGTTGGTGATCATGAGTTGGTTATGCATTTTGTACTGGGTAGCACATCCTAATCATTGAAATGCATGATGTTTACATGTTGTCTGTATAATCTCAACTGGGCCTAGCATAATCATTCCTCATGATACCCACACCTCTCTAACTAAATTTTAGCAGAATACATTTAAAATGAATCAGAACCGAAAAAGAAAAGGGGATGAGATAAATGAAATAAGCTGAGAAATATTATTGAAGTAGAAGAATCAGACATGGGACACACTCTAATCGGGGCCTGGACACCATAAGCTATAGCAAAAAATGTATGACAATCACAAGAGACTATCACCAATGGTGGGAACAATTGCTGCACCTTTTAACTAGGTTCTGGGTGTTGAGGTGGAACTCGAGCTAGACAGCAGTGAATTGCTTATCAAGGGTGATTATTGCTTGTTAATGACCTTATTAACTACCCTTCTGACCTTATAAATATGCAGGTTCCCTGATTTACCACCTGCTGTGAGCAAATGAGTTGCAAAGAAATTTTGACATGCAAGTTAGAGCAGGTACCTGGTGACTTCAGCTCACTGCTCATTCTGAAGGATCACCAGGATGGAATCCAGCTGCCAGCATCCTAAGGGCACTGATAACGTACACCTCATGTCCATGGTGATTAGCATCCATCATGTGCCAGCCTTGAAGAAGCTTCATTGCTCAACTCTAATCCATGCACAGTTTCAATGCATTACAACTATGTTTGTAATGCTGCAGCAAGGATAGTTTGCTTTCAGTGACATGCACCCAGTTCATAGTCTGGGCCACACTGCATCTCCATCTGTTTACTTGGTCTCTTAGCACTCATTCACTTTGAGCCTATCCAGATGTTCATAGTAGCCCTGTGTTGCCTTGCCTTTTTGTGCCTTGCTCCTTCAGTCTCAAAGAACTGCTATTTTGCTGTTTAGCACAGACACAAAGCTAGGAAGCTTGTCATGGTTCCAGTGGTCCTCAGTTAAGTCAAAACGGATAGCCCTCACACATGGGTCCTGGAACATTAAGCCAAGGATAGTTTCCAATATCAGCTCAGGGGCTTGGACACAGTCAGCTCTTATGATGGTCAGTGTCAGGATCTTCTCCACCTTAAGAGTGAGGAGACTAATGTCAGCCATCATTCTTCTTGGCTCTCCCTGTCCCACTGTGGGCCATTTTCCACCTGGAATGAGAGAAAGGCAAATGTTAAGGGGATAAAATTGGTTAACGCCCCATAAGTGAGGTTGCGGCATTGTCCCAAGTGAGTGTTTAGGCAGTGCAGAAGGCATACATGGTTAGTGCTGTCAGGCGTTGAAATGAGTAAAAACAAGTGACAGAAGTTGTTGCAGGAAGTAATAAGAATGGGAGTTGGGTGCAATAGCCAAGATAGAGTGAGTGTGAGGTATTGGAGGGAAAATGCTGGCATTTATACTGATCAAATGGAGAAGAACATTGACCTCTTCATATCTTGCTGTGCATTTCTCCAGACTGAAACCGCACTGACCTGGGTGGCAATGTTAAAGGAGACCAGTAGGATCTGGTGTCATGGCCTCCACTGCTGGTCCTGAGGGAAGTAAACTTCACTCGTCAGCACTATTCATCGAGCAGGACCTTCAGGTCCTTGCCTTCAAAAATAGGGGAGCCAATGTACCCTTGTCTGCCTTATTGGTTCATTTCAGAATATCTAGGTAGTGGCAAGCTGTTCCAGGAATAGTGAGTGATAGAATGGGACTAGAATTGTATAAAAGGTGCAGCATATGTGGGGACTAGGTAGTTAATGGAGTGACTTTGATACATGAGCGATCTCACGAGGCCCTGTGGGAAGAAACCCTCCAAAAACCTTGACATAATTTGTATCGAGCAAATAAAACGTAAGATATAGCCCATGGAAACTAATTCTTTACATTTGCCATATGAGTAACTGGAAATGAGTTACAACAAACGAAAAGACAATTATATAATCCAAATTGAGCTCTTAGTGTAATAATTAGTTCAATTTCTATTCTGTAAATTCCCCCTTCATTTTAATTAGTACTTAGCGTGTTTTTAACGTTTTACTAGCAAACAGAATTAAGATATAATAATTTGAAGAAATACAACATTTTGACAAAATATATTTAATATCTAAGTCTTCTCTTCTGCATGAACACTGCTCTACAGTGAAACATTATTTGCTCATTTGTCTGGCGACACTAAAACCTGATGTTACTTTGAGCTTTGGGAATTCAGACTCCACAGGCAGGTAATGCATCATAAATAACTTATTAAAAGGCTATGCACAATCTGATGTACAAATATGACTCATAAATCCATTGGCCAAAGACCTGCCAGGTTACATACTAGTGACCTGCCTGTCCTCAGCATCACTTCACATAATGAGGTACAAAGTCCCAAAACATATTTCTTCATTGTTCTATTTTTACTGTTGTCTTTTACACCATTTTTGGCGATTTCTGTTCATTTTGTTCAGATATTCTCAATCAACATTAAACTCTGATCATGTCCTCTCCTTGCTCATCAGTTTACTCAGAGTAATCATATCCCATTTTAATTTGTCTCAAAAGGCATTGTTTCATTTTTATGTGGTTAATAAATTAGCACATATTGATTTGTTTTGTAGAATGCTTACCCCACTGAAAAGTAGTTTGTCCACTGAGGGTTCCAGATAATGGGCAATTTACCTGCAACATGGTGTCCTACCCTACCTGGATCTCAACTACCTGAGTGATCTCAGCACTCACAACCCATAATAGGCCTCCAGCCTCCGGTCATTACATTGATGGCCATGAACACACTCAGCTGGATTCGCATTGAGAGTCTGCATGTTCCATGGCAGAGACTGTATAGTCCATGCCAATCCAAACTTGCAGTCAATTATTTTGTGCCTCTCCGCCTTTGAACTTAAAACCTCAGAAAGTTGACCAGGAACTCAGTGGCTCCAACTTTGACCACTTCCAGTCTTATGATGACCAGCATAACGGTGAAGCAGAACACCGTGAGAAAGGTGGCACTGAGCGGTGGTCCCCACACCAGGAAGCTGGTCACTGGCTCTGTTGAAAGTATAAGGCTGAGGCCAAGGGGCTATCCAATAAATATTGGAGAAGTTGACCATCCTGACTGGCAGTCTATGTGGAAGCAGCAACCCTCAGCATGTTAATAGTTATCGAGCAATCAGAAGAAATTAAATCTGTTCCCTTTGGCTCATTTCCACAGGGCTGGGAACGTAGAAGATTTATCTACATTATGCCTTGTTTATTCCATTTTATGTTATATTTTGGGACTTAAAATCTTTGATTCTGAATGCAACTCCTGATATAACATGCCATCTGCATTCTCTCTAATTTTTACTGTTGCTGTAGGTCCATGCAGCATGCGGCTCTGAGGGAGCTTTGTGTATCATATGAGTGATCTCAAACAGACCAACAGACTCCATGTTCCCTCTTCAAGGTCACCTGGAGGTGAGAGTATTTGTGGCAGAGAGGAAGGCAGTTGTATTGAATGGCGCCCTCAACTGCCCACTTCCTGGGGAAAGTGAGGACTGCAGATTTTGGAGAGTCAGAGTCGAAAAGTGTAGCACTGGAAAAGCACATCAGATCAGGTAGCATCTGAGGAGCAGGAGAGTTGACGTTTCGGGCATAAACCCTTCATCAGGAATTTGGAGTGGGGAAAGGGGGTGCTGAGAGATAAATAGGCTGGAGTGTAGAGTAGAGCAGATAGGTGGGAAGGAAGATGGACAGGTAGGACACTTCAAGAGGGTGGTGCCAAGTTGGAGGGTTGGATGAGGTAGGAGGAGGGGAGATTAGGAAACTAGCGAGTCAATGTTGATAACGTGTGGTTGAAAGGTCCCAAGGCAGAAGTGAGATTTTCTTCCTCTAGTCGTTGGGTGGCTTAGATATAGCGGTGGAGGAGGCCCAGGACTTAGATGTCCTTGGCAGAGTGGGATGTTGACGTGAAGTGGCCAGTCACAGAGTGCCAGGACTGTTTGGTCCGTGTGTCCTGGAGATATTTCTTGAAACGTTCTGCGAGTTGGCATCCTGTCTCCCCAATGTAAAGGAGATCACATTGAGAGTAAAGGACACAGTAGCTGAGGTGGGTGGATATTTGGGGTGGCACGGTAACTCAGTAGTTAGCACTGCTGCCTCACAGCACCAGGATGCCAGGTTCGATTCCAGCCTCAGGCGACTATCTGTGTGGAGTTTCCACATGTCTGCATGGGTTTCCTCTGGGTGCTCAGGTTTCCTCCCACAGTCCAAAGATGTGCAGGTCAGGTGAATTGGTCATGCTAAATTGCCCATAGGGTTGGGTGCATTAGTCAGAGGGAAATGGGTCTGGGTGGGTTACTCTTCGGAGGGTCGGTGTGGACTGGTTGGGCTGAAGGGCCTGTTTCCACACTGTAGGGAACCTAATCTACTATGCAGGAAAATTGCTGCCAGATGTGAAAAGATCCTTTGGGATCTCAGATGGAGGTGATGGGGGAGGTGTGGGTGCAGGTTTTACACTTCTGGCGGTGGCAAGGGAAGGTGCCGGTGTGGAAGATGAGTTGGTCCGGAGCGTGGATCCAGCGAGGGAGTCATGGAGGGAATGGTCACTGCGGAATGCAGGGGAGGGAAATATATCTCTGGTGATGGGTCTGATTGTAGGTGGCAGAAATGATGGAGGATAATGCACTGTCTTCAGAGATTAGTGGAGTGGAATGTGAGGACCAGGGGATTTTATCCTTGTTGTGGTTGGAGGGGTGGGGTTCGAGGGTGGAGGTGCAGGAAGGGGAGGAGATGTGCTGGAGGGCATTGCTGATCACATGGGAGGGGAAATTGCAGTTCCACTACGTGGACATATTTATGTCCACTTTGGTCAGGCGCAGAAGCAGGCTAACAAAGAAATCCTTTGCCTTACCCATCTCACTTTCTGCTACTTGCCCTCCAAGCCCCCATTCCTTAAAACAAGCATACAAAGTGGATATCACATGCTTCTTCTTCAAATACACCTGAACATAGACATAACCATATCAGGACTAATTTCTTTACTCATTGCCACCAATTCAGGTGAGCAGGTTGAAATCAAAGACAGTGAGATTTATCAGAAACATCATTGCAAATTTTAATTTCTCATCTGCCCAGATTGTACTTTCAGGAAAAGGTTAAATCAACTATTTGACAAATCTAGAATTATTTGTTTCATATAATCCCACTTCAAACAAGATATATTGTGATTGAGATACTTTTGAAGGAACCATCCGATGTTTTGGTTAGTCATTTGCCTGCACTTGCAAAATAGTTATGCTTCCATTGAAATGTATCATATCTAGTGTAGTGGTCTCCCTTTGGAATTGAAGTGACCACATTATCTGCCAAAGTGCAGATTGTGAAGTTTTTCTGTATGAAGGGATCAATAGATTGTCACAGAATATAATTGGTGCAGCTTTACCTGCCTAGCAGCCCTCTTTTCTGCAAGAAAAGTTAAAATACAGAAGCTTTCCAATTTTGAAACTCATTAAGGACATAATGGAACTGTTAGAAGAATAGGAGCAGGAGCACAATTATCACTAAAGCTTCTGAAAACTCAAGTTGCAGCACAAGAAACTAGAAGGAAGAAGCACAAAGTGCAGAAGTAGCTTTAAAATTGCTGATTAAATGTTCTTACGGCATTTTATTTTTAAAATGAACTTCAACATAAACCGATCTCCTAGCAAACTTAACTGCCAATATACAATCTATGTTTCTAGCCAGTGCATTCCAAATTGTCAATTGTTTTACAATCCCGACAGTGTGGAAGCAGGCCGTTCGGCCCATTGTGTCCACACTGTCCTTCCGAAATGCATCCCACCCAAACCTACCCCCACATCCTATCTTTGGAACCCTGCCTTTCCCATTGCTGAACATCCCTGGACACTATGGGCAATTTAGCCTAGCCAATCCACCTAGCCTGTACATCTTTAGGCCATGGGAGGAAACTGGAGCACCCAGAGGAAACCCATGCAAATGTGAGATGAAAGCAAATTTCACACAGCAAGTAGTTTGAGTTAAGGATGTATAGCTGGCAAGTGTGATGGACATGATTTGGAGACGTCGGTGTTGGACTGGGGTGTACAAAGTTAAAAATCACACAACACCAGGTTATAGTCCAACAGGTTTATGTGCTTCCAAATAAATCTGTTGGACTATAACCTGGTGTGGTGTGATTTTTTTTATGCGGGATGGAGGCAGGTTCAACTAAGGCATTCAAGAGGGCCTATGTATCAGGAGTTCGCACTAAGTTACAATGCTCAGAGATTTGGTGCCGATATGATGGGGCGAATAACCTCTTTCTGTACCATTACAAATCAGTGTTTCTGTTATTCCAGAACCTGGAACCTGAGAACAGCTTGTAGTCGCAGTCAGGGCCTTTGCTGTTATTGGCACTGCAGTGACTACAAAGCTGTTGGCTAATCAGATTGACTAGCAGTTCTTTGAGACTTGATCTCCGCTTGGCGAGTGGCACAAGTTGCATTTGCAACCAGTTAACATCCCACAGAGAATTAAATGCCTGGTTGGCTGCCATAATGGTGGGGATGCAGGAAACCCCAAAATTTTAAAAATCCTGGCCCTACACATATCCCTGGAATTTCTGAATAACAAAGAGACCTACATCAGGCTTTGACTTATTGACTACAGCTCCGTCTTCAATACCACAATTCCAAACAAACTCATCTCCAAACTTTGGCATCTTGATCTCTGCTAACCCCCACTCCTGAAACTGGATTCTCAACTTTCTGATTCAGAAACTGCAGTCAGAAAGAACAGGCCTCCTCCATGATAATCCTCAAAAACAGTGCCCTGAAAGCTGCTTACCCAGCCCCGTACTATACTCCTTATTGACGCACGACTGTGTGGCCAAATTCTACACCAACTCCATTTACAAGTTTGCTAACAACACCACCGTTGTAGGTCGGATCTCAAACAATGATGAGATGAAGTACAGGAAGGAGATAGAGTGCTAAGCAGCATGGTGTAAAGACAACAGCCTCTCTATCAATGTCAGTAAAACAAAGGAGCTGGTCACTGACTTCAGGAATCGGAGTGCAGAACACACTCTTATCTGTGTCAATAGTGCTGAGGTGGAGATGGTTCAGGCTGCCAAGTTTCTGGGAGTGATGATCACTAACAATCTGTCCTGGTCTATCTTCGTTGACACTACGGTCAAAAAAGCCTTTACTTTCACAGGATGCTAAGGAAATTTGGCATGTCCATAAATTCTGTTATAAATCATTGCAGATAAACCACAGAAAGCTCCCTCTCTGGATACATCACAGCATGAAATGGCAACTCATCTTCCCAAGACCGAAAGAAACTGCAGACACTTCTGAACACAGCCCAATCCATCATGCAAACCAGCCTCCATCCATCAAATCCAACTATGCTTCACTGCATCGAGAAAGCAACAAACATATTCAAAGACCTACTCTGTTTATAGTCTTTTCCATCCTCTTCCGTTGGGTAGAAGATATGGAAGTTTGAATATGCATTCAAACAGGTTCATGAACAGCTTCTTCCCTGCTGTTATGAGACTTTTGAATGCACCTCTTTAATGTTAATGTTGATCTCTCCCTGCATCTTCTCAGCAACTGCCACAATGTATCCTGCACTCCGATTTGTTAACCTGATGCATTTGTTTAATACGATTTGCCTGTAAAGCATGTAAGACAATACCTTTCACTGGAGCCCGGTATAAATGACAGTAATAAGTCAAATCAAATCAAATCCTGCATATGCAAAGTTTGCAGAAGTAAATTCCAATAGTCCTCGCTGTCACTTTGATGTAATAATGCTGACCTCAATTCCATACATTCAGTGCTGCTAAGGCATGGATGCTGCAAGTTTGGGTTTTTTTTTGCTCTGAAAACATGTTATGTTCAAATGGAAATTCTCTAAATGCTTCCCTTCATTCTTTGAAAATGCTTATATCTGATAAAAGGGTCATTAACCTGAAATGTTGACTCTGTTTTTCTGTCCACTGGTATTGACTGATCAACTGACTACTTCCAGTCACTTCTTTGTTGCTGATTTCCAGCATCAATGAGGTTTTGCTTCTTGAGTGTTGTAAGAGCCACATTCAGATTGTGATGATTATATGGTTTTAACAGATGTATAATGTCCTGGGCCATGCTGACCAGATATCCTAAATTAACCTAGTCCCATTTGCCAGCACTTGGCCTATGTCCCTCCCAACCCTTCCTGTTCATATACCCATCCAGATGCCTTTTAAATGTTGTTATTGTCCCAGCCTCCACTACTTCCTCTGGCAGCTCATTCCATACATGTACCACCCTCTGCGTGAAAACATTGCTCCTTAGATCCCTTTTGAATTTTCCCCTCACACGTTAAACCCCTGCCTCTAGTTTATGACTCAACTACCTTGGGAAAAAAGACTTTGATTATTCACTGTATCCATGCCCCTCTTGATTTTATAAACATCTATATGGTCATCCCTCAGCTTCTGAAGCTCCAGGGAAAATAGCCCCAGCCTATCCAGCCTCTCCCTGTATCACAACCTTCCAACTCCAGTAGCATCACTTTCTGAACCCTTCCAAGTTTCACAACATCTTTCCTACCACAGGAAGGCCACAATTGAAAGCAGTATTCCAAAAGCAGCCTAACTAATATCCTGTACAGCCGCAACATGACATCCCAACTCCTAAACCCAATGCGCTGACCAGAATTCCCAGCCTTTCATCTCCTCTTGTAACCACAATTTTTTTTATGATTGGATCCTGTTCAGCTTCTGGTCAATAGTGAGCCACAGATGTTGATAGTGGAGATTTCAGCAATGGTAAATTCAATGAAAGTCAAGGGGAACAAAAATAGAAGTTGCTGGAAAAGCTCAGCAGATGTGGCAGCATCTGTGAAGAGAAATCAGAGTTAATGTTTTGGGTCCAGTCACCTTCTTCAGAAGTCAAGGAGAGATGGTTACATTCTGTCTTGTTGGAGATAACCACTGTCTGGCACTTGTGTGGCATGAATATTATTTTCTGCCTATCAGTCCAAGCCAATATTCTCTAGGCTTGCTTCTTCTGGACTGCTTGAGTAACTCAGGAGTTGTAAGTGGTGCTGAATATTGTGCAATGATCAGTAAATATTCCCACTTCTGAACTTACAATGGAGGAGTGTTCATTGATGAAGAAGCTAACGATTATTGGGCTTGCGACATTATCCTGAGGAATTCCTGCAGAGATGTTCCGGAGCTGAGATGACTGATCTCCAACAACCACTTTTGGCCACATATGAGTCTAACTAGTGAAGAATTCTGCCCTTGATTCCCATTGAGTCTAATTTTGACAGTGATCCTTGATGCCACACAGAGTTAAATGCAAACTTAATGTATTGGGCAGTCATCTCTGAAATTCAGCTCTTTTGTCCATGTTTGAACCAAAGCTGTAATGAGATCAGGAGCTGAGTGGCTCTGGCAGAACACAAGCTGAGCATCAGTGAGCATGTCATTGCTAAGTGAATGCTGCTTGACAGCACTGTTGATGACACCTTCCATTTCTACTTATGGTTGAGAGTAGACCGACGGGCTGGTAATTGATTGCATTGAATTTGTCCTGCTTTAAGAACGCAGGACATATCTGGACAATTTTCTGTATTGTCAGGTAGATGCTAGTGTTGTAGTTGTACCAAAACAGATTGGCTAAGGGCTCAACAAGTTCTGATGCACATGTCTACAGGATTGTTGGCGGAACATTTTCGAAGCCCATAGCATTTGCAGGTGATTTCATTGTAGATGACACTGGGTTCCTGGGCTAATCAGAAACAATTGTTTGAAATAAAGCTGGAAATTTTAAGCTGAATCTTATGCTTTTTTGGCTAAGTCTGTGTTGAGATGGGATTTTTTGCTGCAGGATCTTGTCAAATCTTTCCAAACTTGTTGCATTAATTACCTACCCAGCTCAATGATATCCTTTACAACGGATTCTGGTCTCATCTTACAATGTGTCATTCCCAGAACAAGCTACCTCTCAGTGGATATCCCCTAATTCACTGGCATCCCTTGCATGCATTTCTTATGCATCCAGACATGCACTGTCAGTCAGGAGCTGCTATGCTCATCGTCTGACGTTTACCTTGGATATGACAGACAGGGGGATATCAGTGGCCCAGTCTGCAGGTAGGGTCCCAGAGGTCCTACTGAATGGGAGAGTACAGAAGTGGGGCTTTCTCTTCCTTCAGAAGCAGTGGTGGCCAACAGAGACCAGACCATGTCAGCCTGGCCTGAAGTTGCCACCTGTATTGGTGGAGTCTCAGTTGTTTGCAAGACTGCATCCTGCTGTAGGTGGAAGGTCTAAGGCCTTCTTCACTCTGCCAGCATAAGTGCCACCATCCTCTCTTTAATTCCTCATTCAATCTCTGTCACTATACCCTTCATCACCAAGGCTCATGCTTTAGCAATCTCATTTATGCCTGTAATACCTTCTCTCACTCGATATCATCCACCTCAATCTATGTCAGCACTAACTCAGCATACCCTCAGTGCCACCTATCCACACATTTAGGATGAGGGCTTTCAGACCATTTCTAAGCTCCAGGACTGGTATCAGAGGTTGGTCTTGGGCTGGATTCCCTGAGCAAAGTCTACTCCCCCCTTGAGTGAACTGGGGCTTGCTGACAAACAAGACAAGCCTCTTGTTTCTGAGTCTGTTACTCTGCAGTATGAGTAAGTGTAATGACAGTAACTGAGCTGAAAATGTGTTGCTGGAAAAGTGCAGCAGGTCAGGCAGCATCCAAGGAACAGGAGATTCGACGTTTCGGGCATAAGCCCTTCTTCAGGGCTTATGCTTGAAATGTCGAATCTCCTGTTCCTTGGATGCTGCCTGACCTGCTGCGCTTTTCCAGCAATACATTTTCAGCTCTGATCTCCAGCATCTGAAGACCTCACTTTCTCCTGTAATGACAGTAAGTGCTGCAAACTGGTCCAATCCATGCTTTGGCGTCTGTGTGCCTGAGTGCACCTGATGAAGGGCTTTTGCCCAAAACATCGATTTTCCTGCTTCTTGGATGCTGCCTGTACTGCTGTGCTTTTCCAGCACCACTCTAATCTAGACCCTGCCTAAGTGTGCACAGCAGCATTATGATGATAGTGGCAGGGTCAGCCGAGGTGCTGCACTGAAGTGTAGAAACAGCCTGAAAGTGAATAGGGGAAGTGTCACGAGGATTGTTAGACGCTAGCACGTCAGATTCCTATGTCCTTGGATGTGGGGCGCCCTGTGTCGGTGGAGCATGCCCTGAGATATTGGTGTTGTGGTTCTGTTCGCCGAGCTGGAAGTTCTTGTTGCAAACGTTTCGTCCCCTGGCTAGGCGACATCATCAGTGCTCTGGAGCCTCCTGCGAAGCGCTTCTTTGATGTTTCTTCCGGTATTGGTGCCCAATATCCAATAGCAAGGTTATGTGGAGAAATTGGGAACTGAATTCACCAAGTACTAGCTCTAGCTTCTGAAATCACTCCACAGAGGCTGATTTCCCATCACCAAGTTACTCTTTAATTACACTTGGTGAGTCCTTGACACTGACCTAGTTCCTTCACAGCCAGCTCTCAGAGTGAACTGGATGTCTTTTTTTTCAACCCCACACTACAGCTTAACTGTGGTAGTGCTTATTTTTCCCCTGCACCCATGTTGTGTGTATGTGCAGGTGTGAGACACAGTGAATGACACAACGTGCACAAATCTTTATTCAGTTTCCACCACCAGGAAGAAAAGAAACACCCAAGTGACCAGTGACAAGCAGTGCCCTTCACATCAAAGGGCAATGCTGTGTGATCAAACAGTGGAGGGGAGGGCAGGGATTAAATCAAAATAGAATTGGATGGGGAAATAATGCACTCCAGGATGTCTGTTTATAGCTGTGAGACAGGCTCTCTGATTGGATCAGGTTAACAGTCCTGATCAGGGAACTCATATTCTGTGAGATCTCTAAAATCTTAAAGAACTGTGAATGCTGGCAATTAGAAACAAAAAGAGAAATTGCTGGAAAGGCTCAGCAGGTCCAGTATCACCTGTGGAGAGAAATCAGTTACCGTTTCAGGTTCTGTGACTCTTCCTCTGAATGCCTCTGCTTGAATGAATGCTGCCAGACCTGCTGAGCTTTGCCAGCGATATCTGTTTTGGTTCTCTGAGGTGCAACTTGCTGACTTCCTGACAATCATTACATCCTCCCCCTCTGAGTCCGAAGATATAGACCGGTACTTCATTTTTGTAGTTCCTCCTGGGATGGTGTAGCACCGGTTCAGGTTCCTCCTACTCTGCCAAACACTACAGTTTCCATGTTGATCTTTTTCAGCACTTAGCTTATTTGGTGAGTCTGATAAGACAGAAAGCTAAAGGTAATGAGGCAGAAGTGCTGTCAACAAGGTATTTAACAAATAATCCTCCAAAATCCCCCTTAATTGGCAACTCCCTGTTGCTAGCAAGAAACTTGTCATGCATCTGTAAAAATAGTAAAAGATGCAGTATTTCTCCCAGTGTCAAGATGGGTCTTGACTGACCTCTTACCTCTTTCTGTCACACATTTCACCATCACCCACATCACTCTAGACCCCTATAAGATCCCATCCATTAGTTCTGATTTTCATTAACATAAAATATTTGTGGGAAATAAACACAACTGGTACTCAATGATGTGAATGTTGACTGTATTCTGATGAAATTAAAAAAACAAGTTTAGTACAATTCAGGATATTAAAGTGATCTATCTGAAGAAAGAAAACCTCGTTGACTTTAAGACTGAGCATTGCTCAGATTTATACCATTTCATAATTGAATGAACTAACCCTATAGAGGTGATAAAAGAGATAACATTTCCTGGCAATGACTAATACTGACATTTAATGTTGATGTTTCGATGGTAGTCAGCAATTTCTTGAACTTTCTTCTGCACTGCACATTGTTATATCTCCATGCATATGCAAGTTCTTCCTTCTGAACAAAAATGATGTTTTGCAAAATTTGATATTTTCTACCAGATTATAAGAAAGAAAAAGATCATCAAACGCTGAGGCAATCTTTTAAAGATAAAAGAATGAAATTGAACTCATGGTCATCCATTAATTCTTGTGACCATGGACCAATAGGAATTAGGTGGGAACTGGAGCAACTCAGTTATCCCTTTGTTACCCAGAGCTTGTCCCGTGTAATATTCAGGCAAGCCTTTCAATGGGTGAGCATCTGAAATAAACATGAGACAATTCAAAATACAAATTGGCATCCTACACCTATTGTAGATCCACAATTATTCAATTCAATTGGAACACTTGCAGAATTTCTTTGGTCAATGGTAGGACAATCTTCATCAATCTGATTAAATTCTTCATTTTAATTTGCTTGACGTTTACCTTCTCAACCCATAATGTAATTCCTGTTCACAGTCTGCACAGTCAAGACATTCCACCTTCCCCTCCAAACCCCACATTTTGCAAGGTCCAGCCAGTTGATTTCTCACCCTCGACAAATGGTCAACATCAGCGTGGTTCCTATTCCCTCCGCTATGCATGCACGGACTCATGTGCATCTGTGATCAGTTTGAACGGGCCTCAAGGGCTTATTGGGAACTGGGCCGACAAATCCTCTAACCACTTTACCTCTGGACTGACCACTTGAAGGTGCTGGGTATTTGATTCGGAGGGGCTGGGGCGTGCGCCAAGTCTTGGTGGAACGTATCAATAAAGTAAGGCAGAAACTGGGCAGATGGGAGCAACGGTCGCCTCTCTATCGCAGGTAAAAACCTGGTCATCTGGTGTGAGGTACTCTCAGTGCTGTTACACATGGCACAGGAATGGCCTATTCCCCGAACCTGTGTGCCGCCGCAGTCATCAGGACCATCTTCCACTTCAAGTGGAGATCAAAGATGGACCGGGTCCGAAGGAACACGATGTACAAAGATCTGGGCAACGGGGGAAACAACACACCCAATACCACCCTCACCCTGATGGTCACCTTTGTGTGTGGCTGCATCAAGCTGTGTATGGATCCCAGTACGAAAACACCAAGTGTCACTACGTACTGAGGTTCTACCTGTCGCCCAGTATTGTGAAGGATGGGCCTGGCCTTGCTGCTGCGGAACGCTCCAAATAGTTGGACTGTTCCGTATCTCCTGTCCTTCTTGGAGAAATTTATGAAGAAAAATACATGTGACCACAAGTTCATCAGGAAGTGATCAGCAAGTAGGGTCCTCGAAATCCTTTGGGTAAAGGAGAGAGTGGATCCTGTTCAGCAGTTCCCTGAAAAAACTGTCAACGTCATTTGGCAGAATGCCTCATTGCCAAGACTTTCCACCAAGCACCAAGACATGGCTTGGCTGCTGGTGAGAAGGAGTCTGCCTGTGAGATCCTTTATGCACGCCTAGACTCTCTGCCCCACTGCACGCTGCCCATGAATCGGTTGTGGAGAGGATGAGATTGTCACATACTGCCCTCTGGAATGTGCCTATGCAAAGGAAATCTGGAGAGGAATGCAGTGGTGTCTGTCGTGGTTCGTCCAGCAGCTGCATGACACAGGACTCCCTGCTCCACGGTCTGTTCCCCAGGACGCACACCGAGATGAACATCAACTGTGCCTGGAGGATCATCTCCTTGGTGAAAAAAGCTCTTTGGTCTGCCTGAAACCTGGTGGTCTTCCAGTTGAAGGAGTTGACCCCGACTGAGTGTTGCAAATGGTACATTTCAAGGTCTAGGACTACGTGTTGAGGGATGCTTGGGGCAGCTGCTGCCAAGGCACGGTAGGGAAACACCACCGAGTAGGGTCTGCCTGCCAAAGAAGAACGGGCAGGCTCATTCAGTAATTGGGCTCCACTGACACCTCAACTAAACACCTGGATGGTTAACATACAGACTTGTATACACAAATGAGTCAGTCTGATCTCTGTATGTAAAGACATTCAATGAATGCATATGAATGGCATTACCAACTGTACAGATACCAAAATTTTTTAATGAATAAAGTATATTTTTAAAATAAAAAAAACTCCCTCTGCACACTTCAGCTTAAATGAGATCCAAAGCTAAACTGGGTTCAGATTCAGGCAGGTGTTGGTTAGGATAATATAGAAACATAAAAGGAGCAGCGTTCCGGCTAATATTTTCTTTACTCTGCCTGGACCACTGAGGACATTGTGCAGCAGCAATTTCCAGAACAGGCGGTAAATGCTGCAAATGGTGTCAGTTTACCAATCACCAAACACAGACCCTCAGAGTGGCAGCTTACAGGGAGCATGAGTTAGAAGGAGTAGTCCATTTGCCTATGCAAGCTTGGTCCCCCAATCCATAAGATCATGACTGATGTGGTTACTCCATTCCTCCCTGTCCCAGATAATATTTTGTCCTTTTGCATAGCATTTAACTCAGTCTTATTACCCCAACAGCTGTACCCTTATTTTCGTTGAACATTGAATTTGTCAGCACTTCCATTTGCGGTATTTCTCAACAATTTCTCATAAATAATGCAAAGACATGATTGATTGAGTTGCCTGGAAGGAGATTCTAAAGCCAGAATTTTCAATATTCCAAAAGCTGTAGGCAAGTATCTAAATTGGAGCACTGCATATATAACAAGATACAACACATCAGCTGATATCAAAGTCAGTAATTTGTCTGAAACAAACATCGAAAGTCATACAGAAAAAAAAGCATGTTTTCAAAAAATTGATTCCCTGAAAAGAACAAACAAATGTTAAAATGAAAGCGAGAGTATGAAATGGATAGATGAAAACATCTCTGTTCAGGAAGCCATGGGCAAAATCATGGTTTTAAGATAATCAAATGTCAGTTTTAATAGGGAATCTTTAAGCTTCTGACAACTATGATGAATAACACATGCTGTTGATCAAGCTGTGATGATTTTATGCTGCAACCACTTAACTTTTGAAATGCACGTGCTCTTTGAATATTGAAAGAATGTTTTCAGCTTTCGCACTGTTTTCTTGTCTGTACAGTGCCATTATAAAATATCAATGTTGTTATTCAAAGAATCATCATTGTCAGTCCCTGAATTCCAAAATAACATTCAGAATCATGACTTTCTGCCATGGGTCTTCATGTGACTAAACAGGTCAATTCTTGACTCAGAGACCTTTCTGCACATGGAACAGGGAGTCTAACTATGATAAAACATAATGGAAAATGACTTGAAACAAATAACCTTTTAAAGCACTTTAATACCTTTGGATTCTTTAGTTGTTTTTATTGGGGTGGAGGTGTGAGTGGTGTTGGGAGAGGGTCAAGGGATATGCACTTTCCCCTCCTTAATCCACCCATTCAACCTGCTGTTGGCTTCTTCTACAGCTTTAATCTTTGTGTTCAGTAATCTTTAATCAGGATAATTGTTTCATTGCAGTTGACTTTTTAAGAATCAGAATTTACCTTCATGGACTAAAAAGGCTCAATACAGTAAACATACCAAACAAACACCCACGTTTTACCTGTCAATTTGATTTCATTTTTATTTCTCCAAAGTGCAATTTCCGTTATTTATGAATATATTTTCAAGTTAATTACTTGGGTTTCTCTTTCATTGCACTCTTTCACTGAGGCATTAATGTGAGCAATTATCTCTGAGTTTATTTTTTTGTATTGAACTTTATCCATTAAACACAATTGATTACATGTCATTATATCTAAAGACATAAAGGTAATTACTGAGAGGTAACAAACAATTGCAGATGTTGTAAAAGAGCCCCAGTTTGAATAGGAATCCAGTTTCTATTGGTGTTTGCACATGATTTTAAAAACTTTTAAAGTTTTTAAAATCATGTGCAAACACCAATTTTTAAATTTTTAAAAAAAATTTTAAAGTTGATGTGTTATGATCAGTAATGCTGAAAGATATGTCCTGCCAACTGATTATGACAATCAATGGGTCAACAATCATTATATCAACAGTATCTTTGATTTGTTTACAAAAAGAAATTTGGTGAATTACTCAATCACCAGAATGTAATCATGTCCTTGGACATGGAATATACCAGTCAAAATTGCACAATGGCTCAGAAGAAATCTTGTATGTAAGGAGAAGTTCTCTTGATTGATATAGTTGGTGGAGTTGACACGCTTTATGCAACTTGCTCAGTTGAGTGATATCAATATCCTTGTTAGGTCATGTTGGAGAAGGATTTTAAAGAGGAGTTTGAGTCCTGTGTTTAGCAACTCAAATTTAGAGCTCTTTACCAATTCAGCATGGGAGAAATCATTGGAAGTCATACCTTTCCCAAAAAGTACAGGTTATTTATACATACTGCATTACAATGGTTACATGCAACATTGGCATCTGTGCTTGCCACCTTCCCTCCAACCTATATGCCCAATCCATGAATACATGATCATTGATGGACAACTTCATGGTCAACTCTAAGTCTCCCATCATCTCATGATGTTTGCCAGAAGCACTATCAACTGGCCTTGGGCTCTTACAATACAACTTATTGACCACATTCCAACACTAACTATTACGTCCCTTCCCAGATATTTACCAACTGCTGGTACTCTTATTAAGGTTCTCAAAGGGTGTTTATCGAAACCACTGTTTGTATACAGGGCTGACTGCCTACAGAAATCTGATTAAAATTTCCAGTGTCTAACACATTTAAACTACTAATACTGTGTGAATATGTGCCTTCCTTAATATGTAATTACAATTATTGAAAAGGCCTCATCTAAGGTGGGTCAAGCTTTCCCCTTTCTATTTCATATAAAAATTGAATACTTAAAATTAGCCAGTTTCCATCTGAGTTGTCTGACCAGAGTTTTACAGTCTACATTCTGGCCCCATCTTACTGAGACTCAGAAGTATTTCATTGCCTGGCTGTGAAGGCCATGATTTGACCTACATGAAATGCTGCCTCAGGTACAATATTTTCCAACCATCTTGTATCAGTTTAAAAAATCATAAGCCACCATTTTGTGTCACATACAGCAATGGACTGCTACAACAGGCTACTATATGGATTCAAATGTCAACCCTCAGATTTTTTTTTGTCTGTGCTTATGTAACTTATATGTACATGATCTTGCATGTTTTAAAGTCGAGCTTATGGAATTAAGTCTTCATGTTTGAATATTGCATTCTTGGGGAGTGCTATGAACAATGTAGGAAGTAGAAGCAGAAATAGGCCAATTTTCCCCTCAAGCCTATTCTGCCATTCAATAAGTTGATGTCTGATCTGTTTATATATCAGATTCCACATTCAAATCTACCCTTGATAATCTTTAAGTCTCTTGTCTAACAAGAATGCATCTACCTCTGCCTTAAAATATTTAATGACACCACTTCCACCACCTTCTCCGACGAATCTGCTGAGAGAAGCAAAATTTTCATTATCTCTGTCCCAATAGAATGATATCTGATTTCAAAACAATGCCCTTAGTTCTGGACTCATCAACAAGAGGAAAGACCCTTCCCACACCCACTACATTGACACTATTCAATATCTTATACATTTCAATTAAGCCATTCCTTACTCTTCTAAACTCCAGTGGGAACATGCCCAACCTGTCTAACCAATCCTCATGGGACAAACTGCTCATTCCAAACATCAATCTAGTAAGCCTTTTCTGAAATTCCTCCGATGCTTTTACAATCTTCTTAAATAAGAAGGCAAAATTTGCATACATTATTTGAGATGTGGCCACACCAAAACTCTGTGTAATGAAGCATAACATGCTAGCTTTTATGTTCAATTCCTCTCATAATAAAGGATAGTAAACCATTAGCCTTCTTGATTATGTGCTACATTTTTTTGTACTCATGCACAAGAACATCTTGGTCCCTCAGTACCTCAGAATTCCACGGTTGTTCAAAGTGACACTCTGCTTTTTTAAAATTCTTCTTGCCAACTTCATATTTTTCCACATCATACTCCATCTGTTGGCTATTTGCCACTTCTTCAACTTGAGAATATCCAGTTGTAAATTTCATATGCCTTCTTCACAAAATATTTTTGCGTTGTGGGTGAACTTTCCCTTTCTCATCAAAGTACTTAATGTAAATTGTAAGAAGTTGACACCTCAGTTCGAATCTCTGGGGTCTCTACATGTTATACACTATGCCAGGCAGATGAAAACTCATTTAGGCCTATCTGCCTATTTTCTGCCTATCCTCTACTCTTATATCCATGCTAATATGTTAACTCCCTGCACCAAGAGTTTTAATTTTCCATAATAACCTTTGATATGACAATTTATCAAATACCTTCTGGAAATCAAAGTACAGTACATCCTCAGGTTCCCTTTCAGCCACAACTCATGATACTCATTCAGAGAAGTATAATAAACCGTTTAAACATAATTTTGCTTTCATGAAACCATGCCGACACTTCCAAATTACCTAGAGTTATTGTGAGTGCCCAGCTATAACCTCTTTAACGATTGGTCCAAATATCTTACTCACAAGATGTCGTGCTAACTGACCCATAGTTTCCTGTTTTCTACCACCCTCACTGCTACATTCCAATCTGATGGAATCTTTTCTGAATCTAGGGAATTTGGAAAATAAACACCAATTTATCTACTCTCATTAGTCACCTTTTTTAAGTTCCTAGGATGAAGTACAATTAGCCCCAGAGACTTGTCAGTTCAAAGCTCCACTAGTTTAAGTAGTACTACTTCCCAAATGATTGTTATTTTACTATGTTCTGCTCTCCCTTCCATTTCCTGACTTACCTGATTACTGAAATTTTTTTTTATATCCTCCAATGAGAAGGAAGAAGCAAAATGTTTTTTTCACAATTTCCTTATTATCTACTATTAACTCTACATTCTCACTCTCTAAAGGATCTTACTTTACACTTATTTCTCTTTTAAATACCTGCAGAAACTCTTGCTATCCATTTTATAAATCTTGCCAGCTTTCTCTCAGATGCTAATTTATTTATCTTAATTTTCCATTTAGTCAATTTCTGCCATTTTCTACATTCTGACCAATCATCTCACCTGCCACTTTATTTGCAATTTCCTTAAGTTTAATACTTTCTCTAACTTTTTTAGTCAACCATGGATGGTAGGATGGGGTCCTCCCTTTAGAAGTTACCTTTGTTGGTACTTATTCTGATCATTCTAAACTATCTCTTAAATATCCCATTGCATCTCTATTGGTCTATACCGTAGTCTGGTATGGCAGTTCACTTTAGCTCAATCAGCTTTATTGCCCACGTAACTGCCCTGATTTAACTTTATACACTATTCTTAGACCCAATCATCTCCCTTGCAAGCTGAATGTAAAAGCCAATTTCTTTGTGGTCACTTCTGCCTAGGAATGCCTTGAGTCTGAGAACACTGGGATGTTTCATAATATCAAATCTAATATAACTTGCACTTTGGTTAGCCCCAGGAGATACTGCTGTAAGAAACCACCTCAGAAGCATTCTATGAACTCCAAGCTATTCCAGTTAACTTGATTTTTCTAGCTTATTTGTTGATTAAAATCATGCTTGATTATTGCCATAATTTTGTCATAAGCACCCGATTTTTATCTTGCATACTTTGCCCTATGTTGTGGCTACTGTTAGGGTACCTATAGACTACACCCACTAATACCTTCTTTCCCTTACTATTACTCATCTTCATCCAAATCAATTCTACATCCTAATCTCCTGAACCAAGGGCATCTCTAACTATTGCACCAATGCCATCCTTGATTAACAGATCTACCACTCCACCTATTCCTATCTTTCTGTTTTTTAAAAATGTAATTTCTCCTTCATATTCAGGATCCAGGCCTTATCCATCCTTCAATCATGTCTCTGGAATGGCTATTAGATCATATTTATTTACTTCAAATGCAATATCAATTATTTTACTTTGTTATGAATGTCATACAGATTCCTAGAGTCTAGTTCATCTCAGAATGACCAAAATAAACCTACTATAAAGGGGACCTGTTGGATGCATTCAAGTCATGAATTGTTGATGATCTTTCTGAGTTGTTGCAGTTGACATAACTTGTTGCATCTGCTTTGCCTGGCCGTGATTAAATTGTATGGGATTAATCTCATGCTCGCGAGTCCTTGCTGTTGCAGGTGATAGATGTATTACTTCACTGATCATTAGATTATTTAGACCATGCACCCTGGCCATCAATCCACTGAAGTAAAACATTTCAGATGTTAATCCAAAAGTCCCATATTGGCAATTAAGATAGTTAATGCCACTATATGGGATGTTGGACTCATTGTAAGCAACTCATTGGTTTGGGCGAATCACAATACATTGTGCCAGCTTTCAAAGTACATCTCATGTATGTTGCACCAAGAGAAGGTATCTGCACTGGCATCAGTGTCAACCTTGACATTTGTTGCATGTTGTCTATTCCTTTTGATATATATCATTTGAATGGAGGTAATAGCTGCCATTTCTATGATGGTGTCTATGTGATGTGCAAACTTTGGCATATGTACTGACTAACTGGTCTCTGTAATCTGCAGCCTGCAGTTACATCTTGGACTTTGTTGACATCCTTGTGTGCTATGGGTGGAACTTTGGAAATTATTTAGCGTTGTTCCTTGGTTGTGTTTTCTTCACATGCTGCTGTGTAATATTAGAGTGTAATTTGAATTTTCCAGGAAGTTGGGCTTCCTAAACATTTTAATCCAAAGTCATCTTGTGAAAAATAGCTTACATTCTCCGGAAATACTGAAAACTGTTCAGATGACAAGCAATGTCTCATATATTCTACTGAAACAAGTGATGACTGCAATATTTTGTTCTGATATCACATTGCTGGCCTGTTTCAATTGCTTCCTACTTGCATTTTTCTCCTCTTAAAGCAATTTTTTTTAGGTTTGCATGAAGGCGCTTTTCTATATAAATTGGTCAGTATAGCAGCAATGACTAGTTCCATAAGCCTTTCAACTAAATTAGTTTTGGTGAAATCACATTCCATCCCCATGTGCCAACAATTACCTATGAATTTGTTAATTATTTCACCTGGCTATTGGAGGTATGACATGAAAGAGCAAGGTGAAGTACTCACTTTAATTCAATACAGGTTTGTAGTTTTTAATTTAGGTTCTGGCACTTTAGTCTTCTTTGTAACTACATTCCTGAATGTGGATAACTTGATTGATGAAAAAAGACTTTTCACAACTGATATTTCCTTGTCAGCCTTTAGCATCTATATACTGCTACTAAGAGTCATGAATAGTTTTTAGTGTCCACTTACAGCCCCAGGCATTTCCATCTTGATGGGGTTTCCTATATGTGAGCCCACAAAACATAGGGCCATGTTTTTGTTGAGTCAGGCATATTGAATTTATCAACAATACTAATTATTTAAATGCTGACCATATTACAAACCTACATACTTAGTCTGGTTTTGGTGCTGTTTGATGTTTCTGTACGTTATATATAGTTGTATGGCTGAAGATACTACACTAACTCCATTACACAGCAGGAGTGACTGAAAGTGAGAATACCTTCATACTGGAACATCACATATCGTAATATAATTCTTTAATATACACAACGCTTATCTGGTCTGGAATCTGTGTAATAATACAATCCTGTTATCATTTTAAACAGCTTGATTAAATTAAATTCTCTAACTATTTAAGCTGGAGGAAATATAATTAAAATTGATGTAATCTAGAATTGTGATTTTTATTGAAATTCAAAAGTAATGGTTTCAGTTTTCTAAAAGTGTAATTGCATCAAATTGCAGCTCCTACATTGGACTCACATTCTGATGAAAAAGGTACTTCAAAGGACTGAGAGAGGTGGTGAGCTAGTGCTGAATATCATCAGTCAGTAGGTGGAACTTGACCCAACATCTTGAATGATATGTATGACAAAAATGGATCAAGCAATGAGAAACTTCAGTTAGGAGATAGAAGTTGGGACAGTTCTCCTTGGAGAGCTGAAGATTAAGAGAAGATTTGATCAAGGTTTTCAAAATCATGACTGGGCTGGATAGAGTAGAATATGAGAAACTTCCACTTTATAAAGGGAACAAGAATAAGAAGGCATAGATTTAAAGTGATTTGTTAAGGATGCAAAGGTGATATGAGAAAACACATTTTCACTCAGCAAGTAGTTAGTATACAGAAGTGTGGTAAACAATTGACATATTGAAGATGATGATTATTTGGATAAAAGTAATGTGCAATTGTCTGGAGGGAAAGCAGGAAATGATGCTCATTTGAAGAGTTGGTGCAGACACAATGGGCTGAATGACTTCTTTTTGCATTGTAAGACTTCTGTGGTTCTGTGATTCTGAAGGAGAACTATACTGTAACGGTAAATATATAGTGAAGTGAAATGAGGTGCCAAGGTCAGATTGTTTGGAAGATCTAGAGGTGGTGGTTTGGGTTACAATTCAGTCTGGGCATCCAAGTTGCTTTGCAACAAACATTGAAGCCTGGAGCTCAGAATAGTGATGCTAGAGGCCCAAATGATCTTTCCATCATTTGGCTGATCAGGAATCACTCCTGTTCCATCGCCTCCCATTGGCATATGTTGGATAGATTTGAAGATTGCCAGTCAACCTCTTTGAATGCATTATGAATGCATTCCTTGGCCATCAAGCCTTAGAGTGGGACAGGGATGCTTCCTGCTGCACCACAAGGCCTCAATCTGGAGTTAAAATGGAAACAGGAAAATAATTCCAAGGTTAGAGAAGCTTTTGTTATGATTTGGTGGGTAGAGTGGAAGAAATGTTCAGCTCATGTCTCAAGCCAGATTTCACACATATACACATAATTGTGTAAACTAAAATGACTGCACAATAACTAAAATAGTATGAATGTAATCATATGATGAAATTGATTGAAAATTTCTATTAGTGATCCCACATTAATGTTTAATTTTCTTGTTAGCTTTCCCTTGTCTTCTGGGAAGTAGAAATGATTAAGTGATTAATTTTAAACATTTTTAAAGTTCCCTTCCTCAGCTGAAACGCTTGACTTCAATTCAATCTTTTTTAGGGTAATGATGAAATGACTGCTCCCTCTCATAATCTCTAATTACAGAGATAGTCCTGATTTAATTGAAAACTCTAGTTAAGTCTTTAAATGTCTGAGCTTCTGAGAATATTTCTATTGAATGTTGAAAATTGATTCCAATTAAAATAGATATAGTCTGGCATCAACAGCCTAATATTTACCAGGAAATGTAGTGGTGCAGGATAGTGGGGTATATCCTTAAGTTGAGGACCACAGCCACCCTGTTGACTTTAACGGAATCTTATTTTGTTTTTTTCTGTTTCCTGCTCAACAGCCAATCAAATTGGGAAGCCAGCAAACTGTAGGACAGGGAAGTCAGTGACAGGAATTTGCAGTCGAAGGATCCATGGGGAAAGGCTCACATTATTATGATTTTGAGTTGTGTTTAAGTGGAGTGGCTATGATCATAGGGAAGGCAGGAAATGAGGGGTCACTGATTGTAGCTGGAACTAAGACAGGTCTTATTAACACATGGGAATACTGAAGTTTCCATAATACCAGCAGGGGCACCTCCTAGTTCCCTTTTGCTAGGTGGTTTGGAACCCTGTGAATTCTTGTCTGTAGGAGCTAAACGTAAATCAGACACTGACTTCCTCAACAAGAAATTAAATTGAACAGGTGAATGGATTGCCTCCTTAGAAAACACCTGCACAGTTTGAAACACAGTGCAGTCCAAGTGGCAATGGACACAGGTTAGACATGCTTCTGCATTTTTAGAGTTTTTTTCTCCTTTCCAACCTATTTCCATTGTGATGTGTAGGAGGAGGAGGATAATTAATTGTGAGGACTAGACTTCTTGCCTAAGTCAGAACACAAGTAGGTCAGATTGCATTTAAAGAAAAAAGTTGCACATAGTTTCTCAGATACCTCCTTGCAAAGACCATGAAAGATGCTTTGTGTATTTTAGTTGCTGTTTCCCTTAAAGGTTACTAACATTGCATATTTGAGGGTTGATAATGTGATTGCATCCACTCAATCTACTTGTGAGTTTTGGGAGTATATATTCCTTAATATCATGAGGAAATTTTTACCTTTTTCCCTGTGTCCTAGAGGGAATTGAGTGAAGCTTTGCCAAATTACATTTATGCTTCCATCACTCATACCAACTGATTGAATTCTACTGACATTTTCAACAGTACCAAAATTATTTTGTTTGATTACCTGGCTTCATAATTTATCTCTATAAACTTCAGTCCATTTATTACAAGATATCTAATAAGCATTTGTCCACAGAAATTGTTCAATTGGCATTAACTGCTTCTGCTGGCAGTCTGCCTTGAAAATGCGCTTATTTTCTGTTTCCGTTAAAAATTACTAACGTTACATATTTGAGGGCTGATAATATGATTGCAGCTGTCCAATCTACTTGTGTGTCTTGGGTATATATTCCTGGAAAATGAGGCTCCGAGCCATGAGATCCACAACACACTGAGGTGATCAACATACCCTTGCGTGGGCAGCGAACGTAAAAGAGTGTAAAGTGTATTACCCATTCATTATATATGATTTCCATTTAAATAAATCACCTGCACTGATGCTGAAGGGGAGATGATCTTGAAGTGAAAAACACTTTTGACATTTCTACCTTTAGTCCTTCTGCACATAGTACTGATGTATATACATATTACAATGTCTTCTATTTTCATTCTTTTTGGGCTCACAAATGCCCTCTTTTCTCCTGACCCATGGCCAGTGTCGTTTTCCATATGCTGTAAAAATTCACAAAGGAGAGTCAGCAACTTTTCATTGATTTTAGGTGTCAGATAATGAGAGTCTATTCCTGTTATGTTGTGAGAGATTACCCCAGGGTGCCATTAAATTATGCAGGTAAGCTGGTCTTGCTTTATGTCATAAGGCATGTGTGATAGAAAGTCTGAATTTTACCAAAAATCAGCGAAGTGTCAATTTGGAGAGTCTCATGTAGGGTTTCTCTCCATGAGTTCTAAACATCTTTTAGCTGCTCACCTCATTATATACAAACACGTCTCCATGGTCCTGTGCTTGCTCTATTATATGCTCACCTGACATAAACGTACTCACCATTGCTGAGACCTTCTGGGATTTCCACTAGCTGTGCACCACCTCAAATACTGCCAGCTACTAACAGCCATTCACAATATGTGTGGAAAGGAAATTAAAGAACGAAAAGTTTCTGATGATACATCGGGGCCCCTTCATTGGAAATAAAGCTCACATCTGTAAATGTATTGCGACTTGACATCATCACTGACTGATCGATCACCATTGGAATGGCAGCTACAGAAACCACATTACACAGACTACACACCCTTAGTACTGTTTCCTTAATGCCCAGTGTAGCATATATCTTCTCATTGTTTTGTGTGAGAGCCTCACATGTTGCAAAATCTTCAAACATTTGAAAGTTTTATTGAACAGCAACAAAATTGTAGGAAAAAATACTTGGAACTATATTATTATTACTTCACTGTCACTGGGTCAAAATCCTGGAATTCCCTCCCCAAGAAAACAGTGTTTGTATGTGCAGCACATGGACCTGCAGCAATTCAAGAAAGGAACTCAACAATTAGGGATGGGCAATAAATGAGGTCTTGGCTGTAATGCTCACTTTCCAAGAAAAAACATGAGAAAGAGCTTCATCCTTATCTTGAATTGAGTAGGATAAGGTGTCAGCATTGTGCATTGATGTTGAGGGCACCAAATTCTGAATGTGATCAAACAGACACCAACATCAAATGACCCAGCCGTTATAACAGCCCAGGCCTCACGTTGCTAAGATCATGGCTGACAATTTTCCCTCATTCATAAAACTTGTCTTGAATAAAAATCACTCCTTGAGAACTTGCTTTGATATTTTAGTAATTTAAAATCCATGATATATTCTCACAAACTATATCAGAATTAATGAAATAGAGGCTGGGCAAGACATGAGTCATGTTCAAACAGATTCTGAGTCATAACACATTATGAATCTAACATTTGTGTTGATGTCAGTAATGTATTTGAAATAATTTATTGTAATTTCATATCAACTGGAGTCATATTTTGAAGCTTTTTGATCTCATCACTCAGTATGACTCAGTGAGAAATGTCAACTCAATCTCCCATTCAAGCTGTTTAGCCTGATAAATGAATTAACAAAATGATAGAACAAATATTTCAGTGTCAGTGCAGAGCAGATTTACACCTATAGCCTTTTTCCTTTTCTAAATCTCTTGCATTTTGACTTCTGTTTGATTAACATTTCAACCAACTCATCCTAATTAGCTGTTAACAAGAAAGGACAGCATTTCTCCCAAGACCTAGTTTGAGTTTACATACCTGTACACACAACATATACAAAGGAGGTGTGTGTTTATTTGTAAGTCAGTTATTGGAGAAAAAATATTCAATAAGGAATACTTTAAATATTTATTTAACCTGATATGAACATTTGAAAAAATTGTGCATTTTGTTCAGATTTAGTTTCACAAAGTAACATCTTCAGCCAACAACAACTATCCAGAAAGATTGAGTTTATTCACACGTCCTTCAAAGATACTGGCCTAGTATTTCCAAGCAGCAATTTGCAGAAATTTGTGAAAGTTGGCATGGATCCTTCAAAAAAACTACCAAGAAGATAGCAACATCAATGAAGGAGGCCAATATTGACAGTCAACTATCTTGATGGCATTACTGCGGTCTGCCACATTTCAAGAATATCCATTGCATAAGTAGCCAGCAGAGGTTGAAATTTCATAGAATGTGTTATGGCACAGAAAGAGGAGATTGGGAACAGCATGGTTACACTCGATCTCCAGATGTGTGTCATGACTTAGTGTCATTCTCCTGTCTTTGCCCCAGACACTTCTACATTGTTTACATTTAAACAATCCTGTTATTTGGAGGAATCATAGACTGTCAATGTCAGCTAAACTCTACTTCCATCTTCAACCAGGGATCTCAAGATCAATATAGGTACACCCATTCAAGATGACAAATGTACAGAGACAACAGGAAGATGATTAGATGAATGGTAGAGTAGGAAGAGCTAAGAGAGAATGATAAGGAAACAACCTTCACTTCCTTGAGGTGTCAGAAATAGCTGCTCTTGGCATAGGCACCCATATGACCAAAATCCCAGGAATTTTTGTGGTTCAGAAACATGGATGATATTGTGAAGACAATCTTCTTTCTCTTAGTGATCGGTATAGTAAAGTCTCTAATCAACTGTTAGTGATCGTTAATTGGACATCATTTGGGAGTTTAATTGTATTCAGGTGATGGGCAATATATTTGGAGACTCACCTGGTCAAGATTTAGATTAGAACATAGAACATAGAAGGATACAGCGCAGTACAGGCCCTTCGGCCCTCGATGTTGCGCCGACCGAGTCCTACCTAACCTATACTAGCCCAATAACTTCCAAATGCCTATCCAATGCCCGCTTAAATGAACATAAAGGAGAGTTCACCACTGATACGGGCAGGGCATTCCATGAACTCACAACCCGCTGTGTGAAGAATCTACCCCTAACATCTGTCCTATACCTACCACCCCTTAATTTAAAGCTATGTCCCCTAGTAACACCTGACTCCATTAGCGGTAAAAGGTTCTTAGTATCTACCCTATCTAAACCCCTAATCATCTTGTACACTTCTATCAGATCTCCCCTAAACCTTCTCTTCTCCAATGAGAACAGCCCCAAGTGCCTCAGCCTTTCCTCATAAGATTTTCCTACCATTCCAGGCAACATCCTGGTAAACCTCCTCTGCACTCGTTCTAAAGCTTCCACATCCTTCCTATAGTATGGCGACCAAAACTGCACACAATACTTCAGATGAGGCCTCACCAGAGTCTTATACAACTGCAACATGACCTCAGGACTCCGGAACTCAATTCCTCTGCCAATAAAGCCCAGTACACCATATGCCTTCCTCACAGCACTATTTACCTGGGTGGCAACTTTCAGAGATCTGTGTACATAGACACCAAGATCCCTCTGCTCATCCACACTACCAAGTAGCCTACCATTAGCCCAGTAATCCATCATCTTGTTATTCCTACCAAAGTGAACGACTTCGCACTTAGCTACATTGAATTCCATTTGCCACATTTCCGCCCAGCTCTGCAACTTATCTATATCCCGCTGTAACCTACCACTTCCTTCCTCACTATCCACAACTCCACCGACTTTTGTGTCATCCGCAAACTTGCTTACCCAGCTTTCAAGTCCTTCCTCTAGATCATTTATAAAGATAACAAAAAGCAATGGTCCCAAAACAGATCCTTGTGGTACACCGCTAGTAACTGCGCTCCAAGATGAACATAGTCCATCAACTACTACCCTCTGTCTCCTTCCAGCCAGCCAATTCCTAATCCAAACCTCTAATGTATCCTCAATGCCATACCTCCGAAGTTTTAGCATTAGCCTACCATGGGGAACCTTATCGAACGCCTTACTAAAATCCATATACACAACATCTACTGCTTTACCCTCATCCACTTCCATAGTCACCTTCTCAAAGAACTCAATAAGGTTTGTGAGGCACGACCTGCCCTTCACAAAACCATGCTGGCTATCCCTGATCACGTTATTCCTACCCAGATGTTCATAAATCTTATCCCTTACCATTCTCTCTAAGACTTTGCCCACCACTGAAGTCAGACTCACTGGCCTATAGTTACTAGGGCTATCCCTACTCCCTTTCTTGAACAATGGGACCACATTCGCTATCCTCCAGTCCTCTGGTACTATTCCCGTTGACAATGACGACATAAAAATCCAGGCCAATGGCTCTGCTATCTCCTCCCTAGCTTCCCATAGGATCCTGGGGTAAATGCCATCAGGCCCAGGAGACTTATCTATATTCATCCTTTCCAATATTCCCAAAACCTCTTCCCTGCATATTTCCAGGGCATCCATTCTAATTATTTGTGATTCCATATTCACATCAGCAACAGTGTCCTGTTCCTGAGTGAATACTGATGAAAAGTACTGATTTAATGTCTCTCCAATCTCCTCCGCCTCCACACACAACTTCCCACTACTGTCTTTGACTGGACCGATACCTACCCTAGTCATCCTTTTATTCCTGACATACCTATAGAAAGCCTTTGGGTTTTCCCTAATCCTACCAGCTAAAGACTTTTCATGTCCCCTTCTCGCTTCTCTTAGCTCCCTCTTTAGCTCCTTCCTGGCTACCTTATAACTCTCAATCGCCCCTACTGAACCTTCACGCCTCATCTTTACATATGCCGCCTTCTTCCCTTTCACAAGGGACTCCAATTCCTTACTAAACCACGGCTGCCTCACAAGGCCCTTTACACCATGCCTGACTGGTACATACCTATCGAGGACACGCAGTAGCTGCTCCTTGAACAATCCCCACATCTCATTAGTGTTCTTCTCTTGAAGCCTGTTTTTCCAATCCACACAACCTAAGTCATGCCTCACTGCATCATAATTTCCCTGCCCCCAGCTATAGCTCTTGCCCTGTGGCGCACGATTATCCCTCTCCATCACTAAAGTAAAAAGATTATTGTAGACCTGTTGATAAAGTTTTTGGTGATTTCAGTCTGGGGCTTTTATAGCCATATGACTGACAATAATTGCATTCTGGATATCCGGGGACCTTAAAAAAGTTGATATCACAGTCTTTCTTTCCCAGTTTTTTTTAAGATCAAAGTAGAACTGAGTGAATTTAGAGACATGCCTGCACAAGCACTTAAAACCTAATGGACTGATGCAACTAACGCCACTCATGGTCATCCAAAAGCATCTAGAAACATAAAAATATAAAGTGCATTTGTTTCATCGTCATTGTCATGGCAGTGCTTTTAGAGGGAAAAGCCCATAAATGTCAGATTCCAATAACTGACACACCACTATAACAGTATCAGGGGTGAAGTACAGTTTCTCAGATACGGATTGTAGGAAGAATCCAGATTGGTTCATTGTGAAATGTAAACCCTGTCACAAGGATATATGTGATCAGACAGCGCCAATATACATTGTGCTCATGCACTTGAAGTTATGGTGTAAATCTTGTTGAATGCCAGAACAGACTAGTGATAAGGAATAGCCTATTCCTATTTGTTTGATCCTTCGTATAGAAATTAATTCTCTTTACACAATAGCAACAAATACACCCTCAGAATGAATTACATCATCTCATTTTGCACATATATTAAAATTAATACCAATAGCTTTACAAATGATGTTTATTTTATGAAACTGCAGCCTGGTAGATTTGTTGCAGAGTAATAGTGCTGTTTGACCTTTCACTTGAGGGGCACCATGCATTCACAGTGCAATTTATAATGGCACCAGTTTTTGGAGATATCAAGTGGATGGAAAAGAAATGAAATTACATGTGCAATACCGGGCAACCAGCAATGCCCATGTCTCACGCGTAGGAAACAAAAATTGGTCATGCCTGAATTTTAATTGTGATAGCTTGTATTTCCAAATTATGAGATCAAAGTCACAGAAGAATCAAGAGAGAGGGATAATTGTGTTTATTTGTCAGTGTGGAGAATGGGCAAAAGTCTTTCTCCCTATTTAACTCGCCAGAATGTCTGAAGAAAACCTCAAAATTAATATTTTTAAGGAGAATCCTGGTTTTCAAACGTCACTTAGATGAAGAAGCTTTGGAAGCATGAGATAGCAGTAAAGAAAATGTAAAAGCAAAAGCTAGGTACTAAGTTTTGGTTTGGAGAAAGTGAGGACCGCACATGCTGGAGATCAGAGTCAAAGTGTGATACCGGAAAAGCACAGCAGGTCAAACAGTATCCAAAGCGGAGGAGAATCAACATTTCGGGCATAAACTCTTCATCAGGAATGAATGAACAGCTTATGCTCAAAACATTGATTCTCCTGCTCCTTGGATGCTGCCTGACCAGCTGTGCTTTTCCAGCACCACACTCGCAACTAAGTTTTAGTTTACCTTGGGCATTCTTTCTGAAGTGGTGAAGGTCACTGATACACTAAATGAAGGGGCTTTATTAAAATAAAGTACTGACTGGTACCAGCTCCAGTGTGCATTTATTTTTCCATTTAGATTAGATTCCTTACAGCATCTTCAGCCCAACAAGTCCACACTGACCCTCCACAGAGTTACCCACCCAGACCCATTTCCCTCTGACTAATGCAGCTAACACTATGGGCAATTTAGTATAGCCAATTCACTTGATCTGCACATCTTTGGACTGTGGGAGGAAATCAGAGGACCCAGAGGAAACCCACGCAGACACAGGGAGAAAGTCACCCAAGGTTGGGATTGAACCTGGGACCCTGGTGCTGTGAAGCAGCACTGCTAACCACTGAGCCACCATGCCGCCCCAAATGCCATGAACAGGACGTGCCTATGAATTATTAAAAATATCAATGCAGCAAATGTTTTGATTTCCAATCTTACAACTGAGATGGAAGGATATATAATGGTTCCCCTAAAGTTTGATGATTATCAAGTGCAATTAGAGAACCTTACAGTTGTATTGATGGTATACATTTTTGGGATTGTAGCATGTGAAACCGTAGTCTGCAAATTAAAATAAAGTTACATGTTTATTCCCAATTCTTATTCAAAGAAAACGTCTTTAGCTTCCAAACTTTTGTCATCAGATAAAACCATTAACTGGATCCCCTGCTGCCTGTTCCAATAGACAAGTATGATCACATGGAGGGCATTTATTCCCATTGTTGTGGCAAACGTTTACTCCTCAGTCAATATATGACAAAAAAGGATCAATATCATATCAATATTTGTGGGAGTTTGAAATGCACAAAATTGGCTGCCACCCCAAAAGGAAATCCAGTAAAACTGGCAAATGAGAGATCCTAGTCCAACTCATCTTGCATGTTTCAAAATGGAACTGCAATATGTTCACTTCCAAGTGTTATTAATTTACAGCTTTTCCCCTCCAGGATGTTTCGTATGTTTATAACTGTGATCACACTTCAAAAGTACTTCATCAGATGTAAAGCACTTTGAGACTGCTGGTTGTGAAAGACACTATACGATGGCAAGTAAAAACTGAAAGAACTGCAGGTGCTGTAAATAAGAAACAAAAGTTTAGGAAGACTCACTGGACCTGAAACATTAACTTTGATTTCTCTTCACAGATGCTCAGATCTGCTGAGCTTTTCCAGCATATAATGGCAAGTCTTTCTTTTCTCTTCAGCTGAATAAGAAATTTCAGACTTCACTATGTGCACCTATGTCCTTAGCCAACCTCTTGCAAAAGGGAGATAGGGTGATAATGTGATAAAAATAAGGCAATAGTCCAAACACGTTGAATGAAATGTTTCACAAATTAATGTTAGAACATCAATGACATTTTGACAGCTGTGAATGGAGTTTGTTCAGAACCACTAAAAACCATTTTACACTCCTTCGATGATTTTACTTTGTTCTGTATCATTTACAGGGAAATTCATGAAAATGTCCGTATGCTACAATTGAGTTTTAAAGTATTTAATGATTGCAATCTCTAAGTCCATGCTTTAAATACTTTACTTGTAAACCCTTAAACAACATTTCTAGAAACAATGACTTGAATAGCTGTGCGTACAATTGTTATTTATAAGCTTGCAAAAGCAGCTGCTCTTAATTGGAAACATATAACATTACTTTCATTTTGTTTGCTGCACTCATTCATTTAATTTGGGATCTTGCTGAGAAGGTAATGTATTATTTGGCATATAGTAGCCTTACACACATCATTCTCTTGCCTGTCTGTGGCATCCTGTCTCAAACCAATGAAAAGCCTCACCATAACCTTCCCAAACCTCTTTTGATTTAGGAATTATTGCTGTAGTTTAGAAATTTGTAAATGTCACTTCATCATTTAAGAAAGTTGAAAGAGGAAAATCAGGAAATTGTGGACCTGATCTGTGGAGGTAATTGGAAAATATAATTAGGAACAGAGTGTGTACTTTAGAGAAATCTGAGCTGGCTGGAGTGAGCCAGCATTGATTTGTAATGTGTAGGTCATGCCTAAAAAATGCAGTTGAGCTGTTTGAGGGGGTAACTAAGCTTGCAAACAAGGGAATGTTGACTTTTTTTCAGAGTTTCTAAAGGCATCCAATAAGTTTTCACATAAGAGATAATTAGCAAAAATGAAAGCTCTTGAAATTGATGGTGAATTATTAATTGGACATGTGATTGGATAGATGGTAGAGACAGAGAGCATAACTGTCCCAGCCAGGTGGAGGTGAGTTAGCAGCAAGTGGTTGGATAAGTCTTGCAAGTTGATGTTGGATTAGGATTCTGATGTGATCCCACCGTCTTCCAAACTTTCCCATGTTGGAATTACAGATGAGATAAAATCCTTGGATATCTCAAGTAAGTAATCAAGGAATTGCTGAATTTGTTAAGAAATTCATTTAGACTTGTTTCAATCCTAAATCTTAGACTTTTCAGCTGGAGATCTATTTTCTGACCTGTCAGGAACTCTCCAAGAATACTCAAGGCCATTACACTTCAGAAAGAGCTTCTTCAGAGATCCTGACCAGCTGTAAGAGCTTTGATCAGTTACACAGAAGAGCTCTGGCTGTAGTTGCTGGTAGATTCTTCTTTGAAGCACTTCCTTTCACAAATATTGCTTTTATTGCCTGACAAGGAATACCAACTTCTTAAGTGGCCCTTCATCTGTCCTGTACTTCACTCACCTTCATCTGCCAGACTTCATCAGAGCATTGCAGCAGTTTATGCAGCTCCACCTTGCAACTCTGCTGTGGGTAAAAAGGAGAGACCACACCATTGCCAACAGCTCGAGTAGCAGAAGTTGTCTTCTTCTCAGGTGTACATCAATACACAAGGCAGAAGGGATAGGCTACAGGGTTCACCTGGAAGGAGGCCAGACTCCAACAGAGAGGGTGCAGGCAGAGGGTAAGCTTCATGACATGTTTGGTCACCAGGAGGTTCAGTCTCTCAAGACACACAGGTCCTGCTATCTGGAACCTCCTAGAGCAGTAACTCACTACAGTAACAGTATTCATGGACCAACAGGCATGAATTGCAACTGGTCCAAAGGATGCCTGTCACTTGAGAGTAACCATTCACCAACATGGATCATTGCATTTTGTCAAGTTGTGTGCACTATTCTCCTGCAAGGAGAAAAAGCTAAAAGTTGTGAGGTTTGTAACCACCTGGAGAGAGGACAAGGAGAATATTTGGGGAGGGTGACTATGAGACATGAAACCAGAAGGTAAAAAGCTACATGTGAGTGTTGTCTGTTCAAATGTGGATGTGAAATCACAAAAGAGTTGAATGAATGGAGTTGCAAGGTGTATTGATCTGAGGCATGAATTTATTGATTTACACTGGCCAAGTAAAAGAGGTATACAGCACAGAAACAGACCCTTTGGTCTCATCATGCATACTGACTAGACATCCCAATCTGACCTAGTCCCATTTGCTAATATTTGGCCCATAAACCTTCAAACTCTTCTTATTCATATACCCATCTAGATGCTTTTTAAATGTTGTAATTGTACCTGCCTCCACCATTTCCTCCGGCAGCTCATTCCATACACACACCACCTTCTCCGTGAAAAAAGTTACCCCTCAAGTCCTTTTTAAATCTCTCCCTGCTCCCCTTAAACCCATGTCCTCTAGTTTTGGACTCCCCACCGTGGAGAAAAAGACCTTGCCTATTCACCCCCTCCATGCCCCTCATGATTTTATTAACTTCTATAAGGTTACCCCTCAGTCTCCGACATTTCAGGGAAAACAGCCCCAGCCTATTCAACTGCTCCTTATAATTCATACCCTCCAGTTTCGGCAACATCCTTAAGTCTTTTCTGCACCCTCTCAGTTTTAACAACATTGATCCTACAGGAGGACAATCAGAATTGTACACAATATTCCAAAAGTGACCTCACCAATGTCCTGTATCACCGCAACACGACATCCCACCTCCTGTACTCAATGTAATGAACAATGAAGCCTGCCAAGCACCTTCTTCATCACCTTGTCCACCTGCAATTCCACTTTCAAGGAATTATGCACTTGTACCCTGAGATATCTTTGTTCGGCACATTCCTCAGGGCCCTACTATTTCTTGTGAAAGTTTTTTGCCCTGGTTTGTCTTACCAAAATACAACACCTCACATTTATCTAAATTAAATTCCATCTTCCAGTCTTTGTCCCATTGGCCCAACTGATCAAGGTTCTGTTGTACTCCTGAGATAAATTTTATCACTGTCCACAACACATTAAATTTGGTGTCATATGCAAGCTTACTAACCATTCCTCCTATACTCGCATCCAAATCCTTGATATAAATGATGACAAGCAGTGGACCTAGTATTGATGCTGGTGGCACTGTACTGGTCACAGGCCTCCAGGCCAAAAAACATCCTTCTACCACCACCCTCTGTTTCCTACCTTCAAGCCAATTGGCTATCTCCCCCTATGTGACCTAACCTTACTAACCAGTCTACCATGTGGAACCTTATCAACCAGTTTGCTGAAGTCCATACCAACATCTACCACTCTGCCTTCATCAATCTTCTTAGTCACTTCTTCAAAGAACTCAGTTAAGTTAGTGAGACACCATTTCCCACGCACAAAGGCATGTTGACTATCTCTCATCACCCCTTGCCTTTCTAAATGCATGTAAATCCTGTCCCTCAGAATCCCTTCCACCCACCAATGGTCTATAGTTTCTTGGCTTTTTCTTAGAGCCAAAAGTCTGAGGTCTGGTACCTGAACATATTATACATTTGAACATCTGAAATAGGATCTGAGATAGGCATTTGGCCCTCATGCCTCCTCCACCATTCAATAAAATCATGGCTAATCCATTTTCATCCTTAATTCCACATGCCCACTATTCTGGATAAACTTCAATTGCCTTGACAGACACCAAACTGCCTACTTCCATCTTGAAAAACTGAAACATAATATCCTTCCTTTTATGTTCAACTCCTCTCATAACGAAGGATAGCATTCCATTAGCCTTCCTAACTACCTGCTGTCCTTGCATACTAACTTTCTGTGACTCATGCACTATAATATCTAGATCCCTGTGCACCTTGGAATTCTGCAATCTTTGTCAGTCTCAGTAATCTTCTGCTTTTTTGTTCTTCCTGCCAAACTAAAGAACTCCACATTTTCCCATATTATATTCCATCTGCTGGTTTTTGCCCACTCAATGAATCAACAACATCAGTCTGCATCCTTGTTCTGTCTTATACACAATTTATTTTCCTGCCTATCTTTATTTCACTCACCTATTATGCACTCCTGTAGTCTGGGCCCTGTATGCACTGTTTCCAGTTAAATGGGAGCACATCCTTGCTGTTGACTCTCTTGGTTGCTTCCAGTTGCACGTGATTGGTTGGAGAAGTTGTTCTCTTTCTCCCATCTTTAACCGAATACACCTTACTACAGCCCACCAGATCCCACAACATACCCTCTAGCTAATAGTGGGAAATCTGAGTAACACCCTTAGTAGTTCAAATACTAACCCATGCCATGTTCCTTTAATCAGAAATCCTTTTATGAACACAATAATCTAGTTGCATGAGGTGCTCAGAGGCAGGGAGGCAATTTGCTTGCTCTGTAAATAGTAAGCTCTAGTGATGCCATTCTGAGAGTTGAGTTCTTGAACTGAAAGTAGCCATACCATCCAAGTAGAGACTGAGGGAGAAAATAGCATAATGGATATCCATTCAAATTAGAAAGAAGTGACTAGTGGTTACCCAGAATGATCTCAGTTAGGCTTCAGTTAATTTAGATAACACAATAGAAAGCCTTATATACAAATTTAACAATGACACAAAGATTGCTAAAATGGAATGTAATATAAACAGAAGCACTGGTTATAGGGCTGTGAGCCAAAAATATTGTACTGATGTTTTCTCATGATAGAAAATGTTCCTTCTGGATTTGGTGAATAGGTAGAATTTACTGCACAGTGCAATGAACAATCCAGTCTTAATCACCCTTTTAGCTGTGGGGCCTCCAGGTATATGATAATCTAAATGTAATGTGTAATGCAAAAAAGCACTCAAATCAACAAAGAAAAGTTAGGCTGACTATTGGTTATAGGTTTGCGTCCTGACTGGAACAATTGCTAGATTGTAATGCAGGAAACTGAAACCCAAATTCACCCAAAAGTTTAGTAATCTGTATATGTGGACACCCTAATTAATTGCACATTTAGATGATACCCATATCTGAATTTTGGAGCAAAACCACAGTTTTGCCTATTCACCAAATTTTTCAACATACTTTTGTAATTTCGTACCTCCATCTACATTACTTAGTAGCTAACCAATATCGGGAGAAAGTGAGGAATGAAGATGTTTGAGATCAGAATATGCCTGAAATATAGAGTGTTCTGCTCCTCAAATGCTGCCTGACCTGCTGTGCTTTTCCAGTGCCACCCTTTTGGAATCTAACCAATATCAGCCAATTTAAGAGTCTGCAGCTGTAGTTTTGACCCATTTCAGAAAAATAGACCGTAGTTACATATAGGGACCCTATGAATTCCGATCATACGAGGTTCCGAAGGAATTGCCTCAGAAAGTGAAGGTTTTTGTTGACAATTCTCCTGTAAATGGAATCCTCGAAAGTATCTGTTTCGGCTGGAGAATTTGGAGAGTTCTTCAGCAGTTATGCGAATAGTTACTCTAAACACGCACACGCACACGCACACGCACACACACACATATCAGGAAAAACCTCTCTGATTCACTGATGTCCTTGAGGGAAGGAAACTGCCATGCTTACCTGGTCTGGCCTACATATGATTCCAGACCCACAGCAATAAGATTAGATTAGATTACTTTAGATTAGATTACTTACAGTGTGGAAACAGGCCCTTCGGCCCAACAAGTCCACACCGACCCGCCGAAGCGCAACCCACCCATACCCCTACATATACCCCTTACCTAACACTACGGGCAATTTAGCATGGCCAATTCACCTGACCCGCACATCTTTGGACTGTGGGAGGAAACCGGAGCACCCGGAGGAAACCCACGCAGACACGGGGAGAACGTGCAAACTCCACACAGTCAGTCGCCTGAGGCGGGAATCGAACCCAGGTCCCTGGCGCTGTCAGGCAGCAGTGCTAACCACTGTGCCACCGTGCCGCCAAGGTTAACTCTTAACTGCCCTCTGGGTAATTAGGGATGGGCAATAAATGCTGTTTGGTCAGCAATGACCTCATCCTGTGAATGAATTAAAAAACACACACATACAATATTCTGCTCCAATATTCGACTCTTCAGTATAAAGAATGATACAAAATATTTGTTATTTTCAATTCATTGTTCACAAATGGACAATTCTGTCTTTCAAGATCTGACTCATTCTTAACAATTCTCATTCAGTTGGATAATTTTGGATTTTATCAAAGATAAAATTAGTCGTCTCTTGTTTTATATGGGAGCTGCTGCACTACAACAAATTATAATTGTGGATGATGAGTAATTCATTTATTTTTGTTTCAATGATATTTAGTTTTGATTATGGACCACGTGCCTCTACTCCATATTGGGACTGTGCCCAAATCTGAGTTCTGGCTTAATTTTATTTTTGCATGCATATTTATAGTGCATTTAGCATGTATCTTGACCTGATATTATTTGTTACTTAAGGGCCATGCATATGTTACCTGCTTTTATTTTCTCATGAGCATTCCTAGACCTGTAGTTTTGCGACAATAAGACCATAAGAAATAGGAACAGCAGTAAACTATTTGGCCCTTCAAATTTGGTCCATCATTCAATCGATCATGGCTGATCTGACACTCATAGAATACAGAACATGGAAAAGTACAGCACAGAACAGGTCCTTCGGCCCACGATGGTGTGCCGAGGATTACTCCTCATCTAAAATAAAGTAACCTATGCACGCCTCAAATCACTGCTGTTCATGTGCCTGTCTAGCAAATGGTCCTATCTAGACCTATTTGTCAGTACTTGGCCCATATCCCTCTAAACCCTCCCTATTCATATACCCATCCAGATGCCTTTTAAATGTAATTGTACCAAATTCCACCACTTTCTCTGGCAGCTCATTCCATACATTCACCACCCTGTGTGAAAACGTTGCTCCTTAGGTCCTTTTAGATTTTTCCTTTTTCACCCTAAGTCTATGCCCTCTAGTTCTGGACATTCCCACCTCAGAGAAAAGACCTTGTCTATTTACCCAGTCCATGCCTCTCATGACCTTATAAACCTCTATAAGGTCACTCCTCCGCTTCTGACACTCCAGGGAAAACAGCCCCATCTATTCAACCTCTCCCTATAGCTCAAACACTTCACTCCTGTTAACATCATTGTAAATCTTTCCTGAACTCTTTCAAGTTGCACAACATCCTTCCAATAGGTGGGAAACTAGAACTGCACTCAATATTCCAAAAGTGGCCAAACCAAATTCCTGTACAGCCGCAACATGACCTCCCAGTGTCTATACTCGATGCTCTCACCAATAAGGCAAAGCGTACCAAATGCCGCCTTCACTATCCTATCTGCCTGCTACTCCACTTTCAAGGAACTATGAACCTGTAGTCCAAGGTCTCTTTGTTCAGCTACATTCCCCAGGTCCTTACCCCTAAGTCCTGCCCTGACTTGCCTTTCCAAAATGCAGTACCTCACACTTATGTAAATTAAATTCCATCTGCCACTCCTCGGCCCACTGCCCCATCTGATCATTTAGTTGTACTCTGAGATACTCCTCAGATCCACTTTATTTCCCTTTCCCCATAACCCTTTATTCCCCTACTGATCAAGAATCTATCTCTCTCAGCCTTAAAAATACACAAGGACTTTGCCTATACAGTTCTCTGTGGCGATGAGTTTCAAAGACTCAACTCTCTGAGAGAAGAAATTCCTCCTCATCTCCGTCTTAAGTCTGTGCCCCTTTATTCTGACCATATCCCCTCTGATCATAAACTGTCCCATGAGGGGAGCTATCCTTTTAGCATTTACCCCGTTGAGCCCCTTAAGAATTTTAAATATTTCAATGAGATAACCTCTCATTCTTCAAAATTCCAATGAGTGGCTTCCCAACCTGTTTAACCTTTGCTCACAAGACAATTAGTCCATATTTGGGATCATCTTAGTGAACCTTCTTGGAACTGATTCCCAAGAAATGATATATTTCCTTAAATAAGGGGACAAAAACTGCAGTGCTCCAGATGTGGTCTCACCAGCAATTTGTGCAGTTGCAGTAAGACTTTCCTACTCCTATACTCCAATCCCTTTAAAATAAGAGCCAACATTCCATTAGCCTTCCTAATTACCCATTGCACGTATGTGCTAGCTTTCTGTGTTTCATGTACAAGTACTCCCAAGTCCCTTTGGGTTTCAGCTTCCTGTAGTTTTTCTACATTTAAATAATATTGTGCTATTTTGGTCTGCCTTCCAAAATGAACAAATTTACATTATTCCACATTATGCTTCATTTGCCAACCTTTCATGTACATAATTAAACACATCAATATTTCTCTGTAAACTATTTATATTGCTCTCACATACTGCTTTTCCACCTGCTTTAGGGTCATCAGCAAATTGGCCACAATACATTCACCTCCTTCCTCCAGGTCATATCCTTTCAGTTCTTTATAAAAGAAACACAGGATATTAAACATTTCCCAGACATGCTTTGTCAGTTAACAATAAAGCACTAGCATTAAATTCTCAGTTTACGTTAATCAAAAGTTATTAGTTCAGTTAGTTCCCTGTGGATTGAAGCATTTCATTAACATTGCACAGCATTGCAGTGTACCTATAAAGGATATCTGTACCTTCACACCTGTGAAAAATGTTTGCTAAAAGAAGGACTGGTAATTATCTTATGCCACAAATTAAACTATGCCTCTGTATGCTTTCTAAGCTGAAAAGAAAAATGATTAATTTTCTCAAGTCAGGCTTTCTATTTTCTAGAAATCTGATAAACCTATTATCTTCAATACACAGAATCCTGTCTCTGAGCTGCTCTGAGCATTATTGCTTCCCTACATGGATACTGTACAGCAGAAGATTTTCTTTTAACCATCATCTCATAGAGTTCTGGTACCATGATCACAAAATAATTACAACTGAGAAAATTCAACTAGCCTGTTTTAGTTCAAATTCCTGATGAAGTACTTTTGCCCAAAATGTCGATTTTCCTGTTCCTTGGATGCTGCCTGACCTGCTGTGCTTTTCCAGCACGACTCTAATCTTAACAGTTTTAGTTCAAAAATGACCACGAAAGTATGTGTGAAATGCATGCGAAACAAAAAAAGATGTTTATTTGTTTTTCTCCTTCGTAGCAATTGTAAATGAACAAAATCAGCCACACTATTACTGATGCATTGTTCAAAAGCAAAATGAAGTCCATCACGTGTTATATCAGGCTTGTTTTCATATACATGACTTAAGTGTTTTCTATCCATGCAGTTCTGTTTGTTGTAATTTTAAATATATATAACAGTATTCACACTTTCTTACTTCTATTGGAGTACCAATTGGGTCACAAACTACCAGAAATCCTAAGTTATGAAAAGTGAGTTGAAAACAGATAGACACAAATCAATGCGGCTACAATAAGGGATGCCCAACCTTTGTGATGCAGAAATCCAGATGAAGGAAGAGACATTGATCAACTCATATCCTCTGGCAAGATGCTTCCAGAAAAACCAGTGAGTAATGGTTGACACATCTACTATGAGTCAGTAAGTCATAAATCAATGGAAGTGGAAGTGGAAGTGTCTATCACTCTAGATAAGAATGAGCTTCATCCTGAAGAAGCCCAATGGAAGGTCCAAATAGTTTAATGCCTTGTGAGAAGGACAGACTGTTTCACTAGATGAGATCTCTATGGCTGATGACAGTAGTGGCTGTGGTTGACGGGTGTGTTATAGATCAGAACAAATTCCCTCAAAATATTCACAAGATAGTCTAAACCATAACTTTGCCTTATTTTAAATGCAAATGTAAGGTGTTGCATTCTGGATGTAATTTGATTGGTCAAACTACCAGATTTAAAGCAAAACACATTTTGTTCAATCACTGTTGTTAAAATACAACAAAAGAAAGAAGGAATCGGAATAACTTCACTCCCTTGGAAAATGGAACCGCATAATAGATATAGTATCTATTACTAATGAACTGTTCCAATATAACAACATCCCAGAAACACATCCTTGGCTAAAGGCAAATTCAGAAAGCACATTATCTCACATACAACTCCAGTAGCACAAGAGGAAAAGCATCAAGAGAGTGTAGCAGGTAGGAGAAATTGACAGCAGCTTCCAACTGTACTGAGACCACAGCAACAACTGCTGAATGCTAAAACTAAAAATCCTGGTTCTGTGGATGGGAGTTGGGCCACACCGATTCAGGCTGTTTCTATTGTTCTAACATTTTTTGAAAAAACACCTAAAGCTTCACAAATTGTTTATCTTCTCATAAACTGTGCAACATCTCTGCCTTAATACCTCTCCTCAAAATAACCTCTTAAAGCTTCAGTACCATCATAGACGAACTCTCATTTGAAGGATCCATAACTGTTACAATTCCAACGTCTCTTTAGATTATCCCTTGGGCTTGATTGGATGTGGGGCTGAATGTGGAAATAGTACAGTAAACACTGGATCAGTGCTTTCTGTGCAGCATTTTGTTCCACTCTGGTTCTTCAACCTGAGGTCTATATCTCCAGAAATGGTGACTGTCACTTCCCTGCAATAATGTCAGCTGTTGAGCAAGTCAGTTTTAGTTAACTTTAGTTAACCATATATCGATGTATAATGGAGCCCACAGCAGCAGGTGGCGACTGTAAGGGAGGTTACAAAGCAGGGAAGTTTCTGTAGTTGAGCAGACCCTCTAAAGAAGGAAGGAATAGTTTCTTTGTTGGAATAAGAGACAGACAAAATATTTCCTGCACCACATCTGAATTGCAGGACATGTTGAGACAGCAGTTAATAAAGTATACAATACCCTAGACTTTATAACTGGAGGCCCAGAGTACAAAAGCAAAGAGGTTTGTTGAACTTATATTGAACTTATATTAGACATTAGCTCAGCCTCAGCTGAGTATCGCATTCACTTCTAGCACCACACTTTGCAGAGTGGAGAAAAAATGCACAAGAATAGTTCCAGGTATTAAAAACTATCAGCTCCGAAGAAAGCTTAGAGAATTTTGGACTGTTTTCCTTGGAGCAAATAATTAAAGCTGAAAGGAGATTTGATAGAGAAACAATTCAAAATGGTAAAATTAAATAGGGCAAAACTTCCCACTCAAAAAAGCATTGAGAATGAAAGTGCACAAATTTAGAATAATGACAAAAGAAACACAAGTGATGGGAAGAAATCTTTTTAACAGAGTTAAGGTCTGCAATTTTACGGTGGGAGTATGTGGTGAGCCTGGTTTCATTGAAACATTCAAAAGACAATTAGGTTAGATTACCTACACTGTGGAAACAGGCCCTTCGGCCCAACAGGTCCACACAGACCCTCCAAAGAGTAATCCGTCTGGACCTATTCCCCTATCCTAAACTTACCCCTGACTAATGCACCTAACACTAATGGACAATTTAGCATGGCCAATTCACCTGACCTGCACATTTTTGGACTGTGGGAGGAAACCGGAGCACTCAGAGGAAACCCACGCAGACACGGGGAGAATGTGCAAACTCCACGCAGACAGTCACCTGAGGTGGGAATCGAATCCGGGTCCCTGGCACTGTGAGGCATCAGTGCTCACCAATGAGTCACTGTGCCACCCCATTAGACTGTGTAAAGACCAGAAATGTAATTTCCTTTTTCTTTTGGATTGTGGACTAATAAAGATGAATAATACTTTAAACCAAGGAGACTGTGAAAGAGATGGCATTTAATTTAGATAAATGTGAAGTGCTGTATTTTGGAAAAGCAAGTCAGAGCAGGACCTCTACATTTAATGGTAAGGGGCGAAGGTGAAGACTGCAGATGCTGGAGATCAAGTCAAGATTAACGTGGTGCTGAAAAAGCACAGCAGGTCAGGCAGCATCCGAGAAGCAGGAAAATTGACGTTTCGGGCAGGAGCCCTTCATTAGGATGTTGACTGACCTGCTGTGCTTTTCCAGCACCACTCTAATCTGACTTAGTAGTAATGTCCTTTGGAGTGTTGTTGAACAAAGAGACCTTGGAGTGCAGATTCATTGATCCTTGAAGGTAGAATCGCAGGTAGATAGGATGGTGAAGAAGGCATTTGGTATGCTCTCCTTTATGGGTCAGAGTATTGAGTATAGGAGTTGGGAGGTCAATATCAATGTTGTGGTCATCTTTGTAGGTCCATCTGTGCATGAGAGGGGAAATTAACTAGAAGTAAAGTTTAAGTTATGGAGTTATCAGTAAGCAATTCATGTTTCCTAATTTTCATTTGTTAAAGATAATCTGCAACAGTTTGTTTTTAAATATTGAAATATAGTGGATGTTTTATTTTAATCTGACCGATCAGTCAGCTAAAGGGGAACTTTAGATAACTTGACTAAATCTTTTCACATTTGTAACAAATCCAAGAACATTGCTGTTTGATTTCCAGCTCCCCAGCCCAGAGATTTGTGATAATGTTTGGGGGCTTGTGGCAGGGATACTGTACGACAAAGACAATGTGAGATTGGATGTGGATAACCAGGATAAAAGCAATTTAATCATCAAGGAAAGAATGAAGAAGCAGGAAATGGAAATTAAAAAGGGAATTAAAAAGTTAACAGATTTGAGCTTGATGAGAAAGAGAGTGAACAAGCATTTTGGAAGAAAGACAATGAAAGGGAGATGGAATTGAAACAAATTCTGTGATTCTGCAGAATGAATACGCAGTGGAACTGAACAGTGTTAGGTCATCATGTGACTGTCATCATATCCAGGAAAATTTCACTTTTGCTAATGTACTGTTGGACTTAAAACAATACCTTCAAACCTGACTATAAGGCTTCTTATCAAGGGTTAATTGTGCATGGTAATGGGTACATAAAAAAAAATGCATGAAAAACAGGCTTAATGCAAAACCAATCTGTTTTGACTATGAGGTAACCATGTGACACCGAAATGTCCTGTTGTGCAGATTCATGAGTCCACCTGGATTTGTTTCTCCACCTGTTTTTGAAGATTGGAAAAGTACAGCAGTCATTACAGCATGTGGATTCAGCAAGTAATCTTAGATTCAGAATAGTATTCTGAAGGAGGCCATCTATTGTGTTCTGTGATGGAACTGGTCCTCCTGGGAGCAGATACGGTGGAGGAATTGGGAATGTAGGATGGCATTTTGCAGGAAGTAGGGTGGGAAGAGGTGTAATCCAAGTAGCTGTGGGTGTTGGTGGGTTTGTAAAAAATGTCAAAGTCAAGTCAGTCATCATTAATGGAGATGGAGAGGTCCAGGAAGGGGAGAGAGGTATCAGAGGTAGTCCAGGTAAATTTAAGGTCAGGGTGAAATGTGTTGGTGAAGCTGATGGATTGCTCAACCTCCTCACAGGAGCATGAGGTGGCACTGATGTAGTCATCAGTGAAGCGGAGGAAGGGGTGGGGAGTGGCGCTGGTGTAACTACAGAAGATGGACTGTTCTACGTAACCAGCAAAGAGACAGGCATAGTTGGGGCCCATACAGGTGCCCATGGCTCCCCCTTTGGTCTGGAGGAAGTGGGAGGATTCGAAGGAGAAATTGTGAAGGGTGTGGACCATTTCAGCCAAACGAATGAGAGTGTCAGTAGAAGCTTCCACATCCTTTTGGTAAATGCGGCTGAACCAACGTAGTGTACAATTTTAACATGATCTGCCAGCTCTTATACTCAATACCCTGCCCAATGAAGGCAAGCAATCCATATGCCTTCTTGACCACTTTAACCACCTGTGCAGCAACCTTCAGGGTACAATGGACCTGAGCTCCCAGATCTCTCTGCTCATCAACTTTTCCCATGGCTCTTCCATTTACTATATAATTCACTGTAGAATTAGACTTCCCAAAATGTATCACCTCACATTTGTCTGGATTGAAGTCTATCTGCCACTTCTCCGCCCAACTCCCCAGTCTATCTCCTGTATTCTTTGACAGGCCCCTATGCTTTCTGCTACTCCACCAATCTTTGTGTCATCTGCAAACTTGCTGATCATACCAACAATGCCCTCTTCTAGATCACTTATGTATATTACAAACAACAGTGGCTCCAGCACTGAACCCTGTGGAACACCACTGATCACCTTTCTCCATTTTGAGAAACTCCCTTCAGCTACTACTCTCTGTCTCCTGTTGCTCAACCACTTCTTTATCCACCTAGCTAGAACACCCTGCACACCATGTGACTTCACTTTCTCTATTAGTTTACCATAGGGAACCTTATCAAATGCCTTACTAAAGTCTATGTATATGACATCTACAGCCCTTCCTTCAAGTATCAACTTAGTCACTTCTTCTAAGAACCACCTGATGAAGGAGCAGCGCTCTGAAAGCTAGTTCTTCCAATTAAACCTGTTGGACTATAACCTGGTGTTGTGTGATTTTTAAATTTGCACTGATGTTTATGTTCTTCCATCATGGTGATATTTGTAGAACCTTTCTCCAGGGAGTTGTTTAATTGTCAACCACTGTTTATGACTGGATGTGGCAGGACTGCAGAGCTTAGATCTGATCCGTTGGTGTTGGATCGCTTAGATATCTATCACTTGCTGCTTATGCTGTTTGGCATGTAAGTAGTCCTGTGTTGTAGCTTCACCAAATTGACAACACATTTTTAGGTGTTGGCTCCTGGCTTGCCTTCCTGCACTTTTCCTGAACCAAGGTTGATCTCCCAGCTTGATGGTCTTGACTGAGTGGGGGATATGTTCAGTCATGAGAATATAGGTTGTGCTGGAATATAATTCTGCTGTTGTTAATACCCACAGTGCCTCATGGTTGCACAGTTTTTAAAGTGTTTGTGAAGAGTCAGCATTAGTTAGTTAAAGTTGAAACAGAATGTTGCTGCCTTTAGGCTGCTGGTCAGTCAAGTAGAGAAGAGCAAGGAAAAAAAAGGCTCTGTAGTCAAAAGGTGCCACTTTGCAGGCTTATCACAGTTATTTGCAACTATGTATTGCATTGGGTTCAGAAAAAGTTTTTGGGAGCCACCGGGGGTAATATGTACTGGATGAAATATTTGGAACCATTTATAATTCAGTGCAGCTGAGAATAGACGCCGATGGAAGATAACAAATGGTATTTGCTTGATACAGTTGTGCAATATTGGATTTTCGGGAAACCTAGAGCTACTAACAACTTAGTGAAGCTAGCTGTCTACAAAAGAACCAGAATTGCTCCTGTGAGTAGGTGCTAAAGTATAACCCTAGGAATCCAATGGAATTAAGTCTCAGGGAAAGGTATTGAACTACTGGGACACCAGCAGCTATTGATGGTGGACTGACTTTTGCTGGAATTATAAGCCAGAACTTTCAAAGTGACGAATTGTTATCGCTTGTAAAAGAGAATAAGTTTCAATGAGATTTGTGGACTCACAACATCAGTAATACCAAGGGTAGGGTCGGCAGTTGAGAAATCCATGGGTTTTAACTGCACCTGCTTTTGATGTGCTCTGTAGGGCAGTTGACCACAGCTTGTCTGTTATCCATATTTACCTCTTGCTAATACTGAATGTTAGAATATACATGTAAGTACAGCAAATTATTTTTGATATTTAAATTCTATAACTTCAACTGCACTGTTCAACTTCCACATTTTGTAAGAAAAACAGTGGCTGATCAATATAATTTTCATTAACTTCTTTCTTTCTGGACTTGCCTGTTATTTCTAACCTGTGTCTGTGTGTGTTGTGTTAATATTTCTTTTTGCTTATAGTATTCATAGATTCACTCTTATTGTTGATGCAAGAACGCTTGCTTAAATTGGCTCCTTTTAAAACTTAAGTTAATTTGAATCTGGGGGAAAATGGTATCCTTTTCAAATTAACTTTGTTCCAACCACCGAGAGGATGAGTTAATAAAGGAGGAGAGCTAATTCACCAGGAACCTAACAGTTTGTAGTATCCACTTATAAATGTCATGAATTGGAAAACTATGCCCAAAATCTAGTTGCAACACTATGATGTACACACGTTACATTCACAGGCACATAGGTATTTGGGCTGATATTAAATTGTTGATTTATACAAAGCAACATACTTTTTGGAGTGTATCTTGCTTCAAGTCATCGTAGAACTAGATGAAGTATGACACCTTTGTCTCTTCAAGTCACATGCCATGATACAGTGATGTAATCAAGAGCATTTGTTTTAAAGTCATACTGGCATATTGACTGAGACATGTAGGAGTATTTCTTACCCAGGATGATTCTATGTTTGAGGGTAAATTAATTGATTGTTGTGTATGATTAAGGGCTTACACTATCATTTCTCTGAATTGCTCCAACAATGTATCTTGAAAATTGAGATTGCAGACAGATCCTACGCAATTTATGGAACCCTCAAGTAGACCTTTGTTTCAGTTCGCATCTAGGATTTGGAATGCAAGAGAATTGTCATGCTAACTGCACAGTGAAGGGATTGTATTAAATGGTGGGTGGTGGACAGTAAATAACTGCAACTCAGGACAAGGACAGCCATGTTCTAGGTGAGACTACAGGGATCACGTCATCTTCTAGTTCTTGTAATGCAGTATATTCTCCATATAGCTCTCGAGTTTAAAAATTTGCAATTGATCTTTATAAATGTTATTAATGAAGTACTGTTTTTGGGACAACAGATTATTTCTGTAATGCATTCTGTAACATTCACTTCTAAAGCTCTTGGGCTGTAAGTTGCAAATATTGTAAATATGAATGTATATTGTAAATATTGGGAGTGTGACACTCATATTGAGATGCCCACATGAGAGAAACACAATATGGAGAGAGGTTGAATTTTCTTGCAGCAACTGTATTTTTGGTAATGTAAAATTTGTACACATTTTGAATGAGACACATTTCTTGAAAAATACCAATGTTCTCTAACTGCTATTGCATTCCATCTAATTTTTAAATGATAAATGTGATCTGGATCCATGAAGCTTGAATGGTTTTTAAATGTATATCTTTGCAGACCATGAAATAAACAGTTGGTGCATCAAATGCATAGTTTCTATGAGCGTAAGGCAGAAGTAATGGTTGCTCTGGTGAAATTAATGAATCTCTTTAAGGCTGGATATAACTACCTTGTTCAAGGAAAGAGCATTTTCCCCTCGTTGCTCTCAGGATTGCTGCACTGCTCTGTCTTTAGTGCTCCTCATAATGACCCTCCACCTTCAGGGCCCTCAGCTGTCATGCTGGTTCATATTGCGAACAGCAGCAGGAATTTGGTGGGATCACTTTGCAGGCAGACCACCCAAATATATTAGCTTCATGCTCAAACCTGATATGTAGACTCACACCTGGCAATATTTAATAACAAGCATATACTGGCTGGGTAAGCTAACAGTTTGACTGTCTTTGCTAATAAATCGGGCTCATTTCTGAAACAAAGCTCAGGGAGAGTCATAGAGAAGATTGGCTTCAGAACCCTGGGAATATACATTAACTCACATTTTGTAGTTGTCAGCCATCTAACAGTGCTCTGTCTTTATTGACTTCACAATTATGGATGGGACTAACTAAATCCTCTTTGTGGAGATGAAATGCAGTCTGGGAGAACACTTTTTATGGAACGCCTACGCTCTGTCTGCAAAGATGACACCGAGCTTCCAGTTGCCTGCCACTTCAACACAACATCATGTTCCCATGCAACATTTCTGTCTCCAGGCCTGTTGCAGTGCTCCAGCAAAGCTCAGTGCAAACAGCTTCTCATTTTCTACTTGGAGACCCTACAGCCTTCAGAACACAATATTGAATTCAGTAATTTTAGGGCCTGAGTACCTTTATCCATGTCCTTTGCCCAACCCCACACTCTACTCACATGGGCTGCTTTCGCCACAGCCAACTCTTTTTCACCAACTAATGCATTAGCATGTTTGCTTTCTTCAAAATCACCATTATCCATTCCTTCGTCTGCCCTCTTTGGGCTCTATCTCCTCCTCCCATGTTCCATCTTCGGCAAATATACGAACAATTTCCTAGCTACAATTAGTTCTGTAGAAGGGTCTCTGGACTCAAAACATTAACTCTGTTTCTCTCTTCCCAGATACTACCAGACTTGCTGAGGTTCTCCAGCTATGTCTGATTTTGTTTGAAGGTCATTCCATCTTGTTTTCCTGATTCTATAGTCATCAGTGCTCAGCTTTACAAACCAGTCACTTGCATGAAGGCAAAGATGTTCTTTGCAAATAATATGTATCTTCAGACTTCAGTATTGGAAAAGTTGTTCTGGCTATATATCAGGTTGGCTTGCGTAAGATAGCACACAGAAAACCGAACAATAAGACAACACACATTACTAGGATGTATCTGATACTTTCCCCTTTAGTCTGCTGTCAGTCCCTTGTTCCCAGGTTATCCGTCGCTGTTAAATCATAACAGGTCATAGAAAGATTTCTCGTATATTTAGTAAGTCTGGTTGGATTTATTGGTTTCCCCAGTTGCTTCCAGGACAAATCAGTTACTCTGATCGGAGATAAAATAGTCACAGAATAATTCTGTAGAGGATTCAATTGATTTTCTTTCCTTTTGCAAGATATCTACACTGAGGGTGTTGTTTGTCTTTCTCAAAATGGAAGCTATTTCAATCATTTGAAAGTCAAGGTGACATGCAGCAGCCAGACAATTACTGACTTTGGATTCAGGTGGCATTTAAGAGAAATTCTGTGCAAGGACCAGACCACGAAGAGATACAAAAAAGGCACCATGAACCTGATTAACAGCAACATTTGCCTTGTCTTTAATGTTAAGTAATGCATTTTCTTGACATTTATGTAATTGTTTTTACTCAAACTTCATTAATGAGGAAAGTGATGTGCATAAGATTTTTGTTTATGCATCAGATCTGCGAGAGAATTAATTTAGAAATTACAATGAGGGACGCAGGATAATTATTTGATTCATCTTCATTTAGTTACTGTTTTGCTCCACACAGAACATCGACTCTTGGTGAAAATGATTCATTATCCTTGTATGGCTGCACACATCTATTAAGAGCACCATCACATTAGATATATCACACACTATGACAACATGGAAAATGTTTGCTGCAGATTATTACCGGGAACACAACAACCCTACCTAACTAATGGGCTCATGCCTTTAAGACCTAACCCCATGCTTCATTATGAATGGTGTTCAAATAGAACTCACACACCCAGCTTTCAACAAGATGTTGAGATAAATTTGAAAAGGATATCTTTTAGTTCCCAGGGGCTATCTGGATATTTGGTGTAAGCCTACAATCAAAGCTGTAATTGCATCCATTTATTTTATTCTCCCATGGGATATAGGCATTGCTGGAAAGCCCAGCAATTTTTGCCCATCACTAATTGCACTTGCAGAGACTCACTTTCTTGAACAGCTATAATTCACACGATATATGAGCGCCTACTGTGGTATTAGGAAGAGGAATTTCAATATTGATCTGGTGACGGTGAAAAAACAGTGGTACAGTTCTAAGTCAGGATAGTGTGTGTCTTGGAGGGGAACTTGCAGATGCTGATTTTCCTGTGCACCTTCAGCTCTGTCCTTCTGGTGTTGGACATTGCAGGATTGGAAGATGTTATCAGTGAAGCATTGGTGGGTTGCTGCAGGTCCTCTTGTACACATTGCTGTTACTGTGTTTTAGTGAGGAAGAAAGAGAACGCTTATGGTGGAATGAATGGTGATGAAGCAGCTCATGTGTCCTAGATGGTGCTAAACTTCTTAAATGTTGTGAGCTGCATTCATCCAACCAGTGGAGTGTAATGCATCAGAATTCTAATTTATGTTTGCAGATGGTGGACAACGTTTAGAGAGACATGAATGCAACATCGCAGCCACTAAATTAAGGCAGATTGACAGGATCATACGTTGTCGCAGACCAGCTGAACATTGAAGGCCATAATGTTGCAACCTCAACTGATATTGTTTTGATGATTACTTCATAGCCCTTTGAAGTTGGGAGATGGAAGCACTACGTCTGCCATGATTAAATGGTTCCAGCTGCTGTAATGAGACATAATAAATCCAATTTGTTTCTGTGTGTATGTTTGTCAGGATGTTTTTACGTCTGTGGTTCTGCATCTATGTGACTGTCAAGGTTATGAAAAGATGGTCATGTGTTTGTGTTTGTTTATGCACATGCAAATTTATGGAGAGGGATGTACCTCCGGTGCTATGTGCCTACATGTGTAGAATGTGTGCAGGTTTGTTTTAATTATTTTCATCTTTGGAGTGCGACTAATTATAAGTGTGCTCTCAAAACAGATGTTATTAAAATTAGTTTTGACTTAATGGCTGTCAGCAATCTGACAGGGTAATCTTGTGTTTGGTATGATTGCAGGATAGAATTTTCTTGCTTGGTTACTAAACACTTGGGTATTATTCTATAACAGATTGTAGGGCACTGATATTATTTAAGTAAAAAGTTAAATAATTTGTATGGTAAGCTTAAAACTTCAAGTGTATATTTACACCTGTTACGTCACACACTATGAAATGAACCAGTGCAAACATGAAAACCACAAATGCCTTTTTCATTGTAATGTGACCTATTTTGGTCATTTCCCAAATTCATTAATATATTCTTGTGTTTCCCATATTTCTAGAATCTCAGAAGCAAATAAGATCAAACAATCTTTTATTGTCCAGATTTTCTCTCGTGAATACACTATAACATATTTCCAATTATGCTGCACCTCTGTCTGCAATAAAAATGCATTTGTGACTCCAGGTAAGTGTTTGACCATTGGACCATTTGTAATTTGTTGGTGGAATACCAAGTGCTGCAGAATAAAAGCAGAAACACTCTGCAGGACTGGCAGTGTCTGTGGAAGGAGAAACAGAGTTGGGAATCTGACTGGATAAATGAACTGGAATTGAAGCTTTGCTATGGTTGAATGCATTTCTGATTGCATGTCAAAACCAGTTTGGTATGGCAAAGAAGGAGGACACCATAGTAGTTTTCATAAATAGCTATAAATAAGAATAAAATACATTTAGTTTGTGAGTTATGGTTCTGTGTCTGTAAATATAAGCATTCAACAGTTGAAAATTTGGCTGGCAGATAGTGGGCAACCTCAGCCTCCTTTTCAATGCTGAATGCATACCAAATATTGTTGTACAAAGTAATGGTTCTGAATGGGTCAAAGTATTGGAGACTGCATTAAGCTCCATTTAATCAGATAATATCATAAAGCCATAGATGGGAAAAAGGAGAGTCTAGTTTGAGATCTTGATGGAGGCAAATGTGCAGCCATTTCCTCCTGAGAGTCTTAGTGATTTTGTTTTTATTTACTCATGGGACATGGGCATTGCTGACTTGTCAGCATTTATTACCTGTCCCTCGTTGCCCTTAAGTTGATATTGAGCTGCCCTCTTGAACCATTGCAGTCCAAATGCAGTAGGTGTATCCACAATGCCATTCGGGAGGGATGTCCAGGATTTTGACCCAACTTAAGTGATGGAACAACGATATATTTCCAAGACAGGATGGTGAATGGCTTGGAGGGAAACTTGCAGGTGATGGTGTTCCACGTATCTGTTGCCCCTTGTTCTTTTAATGAAAGTGATCAGAAGTTTGGAAGGTGCAGACTGAGAATCTTTGGTGTATTTCTGCAGTGCATCTTGGAGATAGCACACACTGCTGCTACTGAACATCAGTGGTGGAGGGAGTGGTTTCCTGTGGATGTGGTGCCAATACAGCGAGTTACTTTGTCCTGGATGGTGTAAAGCTTCATTAATGTTGTTATGAGGCTGCAGTGACATAAAGGCCAGACCAGGTGAGTATGGCAGATTTCCTTTCCTGATCGACATTAGTGAGGTTACCTATTTCTATCATGCAATAAATTAGTTCTGGTTGAGACAAGTGTCTCTTCTCAATAAGATTCACTGGTGTTTCGTCCTCTATCACTGCTAACCAATTAGACCTTTAGAATTGGTTAGAAGTCATATGACACCAGGTTGTAAACCAACACATTTAGTTGAAATCACAAACTTTTTGAGTGCTGCCCTTTCGTCAGATGAAGTGAAGTGAAATGAAGTATGTGCTATCTCCAAGATGCACTGCAGAAATTCACTAAAGATTCTCAGTCTGCACCTTCCAAACTTGCAATCACTTCAATTTAAAAGGACAAGGGGCAGCAGATACATGGGAAAACCATCACCAGCAAATTCCCCTCCAAACCATTCACCATCCTATCTCGGAAGTATATCGTTATTCCTTCACTGATGTTGGGCCAAAATCCTGGACATCCCTCCCAAATGGCATTGTGGGTCAACTTACTGCATTTACACTCAATGGTCCAAGAGGGCAGCACACCACCACCTTAAGGGCAACTAGGGACAAGTAATAAAAGCTGACAAGCCAGCAATGCCCATGTCCCATGAGTGAATAAAAACAAAAGCACTTCAGACCTTGTCCATCCCAGTCCAACACCAGCACCTCAACATCATTTTCACCTTTCGACCTAGCATAGGAAAGAGAATTGGTGGTAGTGCTGACAATGGTTGGTTCACAGAATATGCGACTGATAATCCATTAAGATTAAACTACCACACAGCAACAAGCTTAAATACCAAAAACAAATAACCGGAAAAAAAAACCTCCATTGAACCTGGGAGAAAAAGAACTTCAGAAGTATAGCGATTGGAACAAGGTTGGCCAGGTGGATCTCATTGAGTATGAGTTCCCTGATTGGGGCTGTTAATCTGGGTGAGGCTGAGAAAGAGTGTCCTTCCTAGTAACCTCAGCCGGTGTGGGAATTGAGCCATTGGTGTTTCTCTGCATTGCAAACCAGTCATTCAACTGACTGAGCTAATGTATTACAGTTCCAAGAGTAATATCAAAATGCCCTGTTAGGCAAAACTTTTAAGTTAATGGTTTATTGAACTAGGTGAGAAAGATAAAAGTTAAGAAAGAGAGAGTAAGCAATACAATCAGTGAGGGAAACTTCATCTGAGTGAGGCAGAGAATGAATGAAGATCTGGAAGAAGTGGGAATTTGACTGGTAAATCCTTTGCAAGTTTAATTTCAAAGCAAAAGTTAGAATCAGACCTAGAACAAATAGCCTTAAGGAAGTTAAACTGCCTAGTTAAACAGGCAGTTGCCTTATAGTGGTTGTTAACTATCAAATATATGAAATTTCTAGCCTGAATTGGGGGTTGCTTATCGTAGCAAGAAGTTAAGACAAAGAAGTGAATCATCAGAGCTCTCTATATAAGAGATTCTGCAAAGGACATGGTTAGATAAGCTGGACGTCGGAGTGAAGAAGACAGTCACTGTCTCACCCAGACAATCTGCAAATTTGGTCAAAGGGGGAGTTTGGGGAAGGGAGTAAAAAACTGTACTTGTTAAGATTTAAACAAGAAATGAAGTCTCTAGAGTTAGATGTTGTTGTCGTCGTCATCGTCTCCTCCTCCTCTTCTTCAAGGGACATTGACATTGCTGACTAAGAAATAAAGTTGGAAAATATGTGGAAAATGGGCCTAATGTGAAAACAGCTTTTTTTGACTGGGAGATGACCACGATATTAAACTATCTGTAAAAATTGTCCTGCTGGCCAATCACTTCGGGCCAATTGGAGATGGTTTTTCTGCACAGTGCAATGCCTGGAAAAGTACTGAAAGTCCCATGAAATGATGATAGAGCATGTAATCTTAGATTCAAAATAGTATTAACATCCAGGGACTCTACCCAGTTCAGTGGGATTCACCCCGGCCTGAATTTGTGACCGTAAAGACAGAAAGACTTGTTGCTGACTCAATGTATGTGTCATGGACTGTCGGACTTCATCTTAGACTGGGATTGTGATTGGTGCCAGGAACCCGACTTCTCCAGACCAGCCATTGTAAAGCAGTGTCCCTGACAGGTGAAGGGGCATGAGACACATTGTCAATACCTGTATACATTTACTGCTTTTATATATTTACTGCTGCTTAACATATACTTATCGCTCAATGTATTTACTGCCAGTACACATTTTGATTTGAATCACTAAACCCATAGAAAATTTTGATACATCCTATTGAACCCACTATCAAATCATAACAACCAGATTGCAACTTCATCTTTAGATATGTCTGGTACGGATTTAACGTGCCCTTCTGAACTCTTCACTGAGGTTAAGCTCCTGACTTTATGATAATGGTAGTGTTGGGTATTTGCTAAGGAATGACATCACAGATTGTGGTTGGGTACCATTCTGCCACTGTTGATGGCTAAAATGTCTCATGGATGTTCAGTTTTCATTGTTAGATCTGTGAAAGGCCTGTGGCATTTAGCATAATAGCAGTGCCACATAACATGATGCACGTATTTTCAAGGTGGAGAGGGGTCTCATTTTCTCAAGGATTATTTTCCTAGTTGATTATAATCTTATGGTGAAGCATCTTCCAAGGATGCCCACCCTTTTGAAGAAGTTCTCCTCCTCCCTTTCCAAGGATCTCCAGTAAGTCTCTCTCTGTGCATCGTCCAGGTTGTACCTATTACTATATCAGCTACCTATCCCCATGCTCCCCCCCATCCCCAGTCCAAACCTCCCTCCCTTTTTATCTCTCAGCCTCCTTGGTTCTTCCCGACATTTTTGATGAAGAGTTTATGCTCAAAACGTCAACTCTCCTGCTGCTCGGCTGCTGCCTGACCGACTATGCCTTTCCAGCACCATACTTTTTTACTCTGATCTCCACCATCTGCAGTCCTCACTTTCTTCTAGTCCTTCCATTGGTGCCATGCATCTGAAACAGATTAGTGAGGACAAGGTCAAATAGATACTTTAATATTGTTGGTTCCCTGGCCCTCTACTGGAGACTCAGTCTAACAGCAATGCCCCATATGACACAGGTTGGTAGGAATGGTGCTGCCAAACCATTTTTGGAGATGGATATTGAAGACCCCCACTCAGTGTACATTCTGTGCTCTTGCCACCCTCACTACTACCTCCAAAAGGTGTTCAACATACAGAAGTACTGATTCATCAGCTGAGGTGGAGATTAGGAGGGATGTTGATAATCAGATGGAAGTCTCCTTGTTCATGTTTGACTTGAAACCTTATGGAGTCCAGTGTCGAGAGCTCACAGAGCAATTTCTTCCTGATTGTATACATGACATATCCAGGGAAGATGCTGGTAGTATCTAGAATATTGTCCCTAAGATATGAGCCAATGAGTATGACTATGTTATGCTGTTGCTCAGTTAGTCTGTGGAATAGCTATTTTCCCCTGATGCTGATAAGAAGAATTTTGCAGGGTTGACTGGGTTGCTTTTGCAATTACCTAGAGTGATGCTTGTAGTTTCATTCCTTATTTTGTGGCATTTATGTATTGCCTACTGGCTTGCTAGGCCATATCAGAGGGCAGTTAAGAGCCAACAACATTGTGGACCTGGAATCACATGTAGACAAATTATTGATGGTGGTTTCCCTTCCCTAAAGGTCATTAGTGAATCAAATAAATTTTATGCAATGGTTTCCTAAAAAAGTAGGGGTTCTGGTTGCTGGTTCAGTGAGATTAGAAATTCATCACTACATCCTATGACTGCTTGAGTGGAAGCAATTCATGGTGCATGTGGTCTCAAGTCAGTGAAAACTTTTTTAAAGCTAAGATCCAATCAATTTATTTAACATTCCCAATCAAAAATTCCACATGTTGTTACAATAAACTGCCAATGCTCCTTATTAATCATAACTGTTCATCTAACAGGATGGTTTACAAATATTAAATGCTATTTAAAGTTACTTGTTTCTCATAACTTTCTTCAAATTCATCAACTTTAAAATGTCCAGGTTAATAATGTTGCATTGGGTACAGTTGATATTTTTGTTGCAATCCCCCATTTAATCTATGGTATGAGACTATACTTTTTTTTTTCAAATTTAATTGCTGTAATTTGAAAGTAACATAGGTTAAAGACCAATATAAAGGTTTTATGAATGTATGAAACATTGCAAGATAAGTTAAAGTTTCTAAATTTCCTATTTAATAAACACTGACATTTTGAGATGCATTAAATATTAGTGGGTGATCAGTTACCTTATTAATTAATTATTAAAAACTAAGTTTTATTTCTATGTTGTCTGATATTGGATTTGAAAAAAGGTCAAAGATAATATTGAAAAGCACTGGACAGAATACAAAAATGAATGTGGGAAGAGGAAAACATAAAACAAATTGGTTTTGAGCACAGAATTATAGAATGCTTCCTGTGCAAAAGGAATCCATTTGAATATCCAGTCTCCAAAGACTATTTACTGTCACCTTTTATTGTGCCGGAAATCAAAATTTATGCATTTGGAGAGAAATGGCTGTGACTGTACCTGGATTGGCAGAGTAATTGTCTCAACCTATGAAGATGGGGGCTGCAATATCCACTGATTTGAGACTATTTAGATGGAGAACATTACACAGACTCATGCCCTGAGAGTCCCTAAGCCCTGATCATCTGCATGTATTGATTCCCTGAGTGCTGTACACCTCCCTGCTTCATATACTGCTGACCACTTCATTCACACCATTACTGTAAGTCACAAATGCCAGCAAAAGAATAGGCATGTTTGACAATAAGAGGCAATGGCACCAGCAGAGCATGTTACCCCATAAACACATTTTACATGTAGCTTCCACATGCCATTACAACCCTCAGCACAGGATTTGATTAGATTAGATTAGACTTACAGTGTGGAAACAGGCCCTTCGGCCCAACAAGTCCACACCGACCCGCCGAAGCGAAACCCACCCATACCCCTACATTACCCCTTACCTAACACTACGGGCAATTTAGCATGGCCAATTCACCTGACCCGCACATCTTTGGACTGTGGGAGGAAACCGGAGCACCCGGAGGAAACCCACGCAGACATGGGGAGAACGTGCAAACTCCACACAGTCAGTCGCCTGAGTTGGGAATTGAACCCGGGTCTTCAGGCGCTGTGAGGCAGCAGTGCTAACCACTGTGCCACCGTGCCGCCCACCATCTATGGTACATCCAGTTTCGATTATGAAGTTAGCCATTACATAGGCACAGGCATATTCAAGGCTACACAGACTGCAACAAACTGATTCATTGCAAAACCAATAACATTTATGCAAATATGATACTTCGTATCTAATATACTGTCACCCATGCCACTAAAATGCTTTCAAAAGTATTTTTCTTTCATCCCCTACGGTTACGTCTCAATATTGTCCCAGGTTCTGCTGCTGTAGTGAAGGGTGCCTGGATGGCAGTGCAACCAGTTACCTTGAAAGTTTGTTTGGGCGATTCCAGGAGTGTTTATGACTGAACAAGCCAGACATGCTGCGGGCCTTGTTGCCAGAGGCAAATGGACCATCCTTGGCAAGAACTTCCAAGGGTCGGGTGAACAGGCTACCTTGAGAGTCCTGAATGGCAACCTCTGAGGGCTTGTGTGTATTTCCTCCTCCCTCTGGGTGCCTCCTGACACTATCTTGTCTCCTTATGAAAAAGGGGCAACAGGACGGAGATCCAGCTTTGCCATTCCCCTGTCACCATATGTTCATTCAGAAGGATCAATGATCTGTGTGTGTCTGTGTCCATCCATCCAGCTGACCCTGACTGTGCTGGACCTGGCTCTTCAGCACCAACTGGTCCATGGAGGCACTGTATGATCATATGCTTGAGGTAATTGTGTTATGGGTACTATTACTCAGTCGCACCTGACAATTTCACCTTCGGTGGTCATAAGGATGAATAGCAATGAGAAAAGAAGAAAAAAAATCACAGTTGTACCTTCCAGCACTTGGATTATAGCCTTGATGTTATGACATTTCAAGTGCCTAACTAAGTATTTTTTCAATGTTATGAGATTACCTGCCTCTACCACTCTCTCAGTCACTTTTGGAGCTGAAACCTATTGGTGGGTAAAACAGGAGTTTTATTCTGTTTCTAATGCATGTTAAAACTGACCAGCAATGCTTGATGGATAAATGGAAGGGGTTTACTGCATGGTATTAACAATTCACAATGAACTAATATTGCTTTAGCTTTTGGAATGCCACTGGATCTGGATTGAAACTTCTCAGGATATTAATTAAAATCAAAAAGCAGCATCCAATCAAGTTGGTATGGATGTTGCCCCAATCCCGATTATGGAATGTACAAGGGAATAAATGGTGTGGGAGGGAAATTAGCTTGGGAACAGAAAAATATAGGTGCAGGGAAGACTATTTGACCTATCAAGGCTGCTCCCTTAGCCAATATGATCAGGGTTGATCAATAAACTCAATACTCTAAATATGCTCTTCCCCAAAATTCCTCGATCCATTTAGCCTTAAGAACTATATCTAACCTCTCTTGAAAACACGTAATGTTTTGGCCTCTACCACTTTCTGTGGTACTGAATTCCATAGGTTCACCACCTTCTGGGTGAAGAAAGTTCTCCTCATCTCTGTCCTAAAATGTTTACCCTTTATCTTTTAACTATGATTCCTAGTTCTTGGACTCCCCTATCATTGGGAACATTTTTCCTGTATCTAACCTGTCTAGTCCTGTTAGAATTTCTAGCAGATCCCTGCTCATCTGAACTCCAGTGAGTACACTCATAACTAAATTAAATCTCTCCTCAAGCGTCAATCCTGTCATCCCAGGAGTCAGGTTGGTAAACATTCACTAAATTTCCTCTTTAGTAATGACCTCCTTCCTCTGATAAAGAAAGCAAAACTGCACACAGCATTCCAGGTGTAGCCTGACTAATACCCTGTCTAATTGCACCAAGAAATACTTGTTTCTGTACTCCAATCCTTTCGCTATGAAACAAAGCAGTGGGCAACAGAAACTTTATAATCCTATTAGTTCAATAATATTTAAGGTTTTAGAACAGTGCAGTCAGTTATCTAATTTATTAAATCGATGTATTTTATTCAATATCATAGAATTCTGCAGTGTAGATAAGGGCCTTTGGCCTATCAAGTCTGTAACACCAAAATTACAGTAAAGCTACACTCATCGCACTTTCAGCACTTGGCCTATAACCTGGAATTTATGACATTAAGAAATTTTTAAAGGTTGGGAGATTACCTGCCTCTAACCCCCTCCCAGGCAGTGCATTCCAGACCCCGACAACCCTCTGGATGAAAAGATTTCACCTCCACTCTCCTCTCAACCTCCTGTCTTTCACCTTAAAAACTGTGTCCCGTTGATATTGACCCTACAACTAAGGGGACCAGCTGTTTATTCTCCATCCCTGTTCATTGCCTCATAATCTTGTACACCTCAATCACATATCCTCTCCAGCTTCTCTGCTCCAAAGGAAACATCCTGAGCTTATCCAGCTTCTCTTCATAGCTAAAACATTCCATCCAGGTAACATCCTCGTGAATCACCTCTGCACCCTCTCCAGAGTAATCACATTCTTCATTTAATGCGGTGACCAGAACTGCACATAGTACTCCAGCTGTGGCCTAATTAAAGGTTTGTATAGCTTCAACATGACCTCCCTGCCCTTACACCTATGCCTTGACTAAAAGTGTCCCATATGTTTTCTTAACTACCCTATTAACCTACCCTTCCACCACTCGGGGATTTGTGAACAAGCATTCTAAGATTCCTCTCAGCTTCCTATTGTCCTGCCCTTCCTTGAGCACTTCTTTGTCTTTTTACTTCTTCAAAAGTATGTCAGCTCACACTTTTCAGGGTTAAATTCCATCTGCCACTGATGTGCCCACCTGACCAATATGTTTATTTCCCCCTGTAAGTTAAGATCTTCCTCACTGTCAACCCAGCGGGCAAACCCTTGTGCCACCTGCAAGCTTACTTATCAAAACCCCACACTGCCATCTACGATGTTTATATATAGAAAGAACAGTAAGGGCTCCATTACTGATCCCTGTAGTATGTCACTGGACACCAGCCTCCAGGCACACAAACAGACTTCAATCACTGGCCTTTGTCTCCTGCCACAAAATCAATTTTGGATCCAACTTGCCAAACTAACCTTCAGGTTCAAGGAATTATTATTGATCATGAATCCCTTCTTCCAGCCATCTTTACAAGTTCAGTTTGTAGCTAAAATGTCAGCAATATATTGAATTGTTACTGTATTGAATGAAGTCTTTAAAATTCATCCCAAATGCACTGGTTGTATATTAAGTTGTACAGAAAAAGGAATAATTGATTAATCAAAAGAAGGATTTGGTATGAGTGGTGTAAAAAATAGAATTAATTGAGAACCAAAGATAAAGGGGAAAAAAAGCATAAAGGGAATTCTGAAGCATCATCTTTACTCAATTCCACTTGAAGAAAATAGTGACAGGAGCATAATGAAATCTTGAGCGCTCGTTAATATTTATAATTAATATTATCTGGCATAACATACTGGAACTGTTCTGAAGTTTGTCAGTTTCTTTCTCAACAATTGGGATTAGGAACTAATTTAACTTCTCTATGTATGTGAAGCATAATTTCTCTGGTGATTTTTTTAGTAAAATGAGGTCAGTGTTAAACCTTGTCCCAGTAGACATGAGCAAACCACAACACAATACCTATGTGCTTAATAATGGACTAACAGTCTGCAAGGCCATTAAGATGGAGATCGTATGGATTAAAAATACTTCGGTGTCACAGCAGCAGATCATTCACAAAGGTGAGAGTTAACAGTTCTCAAGTAACAGCAATGTAATATATTAACATGAAAACAGTAACTTGGAGTTGTTGAATGATGCCATTACACTCAGATGCAACAGGAGGACAAAACTAATTTTCTTCTCCATGGTGTAAAATAAGCATCACATCAAAATATTAAAAAATCAACTCTTTCATTTAACACCTCAAATACCATGGATGAATTTTCCTCCATTTCACTAACGCAGTAGGACACGCAATTTGGATCAGACTTGGGACAAAATTTTCCACTTTTAATAAGTGTAATGATTTTATGTGGAAATGGACAAATTTCTACATTTGAATTTATGGATGATGCAGTCCAGATTAGTTTTCCATTTATCAAATTTTGCATTTGCTTTAGTGGAAAAGAAATCCTGAAAATCTACAAATGAATAGTTCTAATTTTCAGGAGACAATACCCAAGTTTCACAGGCAGCTGGTAAGCTTTTTGGGCACGGCTGAACACAAATATGTCAGGGTTTGCTGTGAAAGAATTGCTGAAGTGTTCAGCTTTTTGAAAGCCCTCCTATTAAATGGGCATACCTTACCAGTGACAGATAAGGGCACCAAAACCCAGAATTTCTTTAGCTCTAACTCATTATCTGCTGGTGAGATTTGTAGAGATGTGAAATTCTCGAGCTGCTCTGCCCCTCTATCTCTTAACATAAAGCAATTGAGCAATCATCAATTGAGCTAGGTCTGGGTGGGATACTCTTAAGAGGGTCAGTACAGATTTGATGGGCCAAGTTGCTTCTTTCAGCACTATAGAGATGCATGATTCATTATCACTTGCTGCATACCACTCTTGTACAGCAGAGTGGGTGAACACGTCAGGGTCAGACTAAGGAGGTGGGGATCAGAAAGGAAAATACTTTGACTTTCATGTGTCCTTTCTCCATCATCTGCTCATCATATTGCAACAATTCTTCAGTAGTGTTGGGGATAATCTGCTATCGGGGTACCTACATTGGGGCTAGGGAGGGGAGCACCATTATTAAAGCAGACACTGTCAGGCACCAGCTAAAACACAGCCATGTAAAGTAAACCCAGCCACTGCAGGACGGTCTGCCTGAGGCCACATTCCTTGGGGATTAGAACATGTCCGTCAGTTTCAGATCATCCTGTTACAATCTCATTGTTAATAAAGGAAACCGGTAACTATCGGATAGTGTAAATCGCACCGATACTACACTTGATTAATAAAGTACTTGTTAATGCCTCCGCTGACGTCAAACTCATTCGGGTCCTGTGTTAAATGATAATACCTGTATATTCAACTATGGAGAACTATTGTGAACGCCCAGACAGCCAGACGCATAGCAATGAGGAAACCCTTCCAAACAATAAACTTTTAAATTACAAGATCGGAAACTGCTGAATCCAGGATGTCTACCCATTGTTCAGCACAGCAGGAGCTGGACAGGTATCTCGGGGCAGCCAATAGAGACACTAATCCCTTCACAGACAGGTGAACCGACCAATGAGAGAACCGAACGAGGGGAACCTGACCGGGAACTCGAGGAAGCGCGAAGTATAACTGCTCCAGGTCCGAAGAGGAAGACAGAACGCCTTCTCCGACGAATTGCATGCTCTTGAATTCGTTGTATAGCTTGCCAGTCTTGATTCTGTAATAAACGGTGTTTTTGCTCCAAACTCTAGCCGGTGTGATCTCTCCTTCCAAAGAACACGTGGAGACGAGGCCCTACGGGTCCGTCCCAACAGCTGGTGAGCCTGAACGTGGGAAGGGAAAGAGACGACCGCAAGTTGGCCACGTTGGCGGACCAGAGGGCAGACAAACTTTCGGCCGAACTTTCAAAAGGTGAGGAAGCGCCTGTTAAAGCAAAGACTTCCAGTAGGTAAATTTCTTTTAGTTAGTCAGTCTTTGTCTGCTCCCTGATCCTCACCAACACAAACAGTACCAACACAGCAACGTTGCAGAGTCCATACTGGTAAGCTATTTTCTCACTTCTTCACTAATACCTGCCTGTTTTCGCGGTACTGAAGTGACTAATTGATCCATGGCTAGCCTTAAGTTAATGCGTGGATTTCGGATCCTGGACGCAGTATTTTGAGTTGAGTTTTACGCGTGGATTTCGGATCCTGGACGCGGTTTTTGAGTTAAGTTAATGCGTGGATTTCGGATCCTGGACGCAGTTTTTTGAGTTGAGTTTTACGCGTGGATTTCGGATCCTGGACGCGGTTTTTGAGTTAAGTTAATGCGTGGATTTCGGATCCTGGACGCAGTTTTTTGAGTTGAGTTTTACGCGTGGATTTCGGATCCTGGACGCGGGTTTTTGAGTTAAGGTACAGCGTGGCTTACGGAGCCTGGACGCTTTTTGAAATTAATTAATACAGCGCTGACCGCACTTGACTGATTGGATCCTTTCTCTTTTTAATAAGCACTTTAACTCTGACAACTATCGATAGACACACTCGCTGCTAGCATCCTAAGGGGACAGAGGGCGGATCTCATCTCCTGGATAGGGTTTACCTGCACAGGCGTCTGCCTTAGACCGGTTGTTAAGAGCAGAGATCTGCCACGCGAAGGTCAGGCTTTTGAAAGACGCACTGTTTTTAAAGCGGTACCCACCAGGTGAGATCCGTCATGGGGGACTTGAACTTTGGACCACCAAAAATGACCCAATTTCGACCATTACGCCCCGGAGTGCCCTGGTGGCACCTCACGGTTGGCACAGACGTAACTTAGCATGCCCATTTATTACTGGACAGTGTAGCAGTGCACAAGACAGCACTGGATCAAGTGTTTAACCAAGCGCCCGCCCAAAAAGACCTGATATTGACGAGACTAAAAGAGACCTTCACAGATACGGCACTAATGACCAAGATTTTAAACAGTCTCCTACTCTCGCTGCAATATTCAGTACGGCAAACAATAGCCCTAGGGAAACCCCCTACTGATTGGGCACCACCGACCGCCGATAAATCCATGGGGTGGAAGACGAAATTGTTAGTCACATTCAACCCGCAGTGGCAAGGGGGCCACTGTACCTCCACCACAGCCCCAGTCATTTCGGACGCCCCTGCCCGAGAGTTGCACCACCTCACTGCCACCGTTTCCATTCCAGCTGATGCACACACCAGTGAACACACCCCACTCCCGAACCCCCCGGCACCTCAGCCCCTTACGGGAAAGGTGCTGGACGAAATTCATACACAGATTAGAGAAAATAACACCGCCAAAGAGGCTCAGCGGAAACTCCGTTACCTCGACAATACCCTCAAGCTGTGGCGGAGCAAAGACTGGTTCCCTAAGGATGACCAGCCCTTTTCCACACCAGAAAATTTTGAACGCTTCCAGGCCAATGTACACACCTTGAAGGAGAGAAAAGATGAGACTAAGAGAACTCTTTTTATTCTGTCAAAGCCTCCTGCTAAAGCAGATGACTAATCTGTCTACCTCCGGGAGCTCTTAGTAAGGTTTCTGGCCCATTTGCCTGCCCCGCCAGCTGAGACGCCTGCTAAGAACGAATACGACCCCCTTCCGGAGCATGAACCTGAGTGGGTTCTCAACCAGACCCCACTTTTCCCCCTTCCCCACCACACACCCTCTGTTCTACAACCAGCCCAAGCCGAAGTGCACGAGATCAGTCCGCCGCCCCCTTACAGTTGTCCCCAATCAGGGCCATCTGGTCCCCCTGTATCCCCCACAACCCCGGCCACGGCACACACTGCGCCGCTTGCCCCAATTCCACGAACCCACTACAGCCCCTTGCAGGGCACCGCTGACACTATCCCACTTCTCCAGGCGCCTCTCCTCGCCACTAGTGTGGGTGTAGAGAAATACGTTCCTTCGTCACGAATGGATCTGGATGCCCTAGTCAGGAAGCTCCCACCAATTGCTAACGGCGCGTCTGCCTGGATAGCTATTTTTGAAAGGGAGACCTGCCACGAGAAGTTGGCCCTAGCTGACTTCAGAACAATCATGGTGCGCATTCGGGCCGAAGAGGCACTGATAAGGGCAGAAAGGCTGGCTGGGTGCTCCCGATCGGATGAGACCGCCCCTTTCGACCTTTACCGGAACATAATCTGGCACTCCCTGCGAGATAGCTTCCCTACTACTTTTTCCCTGGACGCGCTGGGCACCCTCAGACTAAAGGACAGGGAGGATGCACATGAATATCTGGGAAGGGCCTGGGACCTTTGGGAGACTGGGACAGGTGGAAAGGCCCGATAGCTCCCCCTTGGCAATAGCACATTTTCGAAGGAGGGGTAACGGAAGGACTCCCCGCCCCAGTACAGAGCAAATTGAATGACCTTGTGGGGGTACACTCAATGCCGGAGGACCAGTGGAAAAAACAGATACACCACTATCTATCCAGGTACCGAGCATCAGAAAAGGCGGAAGCCGAGAGACAGGCTTCCAAACTGCCTATGCAACTTATAGAGCGACTCGAAAAGGTTCTTTTACTGTTGGAGACGAAGGGCGCAGTGCAGGGACTTATGCCTTCGGCTCCACAGATGTGTAGTTCCCCTTCGCCCTACGCCCAGGGACTATTGCCCTCGCCCTCCCTTAATAGGGCGGGCAGTTCTCAGTACCACATGCCTGCCCGCAGTAGACTGACCCGACCGCCCGCTGGGATACGGAAGGGGGGAAGGAGAGATCCATTACCCGGGCGTTGTTGGAAGTGTCGCGAAATTGGACATAATTCTTACAGATGTGATATGGAGACAGATGACTCATGCTGGATTTGTAATGGGACAGGCCATAAAGCACGCCACTGCGGCAGGGAAAGGGTGCAACAAGCGGGGTCCACACTCCCAGCTGGCTCACCCTCTTATAGACACCCTGAGTATAGACGTGTCAAACCCCGACAACGGGGGGAAAGAACCAAGGGATTATGGAAAAGGGCCCCAGGACGCGGGATAGACAGGAATGGGTGGATGGGTCTTGCCTAAGAATGGAGAACCGCAAGGGTTACTTGACGGGCCCATGACAGATGGGGATAGCATGGTGAGCTGCGCAACTAGTAAGAGCTGTTTTACTGGGGATCGACTGTGTAAGTTTTCCTCCTTGCACCTCACGGTCCGTGCCTGGTTCAATCAGGACTTCCTTACAATCTCACATTGATTTGTTTTAGGGATGGTAACTTCTGTTCTCCCACAACTAAAAAACTGCTTCACTATCAGCCTTTTAATCAATCTTTTGTCCTTTCACAACAACAACACACAGGAGATTATACATCATGCTTCCAATTACATCCTTCCCAACAGGTTGTAATCTTTACTTTTTACTGAACACCAAGCAACGACATGTTTTTGTAAGGCCGACTTTATTCAGGATTATAGAAACCGGTATTAGGCTACGATTTCACACAGATTGTCAGTTTCTGCGAGGATGTAATGCCTCGAAACATGTCACTAAAACTGGGGACAAGGGACTGCGACAGGCTGAGACGAGAGTACGGACACACTGACAGTATGCGTGGGTTGGCATGTATGTGGATGAAAACCAGTGTGGGGCCGGCCCAGTGAGAGAGGGAGTGAGTGAGTGAGTGCAGTGATTTTTAACGGACGTGGCGAACGGAGGTGTCGCAGCAAATGTTTCATCCCAGGTCTCGTTGTACAGTGAACCGGCGCCGACAGCCTGAGTGACGGAGTGGGACCGTGGGAAGCCACCCAGCAGCCGAAAGCAGTTTTACTGGTGTCGGAGTACGTGAGTGTTGTTCTCTACACTTAGCGGTTTGGGATTGATAACTTAACGGTCTGGGATTTTTCTCCATAGTCTCATCTTGATTTTTAGGATTAAATACCGCTTGTCCCCCCACTATCACTTTTAATTACTCTTATACTTGGAAAGGAATACCTGGATGTAGGGAGGGGGCGCAGGAAGGGATGGTGGAGTTTTTAATTTTAATAACACTACGGTTGTGGAATCCTAAGACGGTAAATCCCGGGGTGTCCCGTGCTCACCCTAGTTTTGGCGGGTCACCTTTCTCTGGGCGGGTCACCTTAGTTCTTGGCGGGCTTTCTTGCTTTTGGCGCGAAGGCTCAGGTTGGGCGGGGCCAGCTGACCTTTGGCGCGAACGCTCAGTTGGGGCGGTGCCCGTTCGCTGTTGGCGCGAATGCTCACTCTTGGCAGGATTGCACAGTCTAGAAGGGGCTGCTCGCCTGCGGATGTTCCGCGACCCTATTAGCTCAACTACCGCGCCACCACTACACCGATGGGCCTCTCAAGCGTCATTGCCCTACTCCATGGGATTACTCGATGAACAGGTCCTCTTCAGTTACTGGGATGTCGATATGAATCATGCCTCTAACCACATCTTGTTTAACAGGTTGTACCTTTTACTTTTAACTATAACGTCCCGACCAACAACATGCGCATTGCCGTATCGCCATACTGTGCGTTTTCATTTACAATGTTTTGTATGTCCAGTGTTTGGCCGTCCCACTGTCCAAATATCCCCCAACCCACTTATTTTTGTCTCTCTTTTTCCCCCGCTGGTCACAGGCCTCAGGCCTTCAACTAGGACCTGCTACTCAGCACACAGCAGGGTGCTTGGCCCATCTCTCTTCCTCGCGGCCGCTCACTCATCTTTTTGTCCGCCGACATGGGTGTTTCGGCCATCCCTTTTCCCCTCGTGTTCACAAAGTGCCAAGAACGAGGGGGGGCCCACCTACTCCTTCTTCCGTCTATGCCCTCCAAATTTTTCTGCCCCTTCTCACAAACCCATTTTTATCTTTTCTCCCGAGTCCACAAACTTTTTCTTTCGCTAAAGCATTATGGACGCTCATTTTAAGCAATTTCCTCCTGCTACTTGCCCCCTCCTCAAGTTTGCGGCTAGGGAGGGGAGCACTACCGCTGCAACAGACACTGCCATTTCCACCCCTTAAAGCGGGTATTGGCAACCATGCGGGGTGAAGATGCCAGCCAGTCTACCTGGCTGAAGCTACACTCTCCGATGCTTTGAATATGCAACCTGTAACTGCCAGACACTACCAAACCTTCCCCAGTGGAATATAGTACAGACTCCTCTTGCCGATTGTACTGCCCTATCCTACACCCCGCTCTCCATTCCCCACGCCGTGGTCAGGCCCCTTCATCGTCTCCTCCCAAACCTACACACTTTATGTTCACCGCCGGATCTGAGGTCGTCTTAGCTTTGTCTTTCACTCAGCCTGCATGGGTTTCACTGAATAGAGAGTTTTCCACTCCCTGAGGTTTGCTACCAGGACTTCCCAACCCTCATGCCCTGCCCAAATCCTTCAGTCTCCTCAACTGCGAGTACTCCTCGCCAATTCATCTGTTCATATCTTTTGCGACACACAGGTTCGCACTGAGAACGGCAGGGTGACCAGGTTCCTCTATGAATCCTCTCCTAGGGGTATCTTTTAAAGGCTGCTACTTCCCCCAAATTCATCAAATCTTTATGGTGGGCGGCTCGGTGGCACAGTGGTTAGCACTGCTGCCTCACAGCGCCTGAAGACCCGGGTTCAATTCCCGACTCAGGCGACTGACTGTGTGGAGTTTGCACGTACTCCCCGTGTCTGCGTGGGTTTCCTCCGGGTGCTCCGGTTTCCTCCCACAGTCCAAAGATGTGCGGGTCAGGTGAATTGGCCATGCTAAATTGCCCGTAGTGTTAGATAAGGGGTAATGTAGGGGTATGGGTGGGTTTCGCTTCGGCGGGTCGGTGTGGACTTGTTGGGCCGAAGGGCCTGTTTCCACACTGTAAGTCTAATCTAGTATTTCACGTAGGAAACTGCTGCACAGCCAATTTCTGTCCTGATCTGTCTGACCAGCTTTTTGAGATTCTCTCTCTCTCTGTCTCCTTTCCAACATGCCCGCAGCACCTGCGCACACTCCTTTGGCTAGAGCACACGGCCCCTCTCACAAGCAGGTTCTTCATTAGGCCAGGATCGTCCTTGCACCTCTCGTTCTGCGCCTCATTCAGGGCAACAAGTCCCCTCAGGGAATTGGTCCAACTTCGTACCACCGCAAATCTCCCAATTGCCCAGAGTTTTGCTTTGCTCATGAGGCTCCCAGTGAGAACGGCCCCGCTCCATAATCATCATCATCATATCTTGTACCGAGCTGGCTGGAAACACATACGCCACTACACGCACCACTTCTCTCATTGCTCCAGGTCAGCAGAACCTAATATATCTCTAAAATCACTCGATGAGACACGACCTGATGGGGAGGTGCAGTCTGAGCTGGAAACATGCAGCCCCACCTTGACACGGCCCGACATGGGTCCATTTCACTGATATCCTTACTCTTCGTGTACTTTATTCCGCTCTCTAAACTCTTCATTCAGCCTTATCTTAAGAGATCCACCTTGTTTATCATGGACTCCGCTTCGAGTGGGCAAATAGCCGCCAGGATAAGGTTGTGCCCTTTAGCTGGTGGCTCAACCCCCTTTTTTATCTACATTGGTCTTTCTCCATTGTATAGGCGCCTTTCCTGATGTTACCAATACTTTCTGCCTCACAGTCGTGGATCGCTCCAATATCCTACCCAAGTGTCTGGGGGCGACAATCCCGCCCTGCTTGCTAAAGGGGGTTCCCGGCTACCTTGCCGCGTATTCTGCGCGCCCTGTGAGGCTAGGGGCATCTCCTGCGCTTTGTCTTCCCTAACCACACACTGGAATTTCACCTGCTCTATTGTCCTATTACCACAGAGTTGATGGGGATCCTCATCATTTCCACCTTTATACTAAACGGTCTCCTTGGGCGCCTCATCGAACGATTGTCCTACGACAACACCATTGGTTGTGCGCCCCCAGCACCAGCAGTTCCCCGGTGTGCTAATCGAAACTACTTGTGTCCCTTACTGTGCATTATCAAAGCGTACCGTTTGCCTTCCCCTATGCAGCCTATTGTGGTTCCCTTCTCACTATTACCAATCCCACTTCCCTCTCGAGGGACTTACTCTATTTTTTCGACACAACTCCTGGACGAATGTTTTTACTCTTCAAACATTGCGTTTTAAAACATACAGGCGCCTGCGCTCCTGCAGCTGCTAGCACACATTCCCACCGAGTCATAACTGCCACTCGTACTATCTTGCATTTGTATCAGTGTCCCAACTTTCATCTACCCCGTGTAGTGCTGCTGCTCAAATGGACACGGATTATCCTACTAATTGTCTTCCACAGTCTGCGCACACTTGATTTTAACTTTGTCAGAATATTGCGACTTGACACCTTTTGCGTGACTGCTCCCCGCAATTACCTCACCGACACTGGACCAGTGTCATGATTACGTTTTTTACATTTTTCCTCTGCCTCTTCGTAATTCGACGAACATTAAAACACCTATAGTATAATCTGGCTACCCCTGCCTCGACTGCCTTTTTGTGGCAGCCCGTGCTGGAGAGCCTTTTTCTCTGATTTGAGATCACGAATCCCTCTGACTTCCTTTGTGTAAAGTTATACCCCTTCCCTTACGTGAAACCACTCCGTCCAACTCGCACAGAGTCGCTCTATTTTTATGTGACTCCTCCTGGTAGATATTTTTCATTGCAATACTACACGTACAGGTCCACAACTCATAAGAAAGGTTATGGGTTTCAGACTGCCTTCATTTTTTTTCACCATTGTCTTCTCATATCTGCTCCCTCCATTCCTCTTGCACAAATGGTTGAGTACACTCTTCCTGGTTGCATTTGACAGTCCACATGAGCACAGACCTTATGTTCAGAAGTACTGACTGGAGAATTTGGGGACTGCCTCCCGTCCATTCCGGTCTCCCAGACATGCCACCCCAAAGACCCCATACAACACAACACTTTATTTCCCATAGTAGTCACATAGTTCCTGACTGACCCTGCCATATATCACCCTGGTGATGCGGGGACTCCTTTTTACTGCATTCCCACAGCCCCATCTCACTGATTTAAAGGTGATGAGGTATCATTACTTTTCAACCGGACCCCTATACGTTGAGCTCCACCAGGTGACACCGCTGCCACCAACTCCGACTACACGACAGCCTGCGTGTGACCTCCTACAAACGGACAGGGACATATCCAATACATGCTGTAATGTGACTTCCGTTCGTGAGCTATGATACCGGGTTTCTTGCTTGCGGCTGGTTGCGATAAGGGCGGGCGAGTGGGGACCTCCCAATTCTTTTCTTCATTGCTATAGTACCGCCGTTGCATGAGCTCGGGGTTCGGGCGTAGTAGAGGCTATCTCTCCGGGGCGTGCCGGCTCCCTCAATGGTTTTCTTTCGAATTCATATGATCCTGTTGTGCATCCTGTTGTGCTCATGACTAAATTTTCACCTTCATGTACATTGAATGAAGCCTAGTTGTCCAAAGAGCCCCTACTCATTTATTTTGCCCATCTAAATTGGGGATGTGTGAATTGATCCTTCCATAACAGCGGGTGGGTGAAATGTACTGTGCGCCCTGGCAATCAAAACACTGCTGTTCTCGCAAGCGGCCCTTGCGGATTGTCCAGTATTCCTGACTGGCCTCAGCCACTCGCGGAGGCCACTGACCATGCTACTGAGCTGCCCACGTCTGTCCTTGTGGCGGTGAAATGGATGTCGCCATCTATTACTCAATGCAGCACGACTGGTTAGCCAATGACGGGTAAGATCCCTCGGGCGAGGGACAACCTAAGACAGGCACAGTCGCGCATTGACATCGGAACGGGTGGCCTCCGTTCGTCTCCATTTGATGAGATTTCTGCCTGCTTGCATCCGTGTCAGACGGTTGGACAGCACTGCTGCTCTCTGGAGCATACTGATCTACGGGACCACCGGGGCACAGTACAGTTTCACACTGGGTTTCAGATCTCTAGCGGGTACCTAACTGCTGCTACCAGGCTGTTCCTACTCCCTTTCCAAACTTACAACGCCTATTTACATTTGCCGGCTCTTTGGACTACAGACTTGCGTTTACTAAATGGCTTACTCATTCTAACGCACTCGCGTAGATTTCGCCAGCTCTGAATGACTTATTGCAATGCTTGTCTAATCCTGTGCTTTTCGTTATTTCTGCACACTGCCTCAATTACTTCAACTATTAGTTTAGCTTAGCATGCAGCTGTGACCATCTATTGCTTAATTGTGTAGCAGCGCGTTTTTCAGGGCACCCTTCATCCCCACATGACTGTCTCCTTAGAACCGGTGAGTCTGGTCGATACAACACCGGACACCGGTCGCCTCGTGGGGTTGCGTTCCTTATGGGATAAGGGGGTGTGGCCTCTTTCGAGGCCAAGGGAGGGAATGTTGGGGATAATCTGCTATCGGGGTACCTACATTGGGGCTAGGGAGGGGAGCACCATTATTAAAGCAGACACTGTCAGGCACCAGCTAAAACACAGCCATGTAAAGTAAACCCAGCCACTGCAGGACGGTCTGCCTGAGGCCACATTCCTTGGGGATTAGAACATGTCCATCAGTTTCAGATCATCCTGTTACAATCTCATTGTTAATAAAGGAAACCGGTAACTATCGGATAGTGTAAATCGCACCGATACTACACTTGATTAATAAAGTACTTGTTAATGCCTCCGCTGACGTCAAACTCATTCGGGTCCTGTGTTAAATGATAATACCTGTATATTCAACTATGGAGAACCATTGTGAACGCCCAGACAGCCAGACGCATAGCAATGAGGAAACCCTTCCAAACAATAAACTTTTAAATTACAAGATCGGAAACTGCTGAACCCAGGATGTCTACCCATTGTTCAGCACAGCAGGAGCTGGACAGGTATCTCGGGGCAGCCAATAGAGACACTAATCCCTTCACAGACAGGTGAACCGACCAATGAGAGAACCGAACGAGGGGAACCTGACCGGGAACTCGAGGAAGCGCGAAGTATAACTGCTCCAGGTCTGAAGAGGAAGACAGAACGCCTTCTCCGACGAATTGCATGCTCTTGAATTCGTTGTATAGCTTGCCAGTCTTGATTCTGTAATAAACGGTGTTTTTGCTCCAAACTCTAGCCGGTGTGATCTCTCCTTCCAAAGAACACGTGGAGACGAGGCCCTACGGGTCCGTCCCAACAGTAGCAAAAAGCTGAATGGTACTCTGCTGCACATCTGTGAGACCCTGAATGGTCAAAGTTAGACTAATCCTTCTGTTTTGAGAGTGAAGTTGGATGTCTGATGCTCCATGCATGTGCGCTATACTTTTTCCAAAGGTAGGCATAAGCATAGAGGCCTGTGAAATCATGGCACTCGTGTTATAGACAGACTTCTTCAGTCCTTCTCTCATGTATAGTGCAGCTGTAAAGGATGAACAGAAACTCACTGCAGTGCATCTTGTAAGGTACTCACTGCCACTTTGCATTGGAAGTAGAAGGAGTTAAAATGGGGCTTTGTCCTTTTTATTATTCATTAATGGGATATTAGCTGAGCCAGCATTTATTACCTGTCCCTAGTTGCCCTCAAAGTGGTGTTGAGCTGCCTTTTTGAACAACTGCAGTTGAGGATCATGTCAAATTTCTTCGGTGGTGTTAAATCTATACACATTTCTCATGTTGTGTGTCTCACTATGTGTCAATTCAACTATCTTTCCTAGCAACCCCACCGAGGTTTATGCATCTGAGTTCGTGTGTGGTCTGCCAGAGTTGAGTGGTGCATTCTCAGAGTGAGAGACCTCCTCTGAAAAGACTTCAACTTTCTAGAGCACTACCTCCTGAGGGATGCTTGAAAGACCTCTGGAAGGTGTAAGATGTGAAGTTATGATAAAGTTAGAAGATTCTCAGATATTTTTGTGCACATTGTCACTTCTTAGTATCTGCTGAGATCAAGATTTGGATTTTTGCTCATGTAAGAGTATCCATAATGAGTGAAAATGTTGAAAGATGTTGGGAATCCCAAAGCATGGCAGCTCTCATTTTTGTGTGGACAGGATTAGGGCTCAGTCATAGCTTGAGCATGTGTAGTTCCTAGTTCCGCTGTCCATTTAAATAAGTCTGGAATATAGAAATTCGACAAGGTAAGAGAAGGTCTGTTATTTATGATTTTCTTTTGGATATCTATGGATCCCATTTAGAAAACTGTAAAGACTTTAGCTTTTTTTTATGATTAGGTTGTGGACCAAAATGGGGGGGGGGGGGGTGCAAAAGGTCCTATTTAAACTGTGGAAGGAGTTACAGTGGTTTTAAAGCAAGCGACTGGAGCTCATTGTGAGTAGTATTTACGCTGAGGCCCTGTTCAAGAAATGGGGACAGAGTTTTGAACTTATCGGAATGGTGGATGTGTGTTCAGGACAGTTTTGCCTGGAGACAGATTGTCCATATTTCTCCCCTCTCTCTGAAACTGTCACAGTACCAAAAATTTGAGGCCAGGTCAACATTGTGAGTATTTTATGCCATGTACTGTTAGATTTATATTGCCACTGCGCAGTTGGAAGACCCACATTTCTCCATTCCAAACATTAGGCACACTGAGAGACCTTTTTGTCACCAGCTTTCTTTTGCTGCAGATATCAGGATGGCGGTGATGGAAAGCCAATTCCAATGTTTTCTTCTTCTCTTTTCTTCTTCTTCTGTTCTCTTCTCCAATAGGAGAGGAATAAGGGACCTGTAAATGTTGCATTGATCCACCGAATTTGCAACAATGTAATTCCTGGGTCTTCGCAGAATCCCTTTGTGTATTGAAGCTAAATAAGACTTCTGTGGTTCACTAATCATGGCTGTTGATCTGAATGGTCAGGAATCCCAGCTAGAAGTGCAGTGGTTAGGTTTAAAGGATATTGACAAATGTGTTGCCAAATATTTTGGGTTTATATGAGCCATTGGCACATCGTGCTATGAACAGGTCTGAACGTTAAAATTCAACTCAACATGTCAAAACATAAAACCATAAATCACTTAGTTCAGCTGACAACACCTTTCTTTGCAATAACGCGTATATTATGAACAGGGATTTTTAATCCTGTATTTATATGCTGCTATTACACAGGAAGTTCAACCAATAAATGAGCTTACAATAAGTGAATTTCCAATTTTTGTGGCTGCTTTCAAAATGTATCTAGAAATAAAGATAACAACTACCACTTCATATGAAATTTGCAATAATGACCTTTGCCAACTTGAGATTTGACTCTGTAAGGGTGGCACTGCTGCACTATTCATTACATTAAATTCATTTGGTTGTCAGGTAGTAAGATAATTAATTTGTTTCAGGTCCTCTCTCTACACTTGACGTTCATGCTCAAGGCAAAAGATACTTTGGCAAATCTTTTTTTTTACTGATGGGAAACTTGAACTTCTGTCTTCACAGACAAATAGCTACAACTGAGTGATCATTCTAATTGGCATTGAATGAGAAGGACGAGCAATCCATACGTTCAGTCTTTCAACTGCACATCATGGAAGCTCAGATCTGAAAGAAAGGGGAAGTATCTCAACGTCAATGCCTCCAGAGCTGAGCAACATGTTTCTTCATGCTGTATTCTGAGCTTATCTATTAACATAAATACAAACAAGTCTCGTTCAACCACCTCTTACCTAGTTTTGGATTCAGGAACTTATCTCAGCCAATGAAAATCAACTATTTGGAGTGATTACCTCAGTATCTCATGAGGTGAGTAACAATAGTTTTGTAGAGTTGTGACAATGATTCAGCTTGGACTATAAAACATAATGGGCAACAGCAAATTGGCAGCAGCCTATCTGATTTTCTTCTGTGTTGAAGTTAAAAAGGGTCAGAATATGAAAGAGATTGTTGCCTTACTACTGCCCAAAATGGATTTCAACCCATCTCTAACCCTATGTTCTTGTTCCCAATTGTTATCCTGCAGTGCAGCTGTGGATTGCTGAATATGAGCATTGATCAAGAAGAGGAACAGATTGAGCTGCCGTGCATTCTGCAATCCAAACCTAGTAACACTTAGAACTGAAATCACTGGGCTGTGACTGCAGCAGTTATACCAATATCCCGCTTGTCAGTACCCCCTCACTCTGTCACCAAAGTCTACAGTGGGAGGGCATCTCACTTGCGTGAGGTCTCAACTTCCCACTTTACCAGGTTGCCATACATTCTGTTTCCCAGTCTTTCCTCTCTCTATGTGCACCTTATAGGATGTTTTGACTTCAATGTCATGGAACTCTTGTTTTAACTGTAAAAACTGGTTTGATGTTTGTTTATTTCTCCTTAATATTTTCTTTCATTCAAAGCTTGTTGATAAAGAACACAAAACACGTAGGTTACAAACTCAAATAAATGCTTGTCTGTAATAAGATTTTTGTTGCAATAAAGGATGCAATGAATGCATTTCCATGACTCTGAAAGGATGATAAACAAACTGTGATTGAGACAAATTTTGGACACCACAGTGCATATTTGAAAAATCCAAAAATCAGCTGCAGAATTAAATGAAAAGGTAAGATTCAGCAACAACTGCTCTCCCTGTAGCAGCAGAGATGTTTCAGTTTCCCTGCTCAGAAATAGCCAGTGAATTAATGTGACATCTGCAACAATATCCAAAAGAGAAATATGTAATTTTCAAAGCTTTCATAAAGCTCCATAAAGTGCTGTGTGCCAGAAACTTATTGGTTGAATACAAGTTAATGCCTTATCTGTTATTAACCTATAGAGTCAGTCAAACATTTAGACTTGTTCTGGATGTAGATTTGCTCATTGAGCTGGAAGGTCTGTTTTCAGATGTTTTGTCATCGTACAGGTGGCATGGTAGCTCAGTGGTTAGCACTGCTGCCTCACGGCACCAGGGTCCTAGGTTCAATTCCAGCCTTGAGTACTGTCTGTGTGGAGTTTGCATATTCTCCCTGTGTCTGGTTTCCTCCTAAAGTCCAAAGATGTGCAAGTCAAGTGAATTGGCCATGCTAAATTGCCCATTGCATTAGTCAGAGGGGGATGGGTTACTCTTCAGAGGGTTGGTTTGGGCTGAAGGGCCTGTTTCCACATGGTGGGGAATCTAATTTAGTACTAGGTAAAATCATCAGTGAGTGTCTGGACGAAGCGCTGGTGGCATGGCTTACTTTCTATTTGTATCTAGGTTTCCTTGGAGTGGTGACATCATTTCATGTGGTGATGTCATTTCCTGTTCTTTTTTCAGTGGGTGATTACTGCAATCTCAGTTAATTTGTTTGTTGATAGAATTCCAGTTGGAATGCAAGCTTCTGGGAATTCTCATGCGTGTCTGTTTGGCTTGTCCTAGGATGGTAGTGAGAGTGGGTAGTTGATGTTCATGTATCCTGGTGGCTAGTTTTCTGCCTTTTTGACAAATTTAGTGTTTGTTACAGTTCTTGCAAGGGATTTTGTAAATCACATTAGTTTTGTTTGTTGTCTGTATAGGGTCTTTCAAGCTCATTGCTGCAAATGTGTTGCTGGTCAAAGCACAGCAGGTTAGGCAGCATCTCAGGAATAGAGAATTCAACGTTTCGAGCATAAGCCCTTCATCAGGATGAAGGCAGCATCTATTCCTGAGATGCTGCCTAACCTGCTGTGCTTTGACCAGCAACACATTTGCAGCTGTGATCTCCAGCATCTGCAGATCTCATTTTTTACTTTCAAGCTCATTTGCTGCTGTTTTAGTGTGTTGGTGGGTTTGTGGGCTACCATGATGCTAAGAGGTCTGAATAGTCTGACAGGCATTTCCAAGATGTCTTTGATGTGGAGGAGGGACTGGGATTTCTGGATGTGTTTTGTCTGCTTGTTTGACTACTGGCAGACTATGTTCATGGGTACCCATTCTTTTTGAATACACTGTATAGGTGATTTTCATCTGTTCTGCATAGTGCCTTTGCGCTGCAGTGTGTGGTGGCCTGTTGAAATATTTTAATGCAGCTTTGTTTGTGGGTGTTGGGATGATTGCTTCTGTAATTCAGTATTTGGTCAGTATGTGTTATTATCCTGGACACTACAGGAAAGTGAATGTGGAAATTTCTGGAGTTTTGGAGATGTAACAGAGTAATATTATGTTGTACATAAATAGGACAGCATCAATGTGGATACAAAATTGGATACATAAGTGATAGGAAACTGAGAGTAGTGGTTGATGGCTATTTTTCAAGCCAGAGAAAGGCTTGTATTAGAGTTCTCCAGAGATCGGTATCAGGAGCTTTGCTTTTGTGGATATATATGATAATGATTTAAATCCAGGCAAATAGCAGACAACTTCAAAGTTGTGAATGATATAAAACTTGTGAACATTGTAAATTCTGAGGAGAACAGTATAGAACTCAAAGACATGGACAAGTTGTTGGAGTAGGCAGATGAAATACAATGCAGAGAAGTGTGAGGTGAAATAGATAATATTTGAAAGAACCTGAAGTAACAGTTTAAAGAAATTGAGCTCTTTAAATGCTGTGCAGGAACAGAACATATGTGTATGTGCATGAGTCTTGAAAGGAAGCAGGACAAATGGGAGAGCAGTTCGCAAAGCACTCAATACAGGACCCTTTGTTTTATTGATAGGGGTATGGAATGTAAAATCATGGAGTTAGTCTTAACTTGAATAAGACACAATTAGACCTCAGCTGAATTATTGCATATACTTCTGGATTCCATACTTGAGAAAAATGTCAATGCATTGGAGATAGTAGAGAAGACATTTAGAAATATGGTTCCAGAAGGAGAGAGTTCACTTATGAAGATCGATAGGAGAAGTTGGGACAGTTTTACTTGAAGAGAAGAAGGCTAAGAGGAAATTTGTTAACAATTTTCGAAAGCATAAACAGAGTAGATAGGGAGAGCTGTTTCCACTCATTAAAAAAAATGTGAATTAGGGGACACAGATTTAAAATAAAAAGAAGCAAATGCGATATAATAAAAATAAAGCTAGTTAGGGTATGAAATGTATTGCCTGGACATGTGGTGGAGACTGCTTTGGTTAAAACATACAAAAGGACATTATTTTTCTTCAAGTAATAATCTAACATGCAGGATCATGAATAAAGGCAGGATAATGGCACATCTGGAGAGCCAATGCAGATATGATGGGCCAATTGGCCATCCACTGCACCATAACTCTACAATGTATATCTGGATCTGAGGCATAAACCTGGAATTTAATCAGTGTTGAAAGATTCTCTGAGAAGCAGAGTGGAACCTAATCTATGGATTCGATTAGCATCACATACTGCAGAAAAATGAAATTGGAGATGTTCATAGTCATTGTTTGAACTTTCCAATGAGATTACTGCCTTGAAATTACTTCAGACAATGACTAGAGGCTGTGAATTTCAACATTTCAGCCTGCTGTTCAATTTTGACTCCTTGAGTCAGTAGGCATTGCTTGAAGTCTTTTTAGACACCATACATAGTCACAAATATATGTTTTGTCCTTAATTTAGAAAATCCAGATAGAATGTGGGAAAGATTACCTTTGCTACAGTCATAAAGGATATTACTTGTGATTTTGATAAATGTTGTTTCTGTACAGTGGCAGGGATGGATACCTTTTTGAAGGTATTCAAAGGGAATTTCAGGAAAAAAAAGGAACAAACTTGGGAGCCAATAACATGATCAAAGATTCTGGTGTGAAAGGAATGGTTGGAGATAGGTGAGTATGAGGTGAAGGTTTTTTTAAGGAGGGGTGATGCTAGCAAATTTAAAGGCAAGAGGCACAATACCTGTGTGGGCGGCACGGTGGCACAGTGGTTAGCACTGCTGCCTCACAGCGCCAGAGACCCGGGTTCAATTCCCCTCAGGCGACTGACTGTGGAGTTTGCACGTTCTCCCCGTGTCTGCGTGGGTTTCCACCGGGTGCTCCGGTTTCCTCCCACAGTCCAAAGATGTGCGGGTCAGGTGAATTGGCCATGCTAAATTGCCCATAGTGTTAGGTAAGGGGTATGGGTGGGTTGCGCTTTGGCGGGTGAGTGTGGACTTGTTGGGCCGAAGGGCCTGTAAGTAATCTAATCTAATCTAACCTGATGAGATGGTACTATTTGCAATTTCATCTGACATGGAGGCCAGGATGGGAAGTTTAGCGTAAGTAGGATCAAGAGAGCAGGAGGTGGGTCCTGTGGACAATATAGACTCAGACAGAATAGGCGGAACTAGAGAATGGTGAGAGTTTAGGGCTTACTGCATGGGTTAGAATTAGGTTTTGGCCACGCGAGTGATTGGATTGAAGTGACAGAGCAGAGATAGCTTGTCAGATTGTCTCAATCTTGATCACAAAGTAGACCAAGTAATATAGTTTGGGAAGTTTACACCATTGCGGGAGATTTAGAAAGGATGGAAGATCATTGAACTCAGATGAGAAAGAATATGATGACTTGAGATGGAGACTGAAATCACCATTTGGTGCAGAAACTGAGGGAAGAGTGCAATGGAGGTATCTTAGTGATAAACTTTCATTGCAGTCTGGAGAATGACAGAACAATTTTGAAAAGAATTATGAAAACGCTGGAAGATGATGAGATACCCAAACATTAGTTGAGAAAATTTGGTGAGAGTGGAAGTTTGGATGCTTGATGTTGAGGGAAAATTGCCAGATGTTTCACCCATACCTTTAATAGCAAGACAAGAATCTCATAGCGAGTGGAAAGGGGTCCATTTGTATGTGTTCTTGTCTCATTTATATGCAATATTAGATTAGATTAGATTAGACTTACAGTGTGGAAACAGGCCCTTCGGCCCAACAAGTCCACACCGACCCGCCGAAGCGAAACCCACCCATACCCCTACATTACCCCTTACCTAACACTACGGGCAATTTAGCATGGCCAATTCACCTGACCCGCACATCTTTGGACTGTGGGAGGAAACCGGAGCACCCGGAGGAAACCCACGCAGACACGGGGAGAACGTGCAAACTCCACACAGTCAGTTGCCTGAGTCGGGAATTGAACCCAGGTCTCTGGCGCTGTGAGGCAGCAGTGCTAACCACTGTGCCACCGTGCCGCCCATATTCTATTCATCCAAGCAATGGAGAGGAGATAGATGGCAACAAATCCCATATGAAACTCCAAGCAGGAACCTTCAGCTCACCATTGGCTTCTCTGGGCCACCACTTTGGCCAAACAATCCCTAACTCAATGCATGGTCCATATGGAGTGACCATCCATGCTCTTCTTCCATGGACATCAACACTGGACATGCACCAGCCTCACCAAATAATCATGGTACATCTTCAACTTACTCAGCAGATTCTATGCTTTGTGCTGGAGATAGTAATTCGTGGACTCTTGACTCTTGCTGTTGTTGATGGTACTTTTGATACACTGTACCACTGAAATGAAGAGGAAAGAACCCTTCTGTGTGGGGTGTGGTGACCAGTTTGTTGTTGAAACATGAGTGGAGTTTTGTCTCTGCATAAATAATTGGCATTATGTAACACTATGATTGGTAATGACTTCAGACAACCTGAGCTGACTGCAAATCTAAGAAACACTTACTGATATTCAGCTTTTTGTGACTGAATTTCTGATTTTTTTCACTCTTTCTTTCTTTCTTTCTCTCTCTATTTATCTCTCTATCTCTGTCCAGTTGATAGCTGTGGTGGCTGTCCAACTTATTGCTGGTGGTGCACCTTCTTTCATTCTCTTCTGTGTTTGAAGAACAAAGCCTTGTGGTTCTTTCATTCTCACCATTGCAAGAGTGGCTGAATCTCATGAATGGTTACTATATTGAGATTGGTGCATACTGGTGGCTGGACCATTGGTATCTGCCACATAGAAGATTTCAGGAATCCAACCTGAACTTGCAAATTGTGCAATGGCACAACCACACAAGCCAATCACAAAAGCCAAGTGATGATCCATTTAAGAAAAAATGTGAGATTGTTTTTGTTGGGTAGTATCATGGACAGCCATTTGGTGGAGTAAATGTCTTTTAGGAAGCAAAGTGTGAATGTGTCAGCATTAGTTTCTGTATCAATTTGGCTTTCAGGTTGTGTTGACCTTCCCTTTGTGGACATATGATGTTGATAGGTTTAAAAGCTTCTCCTCATCATATACCATCAACATGGTTTGTGAGATTGACAAAATGAAAAGCTTGTTCATCTTCCAAATGTTGCTTTTTGATTGGCTGGCTGCTTTCTTCCTGGACACGTTTGAGTATGTGTTATTGTGCTATCAGTGTTGTGGTGTCAACTAGTTCATATTCTGGTGTCTGCTTCAGCTTTTGAAGTCAAATTCTTTGCATACACCCAATATCCTTTGGTGCCACATGTTGTGTAGATGTTAGAAAATGCCTCCCAACTCATGCATGGGTGGGTCAAGCCATATCTTGACAGATCTTGCTGGTATGGTGCACTTTGCTGACCATAACAATGTTCTTTATACCCAAAATGTGGACTGTTGCTTTAGTGTCTTGCTGATGTCCATCTTCCAGCAAGATGTCAAGGATTTGACCATATTTCATGCTCATAAGTTCTTTCCAGAAGGCTTTGACCAGAATTGAGGTGAGTGCCAACTCAACTAGTATCTCTGGGAATTCCTCTTCAGAGAAATCACACTGTTGCCCTTCGGTGCAACATTGGTGACAATATCCTCAATAGACTTTTTGGTTTCCATCAGTTAGGCATGAGTTGAAGTCTGTTAATCTGGAACTTGACTTGAACCTTGAGCTGGTCCTCAGTTCTCTCAGAATTTATGCTTGAACTTTTTCTATTTCTTCAGGAAGACCAATTGTATTTAATCTGTGCATCCCCTCCTTGCAAATAGCAGATACTATTTTAAGAGATCTCATCTCAGGCGTATTTGTGGCTTAATTTGCGAAGTAATGTTTCATATGTTGCTTAAATAGCTTTAGTTCAGTGAAGATGTAACTCTCTGCACAGTCCATAGCCAAGTGCTTGCCTTCCATTGCTTGTTGATGGTCTGTGGATTTTTGTTTTGTTGCAGTAGAATGTAGGAATTGCTTGTTCCTTTCTTTTACTTGGTTTGCTGTTCTACCTTTTAAGTTTCTCTCTTCTGCTTCTGTATTACTTCCTTTCAATGTTTTGACCTATTTTTTTTTGTAGATATTTTTATTGAAATTTAACATTTTTGCAAATTTACAAAAATAAACAAAACTCTCAAATACAAACATTGATGTACAATTAAATCATATATACAATAGTCATAATTTAACAAAGAAAAGAGAAAGAAAGAAAACAAAAAAAGAAAAAAAAAGAAACGAAAAAAGAAAGAAAAAAAAACTCAACTTTCTACTAATCTAACCTATAACTAACCAGAGTGTATACCTAAGTCTCTTACATGCTCGGAATGTATAAACATCAAATATAATAAAACCCGTATTCGCGCAGGATTCCTCTCCCAAGGGGCCCCGGAGCAGCCCGGTCTGAAATCTTCACTAAATAAAAGCCCTTGTTAGGATAGCCGAAATATCTGCATTTATATAATTCAAAAAGGGCTGCCATATTTTATAAAATAATTCAGTCTTTCGGTGCACCATATTTGTGAGGAAGTCAAGGGGGATATATTCCATAATTAATCTGTGCCAATTTGAAAGTCCAGGGGGACCCTCAGCCACCCAGTTCACCAAAATATTTTTCCTTGCACAGAAAGAGAGAATAGAAAATAGTCTCTTCCCATGCATATCCAGAGATGAGAGGTTCGAAAAGCCCAAAAGGAGAGATACAGGGTCCACCCTAATTTCCATTCCTAAAATTTCTGTCAGGGTATTTGCCACTTTAGTCCAGTATCTGCGGATTTTCTGACAAGTCCACAGACAATGTACAAGAGTACCCACCTCTATTTTGCATTTAGGACACATTGGAGATGCTCCTGCCTTAAATTTTGCCAGTCGAGCCGGAGCTATATGGGCCCTATGAAGTATCTTTAGTTGGATAGCCTGAGTTCTGTTACAGATAGCAATTCTTCTAGCATTTTCCCAAATGTCATTCCACATATCCTCAGAGATTTCTAGCCCCAAATCCTGCTCCCATGTTTTAAGCAGGTCATCCATGTCTCCTGAGACTCCATCATGTAGCAAATGGTATATAGTACTAACGGAGGATGCCCCCGCTGGTCGTAAGACATTACGTTCTCTGTCTGATTAATAAAGACTATCTATTAATGTAGTCTTCCTCTGTATATAATCTCGAACTTGGAAGTATCGAAAGAGATCCCCATTAGGTATTCCGAATTTCAGACGCAGCTGCTCAAAGGACATCAGGATCCCATCTTTAAATAGGTCCCCTAAGCATGAGATGCCCCTGGATCTCCAGAGTTTAAAGGTGGCATCTGTAATCCCCGGTTGGAATCCCCATGCGCCTACTATTGGTGCATGGGGGAATGTTTTATGTGAGTTACCCTCATTTTGCCGCATTATATTCCAGGCCTTAATTGTGTTTAATATTATGGGATTTTTACAGTGGTCTGTAATGATTTTCCTCTTATCTGAAAATAAAAGGTTAATAAGTGGGTATTTTACTTGGGAGGCTTCGATATCCAGCCAAATTGATTGTGGATCAGATGAAACCCAATCAGCTATGTAACTTAGTAGGGAGCTTAACTGATATTTCCTAAAGTCTGGGAAGTCCAGTCCTCCCCTTGCCTGTGGAAGCTGTAGCTTCTTCAGCTTAATAAGGGGCCGTCTATGGTTCCAAATAAAGGAGCCCAACCAGCCATATAATTTACGTAGGGCTAGCCTTGGCAGCATCAGCGGGAGCATTCTCATAGGATATAAGAGACGGGGCAGAACATTCATTTTAATTAATGCTATTCTCCCTAGCCAGGAAATCGGAAGGTCTCTCCATCGCTGGAGGTCCTGCCTTATCCTTTCCATTAATTGTACAAAATTAGCCCTATACAGCTGATCAAATACTGGCGTGATAAAAATACCTAAATATAAGAAGCCATCCAGGGACCAACGGAAGGGAAAAGGGGATCCGTCCATTAAGTGGGGTATCATAGCCAGACCACCCATTGGCATGGCTTCTGATTTTGAAAAATTAATTTTATAGCCTGAGAATGCACTAAATGTATTAATAACTTGAATTAGACTGACATTAAAGGATTACTGAGGAATAAGAGAACGTCATCTGCATAGAGGGTAATTTTGTGTTTACCTGTACCAATCCTCAGGGCCGTTATATTAGGATCAGTCCGGATGGCTTCTGCTAATGGTTCGATTATCAGTGTAAACAACAATGGTGAGAGAGGACATCCTTGACGGCAGCCCCTACCCACACTGAAGCCATCCGATCTTAACCCATTAGTAATAACAGCTGCTTTGGGGTCATTATACAATGTTGAAACCCATTTGGTAAACACCTGTCCAACGCCAAACCTTTCCAATGTGTAAAATAAATATGACCATTCAACCCTATCAAATGCCTTTACCGCATCCAATGAAATTACTACTCCTGGTATCTTTCCCTGATGACAGGCTTGGATCATATTCAAGACCCTTCTGATATTATTGGATGATCTGCGGCCCTTAATAAATCCCGTCTGGTCCTCCTTTATAATATATGGCAGTACCCTTTCTAGTCTTAGTGCTAACATTTTTGAGAGAATTTTAAAGTCTACATTTAGTAAGGATATTGGTCTGTAAGATGCACAATCTTCTGGGTCTTTTCCTTTTTTGAGGATAAGAGAAATATTTGCTTCTTTCAGCGTGGGCGGGAGACAGACCTGACTATGCGCAAAATTATACATATCCATAAGTGGGTCAACCAATATTCCTGTAAATTCTTTATAGAATTCAGCTTGAAAACCATCCGGGCCCGGTGCTTTTCCGCTCTGAAGTTGCCTAATTGCCTCAAGTATTTCTTGGACTGTTAAAGGGGTATTTAGGGCCGACACCTGTTCCGGAGTCAGGCCCGGGAAGGTCAAATTTTTAAAAAATGACTGCATCCTCCTAATCCTATCTTCACAATCCTGCGATCTATATAGTTCAGAATAAAATTCTTTAAAGGTCGCATTGATCTTTTTATGATCATGAGTCAGGGTACCTGTACTTTCCTTGATGGTCAGAATAGTTTGAGGGGCTTTCTTTTTCTTTGCAAGAAATGCTAAGTATCTACCCGGTTTGTCGCCATATTCATATAATCTTTGTTTCGCAAATAATATTTCCCTTTTAGCCATTTGAGTAAGCGCGGTGTTTAAAGCTGTCCTAAGAGCTGTAATCCTCTGCAATTTTGTGATAGAAGGTCTATCAGCGTATGCTGCTTCGGCTGCTTTTAGGCGAGCTTCGAGCAGACGCTGTTGCTCTCCCTTCATTTTCCTCTGGGTCGCTGAATAGGAGATGATCAAACCTCGTGCATAAGCTTTGATGGTCTCCCACATCATTGACGGATTGCTAGCCGTACCAGTATTAATTTCTAAAAAAGTTTTAAGTTCTTGGGAGAAGTATTTTAAAAATTTGCTATCTTTTATCAGGAAGGGGTCCATACGCCAATGCCGAGCAGATGTCCCATTGTTCTTTACCTTAGTTTCCATGTATACAGCGGCATGGTCAGAGATTGCTATAGTACCTATTTTATAGGTTGCTATCGAGTTTAGAAAAATCGATGGGGCAAAAAACATATCAATTCTTGTGTGACATTTATGTGGATTAGAGTAGAAAGAAAAATCTCTACCTTGTGGATGGAGACATCTCCATACATCTACCAATCCTAATTCTTTATTCAGGTCCGCCAGTTGTCTAGATCTGGGAGATACTCCAGCGGCACTCTTGGGAATCCTGTCTATTTCCGGATCCATAATACAATTAAAGTCTCCCCCTATAATTGTATGACGGGCACCAAAGGCCATCAGTTTTGAAAAAGCTTCCGTTATGAATTTAAAGGGGTGTGCCGGGGGCAGTACACATTTAAGATCCCACATTCCTCTCCATTTATGAGGGCTTTAATCAAAATATATCGTCCAGATTCGTCTTTTATCTGATTTAGAATTTTCAAAGGGAAGTTCTTCCGGACAAGGATAACGACTCCCCTGCTTTTTGAATTAAAAGAGGAAAAAAAGGCCTGATCAAATCCGCCCTGTCATAATTTTAAGTGTTCTTTATCCGACAGGTGTGTCTCCTGTAGGAGAGCTATATCAACTCTCTCCTTCTTAAGATTTGATAATATTTTCTTCCTTTTAACTGGCGAATTACTCCCCCTGACATTCCAGGTGCACCACTTAACCGACTGTTCAGCCATAATCATCTGGACAGATCCGAGACCCCTCGGGAGGGGAAACCCTATCTAGAACATCCCGAGCATGGAGCATACAAGATTTACAAAAGTAAAGACTCTCTGATACACTCAAAACAATATAACAAAAAACTCTTTCTAAGTATAAAAAATATAAAACATTCCGAATTGGAGATTTTCTCCCTTGTTCCCAGGGAGCGTCACTTCCTCTCCCACAGTCCATCTTACCCTCTTCCAACCAGTGCCCCACCCTTGACCCAGGTGTTCCTCAATAAAATGAGGAGAATTCAAATATAATATAAAGCTAGAGTTAACAGTGAACACCCCACCCCCACCCACATCTAAATATATTTGGGAATATTAATACCATATATAACTATAAGATTACAATCTCAACATGTAATACTTAAATATAATACCACAAAATAACAGGGGAAAGAAAAACAACCCCGCTCCTAAAAACAGAAGTAAAATAGAATAAGGTAACCACCTCTCCCCATCAACATTAACCAAACGCCCCAACATATATATATATACATACACACATAGGGGGAAAGATAAGAAAAGATGAAGGGATGTAAACCAAAATAATGGGAAAGGCAGACCAGCGTCCACAATCTCTTACAGTTTATTTAAGAGAGTCCAAGAATTCCTTAGCCTTCTCCGTTAATCCGAAGTTATATATGGATCCTTCGTGGCTAAGGCGTAGCGTCGCTGGATATCGTAGGGAGTACTGAATATTTAAGTCCCTTAAACGCTTCTTCGCCTCATCGAATGCCTTCCTCTTTCGGACCAAAGCTGGGGAGAAGTCCTGGAACAGCATGATCCTGGATCCTTTGTGGGTCATAGCTTGGGGATCTTTTCCCAGATTTCTTGAGGCTTCCAGGAGCATCTGCCTCTCCCTATAGCTCTGCAGCTGGAACAGGACCGGGCGTGGGCGCTGGGTTGAGCCGGGCCCACGTACTGTGACCCGGTAGGCCCATTCTACCCTTACCTGGCCTGATCCATTATGCAGATTTAAAAGTTGTGGCAGCCAATGCTCTAAGAATGCTGTCAGCTGACCTCCCTCTTCCTGCTCGGGCAGGCCCAACAACCGAATATTTTTTCTACGACATCGATTTTCGAGGTCATCAATGTGGTTTTCTAGGTTCTGGACTCGATTCTCGAGAAAACGGATGTGGTCGGCTGTTGATTTTATCCCAGTCTCTGAGGCTGCGGCCTTCGACTCCACCTCTCTGACTCGGCACTCCAATTCCTGAATGTCTCTGCCCTGCTTCTGCAGCTCGGCTGATAGTGCTTCTCTGCTCTGCCGAGACTCATCGATAAAAGCATCAATCTTCGCCTCCCACCTGGCAAACATCTCCTCAAAGCTCATCTTCATTGGTAAATCTCCTGAAGTAGCTGAAGACACCTTTGTTGCAGATGAAGAGGGAGAGGGTGGGGGAGGGGTCCCTGCTTTCTTAGAGCCGCCTGTTCCCTTCCCTTTACTCATTTTCCAGCTAGTATTAGACTATTTAAATGTACTAATAGGTAACTATTTAAGGTTAACAACTATTATAAATGGTTTAGTGAGTGTGGTGGGGGTGGATAGCCCACTTTTCCCAAGTTTTGGGTAGAGCACTGTGGACTCAGTCTTGCTGGGTCGCCGCCATCTTGGATCCCCCCGTTTTGACCTATTTAAGAAGTCTTGAGTGTGGGTCCATACTTTCAAGAGATAATGATTTGTACTTGTAAATTTCAGCCATTGGGGGCATTCACATCAAATAAGGAACAATACTGTATGTCATATCAGCTTTGGTGCTAAAATGAAGGAAACAAAATGGCTAAACCAACCACTGCCCAGACCTAAGCATCTCTTTTACTGGATAAAACATTTTTTTTTCTTCAAACAAGACAGTACTATAGGTAAACAATGATCTTTTGCATCCTTTAAAGTTATGATTTGATTGTTGATGTTAGACTTTTGGTTGCTGATTTCAATCTTTAAACCTCCAAGAAGCCTTTTGACTGTTGTACCTTAACTTTTAATATTGGCAGACTTTTTATTATTACTGTAGAAGAAGAAATAGACTTCTCGTTGCAAGGAGCTGGAACTTTCAGTAGGAAGGCGATGAGTCTGCCTCCTAGCTATGTAAATTAGTGATTTATATTGTACACAATTATTGTGATTGGTCATCCAAATCATGATTCATAATCCAGGGCTATCTAATTTTCAGTGAGGATTATTTTATAAGCAGTTGCTGGTACTCACTACATGCTGCCCAACAACAAGATATACTAACAATCTGCAATTATGTTAAGCTGTGATACTTATGTTAGGTCCTAGAACATCAACATGTCATGGGTTGTTTTGGATGGAGCTTATTCAAATAGAGACTGAGCTTTATACCATTAGATGCCTTGTCATGATGCAGTGGCGGCAACACGAGAATGTCCTATTAAAGATATAAAGTGTATCTGTAGCAGGACAAAATACATCACTATGAGTACGGCTAAAATGAGAACTTTTAAGATTAAAAAAGTCAGTGTAGGAGTGCACCCCCCAACCAAGGACAAAGACCCAAGAGGCAAGCAGGATTCTGGCTAATAGCAGAAATCAACTAATGCAGGGAGAGGGACAAAAGATCTTCCCTGAATCTGGCCTCAACGTGAGAATCTAATTATTCCCTTCATCTTTGGATCAGATCGGAAGAGTTCAATGATACACACTGATTTTTTTTCAGTGAAATACAGCATTTTTATACATTTTGTGTTACAATAATCACATACAATGTGGTCACAATGTCCTTCCCTCTTATTCTGTACATCCAACCCTATGAAACACTTTAATCAATGAAGCATATTCCTATGGATAGCCTCAGATTCCCATGATCTTATGGTGTTTAACAGACATTGTAATCTCCAGACCAGGGGTTCTTTCTAGGCATCCTATTAATTAGCATTCTAAAGTTACTGGTTATACTCCTTCTTGTCTGTCCCAGACTTGCTCATCTCTAAGGACTGCTTGAATTCTGTAATTCATTGTATTCCATGTGCTGTCTCTATCTAATTTTGTTATTCCTCTTGTATTTTCCACTGTCCCAATTATATATTACAGAAAACAAAAGACAGTTGGTTTTAACTAACTGCTAATAAGATTCATAATATTAATTTCTGTTAAAATTAGTTATAAAGTGTAAAGTTATACAGCTATTTCTACTATTATCATACAGTCATAGAGATGTACAGCATGGAAACAGACCCTTCAGTCCAACTCATCCATGCTGACCAGATATCCCAACCCGATCTAGTCCCACCTGCCAGCACCAAGCCCATATCCCTCCAAATCCTTCCTATTCATATACCCATCCAGATGCCTCTTAAATGTTGCAATTGTACGAGCCCCCACCACTTCCTCTGGCAGTTCATTCCATACACGTACCACCCTCTGTGTGAAAAAGTTGCCTCTTAGGTCTCTTTTATATCTTTCCCCTCTCACCCTAAACCTATGCCTTCTAGTTCTGGACTCCCTCACCTCAGGGAAAAGACTTTGTCTATTTATCCTATCCATGCCCCTCATGATTTTATAAACCTCAATAAGGTAATCCCTCAGCCTCCGACGTTCCATGGAAAACAGCCCTAGCCGATTCAACCACTCCCTATACCTCAATTCCTCCAACCTTGACAACACCCTTGTAAATATTTTCTGAACCCTTTCAAGTTTCACAACATCTTTCCGATAGGAAGGACACCAGAATTGTATGAATATTTCAATAGTGGCCTAACCAATGTCCTATACAGCCACAAAAAAACCTCCCAACTCCTGTATTCAATACCCTGACCAATATTGGAAAGCATACTAAATGCTTTCTTCACTATCCTATCTACCGGTAAATTAACTTTCAAGGAACTATGAACCTGCACTCCAAGGTGTCTTTGTTCAGCAACACTCCCTAGGACCTTACCATTAAGTGTATAAGTCCTGCTAAGGTTTGCTTTCCCAAAATGCAGCACCTCACATTTATCTGAATTAAATTCCATCTGCCACTTCTCAACCCATTGGCCCATCTGATCAAGATCCTGTTGTAATCTGAGGTAACCTGCTTCACTGTCCACTACACCTCCAATTTTGGTGTCATCTGCAAACTTACTAACTGTACCTCTTATGCTCACATCCAAATCATTTATATAAATGATGAAAAGTAGTGGACCCAGCACCGATCCTTATGGTACTCCACTGGTCACAGGCCTCCAGTCTGAAAAACAACCCACCAGCACCACCCTTTGTTTTGTTATCTTTGAGCCAGTTCTTTTTCCAAATGGTGAGTTCTCCCTGTATTCCATGAGATCTTACCTTGCTCATCAAGTCTCCCATGGGGAACCTCATCAAACCCCTTACTAAAGTCCATGTAGATCACATCTACCGCTCTGCCCTCATTAATCCTCTTTGGTTGCTACTTATTCATCATTAAGTGCTAACAATCTATTTCATTCAGGGTGTGCCAGGCATCTTTTTAGAGATAAGAGAAAGCATTCTCTGAGACTAATTAACTTTCACATCTAGGTTTAAATGCTTTTTTTCCCCCTAATGCTTCTATTAGACTTTGATTACACTTAGATTTCCACATAAGCAAAGATACATCTGTATGATTATCTGAAGAATATGTAACTAGAACCTATTTCTTAATATTGTGAATAACTTCAAAGAAACAACAAACTACTACAAAATAAATTTAGCTGTCGTTTTCACCACTGCTTAATGTGTTAGGTTGGCTGGTTCATTGGCTGAGATTTACATGCCTTGTTCTAACTGGTTCTATTCACTTAATGGGACAACATCCTTTCATTAATGAGGCTGGAATCAATCACTTGTTTAACCTTAGGCATCGTCTTATCAAAGTGTCTTGGATGGATGCTTGCAGGGCTCCTTGACATTGGAAGGCAATGTGTCTGGTGGTGTCATCCTGTTAGAGGTGGTGGAAATGGCAACTAATGATGCTTTGGATCCCCCAGAATTCTTGTTGACCTGTTCAAGGGCACCATTGTGTTTAATTTTAATGTTAGAGTAGGCTGTTAACTATGTTTATCCTTTGTCTTAATGCTGGAGCAGACTGTCTCATTCTATCTCACTCTTGTCAACCATTTTGTGTCTTTCAAACATGAGCCACCATTACATGCAGCAAGATAAAAATGTTTATATTCACCAACTTGGCTGTTTTGATTTCTTTTTCTTAAATACTGGAATTTATACAAATAAACCACTGAGATACTTAGTGCAAATTTTTGAATAAATAATTGTAACTGTTTACTGGAAATTATACAGCAGTATAACGTTTTCTCAGAATCTGTATCTGGACATCATCCAAAAATGAAGCTTTCTGAATTGTTGTTCACAGCAGCAAGAACATCATGTGATAATTACAGCTTCTCAGCAGACACAATGGGAGTTGATGAAAGGCTTAAGGAGGTTTATCAGTCATGCATTTTTCTAATCTAAATGTTAATTATACTATTTTCAAACATCCATACTTAAGACATGGTGACAGCACAAAGCAAGGAACATTAAATCATGTACTTAGGTAATATAATTATATTATTCTTTAGTGGTCCTTGTGGTGAAACAATATAGCAGAACTACCATTATCAAAACAGCACATACCAATCTCTGTCTAATACATCTAGATGACATGATTAAATCTATCTACTTGCATGTAAATCCTTTTATTCAGATGTCTAAAATGAACCCAGCTACTCTATTGCTTCTACCGATAATTTACAGTGTACTGCTTTAGGGCTCACTCAATTTTCTAAAGAAAACATTCAACAACATAAACACTTCCAAGAAGATAACAGCGCACTAAGATATTTTCCCAGCTTCCAAATATAATCAAGTTCCATTAATCTTCAAATAAGGACATACAATTATGGCACAAATGATTCAGATTCACAGCAACTGTCTAAAATGAGAATCCTTGTCTGATACAGCACAGAAGGAGGCCATTCAGACAAATGTCCGTGCAACTCTTTGAAATAATTATCTCATTAGTCCACACTGCTGCCCCATTCCCCATCAGGACATTCTCCAAGCTCTTCCTGGAAAAAAGGCCTGGACCATCCCCATCCATCCCCATCCTCCTTTGCCTGGCCAAGTTCATTTTCACTTTAAACAACGTCTCCTTCAAGTCAAAGGTATGGCCATGGGTACCCACACAGGCCCCAGTTATGTCTGTCTCTTTGTGGGGTGTGTGGAACATTCTTTGTTCCAGTTCTTGTGGGAATTGTGGTTCTTCCCACAAATCTTTCTCTAGTATATCAATAACATCATTGGTGCTGCTTCACTCTCTCTACCAGAATTGGAAAAGTTTATCCATTTTGCTTCCTACTTCCACCCTGCTTTCTCCTTTACCTGGTCCATCACCAACTCCTTCCCTCCCTTCCTCGACATCTGTTTCCATTTCTGGGAATAGGCTGGCCACCAGTATCCACTACAAACCAACTAACTCCCACAGTTACCTTGACCATACATCCTGACACTACGCTTCCTGTATAGGACTCCATCCCATTTTCCCACTTTCTCCGTCATCATCGCATCTGTTCCAACAATGCCAATTTCTATAAGAGGGCCTCCAAAATGTCGATCTTTTTCCTCAGCTGAAGATTCCCCACCAACGTGGTTGACAGGACCCTCAGCCAGGTCTGACCAAACTCCTGCTGTTTGGCCCCCATTCCTTCTGTTCCCGTCCATAATGTCCTCCCTTACCACCCCACCACTATCCATTTCCAAAGGAGTGTTAGTTGCCATTTCCATCACCTCTAACAGAATGCCACCACCAGACATATTTCCCTTCCATTCCTTGTCGCCTTCTGCAGGGACTGTTCCCTCCAGGCCATCCTGACACACTCTTGCTTCACTCCCAACACCCTCATGAAACATCCCTTGGAATTGCAGAAGATGTAGGTCATGCCCACTTACTTCCTCCCTCCTCACTATCCAAAGCCCCAGACACACCTTCCAGGTACAGCAGCAAAGTAGTCTACTGTATTCACTGCTCACAATATGATCTTCCCTACACTGCAGAGGTAAAGCACAGATTGGGTGACTGCTTCGCAGAACGCCTACATTCTGTCTGCAAAAATGACCCCGAGCTTCTGATTGTTTGCCATTTCAATGAACCACCTTGTTCTCTGGCCAACATCTCTGTCTTGGGCTTGCCACAGTGCTTCAGTGAAGCTCAGCGCAAGTTGGAAGAAGAGCATTGCATTTCCAATTTGGGTATCCTGTTGCATTCAGGACTCAACATTGAGTTCAATAATTTTAGGGCTTGAGCACCTTCTATCATGGTCTTATCCCAACCCCCATATATCTGGCCTTGTCATCACATGGACTGCTGCCACAACCATCCCATTGTCAGCCACAAGTGGACCTTATTAGCAAATATTGATTCCCCCTGCTGAGCTTTCACAACTCATTGGTCTGCCCATATGGATTTCTATCTCCCTGCACCATCTCCATCTGTTACCTATTTCTTCTTCCTCTCCCTACCTCATCTTCAGCATATATACCAACTCCTTCCTATCTACAATCCGTTCTGCAGAAGGGCTTTTCCAGCAATTTCCATATCTGCAGTTATTTGGTTTTTCTGGTAGGCTGTAAGTTTTACTTTTGCAATTTAGTTGCCTTAGTGATTAGTCACTGAACATATTCACAAGAGGCAACTTATAACAAAAGAACTTCAACAATTATTATGTACACCAGAATAAAGAAGCAAAGCTGACAGTTTGTAAAGATATTATCATAAATAGCAAAAATAAATATTCAATTCTTCTACTTTGCAGTATCTTTTACAGTCATTCAACCCCAGTGAAGCATCACTCCTATTCTTCTGTCTAAAATATCTTACACTCTGAGGTCACAAGTATTGTATTTTTGTTCAATGTCTGCATATGGTGCCAGTTGGGCACATCAAATGATTTGAAGTGAGAACAGAAATTACTGAAAAAACTCAGCAGGTTGAGCAGCATCCGTAGAGAGAAAGTAGAGATAATATTTCAGGTCCAGTGACCAATGTGCATTCCAATTGTAGTTCTATCCTTTGTTTTTTGAATCCAGGACCAGAGATATCTCCGTAATGTTCAGCAGCTGTTTTCACCACAGCCTGAAATCAATGCACAGTACCATGTGTTGCCACATATACACTTTCGACCGCGCTCTCCATCAACACTACCTCACGCTGTCTCAGAGTTGCCCTGTACACACCAATTCCACTTCATTCTCCAACTCTTTCAATTTCAAAAAGAAAGTTTATTTCCTTTCAGATATTTCAGCTTCAAAAACTCAGAGACCCCAATCCTTCTGGAACCTTTGAAAAGTGAACTGGAATCTTTATTAAAATTGTAAGGCATGGGCATCATTAGAAGCACTGAGATTGAGTTATCTAGGGAAGGCTGTTAATCAAACAGGATTATTCCTCAAGACATCAGGATTTATCTGTGTAAAGTTGGAGAAAAGAATAAGAATTGTTCATTAGGCTGTGAAAGATAGGGAAACCTCCATTTTGCTACAGAAAGTGGGAAGCCTCCATTATGACCATGCAGAAAAGCCTTGCAGCATTGCAATATTGCACAGTTAAAAGCTTTTTAAGTCAAGGAAACTGTATTGCAACGCAGCAGATTTAAAATTCTTTTAAGCAAAGAAAAGCAGCATTGATATACTGCAGTATTAGAAGCCATTAAAGTAACGAGTGTAAAGCAATTTTGGGATAGTGCAGAATAAAATTTCAGTGAAGCAGATGGGCTTTCTGACAATCAATAGTAGCTTCATGCTCACAATTACTGAGGTTAACTTGTAATTCTAGATTTATTAATTAAAGTCAAATTCCACCAGTTGCTATGACGGAATTCAAGCCTATGTCCCCAGAGCAATAGCCTAGTTGTAGTGACATGAGCATTATGCCATTATCTTCTTTGTAAGTGCTGCCATATTTGGAAGATACAAAATGGCTGACAAGGGAATAACCAGAATTAAAAAGCTTGCTCCTGCATTTAGATGCAAAATGGCCAACAAGTGATTTAAACAGAATTAAATGCCAGCTCCAGCATTTACGTGAAACACAGTGGCACCTCTGAACAGGGGCTATTCCAAGATGAACCAGAGGCCCTGTACGAACAGCAATCAGAGACAGTTTGATAAGAGAATGTTCATGGACAGACAGTTTAAAAAATTGTAACAAACATTGAAGAAGAAGTTAAACTTTTACAATGACAAACATATATGAACTAAGGCGATTGTGACTTGTAAAAATTTGAAAGATCAAACAAGTTAATTGAACTACGACAAATGATTGATTCCAGCCCCATTAATGAAAGAATGTGGTCCCATTAGGTGAAAAGAATCTAAGTGAGGACAATAAATCTCAGTCCATAAAATAGTCAGCCTAACTCATCAGACAGCTGTGAAAATAGCACATAATATATTTTTCAGTAATTAGTTTTTTAAAAAATTATTAGCAATATTAAGAAATAGGTTCTAGCTAAAGATTCTTCAGGTAATCACAGAGATAGATTGCAACATAATTATAGATTCAAGGAAACAACAAACTACATTGGTAACTAAAAAGCATTGGGGGCAAAGATTCAAACATAGATGTGAAAGTTAATTAATCTCAGGAAATTCTTTCTTTATCATTAAAGAGATGTCTATGAGGAACAAATTGCTCACAACACATTAACTAAACAGTGCTAACAGCAGAAATAACTGTAAAACCTTACATACAACTAACTTTATAATTGAAATTAATATTACAAACCTTATAGCAGTTAGTTGGAACCGACTGTCGGTTGTAATTTTTTATGTATAATTGGAACAGTGGGAAAATATAGGAGGAGTAACAGAATTTGATAGAGATGGCACATGGAATACAATGAACAACAGAATTCAAGCAATCTTTAGAGATAAGCAAGTCTGGAACATGTCCAAAGGAGTATGGCAGTAATGTTGGAATGCGAATTAATAGAATGCATAGAAAGATTTCAAGGCCTGGACATTACAATGTCTGTTAAACACCATGAGATCATGGGAACCTGGAGCTGTCCATAGAAGTACCCATCATTGATTAAGTGTTTCACAGGATTGGATGTATAGAACAAGGGGAAGGACATAACAAGAGTGAACATGTTGTATATGATTATTGTTAGACAAAATATATAAAAATGCTCTATCTCACTGTGAAAATCAGAGTGTCATTGATCTCTCTTCCAGTCTGAGCTGAAGATTAAAGGAATAACTGTGTTTTCACTTCAAGACCAGATTCAGGGGGAAACTTTGTCCCTCTTCCTGCATGAATCGTGATTACTTGAATAAGAATAAAGACTGCCATGTGCCTCAATCCTGCCTGCCTCCTGAGTCTTTTTCCCAATCACGGGATTTTGCTCCTACCTTCCTTTAAATGTGAGAAATATAGGGTTGGGGGTGGGGGGGAATTGTTTCATTATTATGATGGAATCCAATACACAGACAAGAAAAACTCTCAACTGCTTAGAGATTGAGCAAAACCACATTCTGGCAAACTAGAATACAGTTTACTGATCAACATCATCATGGCTTTGATGAGGATGAATTTTGGTTAGTACCGTTGCACACCATCTGTGGAGTGCAATATAATAGAAACAATTGATGTCCATTAGGTATAATTCCTTGAAGCTGCCAGAGTGAGTCACTGTTAATGATGAAGAGAAATATGCAGAAAATAATTGATTACAGGAAATACCTCTGATTATTACTAATTCTTGGGTAAAATGCAAATAATGGCCAAATGTTCCTGTGTGATGCTCATAAACAGATAGCATGAAATGTTGCATTAGTTATGTCCAAGAAGAAAAGAATACAACTTTGGGAGTAGGGTGTGTGTTGTGTTTATTAATATATCTGCACCCCCATCATTAACTTTTAAGTTAAATTAATTTAGTCATTAAAAGTAAAGCTTTCATACTCCTGTGATGCCCCACAATTTAAATTACCTGTCCACATACACTGTCTAGCTTGCAAGATGCAATAAAATGCCTTTATTATGAATCTCCAGCAAAAGCCAGCATCTTTAGATGAAGAAGGGAGAAAAGAGGACAGGAAAAAATTAAAACCTCAAACATTCTTTAATCTCTGATTACTGTCAGTTTACAGCCAGAAATCATGAACAAAATCTTTATTCAAGAGTCCACAGAGGGTACAATTGACATTCTACCATCCACTTTCTGAGTGGGCATATGAGAGGATTGACATTCAGACTAAAAATGAAGATTGATTCAACAATGATCCATTTTCATTATCAGATCTGAGAAAAATTGAAGCCTAAAGTCTTGATGATTTAGCGAGAAAAACAATGTCCTGAAGGGGAAGTTGTATTTTCAAGAATATATATCAATTTTAAGTTATGTGTTGTGAGAAGAGAAATCTTTATACTGTACAACAATCAGGCCTGGTCTGATGAAAATCATCTTGAATAATCATTTCATGCTATGCTGCCTTAACCCATGGGCACAGTCTGAGCTAGTTAGTCAGGTGCCATGCCCATCATCTAGCTAGCTTCTCAGCAAGCAAAGGGAGATTCCCATGTCATGTCATCAGGGCACCAGATAAACAGTGCTGTTCTGGCTACATGCTTGTATGGGGATCCTCCTGTTTGAGTACCCCATTCCAAATAAAGGCTATACCCAACAATGATTACCATGCCTCTTGTTCCCTAACTTCAGTCTCACGACTGTGGTCCCAACTTCCTAACCAGGTCATGCTCAGTGGCCCTGGGAAAACTGCCTTTGTACCTTGCAATCCAATATTCTCTGTGCCCATTGATCCCACTGGTGTTACTGAGACTGGAGAGTATTACGAGTAAAATGCCTCAGTATTCCTACCCAAGATTACTTCTTGCTATCATACCTATTCCATCATGTACTAATAATGCTACCCACCACATTTTTCTTTTGAATGTCCCATAGCCCTGAATTACCTTCATTCTTTCAAATGCCAATGGGTACAGCCCAACCTACTCAACCTCTCCTGATAAGACAGTCCATCTTTTCCAGACTGCCTCCAATGCCAGTATATCTTTTCTTAGCTAAGGACCCCAAAACTGTTCACACTATTCTAGCTGTGGTCTGAATTGTGCCTAAGACTTCCCTATATTTATACTCCATTCTCTTTGAAATTAAGGACAACATTCCATGTGCCTTCCCATTAACTGCTGAACTTGTATGCTAGGTTTTTGAAAGCTATGCATGAAAACTCCTAAATCCCAATGTACTTTAGCTTTCTGCAGTCTTTTTCCATTGAAATAATATTCAGATCCACTAATCTTCCTGCTAAGCACATTATCTCATATTTTCCCACGGTATGTTTGATCTGCCAAGTGTTTGCCCAGTTGCTTAACCTGTCTACATCCCTCTGTAGACTCTTCATCTCATTGTCAGCACCTGCATTTCCACCTATTTTGTGTCATCCACAAACATAGCATTGATATATTTGCTTTCTTCATCTCACCTTAACATAACCTTATTGAATACACTTTTATCTTCCTTTACACCAAATTCCCACTTTGAACCAAATCTCCAAGAGTTTACTCACTTGCCATTTGTTTCACTCTGCTGTAGTCTCCTCCCACTAACAGTGCTCTTTACGCTGCTATTAACCTGCTCACTGATGGACAGTTTATCTCTGTTAGGACCATTCAGTTCCTGCTCATTATAGCCTTGATCCAAATGTTGACAAAACAGCTGAACCCAAGATGAAGGTGAAGATAATTGCCCTTGACATTAAGACAATATTGATCGAGTATGACATCAATTACCCCTAACAAAACTGAAATTGATGTGGTTCGAGGGAATACTCTTCACTGATTGGAGTCATGCCTATATAGCACAAATATAGGTTTGGCTAAGCTAAAGTACATAGTGATTTAGGAGTTTTCATGCATAGCTTTCAAAAACCTAGCCTACAAGTTCAGCAGGTAATGGGAAGGCATATGGAATGTTGTCCTTAATTTCACTCAACACCAGGTTTTTAACTTTGTACACCCCAGTCCAACACTGGCATCTCCAAATCAGGTTTGGTCAAGGTTGTTTGAGGTAGTCAGCTCAGTCCCATAAAATAGCTGCAACAGTTCTTAGCATATTGTCTTAAAGTACCTTCTGTACCTTCTCCCTGATGGTAGAGATTGTAGAAAGACATTGCCAGGGTGGGATGGACCTTTGAGAATGCTGGCGACCTTGCCTTGACAGCGGGCCTGGTAGGTGGATTCTATATATAGGAGGTTGGCCTTTGTGATTGTCTGGGCTGAGTTCACCACTCTCTGTAACCGTCTCTGATCTTGAATGGTCCAGTTGCCATACCAGGTAGTGATACATCCAGACAGAATGCTCTTGATGACGCACCTATAAAAGTTGGCAAGGGTATTTGCTGTTGTGCCAAATTTCCTGAGCTGCCTGAGGAAGAAGCAACATTGTTGGGCCTTTGTAACCAGTGCATCCATGTGGAGAGTCCAAGAAAGCTTATTGTGGATGACTACTCCCAGGAACCTGACATTCTCCACTGTTAACAATTCAGAGGTGGAACGAATGGAAAGTGTCAAGCTCCTGGAAGTAGTCATCCACAACAAGCTTTCTTGGACTCTTCACGTGGATATACTGGTTAAAAAGGCCCAACAATGTCTCTTCTTCCTCAGGAGGAAATTTGGCACAACAGCAAATACCCTTGCCAACTTTTATAGGTACACCATCGACAGCATTCTATCTGGATATATCACTACCTGGTATGGCAACTGTACCATTCAAGATTGGAGACGGTTACAGAGAGTGGTGAACTCGGTCTGAACAATCACAAAGGCCAACCTCCCATTGATAGAATCCATCTACCAGGCCCGCTGTCAAGGAAAGGCCACTAACATTCTCAAAGAGCCATCCCACCCTGGCAATGTTTTTCTACAACCTCTACCATCAGGGAGAAGGTACAGAAGCTTGAACACACGTACTAGCTGGTTTCGAAACGGTTTCTACCCTACTGTTGTTAGAATACTGAATGGTCTTACAAACTCTTAACATTCGTCTGTGTTTTGGGGGATTTTGCTGCTGTTTACCTATTATTTACCTATCTATGCTACTTAACTCTGTGACCTGCCTGTATTGCTCGCAAGACAAAGCTTTTCATTGTGCCTTGGTCCACGTGACAATAAATTCAACTCAAACTCAAATTCAATTTCAAATTCAATTAAACTATCTTAAGCTGTTTCATCAACAACATTTTTTTTCTGCTTAAAGGTCAGAAATGAAGATATCTATTGATAATTACATAATGCTCAGCACCAGCTGAAACGCAACTCTGTTACTGAAGCAGTCCATTTCCACATACAAGTACAGCAAGACATGGACAGCTTCCAGCCTTGGGCCAATAAGTGGAAAGTAACGTTGGTGCTGCAGGCAATGACCAGGTCCAGCAAGGGAGAATCGCTCCTTGACATTGAACAACATTATCTGTTCATTGAACAGCATTGCTGAATTTCCCCCATTACTAACACCCAATATGTTGCCATTGCCCAGAAACAGAACTGGATCAGCAATGTAAATATTGTTGTTACAAGAGAAAATCTTATGCTGGAGATTCTGCGACAAGTAACTAATTTCATGCCTCCCTAATGCCTGCCCACCACCTACAAGGCACAAATCAGGAGTGTGATGGAAGTTGCTTCACTTGCCTGGTGCAACTTCAATAACATCCAAGAAGCTTGTATAATCCAGGACAAAACAGTCAGCTTGATTGGGATCCCATTTGCCTCCAAAATTCACTCCCTTCATTAATGGCAACAATGTGTACTATTTATAGAATTTACTTCAGTAACTCATTTGGGCTATTCCAAACCTTTCAAACTCATGATCTCCAGCACCAAGAATGGGACCACCATTTCCTCCAAATTTCATACATTGGAACTATATTACTATTCCTTCACTGTCGCTGGGTCAAAATCCTAGACCTCCCTTCCTAACAACACTGTGTGTGTACTGACACAACATGGACTGAAACAGTTCAAGATAACAATTCGAGAAGACAAATCACCATCTTCTCCAGGGTAATTAGGGATGGACAATAAATGCTGGCCTAGCCAGCACTGCCTATATCCTGTAAAATAATTTTGTTTTACAATATCAAAATTGTTTTGCATTCCTCAAACCTCTCTATTCATACCAGCCTGCTTTTATACCAGCATGGTCTAGACACCGGAGAGCAAACCAGTGACTTAGCATTTTATTAGAAATGAAGAACACAGTAGGCTGTGGCAAATTTTACTTGCTCAAAACGTATGGGACACACCCATGCAAAGACAAAATTGCAGCTCCTCCACATTGTTCAGGATGAACAGCTGCAACCTCATTGTGGACACCGTTCAATAGCCAAGAATCAAGTCAGGGCACATATTTTAAAAGAGAAGAGCATTGGGATACACAGAGGCAGATTACACAATTGCATATACATGCAGCATATAGACATTTATTTCTAATATACTTAGACAAAACACTCTCTACACAGTCTTAGGCAAGTGAAGCATAAGCAGAAAATAACCAAGTAATATGTAATAACCAAGTAATGCAAGGGAAAAATTGAAAGTGCCCACTTTTAAATTCATCACACAATCTTGAACTGAATGTTGCCCTCAAATTGATACCAGGCCAAATTATTATTTATGACTGTAAACTCCAAATATGAAGCAATTCAAATACACTTTGTTTGAATGTGGTATGGGGAGAGAATTGTCTTTTTCGTTATTGTCCTTTTAACAGAGCGAAAATCAAATATTTTGGTGTATCAATGATAATGAAAATTCATTTTTATAAATATTGACATTACTAATACCCAAAGAGAAATCTAATAGCATTTTGTGAAAGAGTGAAACAGGTTCAAAAGACAAGAACATGAGAAAAGAATTCAAAGATAATGCAGAAAGCATTCAGCATAAAGGACTGGGAGCCAGGATCTGAAAGAGACACGAAGAAAGAAAATATTGATGGACCGTTCAAAATCAGAAAGTACAGAATTATTCTGAAGGAGCTGATTGGCTGTGAATAGCTTTCTACAGCTTGACTGACAGCATACTCAGAATCTGGGGTCTGTATAAGGGCGAATGAAGTGAGTGCTTAGAACAGCTCAACAGTAACTCGACAAACCATTCAACCAAAGCCATCATAAAGGAAAGGTAAATATCTTACGAATATAATTATTTAATGGCTTCTTCATAACAGCTGAAGTGAAAGGTTTAGGATAAGCAGTGCTGATAATTATGTTCACAGGAATTATATTTGTTGTTACTGGTGTGTGACAGAGTATTGAATATGAATGGACAGTGTGGATGAAAGGAGTAGCTGGGGTGAGTGGTTGCAATTTGTGTCTTGATAGTAATTATATGAGTTCAGTACCTAATCTGATTGAGATAGATCTGTGGTTTCAGTTTACAGATGATTCCAGGTAAACCTGATAGGAGTTTCAGCTATTCTTTTCATTACAGGCAAAATAATGTTTGTAGTATTCATTGAAAATGGAAGGTATTGTTGAATTCAGTCTCAAATCTTGCAATTTTATTTAAAAAGAATATTTAACCACTTGGAGGTGACAACAATTCTAAACAGGTAAAATTCTGAGCATAAAACCTCAGCTAAATTTGGGAATATCATTTATCTAATTGTTGTAATTCAGTGGCCTTTCTATCGGTCTAGATTCACTTCTACACCACAACTATCCTGAACTGAACAACAGACCTTTCATCCCATGTCAACAGTTAAAAATCTTGGTAATGTATGTCTTCTTCACAACTAAACATTAAATCCAAATTAAATAAGAGATTGTTAAAATCATCACCTCAGTAACTCTAAAGTATAAGCATCATCTTTATCTAAAGGATAGTAAGATTGACTCCTTGTCTGTGCTCAGGGATAGCTAATATCAATCAATTAGGTTGGTTGTAGAACCAGCGCTTTTGAGAACACAACTAAGCAAGGTGGAAATCAAAAATGAATCTGCTGTTGAACCATATTATAAGTACTGGTACATGGATAATTGTTGAGGTATTCAAAGGTATTGGATGAGTATTTGAATAGAAATAACGTGCACGAAGATAGAGAAAAAGTAGAATTTTGGCAATAGTTAATGGTAATCATTTGAAAGACTCAGTGCAGACATGATGGGCTGAATGGCCTCCTCTGCACAGCAGCACTTTTGTGATTGTGTGACGATAGGAATAGAATAATCCTTGTCTGTGATGCCCTCTGTGGTTGAATATCCAATAAAAACTTACTGTTAAATCTTGTGTGAATCAACTCAAAATGGCCATAATTACAAGACAGCACATTGTTCTTTGAAGCATAAGGTAGGAAAGAGGAGACAAGACTATTACAAGAAACGAAGCAATTTGAAAGAAATTTTTGAAACATGCAGATAATAGTTATGCTCAATTGATGGAATTGTTTTTAATGATAATATATTGTTTATTCACGAAATCATTCCTATCTATAATTTCTTAGTTTTAAATGAAAGTTTTGCAAACTGATTCTTGTCTTGAATGTGGGACATATGGTACAAGGGTTTAAATTGTTGCAATTTTTTTTTGCATGCTGCTTGCACCGAACAAAGCCTGGCTCTTCTAGATCCCCAAAATACTTTTAAAGATTTGTCTGATTCCTTTTATCTTGAAAAGGATTCCTTTTTCCGTCAGGTCAGCAGGTTATCCAAAAGCAAGTTAAGAGAAGGATTTTTTTTGTAAAAGGACCTAGTGGCAGCGTCTCTACTTCTGGTAGGTTGGGTTCAAGTCCCAACTGTCCCAGATTATATTATATGTCTCAGCATGTTGATTTTTTTTTAAAAGTCTACAACAATTCAGAGCTTGTACTCAAAAGTTGGCTCAATACTGGAACTTCCTGTGCAGACAAGGAGGAAGATGCTCTTCCAAAGGAAGTGAAACAAATGGTGAACAAGATGTAGGTTAAACGTGTACTTTATGAAGGGGAGCTGCAAAATACACATTTAAAGTGGTACTTAACCACATGGGCAGGAAAAGCCTTCAAGTTAATCTGTGCTTTCTTTTTCCAAGAAAAGATCTTGGCCAAATGAAATGCTAAATGAAAATGCTAAAATAAACCACATAATTCCCAGACTGAGACGTGGAGGAAACAACCAAGATTCCCTTTCCTGATCAGCATCTAGACATCTGGTTAGGAAGTGCACTACTGTGGCCACTGGATCAGGTTAACATCAGATTGAAAGGTATGATACTCTTCCATGTTGCAAATTGTAAACTAACACTCTCTGCACTCAGATTAAAAGAACAATCTTTGGGATGAGATAGTGGGGAAGTGCTGGTGCCTATGGAAACAGCCAGGTCCTTTCAATTGAATGGAAAGATCGAAGAAAAAATGCATAACCAGCTGCTACTATTCCATTTCTTGCGCCAGCCAGCTGAAGTAGATGAAATTCATTATCAGTAACTGTGCAAAAAATTGTAAGGTGTAGAAATCCCATTGTCCTGCCACATTGATTTTCTGGTAAATTTAACAGGACAAATTGCAACCCAAAGTACCTAACAAAACAACTTACCAATAATTATCTATCTGAGTCACTCTGCTGACATTGGAAAGCTAGTTGCAGTATATAATTAAAGAATCTTCAATGACTATACACCAGAGAGTGGTTCAGTAATGATATCTGCCTGTGTAAGTGTGTAGCCTGCATTCATACATTTTGATTAGCTTTCTGTTGCAGCTTTTAGCACAGCATTCTGAAAACGTTTTCCAAACTGGACCAGAAATAATTGTGCTCTTTGCATAAAAGGTCAAATATAATATTGTGCAGCTATTGCTTAGTTTGTTGCAAATGAACTAGTCTTGTATGGTTCCTGCATAATGCTAGTTTGCAAATAAATTAATTCACCTTAAAAAAAAGCACTTGTACATGGGGCATTACCAGCTAATTAAACGTGTGTGCTTATCAAGAAGGCAAGATACAGAATCAAATTTAAATTTATAAAGTGGTTGTTTAATGCTGACTCATTTTGAATTGGCACATAATCTTGTTTTTAACAGAAACCATTCATTCTGACAGGGAAATTGTATAAATTATTAAAATAAATAAATTTGACTTTGTAGAGTGTGTCGAAGTACCAAAGCTATGCAAGGGAGTTGAAATTTAGTTTAACTACTTTCCCACTAAAATTATCATGCAAGTAATAGCCACAGATGTTCTCAAGTATAGCCTCCGTATATGTTCAGTGGAAAACTGCAGGCACCCCTTAGAAAGGTGGCATAGCTTAGGGGTATTTAAAACTCATGCCTAGACATTACAGAGGATGAACATGGAATCTTCTCTGAAATGCAACCTCTTTGCATCTATAACATTACACAGACAGCAAGTCAGGATGAGGCATAGGCAATTCTTCACAAAGAAAGACATAATGTCAGCTGCCAGGAGAACTTTGCAGAAACCTAGAAGGTGGTTCAATGCCAACCTTTCTTAGTCACAGAGGAGAGAAACCATCGTGAAAAGGGAAATGTGAAAAGACACGCTATTTTCATCTCTTCAAAATATGGCATATCATCTAGCTGCAAAATAGGTGTTATATTTGAATTAGGTTAACAACAAATGGAAAATACAAACAAGCGCCCTGTTCAGATCATTCTGTCAAGAATTAAATTAAAAAGCATAATTGTCGTGATTCCAAATGAATAAACATTACTGAAATTACCTATGCTTTAAATAACTATAGTCAAGTTTCATATGAAAAATGACAAAAACATTGAGATTAAAAACAGTTCATACTCGTGTTAAATGTAGTAGTTACTGTAATCATGGATATCAATATCAAAAACAAAACAAATGTAAATGTTTCCAGCTACAAATGCTTTTGCTGTCACAGATGAGTCTGAGAGTACCTAATCTGGTACCCTAGTGCTCAGAGACCAATAAACCTTCTGTAATTACGTATCGCCTGTCAGTCGGGTAACGATTTCATTACATTCAATAATCTTCCAGCGAGAATTATATTGTACAAATCGATTGAACATAGTGTTTTTTGAAGGCTGCCACAATACGTGCCTCTCACTTAAAAAAGACTCAAGATAGAACAAAATACCTCTGGCAACTCCGGGCAATCTAGCATATGGAGACAAGTTTCTTCAAGGCTGTAATCTTATTCCAAAATTCAGATGACAGCTATAAAATGTTTCAGCTGTTGGCTCTGATGCCTACAACATCAGAAATATGCTATTAAATTATAGCTTCAAACTTGCCCTTACCACACAAGCTCTTTAATTAGGTTGCATTCGGTTATTTTTCTTCCCTTTTTTGTAGAACTCTCTCCTAACAACGAATATTAATTGTTATAGCAATGTACCATTTGAACATTTCAGTTGCAAATAAGTTATACTTCCCCTCTCCAATCTGCAAATCCATTTTCCTTAAAAGCTGACAAAAATATAAATACCTACAAGTACAACGGAAATGTGACAAATAGGTGAACTCAATTATTTTGGCGTCAAAATGCCTTTTTAGGTCTATTCTTGGTGTATAAGTTACCCCCAACCCCATTTACAGCCAGTAAATGCACGTTCAGGGCTATACTGTAGTTAAATAAAACATTGATCTCAGATTACCAGCTCTGACATACATGTTTACATTAATAATTACCTATCAGTTGGTGCTTGGGATCAAGCAGCGAGTACAAGCTCGGAAGGAGAGGGGTTGACATTTAAGCCATGTCCGAACAGAGATGACCCCAGCTGGTGACTGATGAAGTGAAATAGGTTCTCCTGTAAAAATAATGAGTGTGAAGCTAGTTTCAAGCTCAAAATCATAACGTTTACCAACTTGTCAAAACACTGTGCTGCGGCAAGGAAATTCAGTATTATTGAGAAACAAGTGCTAGAAATTTAGGAGAAAGAATCTGCCCTGAAAATGCCTCAGACCAAATGGCCGTGATCCAGAGTGGGATTCCCAAGATGATTTCGGAGCTGAAGTGACTCCGGATGAATTCAATAACATCTTTACTTTGGCTGCGGAAGATGGTTTTTTTTAAACATTATGATTGTGGTTCAGACTACCCTTTGTAGAAGTATTTCACTAATAAAACAAATTGCATCAACTTAATTTGGATTACTGGTGGGTTTTTTTTTCATATTTTAGAATGGTGACCACCTGTACCAACAGCAACAGTTCACATTTTTTTACACAGCTGACTGATAGTTTCCCTACTGCCAGTCTAGAAGGTCCAGGTTCAATCTCACCTCCAGAGATGATGACCATGGCATGAGCCATACCACATTAAAACTGCATGTGGAGCAATGATATTGTCCGTGTCTCTGAGCCAAAGGGCCCAGATCAGGTCCCACCTACTCCAGAGGTGTAATAACATCTTTGTGAAGGTTGATTAGAAAATATCTCGAAGTGGACCTCCATTTTTTGAAGGATTTTTAAAAACTTGAATGCTAGTTTTATATATAGTAAATTAAACATTCCAAGAAAGAATGTCAAAAGGCTACCTCCTGAGGATTAAAGGCCTGATAACCACTTGCTCAAATGGAAGAAAAACACCGAGAGATCTGACAATGTCTCTTTCATTACAGTTGTGGAAGATAGCCATTTCACTGGTTATTTATGTTCTACAGAGTCTGAAAATCATGAGGGGCATGGATAGGGTAAATAGATAAGGTATTTTCCCTGGGGGTGGGGGGGGGGGTTACGGCGGGGGGGGGGGGGGGGTCCAGACGTAGAGGCATAGGTTTAGGGTGAGAGATGAAAGTTTTAAAAGGGACCTAAAGGGCATTTTTTTTCATGCATAGGGTGATTTGTGTATGGAATGAGCTGCCAGAAGATGTGTTGGAGGTTGGTACAATTACAACATTTAAAAAGTATCTGGATAAGTACATAAATAGGAAGGGTTTAGAGGGATTTGGCTCAAGTGCTGGCAAATGGAGCTGGATTAGGATGGGATATCTGGTTGGCACGAATGAATTGGAGCTGAAAATGTGTTGCTGGTTAAAGCACAGCAGGTCAGGCAGCATCCAAGGAACAGGAAATTCGACGTTTCGGGCCAGAGCCCTTCATCAGGAATGAGGAGAGTGTGCCAGGCAGGCTAAGATAAAAGGTAGGGAGGAGGGACTTGGCAGAGGGGCGATGGAGATGTAATAGGTGGAAGGAGGTCAAGGTGAGGGTGATAGGGCGGAGTGGGGTGGGGGCGGAGAGGTCAGGAAGAAGATTGCAGGTTAGGAGGGTGGTGCTGAGTTCAAGGGAATCGACTGAGACAAGGTGGGGGGAGGGGAAATGAGGAAACAGGAGAAATCTGAGTTCATCCCTTGTGATTGGAGGGTTCCCAGGCGGAAGATGAGGCGCTCTTCCTCCAACCGTCGTGGGCCCCCAGCTATGCCTGTCTCTTTGTAGGATATGTGGAACAGTCCATCTTCCGCAACTACACTGGCATCACCCCTCACCTTTTCCTCCGCTACATCGATGACTGTATCGGCACTGCCTCATGCTCCCACGAGGAGGTTGAACAGTTCATCAACTTTACCAACACCTTCCATCCCTCAAATTCACCTGGACTGTCTCAGACTCCTCCCTCCCCTTCCGAGACCTTTCCATTTCTATCTCGGGTGACCGACTCAACACAGACATCTACTATAAACCGACTGACTCCCACAGCTACCTGGACTACACCTCCTCCCACCCTGCCCCCTGTAAAAACTCCATCCCATATTCCCAATTCCTTCGTCTCCGCCGCATCTGCTCCCAGGAGGACCAGTTCCAATACCGTACAGCCCAGATGGCCTCCTTCTTCAAGGACCGCAGATTCCCTCCAGACGTGATCGACGATGCCCTCCACCGCATCTCCTCCACTTCCTGCTCCTCCGCCCTTGAGCCCCGCCCCTCCAACCGCCACCAAGACAGAACCCCACTGGTTCTCACCTACCACCCCACCAACCTCCGTATACAGCGTATCATCCGCCGTCATTTCCGCCAACTCCAAACGGACCCCACCACCAGGGATATATTTCCCTCCCCTCCCCTATCAGCGTTCCGCAAAGACCACTCCCTTCGTGACTCCCTCGTCAGGTCCACACCCCCCACCAACCCAACCTCCACTCCCGGCACCTTCCCCTGCAACCGCAGGAAATGCAAAACTTGCGCCCACACCTCCTCCCCTACTTCTCTCCAAGGGTTGGATAGTTGAGGCAGTCTTACCCAACGCTTTCACGAGGATCTTAATTTTGAGCATTTCCAGGTAAGTTGTGCATATCCATACTAAGTCTCCACCCTAAGTTCAAGGCAGACACATTCAAGGAAGGTCCTGAACAATGAGGAGTCAGCACATCAAAAGTTTATATTTCTGGACAATTTCCAAGTACCCTGTCAGGACTTTCACAGGACCCTACTGCACCATCCAGACGCTAGGAAATTTAAGCCAATCTTGCCCTAATGATTTAATTGTTTTAAATATTTCTGAGTTGTTTTGTATTTTTGTCTCATATAAAATAAAATTGTTGATTTGGCTTGTGTTGCCTCTTTGAGGAGAGTCTGTTATTTATGTGTTCCCTCATGATAAATAGGAGCAAGCAATCATTCAGAATGTTTACCACTGATGTTGATTCATTAGTTTCCAGCCTGTGTGTACCCTTTATACTTCTCTTCCCTGATTACATGCTTAATGTTGGAATACTATTTTTACTATTTCACTTTTGGTCTCTGCAGTTACATTTATATAAAATTCTCTTGCCATTCTGATCAATTTTTAAATTAATCCATCCATGCTCTTACATTAATTTCAGCAAACTGTTGCTCCTATTTCCCTTTAAGATTTGTAGAGATAATTTTTCCTCTTTTTCACCTTAAGTTTAGGTATTGCTCTTTTCTGAGATGTGCTTGCTAAGTCTTAGTTTACTAATTGTAATCATTTATTAATCCTTCAGACCCAGTATTGGTTCTTGTATAAAAGTATTCTACATTGCCTCTGCTGAAGTGTTATTCTTCCCACTCAAACTGCTTGAAAAGCTTCTCCATATATTTCAAGTTATCCCTCTGCTTGTTAAACCTCTTCTTGGTAATTCCCAAGTGCAACCACAATGCTCCTTCAAGTAGATGTCACTTTCAACTTTCTAATATTTTCCAAATATGTCTATTTTGCCTTTGCTTTCAGTGTTGTGGAAAGATAGTATAAATTTACTTCACCTCAATAGAGTGTAAAAATGGCAAATACTGTGGAACATTCTGCATCTAAACATTTTGTTATTATTGCTTCAAATTATACTTTTAGGAATATTGGGCTCTGCATCATTTTTAGCAATCAAAATGTTGGTGCCTTTCTTCAACAAATAATCTTTCCAACATTTTTTTGCAAGTCTAGCCTAGCTTCTCACATTTGGTAGTCTTTGCTAGTACTTAATCTTTGATTATATTAGACCTTTTGAATGAGTGCATTCTTTCTCGCATGGAAGTGGTCACCAATCTCAGGAGAACACATGCAACACATGGTGCAGTATCTAATGACTGTGTCATAGCGTCCATCGCAACTCAAGAACAAGAGTTGATGCTGAGCTGCTTAGGAAGCTCAGAATGAAGTCACACAAGCTCAGACTGTTACCCGATTGGCTATAGATGCCAGTGTTCAAAGGGATTTGTGGGTTTTAACTGCAGTTCAGCACTTTGTCCCCTAATGTCTGTGCAAAAAGTACTGGAAACATGTGTGCAAGCTGCACATTTCTTGTGCAAGCAAAATAACTCATGATGCTGTGCAACTAAACACTGAAGATCTGAATTTTGCAGCCGATATATTTTAATGAAATATTTCTACGAGGGTGTAGATGACATAGTACTTTCACCAAGCCAATCGGAAAACCTAGATCATAGGGTGTATTGTCTGGGTTTACACAGCCAGCAGATTTGGCCACCCACCCATGGTGTCCATTAAGAAAATATGACTTTCAATCCACTTGAGGGTCCTGGTTGACAGTACAAATTCACAAAACAACTCGTACATGTTCCCATTCTCTGATATCAGCAATGGTTCAAACGGTTACACTCTTGTGTTTGTCCAGGAAGGTTGTGAACTCTGGCACACCAAGATTGTGGCTGTGGCAGTGTCAGTGAGGTGGGCCCAGCAGTGAGTGATGGTGTTGGATCGTGATGACTCTGACATTGGTTGGTCCAATGCAAGTGGCGCTGGTGAGCCCAGCTCAAGACTCATGGCCGAGGCAAGGATCATCTGGACATTTTCATTTCCTTTTGTTCCTGTTTTGTTAATTTTGGCTCTTGTTTGTAATTCTAATTATTGTATTCTACAATGGTATCTGAAAGTAGTGACTCTCTATGCTATACACTGTACTCGTATACTCTTGTACTCAGGTACATGTGATAATAGAATCTAATCTAGCCTTTATCATTTCTCCAATTAAATGAAATCCAACTTTGAACATCCACTTCAAGAATGCCAATGCATCACATCGAGATCACCCTCCTTTCCAAAGCATTAAAAAATTTTTTGTAAACACAATGCCAAAATGTTTTGGTGTATTCAATATGTCACTTCTTGAAGTTAAAGTGCTGCTCCACATTGAATTACATACTAATAGCATTAAATTCATTTTGTGATGAAGTCAAAGCCAGAAGGAGATATTAATTATATTCAATGATAAACAGTAATAATAAACCCAGGTCAAGTGTGATAACTTGCATAAGAAGCACAGTTCCTTTTAACTCATTCTACTCACAGTGCTCCTTTTAAGTAAATTTAATCATCACATCTTCAAGAAATTTTCCTTACTCTACAGAGTCTCTGTTTGTTATGTCTTTTATTTGCTCTTGCAGGGGTAACCATAATCATTTTCTTTCCACGATTAGTTCAATAATGTTACCTGATAACTTGTTCCTGGAAAATGTTAAATTACAACAATTTAAATTGATAAAGCACTTTTTGCAGTAAAGCACCCTGAAGCACTCATCATATTATTAATGAAAATTTTACATAAGTCATCTGAGAAAATATTAGAGCAGATGGCCAAACACTTCATCATTGAGGTAGAGTAATTAAAATCAGGGTTTGCATAAAAGGCCAAAATTGGAATAGAACAGATCCTGAGGATTGTGGGGAGAAGCAAAGATGAGAAGGGGTGAAGACACAGAAAGATTCAAAAACAAGGATACAATAGGAGCAGCATGATGGCTCAGTGGTTAGCACTGCTGCCTCACAGCACCAGGGACCCAGGTTTGATTCCAGCCTTGGGTGACTGTGTGGAGTTTGTACATTCTCCCTGTGTCTGTGTGGGCTTCTTCCAGGTGCTCCGGTTTCCTCCCACAATCTGCAGATTAGGTGAATTTGCCATGCTAAATTGCCCATAGTTCAATATGGGGAATGGGTCTGGGTGGATTACTTTTCAGAAGGTTGGTGTGGACTTGTTGGGTCGAAGGGCCTGTTTCACCACTGTATGGATTCTGCACAAACATTTAAAACGGAGGCGTTACTGAATCAGAAACCAATGTAGGTCAGCAAGCACAGCGATAGATAATGTCTGTTTAATACTTGGTATTTAGATTATGGCAACAGAAGTTTGGATGATGTTACATTGACAAAAAGTGGAAGATGTAGGCCAACCAGGAGTGCATTGGATAGCCAGTGCTATCTCTAAAATGAAAGTGAATTCTTCATAATGAGACAGCGCAGCAGCTTTTGCTAACATGGGGAGAAAACACATCATTTTTGAACTTCTTCTTTCAAACTGAAGTGAATGAATTGTTTTCTCTATCTTTTCTATAAAAGGTGATGCACAAGAATCATTTCCTGTCATGGGAAAATATGAACAGGAGTAGACCTTTCAGCCCATTGAGCTTGCTTCCCATGTCGTATCACCATGGCAGATCAAAGTCATCAATGCCTTTCATACACACTACCTCATAACCCATTAAACCATTGGTAATCAGTAATCTATCAATCTCTACCTTAAACGTAAGCAAAGACTAAGGTACCACAGATAGAGAATTCCAAAGTTCACAACCCTCTGTGTACACAACAATCTCCTCATTTTGGTCCTCAGTGGTATCCCTCTTGTTTTGAAACTGTGCCCTCTGGTTCTCTAACCAGGGGGAAATATCTTACCTGCAGTTATCCTGTTAAATATCCTTTTAAATATATTATAGTTTAATGAGATCACCTCTCACACTTTGAAATTCTACAGAATGTAGGCCCAAACTGCCCAATCTCTCTTCGTAGGACAGTCCGCCCAATCCCAAGAATAGGTTTGCTGAACAGTCACCGCATTCCTAATAAGCGAGCTAATGACATAGTGATACTTTGGTGAACCCTGGTAATACTCTGGAGACCTGAGTTTAAGTCCTGCCATGACAGATGGTGGAATTTGAATTCAATAAGAATCTGGAATTAAGAGTCTGATGATGACCATAAAGCCATTATCGATTCTCGGAAAAACCTAACTGGTTCACTAATGGAAGGAAACTGCCATCCTTACCTGGTCTACTTGTGACTCCATGCCCATAGCAATGTGGTTGACTCTCAACTACCCTGTGGGCAATTAGGGATGGGCAATAAATTCTGGCATAGCCTGCATTGCCCGTGTGCCATGAATGAAGATACAGTACTCTAGTTGCAGTCTAATCACAATTCTATACAATTAAAATGGACTTCACTACTTCTGAACTCGAATCCTTTTGTGGTCAAGATTAACATTCCATCAGCTGTCTTGTCAGTAGCGGGATATACAATGCTTTAGTCACAAGTGACATTTGAGGGAAATATTGTGTTGGGCAGCCGTTGTAAACCCTTTGGTTGGATCTAGAATGGGAAGGCAAGTTATGAAGTTAATTCTTAAAGAGCAATTGAATAAGATGGTTGATGAGAGCAAGGAATGGAGATGATAGCTGTGCTCTAAGATAGTGACAGATACCACAATAATTATAAATTGAGAGAGGGGAATATGCAGTGACACCCATGAGTCCTCAGACACCAGCTGATGAAGGTAAGTTTGCAGGTGCAGCAGTTGGTAAGCAAAGGGAATGATATGTTGGCCTTCATAGCGAGAAAATTATAGTACAGGAGCTGGCATATCCTGCTGCATTTATACAGGACCCTGATAAGACCACACCGGGAGTATTGTGTGCAGTTTTGGTCTCCATATTTGAGGAAGGATGTTTTTGCTATTAGAAGCAGTCAGACTTTTCAGACTTACTATCAGACTTATTCCTGGGATGACATGACTCACAACTTCACAGAGGTTGAATCACTTAGCATTATATTTGCAGAAGCTCAGAAGAGTGAAAACGATCTCACAGAAACCTCAAAAGTTCTAACAGGAGTAGACAGGGTAAATGCAGGAAGTGATGTCCCTGATAGTGGGCGTACCTAAAACCAAGGGTAACAGTCAAGGATATCGGATTAACCATTTAGAACCGAGATGAGGAGAGAGGGGTGAGCCAGTGAAATTCATTATCATAGAAAGCAGTCGTGGCCAATATATTGTATGATTTCAAAAAGGGGTTGGATATTAACTTAAGGTTAAAGGGACAAAAGAATATGGGGATAAAGCAGGAACAGGCTCTTGAGTTGGATGATCAGCCATGATAGTGAATTGCGGACCAAGCTTGAAAGGCCAAATGGCCTAATCTTATTCCTATTCTCCATGTTTCTATGTAATTGATTATATGAGAAGAGGTGGCAAAGGGACAGAAAAAAGCTGTAGTTTACTCTTGAGGAATTGGAGCTGGTGTGTAATAGTACAAACTATTAAGAACTCACTTTGCTGTCTTCCATTGTTTTGCTCATTTCACGAACAATATATAGAAACTGAATCTATGCTTGGTGGACATTTTCCAGTTGCTTCAATATCCTTTACATTATTGTCCCCCAATACTTTTAATATATCATCTTGTCATTTTCAAACAATATAACTTTTAGAAAAAGACAGATTATCTTTCTTTGTCAAATAAAAGACTTTCTCAATGACTGTTCATGAAGATGCAGTTCGTTTCAAACATAGTCTTTTTTATATGATTTTAAAGCAGAAAAGCTACCTATAATTATTTCTGTTTCTCTTCTTACTGAATTGCCCGTGTACCATTTAAAATAGAAAATGAAAACATTGGTAGGTGAAGACAGCAGCTTTTAATACTGAGAGAGATTCTTTAATGAACCAGGAGTATACTCAACTGTAAGGCAGTGATCTGTACATCAATGTACTGGTCACTTTTGTTAAAGGGTATTAGAAAGACTGTAATTTTCTAATCTTGCAATACAGAGTCCTTTTTATTTCCTTAGCTATCCCTCACCAAAGTCTTATTGGCTGTTTCTTTGAATAGGCCTATAGTGCTGTTTGCTGGTGGCATAAGCTAATGGGAGCCTTTTTGAGGTGGGTGCACATGTCAGAAGCCTCAAAGAGAGGAAAAGCATTATTTTGTTCTTTAAACTGAAAGAAAAAGAAAAAGTAAGAAATCATGGCCATCAAGGTAGTTAGGCGGTTAGTATTGTCCCACTGCAGTCTTTTGCCACCTAAGTGCCTTCTTCGTTGCACATAAGACCATGTTTTCTTTCACTGGTGTACTTTGCTGGTGAGTTAGTGACAATGATAAAAGGCCGCGTGGCCACTTTCCTTCTTAATCAGGTGGACAATTTGTTCCTACTCGGCGTGTTCTCACTCTGTGCCATGAGTCAGGCTTTCAGCAGTTTCATTGACAGACCATTGCTAAACTTTTGCTTACTGTTCCTTTATCCATTGTGTGGTGAGGTGCTGGAATTGATTTCCACAATACTCAACTGGCTTCAACTTTGTGCAAATATTTGAGGGACTAAAGTAATTTTCACTGCAGCAAGGAAAGCCAAAAGGCATGGAATTCTTAAGTAATTGTTAAAATTTTGTTTGGTTGAATAGGAATTGGTGGTTGACATTTTATTAACTCTTGAGGGAGAAGATATAGGATTTTTGGGAGACCAGGGGACTGGATTTTGTTTACATTATGAAGCAAAGGTACAATTAGCAAAGAAGGCACTAAACATCTCACTTAATATTTAGGAATAGAAGTTGATTTTGGACAGTGATGCAAAATAGGTGGTATTAGGTCTTTCACTTATCTTACATTCAGTTCTATTGAACATTAGGTGCTGTGAATAATTTCTTCCCTACAAACTAGATCATTTCACAACTCCCTACATTACACTCCATTTACTAGTTCGTTCTTGCTTAATCAACCTGTCTCATGCTTTGAAATGTCTTCATGTTATCTTCACCTTGTGTGGACCTTGTGTAATGTCTTCAGAAAATCCAAAAATACAAGTATATGCCTGTGGAATTCACTGCCACGGAGCGCAATGGAGGTAGAGATTGATAAATTTTTAATCTTGCAAGGAATTAAAGGATATGGGAAGAGTACCAGTAAGTCGCATTGAAATGCCCATCAGCCATGACTGAATGGCGGAGTGGACTCGATAGGTCGTGTGGCCTTATTTCCACTCCTATTTCATATGGTCTTATTGTCTTATATTACACCCAGTGCAATACAACCTGTCTACCTTGTCAGTTCTATTCTCAAAAAAAACTCAAATAGACTTGGTTCTTTTTCCCCAAAACCATGTTGACTCTGTCTAATCATATTATGATTTTTATTTTGTGCATTTGTTACCCTGTTCTTACTAACTGAATCTAACATTTTCCATCATTCTAATCTTCTCCACTTCTGCAACTTTACTTGAGCTGTCTATACTTCTGACTCTGGTCTTTAGTACACCTCAAATTCCTGTACTTTCTGCTGTTCAAGTTTTATACTCTGGAATTTCATTCTTTAACCTTGCTGCCACTTCAGCTGATGTTTCACTTTTAAGATCCTACTTTGATCAACTCTTCTAATGACACCTTTTTGGGATATTTTATCTGTTTACATTCATATATTTTTCCATGTTCAAAGGTGTCAAGTGAATAAAAGTTGTTGTTAATCCTGTCCCTATGCTAGTCACGTAGCTGTTCTGTAGTGTTGTATTACATAATAGCTCTGAAAGAGCTAATGTTGGAGATTGCGTTAAACGCCACCTGATCTGATATCGTCATACAGTTTTAGGTGGAGAATGAGGAGACCAGCTTGAGATCAAGAATGCAAAAACACATGGCACTGTGGAAAATTAACTGGGAATTTTGTCAGTGCCTTGATGAACATTCCTCCTTCAAGCAATGCCAAAAAAATTAATTGGTCATTTATTGCTATTTTTAGATGTTGTACCTGTCTAAACAGTAAATGTCACTGTGTAGTGATTACTTGAGTTGCTTCTGTTAAAATAAGGTATGATTTAAAAGGTAAATGTATCTGTCTCCTTCCTTTAAAAAAAAGAGCTTAGCCCTTCTGAATAATCTTGTAACATCAAAGGTTGTCCAATTTTACACAATTAATCAAACCTTACAAATTATGTTGCTTCAGCAAAATTTCTGCCATTATCACAAGTATGTATTTATTCTTTTAATCACTTTTAAAATGATGGGAACTGCACGTTTGGGGTAGCACAGTGACTCACTGGTTAGCACTGCTGCCTCACAGTGCCAGGGACCTGGATTTGATTCCAGCCTCAGGTAACTGTGTGGAGTTTGCACATTCTCCCGTGTCTGCGTGGGTTTATTCTGGGTACTCTGGGTTTCTCCCACAGTCCAAAGATGTGCAGGTTGGGAGAATTCGCCATACTAATTTGCCCATAGTGTTCAGGGATGTGTAAGTTTGGTGCCTTAGTCAGGGAAATGCAGAATAATAGGGGAGGGGAATGGGTCTTGGTGAGTTACTCTTCGGAGGGTTAGTGTGGACTTGCTAGGCTAAATGGCCTATTTCCACACTTATAGGGATTCAATTAACTGTCGAAAGGCTGTTTCACACATACATTTCTCCATGGCAGATTGGAAAGAGTTCTGAGAAATTTGGATAAATGATTTATAGCCTCTGTTGGAGATGACAAAGATTTGCTTAAGAATGACAAATTCCATTTTGGCTGGAATGCTTTTTCCTTTTGCCATGCATTTACTTCCAGTTTCTGTCTTTTCCTCCACAAGTTTTTAACCCCTGCATACATTTTACCAACATTTCCATTAATACTGTTCTTTGTGTTAAACTGACTTGCTGCGTTCTCCTGCATTTTACAGGAAAGGTTTCGTGAAAAATAGAAAGGGTTTTGGCCTCCTAGTGCTCTGCACTTGAATTTAAATACCAAGACCACTTAGAACAAAAATTGCTCTCCTGTTGGCCACTTACATTGTTGAAATAAATGCCTCTGATGCACAGAATATGCACATTATTAATAAGCATGAGTTTGAAGATTACTAATTATCTAGGGGGACATTTTATCTTGCAGGCAGCAACATCTTAAAGTCCATTGAGTGACAACATAAATACAGTCGTAAGTGTCTACTCTATGAGTTCATCACTATGATATTCAGATGATTCTTTAAAAACCCAGATACTCAGGACTTCCTCTCTGGAATATTAAATGTTGGATTTTAGTACAAACTAAATATACATTTGATAAGATTACAATTTGAAGTTGAATAAACACCAGATATAAAAAGAGTCTTCTTGCTTCAAAGTTAATTCAATTCTGCTTTGCAAATAATTGAAAATTAGGATAACTGTTCATGAAAAAGTGAATATATAAATAATTGAGTGACAGCCAGTTATGGAGACATGAGAATTGGTCTAACATTGATGGACTGGACAAAAAAATGTGTCGGGTAAGCAAGACTGATCAATGACAGGCCTTCAGATGGTAAAGGTTCACGTAAAAACCAAGCATATTCTCAGAGTTACAAAAAACAAAGAATTGCTAATGCTTGAAACCTGAAACAAAAATGGTAATAGTTGGAGAAACTCAGCAGGTCCGGCAGTACCTGAGAAAAGAAAGCAAAGTCAACATTTCAGGTCCAGTGACCCTTCTTCAGAAATGGCAGAGTTTCCTGGATAATAAAGGAAATAGAAGTTAAAATAAGCAAGAAAATCTTTATGACAAATACCAGACACAAATACCAGAATATGGCAAGAAATTGAATAGGGATGTAATAATGGCAAATGGAAACTAGGAGAAAAAAATGGCAAGATATAAATGGAAATTCAAAAATCTATAGAAACATTTGAAAAAAGGGTGTTAGTTAAAAGGAATGATGGGGCCAATTAATGACCAAAGGGAAATTTTCTTGTGGAGGCAGTGATCATAGCTGTGGTCTGCTTGGCTACTTTGATCCTGTATTTACAAAATGAAAGGATGAATTTGATGTCACAGTCAATGATGAGGCTGGATAAAAATTTGCATTAAAGGAGGTTCCCAGTAGTTTGGTATTAGATTTGTTAATAAGTCATCCAATCAAAATGGAATGCATTCTAAATGGCTGAAGAAAGCTCGGGTGCGGATGCCAAATGCTGTCTGTACAACTTTTCAATCTTCCTTGAACATTGGAGAGGTGCCAGTGGGCTAGAACGTTGCAACCGTGTGCAAGAAGAAAGAGAGAGAGAGAGAGAATACACCTAGTGAACAGGCTAATTAATCTCCTAACAGGATGGGAAAAATACAATAAACCATAATCAAGATCAAGATTAGCTCCGTCTTGGAACCTGACTTAGAGTCTGTTTGCACCATGGCCAATGATTTTTCTGTGTCTGTGAAAGTAACAATGGCATACGAGTATTGTACCTTTTAGATGTGACTGAAAGATACCTGGTAACATTAGATATAGCCAGTCAGTAGGTCAGTGCTACATTAAGTGCAATATAGATTTTATGTTTAAGTCTCTAATTTCATCCGGTTTTGATGTAGTACGTGGAGAGAATTTTTATCCAGCTAGCACCCCATGCCATGAATAATACACAGTAAATAGTGGATTACACATTGTCTAGTTGTGGTTCTTTTAAATTATGTAATTATAATGACAAGCATTTAAGCTTTGAGTAGTCGTGGTAGAGATTTCTTCTTAACCTTCCCGTATTTGTCTTGTTTCACTATGGTTACAATTTTATCCCCATACCAGAAAAATGTTCAACACCTCCTCATCTATTTCTGTAAACTATTTTTTAAAAATAAAACCAGGAACCTTTATATTGATATGTTTATCACACGCGTTATTGAGTATTTGTAATTTATCATGAATGATCTTTACTGTCGCTTCAATTCTCAAGGTGTCTTATGGACTACCAGACTAGCTTTCATATGATTCAGAACCAAGCCCATTATTGAACAAATTTACAATCAGTCAAAAATGAATTGGTCGACATGTCTCAACAGAGAAGCCCTATAGCTTCACGCTGATTAATTGCAGTAAAACAAATTTATTTTCAGTAGATTTTAATTTAATTTTATCAGTGCATCAGGGGAATGAAGTGAAATTAATTTAATGCCACTGTATTCAAACATAGACGACGCTGATTTCAGGTCACTGGTTAGGAGGTACAGGTAATTTAAAATTATTTGTCATAATTAAAATTATATGTTTTTTCAGTGTTACTGCAAGAGTTGTCAAAATTAATAACCCTGCTTTTCAAGATGCTTTGGACCCAGGAGTGTAATTTACAGTGTGAACGCTCAGCAGGTGGACAGTGGATAGTGCATGTGTTACACCCTCCTTCAGGAGTCAGCGTGGGTCCTGTGCCATTTTGTGACAAGACCTTGTTTATATTAAATTCAGCGAGTTGTCAGCATAAAATGGGCAGATATCTGCTAAAGGATCGAATCTGGAAAGTCAGGTCTATTGTCGAATAGATATTTTAAAGAGGTGAGGTGCATCTGGAGTAAAATGAAGCACCAAAATTTCCATATTGCATACACCACAAAGGATACATCCCTAATAGCCTTTGAATTGAGTGGCTGCACCATTTCAGAGAGCAGATTAGAGTCAACCACATTGTTGTAGATCTAGAGTCGCATGTAGACCTGACAAGAATGGCATATTTCCATCTCGAAGTGAACCAGATGGGTTTTTAGGACGATTGGTCCTAAAGCTGACAATGCATAGTTGTTATTAGGAAAGCTTTCAAACTTTGTTGAATACAAGTTTCAACATCTGCCATGGCAGATTTGAACATACATCCCCAGGTCTGGAGTTCTGATCCAATAATATCACCTCTATACCACCATCAAGACTTTAAGTCTTAAATAACAACAACCAACTTTAAAAACTGCATACACATTACTGACTGCAGTGGATGGTCTTTGCAATAGACACTTAAATAGAAACTTTAACAGCCACATTAGGGAGATTTAAACAATCCTTGGATGATGATGGGATAGTGTAGGGGGACAAGCTGAGAATTTTTCACAGGTCAGTGCAACATTGAGGGCCAAAGGGCCTGTTCTACGCTGTATTATTCTATGTTCTATGTTCTAAATCGATTCACTCCCTAAATCAACAAGCAAAGATCAGAATGGGGAACCAAAAATATTGATGCTGTGAACAAAGTTGAGAATGATGATGGAATCTGACAATAATTTACATATATTCATGACCTCCTGTGAATTTGCAGTGAGTCCTCTGCCTGCCTGAACCAATATTCACCAAAAATTGGAATAGATAACTTGGCTATTCACCCTATCTAGGAGAAAGTGAGGTCTGCAGATGCTGGAGATCAGAGCTGAAAATGTGATGCTGGAAAAGCGCAGCAGGTCAGGCAGCATCCAAGGAACAGGAGAATCGACGTTTCGGGCATAAGCCTTTCTTCAGGATTCCTGAAGAAGGGCTTATGCCCGAAACGTCGAATCTCCTGTTCCTTGGATGCTGCCTGACCTGCTGCGCTTTCCCAGCAACACATTTTCAGCTATTCACCCTATCTATGTCCCTAATGATTTTATAAACCTCTATAAGGCTGGACCTCAACCTCCAACACCACTGGGAAAAAAAGCCCCAGCTTATTCAGTCTCTCTCTATAACTCAAACTCAGTAGTCCCAGCAACATCTTTGTATATCACTTCTGCACCCTCTCACGTTTAACAGCATCCTTGCAATAGATGGATCACCTGAATTGTAAGCTGTAACTTCTTTAACTTAAACAAAAGCTTTCGGAGTAACTGTTCCCTAATGCATTCTCTTTGGTAATGCTTTGACCAATCATAATCCATTTGCCAGCCTCCTGTTTTTCATGTAATATAGTAAGAAAGTTATTATTCTTCCATCTGCTCTGAGATAAGCCACAAAGCATCAATAGATTGTCTCTTTCTCAGCAATAATCATATCTATGTCACTGGGGGATGGTACACAAAATCCAGGTTAGATAGGAGTCCATTGCATATGCTTAAATAATGTGCAAAGGCTTAAAATGGTTACCAGGATCTCTGTTCCAGAAGAAAATATGTTGTAATACTAAAAATAATGTTTGACTCTTGAGATTGCATTCTAAAAGCGGAAAGTATAAAGATGATTTGGACATAAGAAAAGGAGGAGGGATATTAAAGTTTGTTGATGCTACTGAATTGAGACATGGATGCAATGAGGGAAAATTCCAAAGATTGTTGAACGTATAAAATAGTAGGATGGGTGTATGCAATGCATGCAGAAATATGCTTCTTTAAAGAAAATGTATCCTAAATAACAAAATCTTTGACAGCATAGAGAAACAGAGAGATCTAAGTGTGATATAAGAAAAAATAGACTGGCTTTTATATCAGATAAACAAAGCTTTAAAATAAACATTAGCAAAATAGTTTTCTTAACAAAGTAAAGTGGCTTTTGTGTTTTATAGATGGAAGTCTTAAATAGTGAAAAAGCACTGACATAAAGTTGAAATCGAAGAAAGAAGGAAACAATAAATGTTCATGTCTCCAAAGATCTTTACAATAAATGTGGCATTGTGATAAATGCAGTCACTGTTGTGAAAAATGGAACAGAGCAGGCAATTTGCATAAAGCAGCCTCTCACAACCAGCAATGTGAAAATGACCAGTTATCTGTTTTTGCTAACAAATGAGACATAAATGTCACCATTACACTGTGTATAATTGCCTTATTCTTCTTCAAAGAGTGGTGTTTAATGTTTATCTGAGAGAGAAGACTGAGCCTTAGTTTGACATTTCATCAGAAAGACAGTACATCTGAAACTCAAGCATTCCCAAATACTGCACTGGGCTGGGACTTGAACTTTTAACCTCTGGTTCAGAGATGAGAATGTGAAACAATTAACTCAGCGACAGATAACATGAGGTCCTGGCAAAGTGACATCTTGTGCTTTGCATGTTGCTTTAAATGCTGATTTGCATATTTAAGTAGGTGCCCAGCGATTTCAGATTGGTATGCTACTCAGCTGTTTCCTGGCAAGTTCCAAGCTTTTGGCAAGCTGGCTAATAATGTAATAATAAGTAGTCCTTACAATTCATGGCGCACTGCCACCTAAAACAGGTGCATACAAGTCACCTCTTTTGATTCTGAAGTCTCAATTCTGCTCCAATTTCACCTTGAACAATACTATATTAGAATAGATGGAGACACAGTGATTTTTGTCAAGGTTCATTCCAAGTAACTCCATGACTCAGGAATCTGCTCTATGGGCTGCTCCCCAGGATGCACACCAAGACAACTATCAACTGCATCTAGAGGACTATCACCTTGGTGAAAGATGCTCTTTGGTCTGCCTGAAAATCTTCATGAGCAAGAAGCTGACCTTAACAGAGTATTGCAGACTGGCACATTCCAAGATTTAGCACTATGTGCTGAGTCATAGAGATTTACAGCATGGAAACAGACCCTTCATTCCAACCTGTCCATGCCGACCAGATATCCCAACCCAACCTATTCCCACCTTCCAGCACCTAGCCCATATCCCTCCAAACCCTTCCTATTCAAATACCCATCCAAATGCCTCTTAAATGTTGCAATTGTACCAGCCTCCACCACATCCTCTGGCAGCTCATTCCATACACATATCACCTTCTGCGTGAAAAAGTTGCCCCTTAGGTCTCACCCTAAACCTACACCCTCTAGTTCTGGACTCCCCGACCCCAGGAAAAAGACTTTGTATATTTACCCAATCCATGCCCCTCATAAATGTCTATAAGGTCACCCCTCAGCCTCCGACGCTCCAGAGAAAACAGCCCGAGCCTGTTCAGCCTCTTCCTATAGCTCAAATCCTCCAACCCTGGCAACATCTTTGTAAATCTTTTCTGAACCCTTTCAAGTTTCACAACAGCTTTCCGATAGGAAGGAGACAAGAATTGCATGCGATATTCCAACAGTGGCCTAACCAATGTCCTGTACAGCTGCAACATGACCTCCCAACTTCTGTACTCAATACTCTGACCAATATTGGAAAGCATACCAAACGCTTTCTTCACTATCCTATCTACCTGCAACTTCACTTTCAAGGAGCTATGAACCTGCACTCCAAGGTCTCTTTGTTCAGCAACACTCCCTAGGACCTTACCATTAAGTGTATATGTCCTGCTAAGATTTGCTTTCCCAAAATGCAGCACCTCGCATTTATTTGAATTCAACTCCATCTGCCACTTCTCAGCCCATTGACTCCATCTGGTCCAGATCCTGTTGTAATCTGAGGTAACCCTCTTCGCTGTCCACTACACCTCCAATTTTGGTGTCATCTGCAAACTTACTATCTGTACCTTTACGCTTGCATCCAAATCATTTATGTAAATGACAAAAAGTAGAGGGCCCAGCACCGGGCTGAGGGACACACTAAAGTTTGTGGCAGGTGCCACCGAAGCACAGTTGGGAAAAATCACCATCCAGGGTCTTCCTGCTGAAGTTAAATGGAGGTCTGTTCAGTTATTGGACCCTGTCAGTACCTCAAATGTAAATATACCTCTTGTATATGTAAGAAATGCCTTGAGTTTGGTTGTTCTCCCTATGTAAAGACTGTACAGAATTGGATGTATATAAGATATTTTATGAATAAAGCATATTTTTGAAATTATAAAAAGAACCATAACCTCAATATGTATCATATTTAAATCTGTTCTGTCGGAAGCTTCTATACACTTAAATTTTCACAATAAATCAAACAGTATCATTTCCAGTGTATATTTTATGTTTTTTAGTGGTCTGGAATTCATTTTGCCAAATGCATTTTCAGATTTATATCTTCTCAGCCTTTCAAATCATCTTTCAGATATTTTAATTTTGACAATTTCTTTAAACACCATTCAATATATAAAGATTTTATCTAACCTGTTATTTATTACTTTCGTAGCCAGCTAACTGAAGAAGAAATGTAAATCCAGATATAACTTCAAGCACAATGATATCAGCATTTACAGCCCATGGCATTTCATACGGCATAGTTCTTTTTCCTATATCTCCGGTTAAAATAAACTATGTCACTGATTTGACTATTGCTGCACACAGCTTATTTACATATGATAAGTCGACTCAATGTTTCTGTGTGTCAGAGATAACAACATGGAAAATATTAAAAAATTGAGAATTGAAGTCCAGACATCAGATTGACGTCTGAGTGTAGGAGCTCCAACACTTGTATGATTTTTCTTTCTTTCTTATTTACACCTGGTAATTAAGTGGCTTTACAGATGGGTTAAAATAATGGATTGTTAGATTTTATATAAAACAGAAAACATTTTGCACATCCATGATTCTAATCCCTCGCCCATTGGCAGCCATGCTGATACCTACCAAGATCCCAAAATTTACAGTTTTGTCCCAGTGTTCCATCTGTCAATCACTCTCTCTGCCTAAAAGAAAGTTCCTTGAAGCTTACCTCCATGTTCACGCTTTTGGTCATTTGTCTAATATCCCCTTCAGTAATTGGTGTCAAATTTATATAATAACTCTCCTTGAGACATTCTACAACACGGAAAGCACTTTATACATGTAGATAGTTGTTGCTGTTGAATGCATTGCAAGCACAGAAAGTAGACCAATTGGCCTTGAAATTTGACTGGGGATCTCCCCATCTCTGACTTTAATTTATGTGGAAGACCAGTGAACCCCCCAAGGAAACAGTATTCATGACCAATCAAATTGTTTCTCTTAAGATTCCGGTGGTCTGCTGGATGAGTTATAGTCGGATACTAGTGGAACTCCCATGGAATCTCAGGGGAGTTAACTCTATAACTATGAGGATCTATGAGACTGGAATCTGAGAAACCTACGGGAGACACTGTTGTTAGAGCACTGAAATGACAGGAGCTGCATGAATTAAATTTGTTTTAATATTTTAAAAATTCATAAGAGTTTTATAACTAATTTAATTGGTTTTGCTTGACTTTAAATTTATTAATACTTTAGCCACTGGGTAGGACTCAGGATGTCAGGCTGCTGAGGTTTAATAATCAGTATTAAAATGTATATTGATTACTTGAAATATTAACAAGAAACCTAATTCTAAGAATTGAAGCTTTAATTTCAAGGTAAATTACTTGGTTTAATCATAAAATAGTAGCTGTAAAGAAGGCAGTTCCTTGTTGCTCATTTAAGTAGAAATTGAATGCTGAGTATCACTGCCAATAATATAGACCTGGTCGAGCCTTGTGGTGCAGTGGTAGTTCCCTATCTCTGGGTCGCGAGGCCTGGGTTTAAGTTCCATCTGCACTAGAGGTATATTGTAACATAGCAAAACAGAGTGAATAAACACATCTATAGACCTGGTATCATATCAGCTGTCAGACTGATCTGTGGGTACATTGTTTGGCTGTAGAGTGATATGCTTCATTAAAAGATTTAAGGTCTACTCCAGTCCAAACAGTACAATTAGTGGTAAGATTAATAATATATATAAAGATAAAAGTGTGTTTCCTTACATCCCAGAAAAGTTCATATTGCACTTGCACACTTTGTGGAATTTCCTGCCAGTAAAAACACATGGCAATGTCTCAAATAGACACTTTAAATATGAGCAAATGGGGTGGAATGATGTCACTAGCAGTACTGGCAGGAGTACTGCAAATGTGCATTTAACACATGTATACTGAGATCTTTTTGGGGGATGTCAGCAGCCATTCGACAGGTAAAAATATAACTGGATAAAATAATTATCTAGTTAACTAGAGCACATCATGGATGAAAGGGTAGTGGTTTTCAGATGCAGTATGGCACACCGGAAACTGAGAGTAGGCATAAATGAGTCTTTTTCAGATTGGCAGGATGTAACAAGTGGTGTGCCACAAGGATAAGTGCTGGTACCTCTACTCCTTACAATTTATATAAAAGACCTAATTGAGGGCACATGTTGTATGATTGCCAAATTTGCTGATGACACAAAATTATGTGGGAAAGTCATTTGAGAAGACATCATAAGGAGGCTACCAAAAGTCATAGATTTGTTAGTCGGTGGGCAAAGATCTGGCCATGTGGCATGTGAAAAGCTGTGACATTGTTTATTTTGGCAGGTGAAATAAAAAGAAGCGAATCGCCTAACTAGTCAGAGACTGCAGAGCTCTGAGATGCAAAGGGATCTGGTAACTCTAGATCATGAATAACAAAAGGCTAATATGCAAATACATCGCGTAATTAGAAAAGGTAACAGAATGTTATCATGTACAGTAAAGAGAATTGAATATAAAAGTGATGGTTTTAGTTTCAGTTATAGAGAGCACTGGTGAGTACTGCATGCAGTATTAGTCAGCTTATTTAAAGAAGGATGCAAGTGTATTTGAAGCAGTTCAGAAAAGGTTTACCAGACTAATGCCTGGAATACCAGCTGGGTTGTCTTTTGAGGAGTGATTGGGTAGATTAGTCATGTATCTGCTGGAATTTTGAACAGAAAGAAGTGACATGATTGAGCCTAAAAAGATCCTGTGGAGACATAGCAAGAAAAAATGGAAATATTTTGTCTCATGGAAGTAACTAGAACTAGGGCTCATTTAGTAAAAATAAGAAGTTTCAAATTTCAAACAGAGATTAGGTGGAGCTTTTTTTCACAGAGGTTTTGGAATTATCTTTCTGAAAGGGGTGGAGACACGGTCTGTGAATATTTTTTAAGGAGATGTAAGTAGTTCTTTTGTGAACAAGTGCATGAAAGATGGTCAGAGTTAGTAGGAATATAAAGATCAAATCAGACATGGTCAGCTCGTTGAACTAAATGATCTACGATTGGTGTACGCTCATATGAAAGATCAGTTTCTTTGCGTAATGTAGCAGAATTCACAGAACAGAAAACAAAAGGATTTGTTCTGTGGGATTTATCTTGAAGCTATACTGTTATGATGCTGTTGGTGTATCGTACTTTTACGAACGTATATAAATAGCTGAAGCCAGACTGGGATGCAGTTCAGATTTTCCCATTGAAAATACAGGAGAGAAAGATGTTCTTTTCCAGAGTGTAGAGACATTTCCTTCTGAAGAAAACTATGAAAACAATCTGTCAGGACGAGCCATTAATGGCTAAATACTGTTTTACTCGTGAACACGTTCTGGCAGCAGGTGAAGGATAAATTTGCTGATCTCCAATAGATTGCCAAGGTAAGTGTACTCAAATTTTGTTTAGCACAACAATGTTGCCTTAACAGAAATTCACTGCTTATATGGGGGAGAATCACAAATTTTTACACACGTGTAAGTATTTCTATATTTGAGAACAATATTCTTTATTCCTGCCATGCAAATGAATCTGCCCTTTGACACAAGAAGTATGATAAAGAATGTTAAACTTGTAACCAACATAACTACCCATTTTAACATACTCAAATAAGGTAGGTAACAACCTAAGAGATGGCTGAACTAAGTTCTTGTCGTCTTTTTCCAGGCGTATTTATAAAGCATATAAATTTATAACCATCTTTCCTATTGCCTTACTTTCCTTCTCTTAGCCTGCACATTGACAGAAACATACACCAGACAGAGATCCAACAGGATGTCAAAAGACCTAAGTTGTTCAGCACTCAATCACAGTTCCCTCAGGTCACATCTGACAAATAGGGCACAGCTATCAGAATAGTCCTAAGCCTGGGAACACCAGGACAAAATGCAACTACAGTAGCGCCTCGACTTATGAACATAATCCGTTCCGGGACCCGGTTCATGAACCGAAAAGTTCGCGAACTGAATCAATTTTTCCCATTGTTCGGATAGCATAAGAATGCTTGGATGGCTGTTCACAGCGCACGCGCCAAAGACAAACTGAATGAGATTACGCGGGGCCCGAGAGCTTTTGCGTTCAACAAGCGCGTAGCAAATCAGAACAATGAAACCACGTGGTTGCACACGGGCTTTTTGCGTTCGTATCTTCGTTCGTACCTTGAATTTCGTACGTATGTTGAAGCTAATTTTACATACAATCCTGTTCGTAAACCGATTTATACGTGAATGGGGTCGTTCATATGTCGAGGCGCTACTGTATTTGTTGAACAACTACTCACGTGAACAAAGGGGCACATACTTTATATGGATGCTGTGTGCCGGCAATGTTTTCAGTTTCCGAGATTATATCATAGGACAAAGCTCTCATATTTTTTTTTGTGATGAAATCTGTTAGGATGGAAGCTTGCATGAGTTAATGGGCATTCTGTACACCCAGTGCACAAGCTGTCATGCTAGCAGTGCATTTTTAAATTCATTCATAGGATGTGGACATCTCTGGCTAGACCAGCATTTATTGCCCATCCCTAATTACCCAGAGGACAGTTAAGAGTCAATCATATAGTTGGGGTCACAGGTAGGCTAGATCAGGTAAGATTCTGGATTAGTGGTGATGGAAGACCACAGCAGTTCAGGCAGCATCCATGGAGCAGCTGCCTGAACTGCTTGCTCTTCCAGCACCACTGATCCAAAATCTGGTTTCCAGTATCTGCAGTCATTGTGTTTACCTCATCAGATCAGGTAAGACTGGCACTTTCCTTCCCTAAAGGATATTAGTGAACTAGATGGGTTTTTCCGACAGATGGATTTTCCGTACAATAATATCAGATACTACAAACAATGAATTCACAGCAGATCATTATTTAAACTATCTGTTACACATTATCATTACAGATATAATACATCACAAACAATCCCTAGTTTTATACTTTATTAGAGCATAAATGCATCAAAAATAGTTTTCACAGTATTCCTCACAGTTTTTCAAAATCCACAGAAATATTAATTTTAAAAATTGTAATTTTTAGAAAGAAAATAACACAATGAACTAGTGAAGCAGAATCCTATTGGGGTCTGACTGATGTGGGCTATGGCAGGAATTGTGGGAAAATCATGTGAGAAATCCAGCAAGGCCTATCTCAAAGTCAAGATCAACTTGCTGCATTTTTCTGTATTTGCCAAGCAGTGAAACAAGTTGCCAATTAACAGGGTTTATGATGATTTCAGCTTCCAGCAGGCTACAACCAGCTGAGGAATGCAGAGATTTGTTGTGATATGGAGAAGGATAGTGACAGTGGAAAACTCAAGGTGTATGGCAGGTACGCAGAATCAGTATTGAAAGGCATGGTAATCTACGGGAGGAGAACAATATTAACAGTGATCACCATCACAAGGGAAACATAAAGGAGATTTAGAGGAGAAGTTCAATGTAGTGGGTCTCCAAATTGGGAGGATGGGTAACTTAAAAGAATATATGGAGGTTCAGAGGGGATACCTGATGGTTGAGTGAAGCCCAGTGCTGACATTGTCTACCGTAAACTGCATTCCTCACCATCACATGGTGTTCAATAGATGCAAATTGCAATTGAAAAGACGCAAGTGGAGTCAGTGTCAGTTTGAGGGGCAAATGCATGGTATCGACATCTGCTAGTGTATTGAAGAGGCAAATACATGACACGTGTGATTGAGAACTCCAGATACATTTCATTTGTAATCATTTCCTTGCACATAATCAATGCATGTGGAGTGAACTCGACCATTTGCCATTCTGGGAAGTGTAGGGACAGAGTATGTTCTCACCTTCTCAGCCAGGATTGAAAAGGGGTGTGAAAAGACATGCAATGGGTAGGTAAGAACATTGTGTGGTAAAATTTCACATAAATATAATAAATGAAATGTCAACTAAGAAATATTAGTCACATTATGAAATTTATGCATTTTTCTTTTGAGAAACTCTGTACCTCAGTTCTAAAATTGAGCTTTATTGAGTCAGGAGTTAATGAAAGAGAACTTTACCAATCAATTATAACGTCAAAGGTTGAATTGATTTTTTTAATATAATGTACATGTTTAAAAATTGAACATACAGAGATGGATAACAGTGATTAGTAAGTGGAAATGTATGAGGGCACATTTTGAGAAAGATTAATTTGGCTTATTAACAATAAATACCCATTATGTCCACAATCGTTTTTGATCTGGCCTCATGCTGATAACCATGGACCAGGACTCACTGTCCCGCAGTGTCAATCTGTTAATGGAACATTAGCAAGGATTTGCAATCTCTTTTTCCTGTCTTGGTCACGTGAAGCGGTTTCTGTACTTTTACTATAACCGTTTTGTGCTAAGTTTGTGTTATGAAATTATTTTCTGTCACTTTTGTACAATACTCTGTTTTGTTATAGTGAACTTAAGTGCAGCAATTAACATCTATATTCAAGGCCAATCAGGAATAGGCTATAAATGCTGGCCGAGCCAGTGCCATCCACATTCCATGAATGAACATTAAAAAAAATGTGACAGCAGCCTCAGGAAAACTTACTGTTTGTGAGTGCTTAGTCTTCAAAACATGTATTAGCATAATTGCAATCAAGATAATCAAGTTAATAGCAGAGTGGCTTAATCGCATCCCCACTGTTATGGCATTATATACCAGTGCACTAGTACACTAAAGCAATTACACTTCCGAATGCCATTTATGGTTTTCCAGATATGTTTTGCTTGACATAATATATACCAAAGATAGTTAGGTTCCATCTGAAGAAATTTATTTACATCACAAACTATTTACAAGGTTACAATATCACAGACTTACACTTATGATTGTGTGTTTTACTGATGTAAACTGTACATTGCACACACACAGCTCACTGACTACACTGAATCCATTACACAGAGCATGACTCAAAGCAAGGAGGATACTTTTATATCAGAATGTAATATGTTCTGATTTCATGCAACTATCTAAAGGTACAGGCTTGTCTAGTTTAGAATCTCTACCGTAAAACAACACTTTCTGGAAGACGCTTTTTTTAAAAAGATTATTTTTTTCCCTAAAAGTAGATGTTTCAATGATGAGCAGCTAATGTGTACCCACCGGAATTGATGGATCCTGATTGTCTAAATGTTGAAGCCTCTGTCACAGAAGTAATTCAGGTTTCGTATCACAAGAAACCTCCTACATAATATTCAATGTGGAAAAATATGACAAAATGTACTTGGAATCAAAAACGTAGGTGCATAATAAACAGATATTGTTTGGAATAGTAATAAAATGCTGCCTTTACAGCAAAGCAATCATTAACATTTCCTTAAACCAAATATCTTCTTTCTTACAGACTACTAGCAGAACTGAAACTGTCTTGCATTTGAGTATTGACTTCTCTCTGAAGCATACAGTCAACTTCAGCCAATTATCAAAAAGGCTAATCAAATACTGGAATGACCATCTACTCTTTCTGACCGCAGGTTATAACTATTTTCATATTTTTTATTACTGGTAATGCCACTTGTGAAAATGGTGCAAGGTTTCTAATTGTTAATGCCCCCGATTAGGTGAAGATGATAGGCCCTAAAATTAAATCACATTCTTTATCTCTCTGCCCAGTTTTAAAGTGCGACAAGTTCTGAACAGAATTTACATGGGAAAGGAAACTGTGGCAATAAGCAAGCAGGAATTTCACTTGTATATTATAATACAGTTTAAAGGTATTTTAATTCAGAGCACAATCAAATTTCTGATATCCATGCCAGAACATGATGTTTATTCATTGGTATTTAAGTTTGCTAGGTTGATGTCTTAAAAGTAGATCATCAGTATTTTATATGACCACAGCCTTTTATCCAATTAGTTTATGGAAGGTGCAAGAGAATATGCTCCTAAAATGAAACAAGACCTGTGGATGCTGAAGATCTGAAACAAAACTGGAAATTGCTGAAGAAACTCAGCAGGTCTGGCAGCATCTGTGGAGAGAAAGCAGAGTTAATGTTTCAAGTCCAGTGACCATTCTTCAGAACAGTTTTCAAAATGTTAGAAACTCAACATGTTTCACTCAACCTTCTCTCCACAGATGCCACCTAATCTGCTGAGTTCCTTCAGCAATTTCTGTTTTTGTTTCCGATCTTCAGTATCCTCAGTCCCCTGTTACATTTTAGAAGAATACTAACATTAGCTTGACTATTTATTTTGTGTTTTTTTTTATTTTCAAACATTTTAGACTATAGTTAATGGCATTGGCATTTTTAGTTGATACAATTTAGATTAATGCCATAGATATCCACACTGTAGGGATTCAATGATTCTGTAATATCATCCTTAGGCTATTTGGAGGAAAGGAAGGATCAATGAATGAGGGAAAGAATATGCATTCACTCAAAAGATTATAGTTTTCACCCATTAATAGCTTTTAATACCAAACGTACAGCAAAATGAACTTACCTAGATTTGCCCAATGAAAAATCTATCCAATGCCAGGAGTTGGAGTAATTGAGCCTTCTTATAATGTTGGATGAATGCACATTTTGCTGAGATTTACTGCCAACAATCCTTCCTTTTGGTAATGAGTTACTGATATCAAAGTGGGGGAAGAATGTATACATCATGTACTCACTGAAGATAGGGGTCTTGATTATAAGGTTTTGAAGATAAAGTCTTCATTAAATTTTCTTTAGTACTTGTTATTATAATAATAATTATTAAAATTACTTGAGTATATCTAAGATACATGGTTGTGTCTCGTGAGATATCAGGCTTAGCTTGAAAATGAGTGGTCACTTTAGCTACATGCCATTAACACTAAGAAGTCACTAAAGCACCATCCACATTCTGGAGGACATACAGAACTTGCACTTAAAAACCTCTTAGAGCAATGGTTAGTTCCTTTTCGGAACAATGCTTTATATCTGATGGGTGGGATGATTATCTTCTGACGCTAGTTAGCTTTTCCAGGTACTGACTGCCTTACACAACAAGCACCATTGTAAATTTTGCCATTATCACTCCAGATAATGTTCAGCATTTGGCCACAGAACTTCAGACCTTTTATTCCATATCACTAAATAATTGCGTAATGTACTTTAATGATGAGTTAATGTCCATATTTGCAGGTGGATTTCTCCCTTTTCTCAGGACTATGTGTTGCTTGTCTGTGCTGGTGGTGTCTTGAGTTCCAAACAGTGCTACCACTGACCATGAAGAATTTTTAAAAACTATTACTGAAGAAGCATATATAAAACTTTGCTTTGAAATGATGCACTGTAGGGATTCTATGATTCTACTACAGTGAAACAGATAGACATTTCTGATAATCCTGCAATGCATTATTGGGTAGTCTAAATAACATGATATCCAAAGGACCACTCCATGTCTGTATTTACTTTTGCATCCTGGGACTTCTCAAATGCTTGTTGAAGCAATTGAAGACTCTGCCAGCAATTCTACAGCTGGCACAAATGAGTCTGTGACCAACATCCGTATAGTGCCAATAGCTGAATTTTCAAAATTGCAGACTACTATAGATCTTGTTGCACCTCCATGGGCACATGCAGCAGATGTGCCACTCAGAGGTGCATGGATGTTGACTGTTGTAGTTGTTACCTATGTGAATGGTGCACTGTAGTATCAAACAGTCACTTTCTCATTTTTCACACTGTAGATTTCAGTTTAAATATCCAAAAATGATGTTGCCTGGCCCTGCACCATTCCCCCTTCCAGTATTTTCTGCTAGAGATTTGAGACCTTTTATAAGTCAGAAAAATGTGCACCTGCAATTTAAATATAGCAGTAGAAGCTCAAGGCTGCAATATTCAGTTGGAGCCTGAAAGGGAGCTGGTTTGGGTGCTGTGGTTGGATATAAAAAAGTGAAACCTTTCTTCATGTCCTGCTGAATTAAATGGCAGCATGGACTGGTTGTCAGCACAACATCCAGTCAGATTGACAGACTGTTGGAAGGGAAGTAGCCAGAGAGAGGATGTCAGATAATTCAGCTGTTAGGATGAGGGAGGGGGTACTGCAATTTGTTTGGGGAGAGAAGTCATGTGACCTCATCTAAAGGAGAATCTGGCTTTTCTTCCTTTATTCTTTAATGAGATGTGGACCTCACTGTCAAGGCCAGAATTTGTTCTCAATCCCTAATTGCCCCTGAGCTGAGAGGCACTGCAGCGGGCAATTAAGGGTCACATAACTAAGTCTCAAGTCACATGTAGACCAGTTGTAGATAAAGATGACAGATTTCCTTCGCTTTCCTAAGGCATTAATGAATCAAATTGATTCTTACAACAATCAATGATAATTGTCATGATCACCATTACAGATGCTAAGTTTATACTCCAAATTTATTAAATAATTCAAATATCATCATGAGATTTAAACCCATGCACCCAGGTGACTATATCACTATACCACCATGAATCCAACAACATGAATGGCTGATCCAAGTATTATTGGAGGAAGAGTCAGAATTCATAGTGTAAGCATTAAGGTTCAGAATTCATACATTACTAAAATACAGAGTCAATTTCTATCTGGGAGAAAGTGAGGACTGCAGATGCTGGAGATCAGAGCTGAAAATATATTGCTGGAAAAGTGCAGCAGGTCAGACAGCATCTAAGGAGCAAGAGAATCGCGTTTCGGCCTTAAGCCCTTCTTCAATTTCTATCTGCCCATCCACACTCAAGTTCCCCATTATAACCCTGTCTCCCTCACCCTTCCACCCAATCCCATTATTGAGGATTAAACTCTTCCCCCAAAGTCTGAATTTCATGATTTCTCAATGAATGGCTCCTATTTGGAAGAGTTATTAACAGTAAATCCATATACATTGTTATAGAAAAGTTGATACAAGTTAACAGGGGAATGCAGATCTCACATACCTCTGATACAGACAAATTCATAAACTGGATTAGATTGAGTTCAAAGAAAAGTGATTTGGATCATTCCAGACCAATGAAATGCAAGTTATGAAAAGAAACTCAAAGAACTGAACTTGCTTTCTTGGAACAGAGATAGTTCAGGAGCAATAGGAGATAGCTGTTCAGAATAAGAGACTTGGATGAAATGGATGGAAACTGAAATAAGTCCACAGGGGCTGGTATCCCATCACCAAGTCTCCCTTTATTTACAAGTGGAGAGTTCTTGACAGTGATCCACCTCCTTCAGAGCCAGCTCTCAGAGGATGCCTGAAACTCCTTTTTTAGTGTCACCCAGGGCTTCCTGATTGAACCAGATTAACAGCCCAAATGAGGAAACTCATATTCTATGAGGCAGGATCACCAGACCTGAAATGTTAACTTTGAATTCTTTTCATTGATGCTGTCAGACCTGCTGAGTTTTTCCAGTAGCATCTGTTTTTGTTTCATATTCTATGAGGTCCACCTGACTGATCTCATTACAATCACTCCAGAAAAATGTCAGACCTATGTGGACTGAGTACAGAAGAATATAAAATGAGCAAAGTTCAAGGGAGGCTTGAGATTTGCTACATCAAATAACTCCCTCAATAGGGAAATAATAAATATCTGCTTAAGAACTGATTTAGATGGGAACAGAGAGAGATTATTAAGTACTCTGAGGATCATGATGAATCATGTAATTTTAGACACTGAATGCTTTTGCTGTAGACCTCAATTGCTCACTGTGGTTTCAGTGAGTCAGGCATAAACTTCGTGGACGTTTACTTTATTGGAAGGTTTAACTGGTTGATCACTTTCCTGAGTCAATGGAGTAGGGAATATTTTGCCTTGATTTATTTTCAGTAATGTACAGATCACAAATCATTTACCGATAATCTAATTTCAGAAACCCTTCAGAAGAAAAAAAGAAGAAATTGCTTTGGTGGAATCACACAGAAAAATTCAACACCATCAACACCAGCAACACCAGCATGGAGTTGTACAACATCTCACAGACCATGAAAAATCAGACACATTTAATAATCCCAGACGCAGCCCACTGCATCATTATCATTATGTATGCCTCAGCTACCTTTCTGTCATTGAGTGGGAATATACTTGTTATTTGGGTGCTGACCATGGGCTGCAGAACCAGAACAGATATCACAGTGTTTCTCATCAACCTCGCTGTGGCTGACCTGACAATGGCCATTTTTTGTATACCTCTCACATTTACAGAGGTCCTCCTTCAAAGGTGGCTCTTTGGAGAATTTCTCTGCCCTCTTGTGCGTTTTGCTCAGGTAAGTGTTTTACCCTAAAATATTAAACATTACTTGATTATGTTATAAGTTTTATGGAACTTATCCAAAGCAGTGCAGTATACAATATACATCTTCATGAAAATGTCACAAACAATCTTTCCTTTCTGGAAATGACAGAAGCAGAAGACTTGTGTGTCATTTTTGCCATGATGTCATCAAATATAAGTACAATATTGACTGTGTCACCCAATTGTTTTTCTAAATAACAAAGTAGTAGTTGTTAACATTTATCACCATTTGGAACCTTGGTAGACTAATGGTCCAGTTCCAGTGACAAATAAGCAAGGTCTCTGCTGTAGCTCATTAATATCCAGTAATGAAAGGGTCACTTGAAAAATTCACAATAATTTTTGGATTAATCTGAATTTTTTGAATGAATAAAGTAAACATCCAAAACTATAAAAGCAATCAAACCCAACAAAATCCTTAAATCTGAAGAACCCCACAATTGGAGTTTATTTGATTGCTCGCTGCAATTAAACAATGATAAATACCACATCAACAAATGTACAGGTGATGTAAGGAGAAACAAGGAAGAGATGGAAGATGGGGATAGAAATCAGAAACTAAATTGGGAGCAATGGGAAGTTGAGATTTGTGAGTGAGTAGCAACATCCCACATTTTATATGAGTTTGAGAAGTGTACTGTTGTTCTCAGCTCCACATTCAGGTATGTATATCTTGTAAACTTACCTTGAAATGGGCGGATAGTTCCAAAATTTGGTTTCCCTGAGTACATTAGCTGATGTTGCCATTTGCCTTAAAATTAACTAGCCTTGCAGTGGGCTCTCATAGACCTCTTATTTCTTCTACAAAGTGACTAATCCTGTTTTAGATATGGGTGCTGTTGAATCATTTTTATTCCTTTGTCAGTATGGTGTGCTGCACAATTCCAATGAGAAATGTATACCTACTTCTTACTTACCATCATGGGGACAGAATAGGCCAGTATGCACTTGAGAAATAGGAACCGTATTGCCAAATTTATAGGCCTCTGCATTTCTGGGAGAGAAAACATGAATTTTTGGGGATAAAAAGGTATTTTTCTGTATAGTTTATTGAAACATCAAGAAAGTTTGCATTATACAAGTTAGAGCCCTCTAAATTCACATGTTATTCCAACTTTATCCCTGTCAGGATTTTGTAATTTCATCCAGTGAACACATAATATTGGCTGTAACTGTAATTAAATTAATTCTGTTTCCAAACACTGCAATACACAGAAACTCCTTCTAACCAGTACTTCATGTTTTGGGCTGCTTTTAAAATCCCATTTCCAGCTGAGCTCTATCACTTGCTATTAACCCCTTTTGCAGAATACATTTCAATTGATCATTTGAAAGTTAACAGAAAAATAACAGGTTGCCTGCACTTAACATAATGTGTGAAACTAAGTGACCATAGAGCATTTTCAGCATTAAGAACAGACACAAATAGATTTGTTTTTACATAAAAAGAATACACCAGTTTTTTTTTCATTTGCATTCCTTGTAGGAGAATCTAGAACTAGAGGACATAGTTTCCAAAAGTTTCTACTTAAGATAAAGATGAAGAAAAATTCTTTTTCTTATAGAATTGGTAATCTTTGGAATTCTTTGCCACAGAGAGCAGCAGAGGATAGGTCATTGAATATATTCAAAGCTGAATTAGATAAATGTTTTATAGATACAAGAGTAGAGACTAATGGGTTAGGGGTACAGGAAGACGGATTGAGGCCACAAACAGATAAGACATAGTTTTACTGAGTGTCACAGTAAACTGCAGGTGGCCAAATGGCCTATTCCTGCTCCTTTTCTTTCTGTTCTGATGCTCTTAAAACATGCATAACAATCATATTCTTCCCTATATAATTTGCACTGCCTCCATTTCCCATCACTTCTGTTTTCTACACATTTCCTCCCTCAGTGAAACGGACATTTGAGTACTAATCACAGTATCAGATTCCAGCATCAATTTGAGCTGGCCAAAAGTGACACCTATTGTCTTTAACTTTTTCACAGTTATTTGTGCATTCTGGGAGTCTGCAATGCAATGACATGGAAATGAATTTGGGGAAACAAAAATTATTTCAAGAAGAAATTGATAAAAAATATGAATCAGCTTCTCAAATGTAAAATGACATCACCTAGCATTAAAATTTTACTTTGTGAATACACTACAACAATCTGATTTGAGGATCATAAAGAAGTATTGTGCAGAAAATTAATGGTTGAAATAAGAACATTTAATTTGCAAACATTTATTGTGCATAGTTTGGTAGCTCACTGTCATGAAAACATTTACTTTATCACAGAACTATCCTGCTCTCCTGTCAAAATAAAATCCTTCAGGGCTGAATACCTCTCCTCCACTTTACAGTTTTCTATTCCCATTGCTCAAGTACTAAAGTTCTAATTCTTTAATTATGTGGATCTGTAATAACAATAATCACTGTATACGTGCATTATACATAATTTTCAAGGTTTTGTTTGAATGGACAACATAGGATTGTCACATGTAGCCTGGCTTTCACACAACATATGTAGTATGATTCACCCAAGTGGTTCACCAATGATTGACAATATCTCCCTTTATGAAGGAGAAGGAGGGTTTATTTTAAAAGATCCTCTGTTGACTACATTGAACTCAAGGAAGGGAATCAGTCTGCAGAAAATAACATTGAAAATAATTAAATATTATTTTGCAAATACCATGGCTAAAAGTAAGTTTGGCACTTGTCACAACTTGGACCCATCTAGTTTTTGAGTGACCATCCAGAAAGTTATCATATACAAATTGAACATCAACAGAGTTTCCAAAATATGTTTTCCCCACTTCCATCTGTCCCTCCTGATATAGATGGATTAATATTTGGGCCATTTTTGGATTTGATAAGTCCCCATCAGCAACAAATCTCATTCTGCAATCATACACAAAACGCAGACTTGAACTTGCAACAGTTAAGCAGTTACTCAATAAAGCTCAATGCAGGTTTGACAACAGCATAGCTCAAGATGATGAACACCATCTGTTCCAGTAAAATCTTCAGAAACGTGGAGAAAAGAACCTCGTTTAGCCTAAACGTGATTCCAGACCCAACGCATTGTGATTCTCAACTGCCCTCTGGCTTTGAAATGTAATGGGAACAGAAAATACCATGGTGATATTGCATTAGACTTGCAAAGTCTCATTCAATATCAAACATAGGTTAGTCTGTCAGGATCCAGAAGAGAAATGGCAGCCAGAGGTCAAAATATCTAAGTTTAACATTCCACAGTGTGGTTGGAACTTTGCTCTCAGAATTAAAAGACTAAATTTATGAAGAGTTAAAAGGAAACTGGAAAATTTACCTAGTTTGTATGAGAGGGGGAGTCTCCAGTGTTGCAATCAGTGTGAGGGGTTAGAAATGATTAAACTGAGAAAGCAAGACAATAAAAATAACTCTTTGGGAGATAAGAATTTTTTAAAACAGATTTTGGTGAATTGAATGCCTACTTAAAGGGCAATGTACATATGCCTGTGGTGCTTGTTTTCTGCAGTTATGCTAAAACTAAAGGGAGGGAGTCCTGGTCATGGTTTAAAATATAATTTGTCTACACATATAATGTTTAGTCAATAGTGTTTTTATCATTTTGTTATGGTAACATGTTCATATGTGAAATCTTGTGTATCATTCTTTCAGCTATTAATTAATTCAAATTTCTTTTTAAAAGTTATCAGTTTCCACAGGGACTATAGTTTTATCTAAGTACCAGTAACCTGTGTAACCTCGTAGCTGTCATATTGAAGCAGGAAGCTTTCATCTCAATGCCAGTCATTTTATATATTGATTTACTTAGTTTGTTGGTTTGCCTCAGCAGCACTAAAACACTAAAACTAGTACTCTGGATGCTGGCCAATCATTGAACAAGGCTACCAGGTTTATTAGTAATATAGCACACTGGCCATCATTGGTGTCTAACCCACTGAGGTGCACTATGAAGTCATAATGCAAGTGTGAATATATTCACATTTATAGACTGTATTAATTGAGTCAGTTATTCTATAACATATTAAAGCAGTCTTGTATATATGTACGGAGAGGTCTCACATGACAAGAGGACAAATTAGATATGGCAATCAGTATACCATTTACATGGCATTCCCAATTCTCTAGTTACTTATTTTAATGAAAAATAAATTTCGATTTTACAAACATCAGCCTTATTGAATGAAGTTCCAGATCAGGACTGGAGCACCACAGTATCTTTATATGTAGGAATCTGTTATTTCATTGTTAGAATTAATTGCAAACTTCTCTGAGCTTTGAAATTATCCATTTCTCTATTAGGTTCTCTCTGTGTCTGTCAGTATATACACCCTCATGATCATTGGAGTTGATCGTTATTATGCTGTTTGCCACCCTCTGAAATCTCGCATGGGTCGCTCCCGAAGTAAGATATTAATTGCTGTGATTTGGATGGTCTCATTCAGCATCGCATCTGTGCAGTTACTTGTGTCTAGGGTGAGTACAAACTGTGTGTGTGTTTGTGAAAATCATTCTACACATTTGCTAAATAAAGGGAATATATTCCTAAATATGGGAAGATTTATAATTCATGATACTTCCCAACAAGCATCTTGCTATTTTCCAGTCAGAGTCACAAACTTGCCATGAGACTTTGACAGAATGCACAAAGAATTTCAGGGTTTGCCTTTCTCAAAAGGTACATGAATGTATTTGCATTTGTGCTATTTCATTACAAAAGTACTGAATTAATAGCAGTGATGCAAAAAATGCAAAGATACTGCTGAAAATTAATACATAATCATGTAATATGTTACAAATAATAAACTAAACTGAATACATAGAAACCTGCTGGAGCTCTTGTGATGCAGTGGTAGCATCATTACCTCTGGATCATGCAATCCAGATTCAAGGCCCACCTCTTCCAGAGTGATTAGTAGTGTCTCTGAACATGAACGTATCTACATAACTGGAAATTGCTCCCAAGCTAGCTAAATATGTTTACTGAGTCAATAAAAAAGCTATAGAACTTCAATCTGTACTGGGTTTGTTGATTTCAGCCAAGACATACACAGACTATAATTAGATACAGCTACCTGATGGTTTCCGTGGGTGAGAATGAGCGCTAACACCTACTTGATTTTCAGAGACGTGAGCTGGAATCAGAATTGTCTGTGTGTGAACAGATTGCACCGAGTGGGTGTCCTTCTGTCTGGAGTTGTGTAATAAAATGATTCCTGATCACCAATTTTAATCCATAATGGTTGCTCTGAACAAACTGGTATGGCAATCATTGAATCTACTGGACTAAGGAGTTTACCAAACTACTGAATAATATCGATTAGGAGTAAGTGCGGACTGTAGATGCTGAAGATCAGAGTCAAAGAGGGTGGCGCTGGAAAAGCACAGCCAGTCAGGCAGCATCCAAGGAGCAAGAGAGTCGACGTTTCGAGCATAAGCTCTTCATCAGGATGCTGAATAATATCGCAGATGATGTTTGCAAAGTTAAAGGCATGTGATTAAAGGGACAGTGAAAGGTGAAGAGTACAACATCAGTTAAGGAACAAAAAGGAAAAACAGCTTTTTTTTATTTTTAAAGGAATATACAATGTATGTGAAAGCACTGTTGGTACTAGAAATCTGAAATTAAAAAAAGCAGAAAATCCTGGACATACTCTACAGGCAAAAGAACACTGTGGAGCAAGAGAAACAAAGTTAATGGGCAGAAATTTCAGGTCCTGTCAGGGGTTGACATCTGAAGATAACAACACTAACCAGCATGTCTATTCCCTAGCTGCATCGCTTTAGCAGACATGAAACACAGCAGGGATCCCCAACCTGTAACAGTAAGCGATGCTTTATGGGTATAATTAAGGTAGATCGACTGGAACTTTACATCAGCCTCCAGTTTCCCAAAGCAGAAGGCAAACTGGGTCTAAAGCCCCTCCCTGTGTAGCCACAGGCTTCCATGTAGTGACACTCCCATGCCTCCATAAGAATAAAATGAAAAATCAATAAAATGCTATGATTGTGAAGTAGATTTTCAGAATATTTTATTGCATTCATGCGTGAAATATATTGCACAGTTAACATGTAGAATTAAAGAGAATAATATTGCCATATGAATAAAGAAATAGCTAGAGATCAGGGTATAAAGAGTAGAGTTAAGGAAAACCTTACTGAAATTTAAAGCAGAGAAGTGTGAAATGATGGAACTTCATTTAAAATGGGATGAGATGAGAGAAAGTTTAAAGGGAGTGCAGAAATAGAGAAACCTGGTGTATGCTATGTACTCTAATCCTTGACAGTGTCAGGACAGATTGGGAATTTTAAAAAAAACTTACATGGAATCCTTGTCTTTAATGGAAGCATAAAGAACACAAGCAAGGAGACTGTGCTAAATATCCTTAAAACACTGGTGCTGCCTCAGCTAGAGTATTCTGTTCATTTCCAGTTAGCCATTGGATGTTAAGGCCATATAGAATGGTTTCAGAGATGAGGGACTTCAGTTGCATGAAGACATTTCTCCTTCAACTGACCACAGAATAATAAGAAATAAGAATAGAACTAGTCAATCGAGTCAATTCCACCATTTGGTGAGATCATGGCCGATCTGATAATCTTCAATTCTACTTTCCTGCCTTTTCCCTATAACCTTTGATTCCCTTACTGATGAAAAATCTGTCTATCTCAGCCTTGAATATACTTAATGACTCAGCCTCTATAATCCTCTACAGTAAAGAATTCTGCAGATTCACCACTTTTCTAAGGGAAGACAATTCTCCTCATCTCTGTTCTAAAAAGGTGACCTCTTACTCTGAGGTTATGCCTTTTGGTCCTAGAATCTCCCACAAGGGTAAACAACCTCTCATTCCTAATGAAGGGGTCCCGCCCGAAACATCGATTTTCCTGCTCTTCAAATGCTGCCTGACCTGCTGTGCATTTTCAGCACCACTCTAATCTTGACTCCAACCTCTCAGCTGCAACCCTGTCAAGTCCCCTAAGAACATATTTAAATAAGGTCACCTCTCATTCTTCCAAACTCCAATGAGTACAGGCCCAAACTATGCAATCTCTTCTCATTAGAAAATACCTTCAAACTTGGGACCAATCTAGTGAACCTTCTCTGAACTACCTCCAATGTCAGTATATCTTCCTTTAGATAAGGGGACAAAAGTTATTCTCAGTGTTCTAGCTGTGGTCTAACTAAAGGCTGGTAAAGATTTAGATAGGCTTCCCTATTTTTAAACTCCAAGGGGACCTTGTGAGGGGAGGCAATGGCCAAGTGGTAATCCAGGAAATCAGGTTTGAATCCTGCCATGGCAGATAGTGGAATTTGAATTCTGTAAAAATCTCAAGTTAAGAGTCTAATGATGACCATGAATCCATTGTTGGGATAGACCTATCTGCTTCATGAATTCATTTTAAATAAGGAAACTGCCATCTTCATCTAGTCTGGCCTACATGTGACTCCAGTCCCACAGCAATACGGTTGAGCCAAACTTGCTCTCTGATGGGCAATGAATGCTATTCTAGCTAGTGATGCCCACATCCTCTTAAAGAATGAAAAAAAAATTGCCTTTGAAATAAAGGTCACGGTCCATTTGTCTTCCCAATTACCTGCTGAAATTGAATGCTGGCTTTTTGTGATCTTTGCATGAATCCCCTAAAAACCTCTGCAATATAGCTTTCTGCAGTCTGGCTCTTTTAAAAAAATATTTAGTTCTCTTTTCTGCCAATGTGCACATTTTTCCATATTATATTCTATCTGAATTTTGTTTTTGTGCACTCACCTAACCTGTTTGTATCACTCTGCAGACTTTTGAGTCAGCTTCACCACTTGGCATTTCCCTATTTCTGCAGACTTGGCAATAGTACACTCATTTCCCTCATCCAAATCATTCAGATATTTCAAATGGCAGCACAGTTTGGCCTAGCTCATCCATTCTGATCGCTTTTCTTTTCTTAGTTTGGTATTTCTTCAGAAGATTGGTCATGTAAGCTGCAGTGATGGCAATGGCTGAGGGCCCAGAGTGGTCTTTGGCGTGAGGTGGCTGGGTGTTGTACCAGATTGGGATTTTGATGATCTGCAGTGAGGTGGCTGATGAGCCTGAATGGTAGTCGGTGGCAAGGTGTCCGGCGAGCCAGGCTGGACTCTAGCAGTCGGCAGTGAGACAGCATCACGGGGATGTGTGTGCCAACTGTCGGGGAGAGATCAAGCCCAGTACAGAGGAGATCAAAACCTTATGGGGAGTGTGAGCCCTCGTGGGGAAGCCCAGTGTGGAGCATCTGCATACCCATGGCTAAAGAAGGACTGTAATTCTTTATTTATTCTACTTTATACTAGCAAGGACTGCAATGTTTAACTTTTATTTCATTATCTTTCTACTTTGTACCTAAGATTTTGTGCTTAGGTATCTTTGTACCTAAAATAGTGCAAGGAATGGCAACTTTATACACTTTTCACTGTACTCCTGTATCCCTATACTTGACTACACCCGACAATAAAACCTAATTTCAATCTAATTCTAATTCTAATAACTGTAAATAATTGTCTCCTAACACTGATTCCTGTGACATCCCATTAGTTGCAGGTTGACATACTGAAATCGCCCCATTGTTCCAACTCTCTGTCTTCCATTATTTAGCCAATCTTCTATCCATATTGATGTACTATCCCCAACATCACAAGGTCTTACCTTAAGTTGCCTTACAGACTATTCTTTATTGAACACCTTTTGAAAATCCAAATATATTGTGTCCACTGTTTTCTTTTTATTTATCCTGTTTGTCACCTCCTCAAAGTACTCTAATAAATTTGTCAGGTATGATTTTTCCTTCATAAAGCCATGTTAATTCTGTTTGATTGAATCTATCTATGATATTTCTAAATGCTATCTACTACATCCTTTACAATAGATTCTAACATTTTCCCAATGACTGATATTAAGCTAACAGGCCTAGAACTTTGTGTGCTTTTGTCTTGTACCCTTTTTAATAAGAGTTTCAATCCTCAATAAATTTTCCAACATCTAGCAATTATTGGAAGATTACTACCTCTGTATCCAGTATCCTTGTGGCTATTTTCTTTAAAATCCTAAGATGCATCCAATCAGGTCCAGGTTATTTATCAATCTTTAACTCCAACACTCTCTCTAGTACATTTTTTTTTGTGATAGCTAATGTATTTCTTGCCTCTCTTATGGGCCTTGATTATTTAGTATTATTGGAATGTTTATTGATATCTTCTACCAAAAAGACTGATGCAAGTATTTGTACAGTCCCTCTGCTTTTTTCTGGTGCCCAGTTCACTGTCCAATGGGCCAATGCTCAATTTGGCCTCTCTTTCTTTTTATATACTTGAAGAAACTCTTGTTGTCCACTTTAATATTACTTGCTAGTTTACACTCAAAGTTTATTTTCATTTTTGGTTTTTTTTTGTCGTGTTTCCTCATGCTTTGGCATACCACTAATCTTTGCCATGTTGACTGAATTTTCTTTCAATGTCATGTTATCATTAATGTCCTTGTTTAATCATGGTTGGTTTATCCCCTTTTAGAATCCTACTCTCTCACTGGGATATAACTTTGCTGACAGGTATGAAATAGTCTCTTATATATCTGCCATTGTTCATCAACTGTCTTTTCTGTGAAACTCATTTCTTAGTCCACACCAGCTAACTCTGCCTTCAATCCTTTATAATTACCCCTATTCATGTGTTTCTGACCCAACTCACACTTAAACTGACTGCTAAATTCAAGCATTTTATCTTCGCTTTTACCTAGGGGATCCTTTATTCTGAGATCATTACTAAGCCTGCCTCATTACACATTACTAAATTCAAAATAGTCTGATCCCTGAGCAAGCTGTCCTGAGTAAACTCTATGAATTCATCTTCATGGCTGACATTTCTAAAGTGAGTTTCCCAATTTACATGACAATTAAGCTTACCTATGATTCATGTACAATCTTTTTTGCATTCTCTCATTATCTCCTGATATTCACTTTCTTACAGTATAATGTAACTACTGTTGGTGGGCCTATATGTTACGTCTACCAGTGTTTTATTCCCCTTCCTTTTTCTTTTTCTGCATGTGGATTCTACATCTGCCAATCCAAGATAATTTTGTGCTAGCACACTTATTCCATCTCGTACCATCAAAGCTACCGATCGCTCTTTCCTTCCTGCCTTGTTTTATAAAGTCACACCTTTGAATATTTAGATCCTAGCTGTGACTTCCTTATAACTATATCTCAGCAATAGCTATAAGATGATGACTATTAACATCTATCTGTGTAATCAATTAATTTACTTATTCCCAACTAAATTGTACGTTTAAGGAAAGAACCCATCATTTTGCTTTTATGTCATTTACTGTCCTTTTGAAATGATATATTGCTGAATCTCTGTTTGTCCCACACTGAGTATTGTTATCCAAATAGCTGCTCTGCATTGCTGCCAAATTTGTTTTGCTTTAGTAAGCCTATGCTTCCCCTGTCCAAAAACCTCACTTCTCCAATTAGTTTAAAACCGTCTCTACAGAGTGAGGTATTCAATTCACCAGGACACTGCTTTGAGCAGAATTCAAGTGAAGCCTATTCCAGCCAAAGAACTGCCTTTTACCCAGTACTGGTGTTGGTGCTGCATTAACTGAACCCTATTTCACCCACAATAATCCTTGCTTTTTACACAACATTGTAAATAACTTGAAAAGAACACCAATATCAATATTTTACTTGGTAAGCTATTCTTAAGAAATAAGAGAAAAAGAAGTCTAGAATGCAAACACAAACCAAAGACATTACTTTCCCTTTAAAGACTAGAAATATTCACTAATCTTACTCACCAATCTGCTGCTTCTCTTCACTGACGTCATATTGTGTTCATGACATTGCTCTGCCGCAGGTCTTAGTACAGGTCAGCCTTTCAATCCCCTGCCTTATCTCTTTTCCTGTTTACCTCTCACTCTGGAGACTTTCCTTATAGCAGTAAAGCTTACTTGAAACACCTCTTCTCCACTCTGAGCCAAATTCCCAGATATATTCACAGCCTGTGTCTCACTCACGTTGTCTCCAGTCACACTGACCATCCACCCTTACTGACTATGTCATGTAAAAGTTTCTTTCTAACATGGAGCTGCTCTTAGCTATAGCAACATAGAAACATTGAAAATAGGAACAGGAGTAGGCAATTTAAGCTTCAAGCCTGCTCCACCATCCGATATGATTATGGGTGATCATCCAACTCAGTCCCCTGTCCCACTTTCCCCCTTTACCCTTTGATTCCTTTAGACCTAAGAATTATATCTAACTCTTCTTGGAAACAATCATTGTTTGGCATCAACTCTTTTCTGTGGCAGAGAATTCCATAAGTTCATTACTCTATGGGTAAAGAAATTTGCCCTCATCTTCGTCCTCATTGGTCTACCCTGTATCATTAGACTATGACCCCTAGTTCTGGATTCCCTGAACATCAGAAACATCCTTCCTGTGTTTACTCTGCTAATCCTGTTGGCATTTTATAGGTTTCAATGAGATTCGCCATCACCCTCCACATTCTCCTCAACTCAACTATGTATAGCCCCAACTGATTCAGAAATAAGCATCTCATTTAGGACTGGAGATAGTTACAAGGAGTTGCTCAAAATCAAGAATGGTTTTGATAATCAGGAGAATTAGTCTTCTGTGGAAGAAGGTTTGGCAGCCAAAGGATGGAAGTATGAGGTGATTGATAAAAGAATTAGAGGTGACATGAGGAAACATTTTTTATGCAGCAAGTGACTGTGATCTGGAATGCACTTTCTGAAAGAATGGTAGAAACAGATGTAATACTAAATTTCCAGAGGGAATTTGAGAAATAGAGCTATGAGGAATGAGAAAAAAAGTATGATTTTATGAATGCCAAGATATATAAGAATCAACAACTTATGGACTAGATAAATTATGGACTTCAACTTTAAATCTAGCTCGAAACGCTCTTTGCCCACTTAAAAAAAAGTAAAGTCGCCATAGTCCTATCAGACCATGGACTGTTCTTACAACCACCTAATAAAAAAGCAGCACTTCGAAAGCTAGTGCTTCCAAATAAACCTGAGATTTTTAACAGTAACCACAAAGACACAAAACTTGGGTACTTAAGCCTCCAGTATTATCTTGCAGTTAAAGACTTACAACTGGAAAAATATAATCTTTGCCTGATTTGGAGATTGGCAAATTAGGTTAATATTGAAGGAGATAGCGATAAATCTTCAGTTTCTGCATTAACTTTCCAAATGTCTTATTCCAAAAAAGACCTACAGAGGTTGGTGATTGGATGGAGATATTCTTTGTAAAGAGATAAATCTGATAAGAAGTCAGGAAGTGTTTCAATGATATAGATTGGTGTCTCCAACATGGCTTATGGTATGTATAAATGCATAATTATAAAAGCATGATTATATGAAACATAGCATGTCATATATACTGCTTACCATTAATTGGAACTGGAGTTATCAGTGTATAGATAATTGGAGGGTCACCTTGGTTTACTGCCTTTCCCTGGTATTTTCTTAATATAGATCATCAGAATCTGCCACACAGTTTAGATGCAATAATAACACAAGCAAGCAACAGGCTGCGTATAAAAAAAATCAAGAATTTTGTCATTTAGAATTAAAAATAGCTTGCTGAACCTTTTCATAAAGCCTGTGTTGCTCGTTGAAAGATTGAGGATTTATTCGTGCATTCAATGTAGCACCGCTAAATGCAACATGAATCTAGAGTCAGAACCAAATGATATAACTCTAACTTGATCAAGAGTCACATTTACCAGATTACCTAGCTGATCTGTGTGCAAGTTCATAATTTGTGTGTATGAATTATTTAATTGCAGAGTATAATCTGAATTGTTTCCTGAAGTATGTTTTGAACTATGTTTTGTTTTGTGAGGCAGGCCAAGTACTTGAATCTGGATAGCGAATCTGAAATGACCTGTTTGGAAACTGGTTGGCCTAATAATACTTACCGGAAGGTCTACACACTCTTGCTGCTGCTTTTCACTTACATGCTGCCCCTACTTATTCTCACCATAACCTACTGGAATGTTGGTATGAGGCTGTGGGGTCGGAGACCACCCGGAAACATGGACAAAAACAGAGAAGCTCAACAAGATAAATCAAAACGGAAGGTAAAGACATAGGTGTAACGCCCAGAGGGGCTCATTGGAATTCACACTTTAACCCAATAATACATCCCTGTACTGCAGATATAAGTCATTGTACAAAAGTCAGTTTTATTACCATGGAAGCTTTTTTCCCTGCTTTGATAATCCCATTGCTAAAATTCAAAAGGAAAACAGAAGAAAATCCAAACCGAGTTTGTTACGGTGGTATTCATAACCTCAGCAGCACTCTCCCATGATGGCGGAGTCAAAAATGGATGTTGCTCGTTGCCCTATGCATAAGTAAGTATGGATTGGCTTTTCCAATGGCCTGATAATCGCTGGAGCATTGCAATCTTGAGTTGTGTGTTGGGAACCTATGGAATCCCAGACACAGCAGGAAACTGAAGATAGTAATGGGCAATTCTTCTTCACCAAGAACTCTCTGAAAAATACCCCTTAACGTTGTAGAGTTCAGAGCGTTCAGCTTCGGTTAAGCTAAGTTACCCATGCTATGTCAGACAATTCAAAACCCAAACTATTAAGTAACCAATAAGTTGAGATTCCAATTTATCCCCTGCAACTACAGCTCCCCCGACTTCTTACAAGACTCCTGACAACTACATCCTCCAATGAGAAAAGCTCCCAACCCAATATGATCCACCAGAACCACTTAACATGACACACCTTGACTTCCTGCTGAACCTCCACTGGACTAATACCCCACCCCTGGTGGCCTGGGCCTAGGATCTTACATCACCTGACTGCTGATGGGTCCTACAACTCCACCCACTGGTCCTAACATTCACTGCCCTTCCTGCCCTCCAACCTACTGATGATCCTGAGATCCTACCACTGACCCTGACAACCTCCTGATGTATTCTAAGCACTTGATCACTTAACTGGCACATTACCCACCTGACACTTTTGCACCCTACTCACCTGACACCCTACCTACCTGGCATCCTACTCATCTGCCATTCTAGCTCCCTACCTATTTGTCAGCCTAAGCCCACATTTACCTTATGTATTTACAATTCATAGCATTGTCAAAATAAGCTATGCTGCTAGACATTTAACTTCAGAATGCTGCTGCAAATCTGTCCTGAAGTACAGGGTAACTGTGTTTATTTCAGCAATGCTCTGCATTTCTGAAAGAGCCAAGATCAGAATCCCCAGTGAGAAATGCAGAGTTTAGATCTACTATATAAAAATAAGTGGAGTGGCAATACATTTCGATTGTCATTTCTCAGAATATCTGGGTCGATATTGCCAAGTGTGTTTTAAATTATACAGACTGGTAAAGTCTGAATGATTGTGCTGACCTCAGCTGAAGCTATACTGAGATTTGTAATTGGCCTCTGGCTAGGTGTTGGGTAATGGGCAAGGCCCCCTTTCGCACTGATTCTACCTGATATGCACTGAATGTAATAAATGGCCTTTCTCACCCTGGCCTGACAGTTAACTAAATCCTGCTGGCACGAGTGCAGTCCAAAACAAGCCCTGACGAAGTATTTCTATTGAAGATACTTAGAGAAACTAGAAAACAGCCCATCAGCCAAAATAAAAATCTGCTGTAATCCTGAACTCTAATGCAGTTGGGAGGTTAAGGCCGTGAATTTTTTTGCAGCTGCTCCACATTCACAAATATAACTTTGATGGTGGTGCAGTAGAAGGTTTGTTTATATGTGTCAAGTGATTGTCCATCATATTGTAATTGAAATTACTTGGCAAAGTGCAAGAAACCTAACATTATGCTTAAGTATTTTGTCGACTTTAAGGGTTAGAATTATCATGAAGAAGTGTCCTGTTGTTTAGCAATCAAAGAAATAGGATAAAAATAATAATTCATTACAATCTATGTAATTTCTTTCAGGTAATCAAGATGCTGTTTATCATCGTGGCTGTTTTCGCACTTTGCTGGCTGCCATTTCATATCTTCAGTGTTACATATGAGTTCAGTCCAGCTCTACTACCAAATGATCCAATGGATATCACTGCCCTTTACTTCTTCTCCCACTACCTGGCCATGTCACATAGCTTCTGGAACCCGCTTATTTATGGATTCTACAATGACAGTTTCAGGGTATGTAGACATTCAAGGTAAGAAGCATATCATATACATAGGGCAAGCATATAGGAACTGAGTATTATAAATAGCTATTCTCACAGATTTAGATGATGAAAGGTGGACACAGCTCAGATGCAGCATTTACCTGGCATGCGCTGGTAAAATCAAATGGCCTATTCCTGTGGCTTATATCCTATCTAATCTTGTTACATACCTAGATTTAGCACCAAATTGTACCTAAGAAACACAGGAAGAGTGCCAATATGCTTTTAGAAATCTGTTGAAGCATTGTCTCACTGAGCAATTTTACAAGCTTACTCTATATAAAAAGTTCATTCAAGATATGATGTAAACAGAAGATATTGACTCTTTTCAAATGCAAATATGATATACTTATCTCAGAAAGTATTGCTTCAGGATGCAAAATATTGGTAATTAAAAGCCTGAAAAAAGCTAAATGTAGCTTACTTGGGAAAAATGAGGAAAACAGAAGATTAAATCACAATAGTGCCTGATAATGTCCAGAGCTGAAAATGTGTTGCTGGAAAAGCGCAGCAGGTCAGACAGCATCCAAGGAACAGGAAATTCGACGTTTCGGGCATAAGCCCTTCTTCAGGAAACGTCGAATTACCTGTTCCTTGGATGCTGCCTGACCTGCTGCACTTTTCCAGCAACACATTTTCAGCTCTGATCTCCAGCATCTGCAGACCTCACTTTCTCCTGATAATGTCCAGCCAAGTCTATTAATAGATGGTTAAATTAACTGTAAAAAATATGCTGAAGTCTTCACCCTCTGGAATGGAGTGATAATGGAAGACTGTTCCCAGGATACAGCTAGGCTAAAAGAGAATTAAAGTTTAATTGGAATAAGGCAATTATTGGAATGCTGAAATAGTTGTAAGTATGCACAAAATAAACAGAGTTAGACACTGGAGAGAGAGAATGTCTTTCAGACACAGAAAAATAACTGAAACAAGACTTCTTCCAGGCCGCTACCACTTGACTTCATGGACTAATAAGCATTCAACAAGAAGGACTCGCGGTTGCTATAGAGATAATTCCTGAGAATAAGAGTGTGATCTAAAATAATCTCTTTTTGGTTTTCAAAACATACACAAGTGAAAACAAAGGTGCAGTAAATCAGTCTGCTGTGTTCAGCCAAATAATTCAGCTCTAAAGAACTGAGTAGGATCAAGTCGGAGAAAGTGAGGACTGCAGATGCTGGAGATCAGAGTTGAAAAGTGTGGTGCTGGAAAAGCACAGCAACTCAGGCAGCATCTGAGGGTCAAATAGCCCTGTAGACAGAGGAATCTATAGAACAAATGACAAGGGATATCTAAATGCATCAGGTGGGTCATAGTTTGTGACTACCATTGATGTCTATATATGAGCCAGCAGGCAGAAGTATACCTTCTTCCTTTCCCGCCGTATCAACCAGTACCTTTCCACTGACACCCTCCTTCGATTGACCTTTCTCCTAGAAGTATACCATTGACCTGAGTTGAGACTTGTGTACCAGAATAAAAAATGAATGGTCTTCCATCATGTGATATGGTTAAAAGTGTGTAAGACTAAAAGTTAAAGTAAAAAAAATTAAACTGGGTTAGTTCTGCTTGATTGAGTTTAAGGGTGAAGTTTCTCTTGTTTAGAATAATCATTTTACTTGGTCAGGGTACCTGTTTAGGCACTGTTGCTTGTGTTTGTTTTGTTCAAGTTTTGATGTTTTGATGTTTCAATTTAATCTTGGAGTCCTGTTGCTTACTTCTTTACCCTTTGTTCTTCTACACATTATGTGCTTTAAATGATTATGGCCAGTTAAGTTAGATTCTAACATGTATCTGGCTTGACCAGTTTTCTCAAAGCTGGGATCATGTGATTTAATACAGAGTGTTTGCTTCTAAACCAAAATTGATCTCAGACTCATTTATGAAATTTATGATTTGGAAAGCCAAGACAAATCATAAGGATTCACAATCAGAATTCCCAAAATTACTAGAGGCATTAGAAAAATAAGAGCAGCTTCATCATATCACATTGAGACCAGGTGCCAAACCAGTGTTCTTACTCACACAAAGGAAAGTAGACATTTTGAGCATTTCCTGATGAAGGGCTTATGCTCGAAACGTCGAATTCTCTATTCCTGAGATGCTGCCTAACCTGCTGTGCTTTGACCAGCAACACATTTGCAGCATTTTGAGAAGATGAGACAAGAAACAAGAGACAAGAAGATGAGTCAATGTTACATTAATTTTCCTCTCACAGAGTCAAACCAAGTAGTGTTGTTCAACAATAGGACCAGTACCAGCACCAAACAGGTCACTGATTTTCTGTGTTTAGTTTACACAATTAAACAAAGCAGTGGAAAGGGATATTAACCCAATGGTAATTGTGGATGGGATTCTGCCAAAATTAACAAGTAGAAGCACCATATCCAAAAATTTGATGGAAACAGTGCATTTGGCAACCAGCAGTAGACAAAGAATCTAATCCACTCACAAAATTCATTACACTGGTTAGAAAATATTACTTTGAGTCACAGAATCATAGAGACGTACAGCATGGAAACAGACCCTTCGGTCCAACCCGTCCATGCCGACCTGATATCCCAACCCATTCTAGTCCCAACTGCCAGCACCCGGCCCATATCCCTCCAAACCTGTCCTATTCATATACCCATCCAAATGCCTCCTAAATGTTACAATTGTACCAGCCTCCACCACATCCTCTGGCAGCTCATTCCATACCATACCACTCTCTGCGTGAAAATGTTGTCCCTTATGTCCCTTTTATATCTTTCCCCTCTCATTCTAAGCCTATGCCCTCTGGTTCTAAACTCCCCAACCCCAGGTAAAAGACTTTGTCTATTTATCCTATCCATGCCCCTCATAATTTTGTAAACTTCTATAAGGTCACCCCTCAGCTTCCGATGCTCCAGGGAAAACAGCCCCAGCCTATTCAGCCTCTACCTATTGCTTAAATCCTCCAACCCTGGCAACATCCTTGTAAATCTTTTCTGAACCCTTTCAAGTTTCACAATATCTTTACGATAGGAAGGAGACCAGAATTGCACTCAATATTTCAACAGTGGCCTAACCAATGTCCTGTACAGTCCCAACTCCCAACTCCTGTACTCAATACTCTGACCAATAAAAGAAAGCATACCAAATGCCTTCTTCACTATCCTGTCTACCTGTGACTCCACTTTCAAGGAGCTATGAACCTGCACTCCAAGGTCTCTTTGTTCAGCAACACTCCCTAGGACCTTATCATTAAGTGTATAAGTCCTGCTAAGATTTGCTTTCTCAAAATGCAGCAGCTCGCATTTATCTGAATTAAATTCCACCTGCCACTTCTCAGCCCATTGGCCCATCTGGTCATGATCCTGTTGTAATCTGAGGTAACCTTCTTCACTGTCCACTCCACCTCCAATTTTGGCATCATCTGCAAACTTACTAACTGTACCTCTTATGCTCACATCCAAATCATTTAGGTAAATGACAAAAAGTAGAGGACCCAGCACCAAGTGGCACTCCACTGTTTAAAACAATGACTGCAGACGCTGGAAACCAGATTCTGGATTAGAGTGGTGCTGGAAAAGCACAGCAGTTCAGGCAGCATCCGAGGAGCAGGAAAATCGATGTTTCGGGCAAAAGTCCTTCATCAGGAATAGAGGAAGGACTTTTGCCGATAAAGGGCTTTTGCCCGAAATGTCGAGTTTCCTGCTCCTCGAATGCTGCCTGAACTGGTGCACTCCACTGGGCACAGGCCTCCAGTCTGAAAAACATCCCTCCACCAACACCCTCTGCCTTATACCTTTGAGGCAGTTCTGTATCCAACTGGCTAGTTCTCCCTATATTCCGTGAGATCTAACTTTGCTAACCAGTCTCCCATGGCAAACCGTCAAATGCTTTACTGAAGTCTATATAGATCACATCTACCGCTCTGCCCTATCAATCCTCTTTGGTAATTCTTCAAAAAAAACTCAATCGAGTTTGTGAGACATGATTTCCCATGCACAAAGCCATGTTGACTATTTCTAATCAGTCCTTGCCTTTTCAAATACATGTACATCCTGTCCCTCAGGATTTCCTCCAACAATTTGCCCACCACTGAGGTCAGGCTCACTGGTCTATAACTCCCTGGCTTGTCCTTACCACCCCTCTTAAATACGGTAGCCAACCTCCAGTCTTCCAGCACCTCACCTGTGACTATCGATGGTACAAATATCTCAGCAAGAGGCGCACCAATCACTTGTCTAGCTTCCCACAGAGTACACCTGATCAGGTCCTGGGGATTTATCCACCTTTAACCATTTCAACACATCCAGCACTTCTTCCTCTGTAATCTCGACATTTTGCAAGGTGTCACCATCTATTTCCCTACATTCTATATGTTCCATATCCTTTTCCACAGTAAATACTGATGCAAAATACTCATTTAGTCTCTCCCCCATTTTCTGCGGCTCCACACAAAGGCTTGCTGACCTTTCAGGGGCCCTATTCTCTCCCTAGTTATCCTTTGGTCTTTAATGTATTTGTAAAAAACCCTTTTGATTCTCCTTAACTCTATTTGCTAAAGCTATCTCATCACCCCTTTTTGCCCTCCTGATTTCCCTCTTAAGTATACTCCTATTTTCTTTATACTCTTCTAAGAATTCACTCGATCTTTTCTGTCTATTCCTTACGTATGCTTCCTTCTTTTTCTTTACCAAAGCCTCAATTTCTTTAGTCATTCAGACTCCCTATACTTACCAGCCTTTCCTTTCACCCTAACAGAAATATACTTTCTCTGGATTCTCATTATCTCATTTCTGAAGGCTTCCCATTTTCCAGCCGTCCCTTTACCTGTGAACATCTGCCCCCAATCAGCTTTTGAAAGTTCTTGCCTAATACCGTCAAAATTGGCCTTCCTCCAATTTATAACTTCAACTTTTAGATCTGGTCTATCCTTTTCCATCACTATTTTAAAACGAATAGAATTATAGTCGCTGGCCCAAAGTGCTCCCCCACTGACATCTCAGTCACCTGCCTTGCCTTATTTTCCAAGAGTACATCAAGTTTTGCATCTTTTCAGAAAATTAACAAATTCCTCTCCATCTAAACCCTTAACACTATGGCAGTCCCAGTCTATGTTTGGAAAGTTAAAATCCCCTACCATAACCACCATATTATTCTTACAGATAGCTAAGATCTCCTTACAAGTTTGTTTCTTAATTTCCCTCTGACTCTTAGGGGATCTATAATACAATCCCAATAAGGTGATCATCCTTTTTTTATTTCTCAGTTCCACCCAAATAACTTCCCTGGACGTACTTCTGGGAATATCCTCCCTCAGCACAGCTGTAATGCTATCCCTTATCAAAAATGCCACTCCCCCTCCTCTCTTGCCTCCCTTTCTATCCTTCCTGTAGCATTTGTATCCTGGAACATTAAGCTGCCAGTCCTGCCCATCCCTGAGCCATGTTTCCGTAATTGCTATGATATCCCAGTCCCATCTTCCTAACCATGTCCTGAGTTCATCTGCCTTCCCCATTAGGCCCCTTGCATTGAAATAAATGCAGTTTAATTTATTAGTCCTACCTTGTCCCAGCCTGCCCTGACTGTTTGACTCGCTTCTGTTCTTAATTGTACCAGTCTCAGTCTCAGATTGATCTCTTTCCTCACTATCTCCCTGGGTCCCACCAACCACCTTACTAGTTTAAATCCTCCTGAGGATCTCTAGCAAATTTCCCTGCCAGTATATTAGTCCCCTTCCAATTTATGTGCAATCCATCCTTCTTGTACAGGTCACTTCTACCCCAGAAGAGATGCCAATGATCCAGAAATGTGAATCCTTCTCTCATACACCAGCTCTTCAGCCATGCGTTCATCTGCTCAATCCTCCTATTCCTGCCCTCATTAGCTCGTAGCACCTGGAGTAATCCAGATATTACTACTCTCGAGGACCTCCTTTTTAAATTCCTGCCTAACTCTCTGTAATCTCCCTTCAGAATCCCAACCCTTTCCCTTCCTATGTCGTTGTTTCCAATGTGGGCCCATCTCCCCTTAAGAATGTTCTGCACCCTCTCTGAGACATCCTTGATCCTGGCACCAGGGAAGCAACACACCATTCTGATTTTTTGCTGCTGGCCACAGAAACATCTGTCTGTACCTCAGACTAGACAACCCTCTAACACAATTAAGCTCTTGGAACCTGACGTACCCCTTGTTGGCATTAGAGCCAGTCTCAATAACAGAAACCTGGCTGTTCATGCTACGTTCCCCTGAGAATCCATCTCCCCCTACATTTTCCAAAACAGCATACATGTTTGAAATGGGTATAGCCACAGAACACACCTGCACTAGGTGCCTACCCCTCTTAACTTTCCTGGAGTTAACCCATCTATGTGACTGTATCTGAGACATCCCCCTTCCTATAACTGTCATCCATTACATACTGTTGCCGTTGCAAATTCCTCATCGCTTCTAACTGTCTCTCCAACTGATCCATTCGATCTGATAAGATTTGCAACCAACAGCATTCATGGCAGATATAATGCGCAGTAACCTTTAAACTCTCTTTAAACTCCCACATCTGACAAGAAGCAAATATCACTCTACTAAAGGCAATTTTGCTCCTTCACAATCTGCAGACCCAGAAAATAACACCGTCTTATTCCTCTACAAAACACTGCCCCAGGTTAGATTAATAGTTATGGCTTATATTTTAAGTTTAATCAAGAGACATATCTCCAAAAACATATAATCAAGAAAGAACCCAATCTACTCACTACTGCAGACTTTCCATAGGCCACTTAAAACAATTAACTTATCTGATTCTGTGCTGTGAACTTCGCCCAAACAGTTCCTCCAAGATCAGTTGTGAATTTCACTGTTTGTTAGTTTTCCCAGATGCACTCTGATGTCCAGAGATACATGAATTCAAACAACAAAGGCAGTAACTGTGCAGGTTCACTGCTGTGTCAGTTTCTTTCTTTCTCTCTCCTGTGCTGACCTCACCATGTCTGTCCTTTGTCTGTTCTTCTCCCTGTTAAAACTTCTGTTGTTTTGACTCTTTTTTTCCCAAAGTTCCAAAACAATGCAACAGCATATAAAACAGTAATTGCTACTCCTGGAATTCAAGGAAATCACCTCCAGCATCTAAAATACCTCAAAAAATGAGCAGCTGTTACAGCCAGAAATTTTTCCCATCCTCCATCTTGGATTACACTGAATCCTACATCAATTAACTACCTGGTGATATTGCATCAGCAGTGGAAATTTTTCATAATGATGCCGAATATTTCAAAGATTAGATGGGATTGTCTGCCATATATGTGTCACCCTAATTCATGGTTCAACCAGATCAGAACATAATGAGAAGGAGCAAGTCTATGAATATGATAAATGCGATTTCTCACAGCCACACATTGCATTTCTGAGACACAGTGCTCATGCAGCAAATACTAAGGTGGATATTCAAAACAAAAAGCAATTAAAGATTGCCCTTGTAATCACAGAACTTCAAAAAATGAATAGGAAATGATGAATCAAATGGGTTTTTCTCACTTAATTTGGTACAGGTAAAGTAAACAACAATAATAGTTCATAAACAAGACTAGGCATGGTGCTGGCTAGCAAATCCACAGATTTCCTTTGAAAGGATAAAACAATTCCTTGTTTCACCAGACACACTAGCTCAGTATGACACAGAACTACTCACAATGGTACCAATAGCTACATCATCAACTAGACTAAAAACTGGGCTTTTTCAAATGCAGAAAAATGGACAAAGCAGAACAATCTAATTCATTATCAGCCCTTTAACAAAACTGGGGTGAAGATTTGCAGTAATTGAGAAAGTAATAGAAGTCAGAGGAGTTTTCAGACCATGTCTTAGGTTCAAAGTTTATCAAAGAACAATTAAAGATGCTATTGAGGGTTTGGAGATTTTTTTTCAGATTAATGAGGTTCAAATCCACAAAAAAAATGTTCAAGAGAAACATCAAATTACTATTTGGAGATGCCGGTGTTAGACTGGGGTGTACAAAGTTAAAAATCTCACAACACCAGGTTATAGTCCAACAGATTTAATTGGAAGCACACTAGCTTTCGGAGTGATGCTCCTTCATTGGGTGATTGTGGAGGGCTCGATCATAACACAGAATGTATAGCAAAAATTTGCAGTGTGATGTAATTGAAATTATACATTGAAATTTTTCAATGCAAAATTTCAGTTACATCACACTGCAAATTTTTGCTATAAATTCTGTGTTACGATCGAGCCCTCCATAATCACCTGATGAAGGAGCGTCGCTCCGAAAGCTAGTGTGCTTCCAATTAAACCTGTTGGACTATAACCTGGTGTTGTGTAATCAAATTACTACATTACTACATATTCATGTCAGAAAGCCTTTGCAAGAATTCAAACATTTTGTCAAGGAATTACACTCATATACCACAATGATTATATTCATCTGCAACAACAACAAAATTGGAAAGCTCAGAAAGCAGCTGAATAATGTATTCAAATTTAGAGGTCAGGTTTGGTGCCTACCCCAGCAAGCATTCAACTACATGTCTACCCTTCCTTCTTACGAAATGTTTAATGCCAATTTTTGGTAAACAGAAATATATTAATCCATAGAGCATTACAGAGTCTGTTATTTGTCCAATTTATATACAAGGTGTATTATAACAGTGGATTTCTATTGGCTCACAGGCTGACCTACACCGATTGTGCATTCGTCTCAATCCATCCCGATGCTGCCTTCACATCTATGGAGATAATCTCTCAACCTACAGTGACTCTGACATCTTTAGACGAGAGAATACGGTCAGTCTGCGTTTGAGTTCAGTGGAAAGTTGTAGATCCCTTGTCTCCAGGAAACAATCTGTTGGCGCCAATCCCCAAACAATCCAAATCCATAGCAGGTAATACAAAAGGAGGCATTGTGTCCGTATGCTATGAAATAAATTTGAAGTGTGCTTTACATGTAGTCAAAGGAAATACATCTTGTCAAATAGAATGGGAGAAATGCAATTTAAAATGTATCCAGGACTAACTTCTAGGTGTCAGTGGTTTCTGGTATTCCAGAAAATGGACTGTGCATGGTAGAGCCTCTTTCACTTGTTAACCAATCCTCTTATACAGTACAAATGTTGTTTCCCTTTGCTTTCATGTTCTTGGAAATTGGCCTGATGAGTGTCAGCCAAAACTCTTAGATAAGATGTGTACTTTTGTTTTCAGCAATACTCAACTCTGTACTGCTAAACGGCTATTTTCAATATAACTTGACAGAAGTGTCCAAACAATTAAAAATTAATTCAGTTTGTTGATGATGTAATAGAGAGAGCCATTAACAAAATGGGATTAAAGAGGCAGTGTGGATATAAGCAAGAAAATCAACGTTTCAATCAAAAGCCCTCCATCAGGAATAGATGCTGTCTGACCTGCTGTGCTTTTCCAGCACCACTCAGATCTAAACTCTGGTTTCCAGCATCTGCAGTCCTCACTTTTGCCTAGTGTGGCTATAACACTGGCTAAGTAAAAGAAAACAGAAAGCTGTGCTAAATCATTGTTCTTCAGTATGGAAACATGTTACCTTGCAGGAAGGGTACTGTAATGGGCCTAGAATATAAGATAAGCCTGGAGTCTTGCCAGGGCCTACCAGTCTGAGCCCAGTGAGGAGATCGAGTGGGACTGGGGTGAAGGATGTGGGAAACTCTTCAGTTAGCACAGGCAGACTGTAAAGGAGGCATTCTTATCTTGGAGTCCGGGATATGCTGATGTCAGTATGAGGTGTGCTGTAAAAAGTCCACTTGCTGTATCTTCAACCAAGATAATTCAGAGTGCAACACTGCTTGGTGAACAAATAATTATGACAGATTTATGTCTGATATAAGACGCAGAGGTGACTCAGAAGACACAGGTTCAAGTAGACAATTTAATTTCCTTACCTTGTCAGGAAGAATCCTTAGTAACTTTGACACAGCTCAGTCCAGACAAGAAACAATCCTCGAATAATACAGCTGAGGCAATGAATGCGGTGGTTGCATCAACATTGCAATCACTGAGGCCAAATTAAAGTGAACAAGCTAATCAATAAGTCAAAATAGATTCTGTACGTTACAATGCAGATTTTGTGGCTGTTTGAGAATTCAATGTCCAGAGAGTCAAGACATGGTCAAAATTAAATTGCCTGGTTTGGAAATTCAACATATTACAAAGAAAGAAAATCCTAATTTAGTGATGCATGATGCTAAATAGTTAACTGTTTCAACAGAATAGCTTTCCTCTCTAAGGGAAAGGTGTGAGATTAAAAGCAGCCACATGTTGCAGTGAAGCAATTACCTGTTTCACCAGGAAATACATTTTCCACAAAAGACCGAAAGTTCTCTGGTCTAAAGAGATTTTCAGTCCTTACCTTGTGAGGAACAGAATCAAAATCAACATTTTTCATCTCAAAGGTCTACCAGTCTTGCAAATGCAAAGAGAATATATTGTCAAAGAAAAGTGAAATCTCCAGATTGTCTGAATTTGTTAAATTATCCATGTGAGAGGACATGGTGTAGTCGTAAATCTAACAATATGTATTAATGCATAATATCACTAATAAGATGTAAAGCTTACAGGAAGATGTTGTATAAGAGTGAAAGGGTTTGATAGGGTAATAGCATGCAGTGCCTTAAGCACCGCCCACTATGTCACAAAGATTTGGAGTGAGAACAGCTTAAGATCGCAAAGGAGAACTATCCACCACCCAGATTCTTCTCATTGTATCTATAACAATGTCATATCAGTGTAACTTAGTTGTAAACTTGCCTTGAAATTCTATTAACTCCAGTTCTCTCCCCACAGATGCTGACAAACTTGCTGTGTGTTTCCAGTGCTTTCTGTTTTGATTCTAGTTTCTCTGGATGCCTCACATAAATGAAGTTGTCGTCACAGATAACACTCTAATAAATTTTCCCTACCTACTCCACAAGTTGTTTTCATCCATTCTAAATTGTGGCAGCCAGAATCCGCCTGAATATTTCATCTAAGGGCCACCCATTGTTTGTAAAGGTCAAGCATAATTTCCATACAATTGTATTCAATGGCTGAGACTTTAACCTGGAAGTGAGATATATGAAGACCGAAGATAATCTTTGTTTTGTGGAAAACAAAATGACATGTTTCTTAAGTGTTCTGTAGAACTTCACTACAGAGGTCCTTTAAGTAAAGTTCCTGTTGAGAGGCAGCATGATTAATCAGTTGGAGCCTTGCAAGTTGGAAATCAGCTTGACAAGAGGAATGAAAAAGAAATTGTGGCTGATATGTGGCAGAGGACTCCTGATGTTGAGGACAAGAATGTGAGGCCTATCTGGATCATGGAAAAGGTAATGGTTGAATGTTTGTCCATAGAATTTTCACTGGGATGGTTGATGGGGAGCAGTTGATAGTCTTGTGGGTCAGGAGATGGCGGGTCTTCTACACTGGTCAGGGGAAGCAGCTATTGATTGAAATGGATTCCAATTGTGGAGTTTAGCAGTTGATAGAGCAGTTGGTGATGCTTTATATTTTGTCCAGAAGAGTGTATCAAGATGTTGGGAAGGTGGCATAAGAACTATTTTATTGAGTGGCATTTTAATTCTGGCAATAGCACTCCTTCTCCTTTCTAACAAGTGCTATAAAAGCACAGATAAAGGATTAGATGTAAGAGATTTTTAGAACAGTTAGCAGAAAGATGTGAGGCTGTGTAATAAGTGACTGAAGCCAACACCATATCTTCATTGTAGAATAGGTTAGATGAGTAATAAGAAAGTATAAATTACAAAAAAAAAGGGTACATGAGATTAAGACTACTGTTGTTTTGGAAAATGCGCACCAATTCAGACTGTTGGAGCAAGTGGCCCGTATTTGTGTACTGTAATTTATTTGTTGTAATTTTGTGATTATCATGCTGTTTGCTAAATGGATGTATATCAGTAATACCACTGAATAAAAAACAAGCAAGTGAATGGCTAGCCCAATCTATCTGAATGATACTCTGTGCAACTTTTAATCTGTATTATGTTTACCATAGCAAATGACATGTTACAAGTAACTAACTTAAATTCCCCATGGAACAAATTTGAGCTTAATAAAATGGAGAAAGAGCATTCTCGTTCATATTGTTTTCTGTTCAATCTATTATGATTCTCCAAAAGAAAGCATCAGTATTCAACAGAGAAATGAACGTACAATGATAGAAATCCTGTGAAATTATTACTATTCGAGCTAAAACCCAATGCAGGACAGATTGCAAGATATATTTTCAACATAACTTTAGTGGTCATTGTTGTCCTCATTCATCCGAATTCTCAGTGTAAAGCATCTTTCTGTTTCGGATTTGTACACTAAGACCTGAATGCACTTGAGCTCAAGGTAATTTCAAATCTCTCATGATGATGATGTGGCAGATGAAGCACAGTTGTCAACAAGTAGAAATTTAAAAAGTGAGTATAGTCCACTTTGCTTCAAGCACAGCAATCTGCATTCCTTCTACACTTGAAAAACAATCTTACTTTCATGATTCATATTAAATCTGCTATTATTTTAACATTTATGGCTGTGCTTTTTTGTGGAAAGTGAAACCTTTGATTTCAATTATCCTTTCCTTTGGGCAGATGCAGTCATTTAAAACATAATCATTTCAAGTCTTGAATCAATTTGTTTGAATTTTTTTCAGGTAAGTGGTTTGAAAGTCAATTCATTCAGTCTGTGACAGATTCCAACCTTAAACTGCTTAGATACAGGACTGTGTGACAGCTATCTCATTTTTGTATTATAACTCTTCAAGAACAGAACAAATCGAATCATTATCAAAAATATTGGATCAGGAAGTAATAATCTATAACTAATTTAGTCAGCTGTATTCAAAACATATTGGCTTTGACATGTTCAAGAAGTTATAATCATAATTTGAATATTCATTAGTATAATTAGACAAGAGAAACATTATTAAGAGCCAAACGAAACCTCTTATAAGCAAAGGCATCCTGTTGCATAGAAATTAGATATTTTAGAATAAAATATTATTTGTGATGCCAAGATAACTCATTGCAGCTGTAAATAAGTTGTGTTATGCATGGCATCATTTAATTGATGGTGCTCTTTATATGACAGCTGGTCCATGTTTGCAGAAATTGTACTAATTAACCAAACAATATTTGCCACATAAATGTACATTAATTGTTCTAGTAAGCAAACTTATGTTCCTCCCTATCCTACCCTTTCCTTTCTGAAATGGACCAAGCCAGACCCCTCAAAACATTTCAAGAATGTAGCCCAGACCCTAACTTTGCAAGTTGTTTTAGGCAGATGTAAAGTGGGTATTCCAGGAGAGAATCAGCTGGTCAAAGCACTTAGTTTTAAACAAAACAGAATTTATTTACGAGATTACCGAATGAAACACAAACAAAAGAGTACTGAATACAGAACAACAACCTATCCAAAAACCCCACAGATCATCCAAGCTTAATGATGTTATTCCTAATACTTGCAACAATCCCCATAAACACCTTGGCACAAAAGGTAAAATCAAACACGGGTTCTTACAGGAGAGACATCAGAGAGAGAGAGAGAAAATGTACCAGCTTGGACCTGCTTCTTTGGGTCCAGCAGCTTTGTCCACACTACTGCTAAAAACCAAACCAAACCAGAGAAATGCAAGCTGGGGGAACTGGCACTCACCTTTCATTGTACAAGTGTTTTTTTTAAACTTGAAAGCCTTTTGTCTGAGGCAGTATCTGTTAGCTATAAACAAATTGGCCCTGAAACTCTTCAACTCCAGACTTTTCAGAGTCTGGGTCTTTTACGAACTCTTTGAAAGAAATGCAAGGAGAGGAGAACCTTGTTAAAGGAGCAGCAATGTCACACCTTTCCCCTTAAAAATGAATGAACCATCAATATCCAAAGATGGCTTCATTTTAAAACTCCTTAAACCTAAATTGTTAGTACTCTGCACCACACATATACATTACATTGAAAATAATGATGCAAACATACATTACTACATTCTGTTTCAATCTGTTGTATGCCTGCGACCAAATGCCTCCGTTTATCATTCAAGTGTCAACAATGTCGGCGATCATGTTTTCTCATCCTGCTACATGCAAAATTTTCAAATTGAATGGCTGTAACAACAAGCTCCATCTAAATAATCTGGTATTCTTGTCCTTAAATTTCTCCACAAATTTCAATGGGCTATGATCAGTGTATATGATTGTCTCAGATTCGTGACTGGTAACATAAACATTTAAATGTTGTAATGCCGACACAAAGCTCAAAGTCTCTTTCTCAACTAATGAATATTTGTGCTGATGAATGTTCAACTTCCTGGAGAAATACCAGGTCTTTCTATCTTCGCGTCTTCTTCCTGAAGAGTGCCATCACTTGAATGGCTTTGCATAATTAGGTGTGGCTAATACAGGGGCAGTGATTAACAACTTTCAGACTGTCAAACCCTTCTAACTGCTGACTGGCCACTGAAACGTCTTGCCTTCCTTTAGTAATTCAGTGAGTGGAGTAGCCACACTGCTAAAATTTGGTACAGATTTTTGATAAAACCAACTCAATCCCAGGAACTGTACTGCTCTTTTTGTCGATGGTTTGTATCCTGTAGAGGCATTTATCCCTCTCCAATAACATGGCTCAGGATGGTGGCTTGGGCTTTGGCAAATTCAATTTTAGCCAGGTTTATCACCAAGCCTACCTTCTGAAGTTAATTAAACAAGTCTAATAAATGTTGAAAATGTTCATTCCATGTGTGACTAAAAATCACCAGGTCATCAATATATATAACACGGTTGAGTATTCCAGCAATTGCATTATTGGTTAGTCTCTGAAATGTGGCTGAAATGTGCCAAATAGCATGATTTCAAACTGATACAGTTCATTCAGCATTACGAAAGCCGAAATTGCCTTTGCTCTTTTTGACAAAGGTACCTGCCAGCATCTTCTGAGCTATTCCAACTTAGGAATATAATTTGCTTGTCCCACCTTCTCAACACAGCCTTCGAAACGAGGAATCGAATATGCATCAGTCTTTGTAACTACATCAACTTTGCGATAGTCCACATGTAACCATTGGATATCATCTGGTTTTAGCACCATTGCTATGGGTGAGCTCCAGTCACTGTAACTCACTTTGAATATGTTGTCTTGGAGCATGCGTTCAATCTCCTTTTGAACCTGTGCCAACCTTAGTGGGTTATGCCTACAAGGATGTTGCTTAATCAGAACAGCATCTCCTATATCTACATCATGCATAATTAAGTTAGTACTTCCCAGCATGTTTCCACTTATCTTCACGTGTAATAGTAATAACTCTTTCAGGTCATTTTGATTTTCCTCTGGAAGGTAACATAATAATTTATCCCAATTTTTGACAACTTCCTCATTGTTTAACTTAATTTGAGGAATGTCCAATTCAGAATCCTCTGAACTTGGTTCTTCCCTCTGTGTTGCAATCATTAACACATTCTCCTCTTACTTTTCTTCCCTGTTTCCCATTTGTATGACACACTCTGTGAGATTTCTTTCTGTCTGGAGTCCCTATCAAGTAGTTCACCTCACTCAATTTCTTTTCAACTTGATACGGTCCACTAAACCTTGCTTTTAAAGGTTCACCTATCACTGGAAGTAACACTAATACCTTATCCCTGATAGCAAAATTGTGAATTTTTGATTTCTTGTCTGCTTTCTGTTTCATTGTATGCTGTGATACCTTTAAATGCTGTCTAGCCAACTAACCCAATCTATTTAGTTGTTCATGAAAATTTGACACATAGACACAAGTCTCTGACTTCTGATTTACCAATTCCCCCTTAATCAATTTTAATGGTTCTCTCACTTCATGCCCAAAAACGAATTCAAATAAACTGGAATTGTTCAATTCATTTGGTGAATCACTGATTGCAATAAGTACAAAAGGAATTCCCTTATCCCTGGATATCTGGATAGTCTTGACTATAAGCCTCAGCATAGTCTTTAATGTCTGATGCTGCCTTTCTAGCATTCCCTGTGACTCTGGATGGTACACAGTAAATTTGCATTTTTTTTTCCTAAGCTGTCCATAACTTCCTTGAATAATTTTGATGTAAAGTTTGACCCTTGATCTGATTGTATCTCTGTGGGTAGTCTATATCTAGTGAAAACTTTGAGTAACCCAGCTACAATCCTTTTAGCTGTGATATTGCATAATGCAACTGACTCTGGAAATCTAGTGGACATATTCATCATTGTTAATAAATATTGATTCCCACATTTTGTTTGAGATAGGAGTCCTATGAAATCAATTAAGACTCTTGTAAAATGTTGCTCAAATGCAGGAATAGGTATTAAAAGTGCATGTTTTATTACTGCTTGTGGTTTTCCAATTATCTGACATCTATGACACTTCCGACAAAATTCAACTACATCTTTGTGCAGTCCAGGCCAGAAAAAAATATTTTTTGTATTTTAGCTTGAGTTTTTCTCACTCCTAAGTGACCCCATAGAGGTAGCTTGTACGCCACACACAATACTTCCTTTCTATAACTCACTGGCAATACAATTTGATGAACTTCTGCCCATTTCTCATCTGCGTGAATATGTGATGGTCTCCATTTCCAAATTAAGACATCATTTTTAAGATAATAACATTCAGGGATACATTTGGATTCTTTTTCTGTGTATGCCTTTTGATACAATTGCTTTAAATTTTCATCTTTCTACTGTATCTCAGTTAATTATCTGAGCTAAAGATTTCTGCTGTGTTATCTATCTGCTCTTGGTTGGTCTCCACCATCTCATCAAACAGTGTCTCTGCTAATTCCACTTCAACTTTCTTATCAGTACTCTTTCATCCCCCGTGTTTCAATTGGTGACTTTGTGACTTCGTTACCACACAGTCAGGAAAAATTCCAGGATATATGTCCTGCAATAGTTCAGTTGCCTGAGTTCCTACTGGCTTTTCAACCACAGTAGGCAGCACTCTTGCCAGTGAATCAGCTATATCATTAGCAAGGATAAGTTGTGTTCCTGGAGCTGATAATTTGTCCACCAGCCACCATGACTTCCACACTTTTCACTGAACACACTAATCTCACTTTACATAACTGAGCACTCCTTGTCTCACCGTGAATTCCCATTACTACTACTTTTTTCTGGCAATAGTCCTTCAGCAGTACATATCTCCTCATCGTTCAACATCATGGAGTAAGAGGATCTTTTGTCTCTTAATATTGTAACCTCTGTGCCTGCTGCTCCTAGCATATGTGAATAAACTTTACCTTCCCAGGTGTGTGATTTAAGAAGATTTGGCACTTCCTCCTTAACCAACCTCCAACCAGCTTGTACATTCTGGTGCATCTTTTTAGCCTCCGATGTGCTTTTCATTACCACTCCAACAAAATTCACTGGCTTACCCTATTTTCCTATATCTGGCTTCCCAGTGCTTTTCCTAACTCATCAATACTGTGATTTCATGTGGCCTACTTTATTGCAGTGAAAACACAGGAGCTTTTTAGCTTCTCTGTCTCTTCAAGGGTTTCCTTTCTACTCTGTGGTAAGTTATCCTTATGATCTTCACCAAGGTCTATCTTTCCCTTTCCATGCATGGATTTCTCTTTTCCTCAATTTCTGTCCCTCACGGATTGAAATTGATTTTGGTAGCCAAACTTTGATTTATGGACCAAATCATAATCATCAGCCATTTTAGCTGATAATCTTGCTGATTTAACTTTCTGACCTTCCACATGAGTTCTAAGTACTTCAGGAAGTGAATTATTGAACTCCTCCAAAATAATCGTCTCTTTAAGAACGTTGTAGGTTTGCTCTATTTTCAACGCCCTTATCTACCTATTAAAATTGTTTTGTTTGATCCTTGCAAACTCAATGTAGGTTTGACCAGGGTCCCTCCTTAGATTCCTGTAGGCTTCGAGCATAATCTCATATGCACTTAAGAAGGCTTTCTTCACCTCCTCATATACCCCAAATACCTCACTAGTCCCACCTACAAGTTTTGTTGGATCAACAAAACCCAAATGGTCACTGGCCATTGCACTTGTTTAGCCTCCCTTTCAAATGAGATGAAAAAGGCTTCCACATCCTTCTTGTCAAATTTAGGAAATGTTTGAATATATTTAAAGTTTCTCACTAGGCCTTTAGCTACCCTGAGTTTGCTCATCCTCACTCTCTTCCTCGATAAGCCTATCTTCAGCCTTCATCTCCGTCCTTTCAAGCTGATTTTCCTGTCTAAGTGCCAATTCTAAAGTTCAAACTCTCTCTCTTTTTCTCTCTCTGCTGCTGTTAATTGTAATTCAAATGGTTTCATTTCTGTTGCCCTTTCCTCGTCTTTTGCCTCTAACTCAAGCTGCTTCATTTCCAATTAAATTTTAGCCATTTCCAGCAAATTCAGATGCTGAGCTATTGCTGTAATTAGATTAGATTAGATTAGATTACTTACAGTGTGGAAACAGGCCCTTCGGCCCAACAAGTCCACACCGACCCTCCTAAGAGCAACCCACCCATATTTCTCCTTTCCTCACAGAAGGAGGCAGCTCCAGCTCCAGACTGTCTGCGATTTCCGGCAGCTTGGCCTTTTGCAAAACCCCAAGGTCACTTCTTCCACCCTCACAAAACTCTTCGTGACTTAAAGAGCCATTGCTATACCAAGCAATGTTTAAACCAACTGAATTCAGAACAAAAGACACTAATACCTACCACTCGCTGCCTTCAAGTCCAACAATTCGAATCCCAAATTGGAACTACAGAACAGGTCCCGCGAAGAGCCTTCAATCTGTTATGGATTCAGCCAGACCCTCTCAAAACATTTCAAGAAAGCAGCCCAGACCCTAACTTTGCTAGTTGTTTTAAGCAGGTGTCAAGTGGATATTCCAGGAGAAATGCTGCTGGTCAAACCACTTTGTTTTAAAAACAGAATTTATTTGCAAAATTACCGAATGAAACACAAATAAATGAGAACTGAATACAGAATAATTTAACCTATCTGAAAACCGAACAGATTATCCCAACTTAATGATGTTGTTCCCAATACTTGCAACAATCCCCATAAACACCCTTTGGCTCAAAAAGTAAAATCAAACACAGGTACTTACAGGAGAGAAGTCAGAGAGAGAGAGAGTACCTGTTTGGACCTACATCTTTGGTTCCAGTAACATTTTCCCCACTATTGTTGGAAACCAAACCAAACCAAACCAGAGTAAAGCTGAGCTGGGAGAACTGGCCACTCCCCTTTCATTGTACAAGTGCTCTTTTTAAAACTTGCCTGAGGCAGTTTCTGTCAGCTATAAATAAATTGGCCCTGAAACCCTTCAACACCAGACTTTTCAGAGTCTGTGACTTTTACGACCTGAGAAAAAGCCAAGGACAGCATAACCTTCCTAAAAGAGTAGCATTGTCACATTTCTCCGTTTTAGCAGAGGAACAATAGTTTCTATGAGTTGTATTGTTGCAGAATCTGTGAACATAAACTAAACTGATAAAGATAAAGTTGCCATTGTCCTACTGGGCCACAGGATTGCTCTCTCATTTGAGAGAGGGATGGCTGGTGGATTGTGGTTTAAACTGAGAGTCACCATGCCTCAGGTGAGGGGAGAGGTTGAAAATGAGAGTTCTTCATAGTAACCTCAGCTGATATGTCATTGGAACCCACACTGTTGGAATCACGCATCACAAACCAGCCAACTTAAGCTAACAAACCCCCCCAATGTAACAAGCCCCGACACCATAATTTTTCTATTTGATTTTCCTATTTTTGTTAAATATATCTTGCCTTCCTGTTTTAATCTTCTTGATACGTTTTCCAAGTTGTGCTTTCTTTTTTAAGTGTTTATTTGTTAATGCCAACCTTATTGTGGAGATGTACAAAATGTCTTTAAATTTGTACTATTCTCTGCCAGTTAGCTATAGTCAAGGCTCAGAAATTCCAAATATTGAAATTGATTCCCCTCTTTTCAACCTACGGGGTTACTGCAACAAAACCATTTCTTAAGCACAAGCTATACTCATCTACAATTAAAATGTATGATGTGGAGGTGCCAATGTGGGACTGAAGTGGACAAAATTAAAAATCACACAACATCAGATTAAAATGTAATTCACGAGTTCACTAGAAACAATGAAGCGCTAATTACAACATTGTTTGAGTCAATGAAACAGCAATTTTTATTATCTGCTCTCCTGAGAGTAATGATAAGGCCAAAATGTTAAGTATACATATGCACAGTACAAAGTTATAAATACAGAGAAAAATATACACAATCAAAGGACTTATGATTTCCTTTGAGGTGTAAGGTTTCGACCTGAGATCACGATCATTTAAGCTTGTGTTCTATCCCCAGCAATAGCAAATTGTAGTTATCCTTTGAATTCTTGTGTTATGATGTTGCATTTTAGTTGGTTTTTTACATCCTTCAAGAGAAGCTGCGAGAGACAGCTTTTTGACATTCATTCCAGTCAAATCCATCACCCTTGCTTTGCACAAGTTGTGTTGTGAAATATAGCTTGTTTGTGTATTCTTATCTCTGAGATACTTGTTGCCAAGCTTGATCATTTTCAGGTGATATCTGCCATCTCTAATGTTAACTTTGTCTTACATGTGTAAAACAATGTAGAAGTTGAGGGTTTCTTCATGCTTGACTGAGTAGCAGTGCGTCTTGATAAAATGCTATCTTCTGGGTTACAGAATTTTAAACATTCATAATATTTTAAGTGAGTAATGCCTCCTCATTTAAGTCCTAAATGAATGGCCCCTTATCTTGAGACTACGCCCTCATGTTATAAATTTCCTAACCCAGAGGAAACAACCTTTCAGCATTTACCTTCTCAATCTGTTTCAGATTGTCTCTCGTTCTTCTATCTCCAGAGAAAATAGACACAATCTATTTAGTCTCTCATCACAAACAGCTGCCTCATCCTAGGGTCAATTTGGTGAATTTCTGGATCCCGATGCCAGTCTAATTGGAAAACACACATCTGACACAATATATAGATTACATGTGCTAAACAAGCTGTTGCTGCCCCCAGTGGCAGCAGACATAAACGGAAGGTGTGATTAGTTCAGGAGTGGGTCACTTTAAATAGTGAACAGCAGCCCTTGGTGATGTTGATAGCTGTCTACATTATGAAGTGAAAGGCAGGGCATAACCCTAGTTTTCAGATATGGTCTTTCAGATCATAGTGGACACTTTAACACACCACTGGAGCATTCTATAAGAAATCACATGAGGTGACAGAACAATAGGGCATGCTTGAGTTTGCCAAAGAGGTCAACAACAGATGAGTGGTGCGGACGACCTGGGAGCAATGGTGGAATCCCTTAACTTACTTGACTAAGTTTGGCAAAGTATGTAAATCGAAAGCTCCTAATGTCAGGACTACCTGTCAACATTTAGCAGAGTGCCAAGGAGAGGAACAAACTGCGGGCACTGAGAGAGCGGGGTTGTGAAACCTGGCTGACTCATTTCCACAGATCAGAAGTCAAATGTTACTGATCAGAAAACTAGAGTGCACAGCATTATGTAAGGTTGTCACTGAGTGAGGGGACGTGTGAGAAAATCTTGTACGTGGCATTGTTCTCAATTTTGGAAGTGAAACAGGGAATAAATGTTACTGAGATGGCATGCCTCCACATCATCCTCTGCTGCAGGGGAAGCCCCTCTTGGAACTGGCGATTTGTGGAGTCTCCATATCCTTTTGGGTGACTCAGGCGTGTAGAATGCAAAAGGATGTTTACTGTTAGGATAAGAAAGCACTTATACATTTTTTGCAGTAAGGCTGGCTTGCATAGAAAGGTAAAGGTTAAGTCGCCATTGTCCTAGAAGACTGTTGGGCTACTCATTTTGAGATCCCTCATTTTGGGGTCAGTTAGCTTAGTTGGCTGGATGGCTGATTTGTGATGCAGATTGCTGAGGTGACCATGACGGTCTCACCTCCTCAACTTTGATTCTCTCCTGAGGCCTGAAGACCCTTAAGTTAAATCCCTCTAGTCATTTATCTCCACACTCATTCTCAGAGGAAGGAAAGGTGAGGGTAGGTATGATGAGACGGTGTGCTGTTGAAGACTGTATATGGCTCAGATACTGAACCTGCTTCTGCCTCCTGCCCTTTGGATCCTGCTGCCGAATTGTTCCTGCGCTCTGGTCAAATGTTGTGAAGCTCAACACTACTTCATACAGTGCTCTTTGTTGTTTGCTATAGGCCTTATGCCAAGTGGAAACCTACTCCCCACCTCTTCAAGAAATGTATTTAGGGCTACCCAATTTTACCAGATTTCAGAACTAGTCCCCAGACCCAAAACTTTATCTCTGCTTTTTTCTCCACAGATGCTGCTAAGCCAGCTGAGTTTCTCCAGCAATTTCTGTTTTTGTTTCAGATTTCCAACATCCACAGTTCTTTGTTTTATTGTATTGTCACATCAATGCAATTCTGTATTGGGTATTGATATCACTACATTTCTTATTAGGGTTCCCCTACAATGAGCATTAGAGACCATTATTTCATAAATCTGAAGTTGATTAGAACCAGCCAAGTCCTCTAGTCCTGAACTGATACCTTGGAAACAAATTGGCTTTTCAAAATTTGTTTAAAATGCAAACTTGCATGCATAAGGAATAACAGCAAAAGCATAAACCATGATGGCTAAACAGTAACTCTACCTAGGTCGGCTTTGTAGTATCTTGATTTAAACACTCATGATTGGTGATAACACTGGACAAATGCAAACAATTTTATCTTAATTTGGAGCTTATAAAATTAGTAAAGGGCCAAAACCATATCTTAAATCAAGTTTTCCATCTTTGAGAACCATATCTTATAATGTTCTCCACTGTTTTTAATGAGGTACCTTATCAAAAGTTTAACTTTATTGATAGTCCATGTACACCAAATGAGCCTAATTTTCCTCATTCATCAACTCATTCCCTCCTTCAAGAATACTTTCAGGTCCTTTTGTTAAGGTTCCTCACTTTGCCCCACATTTAGGAGCCATGATCAATTACCTTGACCCCAACGGTTGCATTCTCACAACTGAAACAGAAGGTTATTGCTTCTATTTGCCGAACAGGACTAAGCACATAATCACATCCATGTAGTCCTGAAGAAATATTGTCTCATCCAAGGTGTTGATTCCAGCTGCTGGTAATACTGGACAAGTCAGATCCCAGAGGAAATCCTGGCCTTTGCATACCCCGTTAAGCCATACGTCGAATGGAGTTAGTTCTTTCTGTCATCTTGTTTAATTTGTTACCATAGTTCTGTATCCTTATTTCTTATTCTTCTTTCTTCAAATTTATTTTTTTCCTCTCTGTCAAGTGCCTGATAATGATTTCTGTATTAAAGCTCTACATATATTTAAGCTGTGAAGATGACCTTGGAAAAATTGGCAAGTCAGCCTTTAAGTAATCAACTCTAGAAGTTACAGAAGTCTGGCTAAGAGCTAAGCAGTACCCCTGCTTGATTCTTACAGCGCTGGTTAGGTACGGGATAATGCTGCATTTTCTCCCATTTATCTGGTTGACATTCCTGTATCCTGTATCAGTCAGCTTTACAGCTTGTCTGAGTGATACTGCTCTAGTCCCCAGTTAGACAGTATTTTAACCATCATTTAATATTAAGTTGAGACTCTTCCATGGCAATTTCATGTAGAACCCTTCCAGGTAGAAGAGTGAAATAGCTTATACCATTAATCTGAAGTTGATTAGAAGTCATTGAATTCTGAAATTCCCCAATCTTTCTTTTAGCAAGAAGCTGATTTATTAAAAGTGGACTCACATCTAAATTTTCATAGGTCATAAAAATAGCCATCAGCTGTTTAGCCTCTCCAGGCACTTTCACATCCTGCAACTACATAAGAACATAAAGGCATGAGAAATAGAAGCAGATACAGGTCCTCGAAGCTCCTGCAGCATTAAATAGGATCATGACTGACATTTACCCTCAACTACACTTTCTTGCCTGATCCTCCTATCCCGTAGATTCAAAGACCTGTTGGTTTTAGCCTTGAATGCAATCAAAGACTAAACATTCATGGCCCTATTTGGTAGAGAATTTCGAATATTCAAAAACATCTGACCCAAATGAATGTCTCCTTATCTCATTCCAACTGGGCTAACGCACTGTTGTTCTAATCCCTACAACCAGTAAATGTTGTCTCTCCATATCCATCAGGTCAAGCTCCCTTTTATATATTTCAATGATATCACAACACATACTTTTAAACTTCAGAAACTATTAACAGACTCTATCTAGTCTTATTTCATGGAACCATGGTTACACCTTATCTAAGGCAAGTATATCTTTCCTCAAAGAGAGACCAAAATTGTACATAGCATTTTGGGTATGATCTCACCAACGCCTCCACAAGTCCAACAAAACCTCTTTAAATATATACCTTGACTACCTGTAGAATTAGTTGGGAACATCAAATTTCATTTTTGATTTATTTATAATCATACATTCTAATATTACAGTATTCTAGCATAATGGGACTATTCTTATCTTCATTTGACAAAGAAATGCACCACGGGACTTCAAACAGGGTAAAGACAATAATCTAATGTTTCAAATGAGAACTGCAAACATGAAGGCTTTTCAGTTTCAGATCCAAACTTCCAATGTGGAAAAAGGTAGAGATGATATTCTCCAGGCCCATTAGCTCTGATCAAGAAATCATAATCACAACTGTGTCCTTGGACTGAAGTTCTACTTTAAGTAAATGTAACCGTTGTATTAGGGTTAACTTTGTAACAATGTGCTAAAGTTTGTAATTATATATGTCAACATACCCTGTATAGCAATTTGTAAATGATAATATTTTCTGTATTAATTTTGCTTTTATAATAAAGGAAAACATGAACTGTTTCCAATCATTCAACCACAGCACAATTAAACAAATCAACAGATGGTCAGTGCTCATTTCAGGAATCTTCGCTAAACTGAGTGAGGATTGAAACATAAGCTCAAGGATATTGGGTCCTGACTATAAATGCCTCCATTCTTCTTCAATAAACAGGCAAAGAACATTTCAAATCAGTGAATAATTGACAACTTAAGGAATCAGTCAGGAAATGGTGGGGGGTGACATCAGTCAATGTTTATCATTCTTATGAGACAGAGATTGATCATCATCCTTAAGACAAATTAGCAGTAAATCTCGCTTAGCTTGGGCAAATAGAATGTAATGATGTCATTGATCATGCTGTGGGTTCTGGTGTGGAAAAAGTTATTAAGAAATAGTTTTCAATGTCCAAAGTACAATAGAAAAAGGTTGAAGTTATCCTGTTTCCTGTCAGGAGAGAAAGGCTCTCAAGATACTGGAGACCACAAAACCAAATGTTAACTGCGTCCTTAGCTGAACCAGAAAGGGAGAGCCTTAGTACGCAGTAAAGTCTCTGCCCTGCTTTAATAGGCATTATTAATTAGAACCTAAGTAAAGCTTCCAAAGTTACTGCACTACACTGTCTCCTGCTGTCTTATTGGTTAATGCCTCAACTGAACAGTTATACAGGTATCAGAATTAAATGAAACAAGGCCTCTAAAACTTACCAAGCAGGGGAAACAGAGAGATGGGAATAAAGAGGGAGGGAGAAGAGAAAACAACAAGTAGAAACAGAGGAAGTGAGTGAGGGGAAAAAACAGCAAAACGGAAAACAAGAAGGGAGCAATCGGAAGGGAGAGAAAGATAGGGATCAACAGGAAAAACAGAGAAGGAACAATTACGATGGAGTATCAGAAGAGGGAATGAGCAACAGAGAGATATCAACAGGGAAAATGGGGAGGAAGAAAGACAGAGGGAGATTCTGTGCACAGGGGGAAAAGAGATTCCGAGAGTGAGAAACAGTGGAAGGATCAATGAGTGAGGAACAATGATAGAGGATCAGAAAGGGGTCCACAGGGAAGGAGGAACTACAAGAGATCAATAGAGAGAGAATAAGGGAAAAGGAGGAAGAAAGAAACTTAGAAAACACAGAAAATAAGTCCAAGTGTCAGCCATTCAGCCCTTCTAGCCGGCTCTGTCATTCATTACGACAATGGCTGATCATCCAACTCTATAGACTTTTCCACTTTTGCCCATATCCTTTGATCCCTTTAACCCCAAATGCTATATCCAACTCCTTCTTGAAGTAATACAATGAGAAGCTAATGGAAGAGGGAGAAACTGAGCAAATATCTGAAGCAGAAAAAAGGGAAATGGGAAAAAAAAAGCAGCAGGATAAAACGGGAGAAATAGAGATGGAGAGAAACAACTAGAGAACCAGATGGTGAAGACAGGGAAGAACAAATGACCAGGGTGAAAACGAGTGGGAGAAACTGTGAAGGAGGTACACAGCAGGAGAAATGGAGAGAAACAGAAATGGAGAAATATAGAAGGGTCAAAAAGAGGGACAGCAACAGAAATGTCAGCCAGGGACTGCAGCAGAAGGAGACAAAGACTGAGTGAGTATATATACACACACACTATATTGGAAATTTTATCAAAGTGTTGAAAAGGGGGACAGAGATGCTTTAAGTAGGGTTTACTGCAAGAAGTAAAGTCTTCAGTGCGGGGTGTGTGGCTGAGGATAAAAGGCTTGGATTTAGAGGCAAAGCTGCAGTGACACCTAGGTGGAGTGACATCACAAAGCTTTGCAGGGAAAGATGATGACTGATGAGAAGGGCTGGTGAATAAATGTAGTCTTTAAAGTTTTGTGCTTAGGTCTCCAGTGTTTACTTCTCTTTTCGTAAAAAATGGTTAATTATTAGATTGATGCTGGTAATTTTCTTCCTAGTTTATAGAAAAGTAAATATCATTAAAGTGTAAAGGGCAGGGAATCTGAGTCATTAATTTATAATGAAAACAAATATAATAGTAATGGTAGGATGATGTGTTGTTGCTGCAACATGTGGAAGCTGCTGGTCACCAATATGGCCTGAAGTGAACATTTCTAGAGTAAATGTTTACAGCTCGAGGCACTTCATATCCAAGTTGAAGAGCTAAAATGCAATTTGCAGACTTAGATTCTTGAAAAGCCTCAAAGGAAACACCATATATCAACTTTATTAAAGAGAAAAGATAACAAAGGTATAAAAATAGGCCAGTTACAGTCTGTTATAAAGGGTGTAACAGCAGAGATTTTAAAAATATGCAATAACATCAAGCAGAGTCAGTGTGGTATCACAAAGGGGAAAATCATGCCTGAAAATTTTATTAGAATTATTTGAGGAAGTAACAAGCAGCATGTGTATTTGGATTTTCAGAAGGCATTTGATACAGTATCATACATTAAGCTACTTAATAAGAGCCCATGGTGTTGTAGGTAGTTTAATCACATTGGTCAAGAATTGGTTAACTAATAGGACATAGGGAATTGGGATGTGGGTGGCATTTTCATGATGACAAACTGTAATCAGTGAAATGACACAATGCTGGGGGCCATAATTACTTATACCTTACATTAATGGCTTGGATCAGGAAAGTGAATGTAGTATAGTCATAGATTATTAGAGATGTATAGAATGCATATCGAGCCTTCGGTTCAACTCGCCCATACCGACCAGATATCCTAGATAAATCTAGTCTCTTTTGAAAGTATTTGGCCCATATTCCTCTAAACCCTCCCTATTCATATATGCACCCAGATGCCTGTTAAATGTTGCAACTGTACCAGCCTCCATCACTTCCTCTGGTAGCTCCTTCCATACACATACTTCTCTCTGTGTGAAAGAGTTGCCCTTTATGTCCGTTTTAAACCTTTCCCCTCCCACCTTAGACCTATGCTGCCTAGTTTTGAACTCCCCCACCCCAGGGAAAAGACCTTGTCTATTTACTCTATCCAAGTCCCTGATTTTATAAATTTGTGTAAGGTCACCCCTCAGCCTCCAATGCGCCAGGAAATTCCAATTCTCCCTCTAACTCAAAGCCTCCAACCCTGGCAACATCCTTGTAAATCTTTTCTGAACTCTGTCACAACACTCTTCTGATAGCAGAGAGACCAGAATTGCACACTCTATTCCAAGTTTGCAAGTAACACAAAAACAGGTGGGAAGGCAAGTGGTGAGGACGACACAAAGAATCTACAGAGGTGTGTAGACACGTTCAGTTAATGGGCAAGAACTTGGTAAAGTGAATATGATGTGAGAAAATGTAAGGCCTTGCACTTTAATAGGAAGAATAGAGGAGTGTATATCTTATAAATGGAGAACAAATGCAGAAAGCTACAGCACAGAGGGATTTGGAAGTCCTCAGGGAAGACAAATGGAAGGATGACCTTTATTTTAAAGGGAGTGAGTGATATAAAAGGAGGTCTTGCTAAAACTCTTCAATGCACTAGTCAGATGACAGCTGGAATATTTCAAACAGTTTTGAGCCCCTTACCTAAGGAAAGACATACTGGCATTGAAGGCAGTCCAGAGAAAATTGACCAAGCTGATACCAGGTGCGAAGGGATTGTTTTATGGGGACAAGTTGAGTAGGTTCAGCCTGTACTCATTGGAATTTAGAAGAATGAGAGGCGACCAAATTGAAACATACAAGATTCTTCGGGACTTGACGATGCAGATGGAGAAAGATCGTTTCCCCTTGTGGGAAAGCCTAGGACCAGACAGCATAATCTCAGAATAAGAAGTCACCCTGCTAAGACAAAGATGAGGAAGAATTGTTTCTCCCAGAGGACAGGAAATTTGTTAAATTCTTATCACAAAGTCTGGGTCATTTAGCACATCCAAAGCTTTTAAAGTACAAGGCAACAAACTATTTCCAATCATTCAATCACAGCATTGTGGGCGGCGCGGCGGCACAGTGGTTAGCACTGCTGCCTCACAGCGCCTGAGACCCGGGTTCAATTCCCGACTCAGGCGACTGACTGTGGGGAGTTTGCACGTTCTCCCCGTGTCTGCGTGGGTTTCCTCCGGGTGCTCCGGTTTCCTCCCACAGTCCAAAGATGTGCGGGCCAGGTGAATTGGCCATGCTAAATTGCCCGTAGTGTTAGGTAAGGGGTAAATGTAGGGGTATGGGTGGGTTGCGCTTCAGTAGGTCGGTGTGGACTTGTTGGGCCGAAGGGCCTGTTTCCACACTGTAAGTAATCTAATCTAAAAAGCAAAGATTAAACAAGCCAACAAATGGTCAGTGCTCATTTAAGGCAGCTTCACCAAATTGAGCTACCAGAGGAAGTGGTGGAGGTTGTTCTAATTACAACACTTGAAAGGCGTCAGGGTGGGTACACGAACGGGAAGTATTTAGAGAGATATGGACCAAGACTGGATTGAGACTGGATTAATTTAGGATATCTGGTTGGCATGGACGAGTTGGACCAAAGGGTCTGTTTCGGTGTTGTACAACTCTCACTCTGAGCTCAAGGATATCAATCATTGGGTCCTGATTGCAAATGTCTCCCTTTTTCTTTAATAAAGCAGCAAAGAATACTTCAAATCCATGGATAATTGACAACATAATTAAGAACCAGTCAGGAGATGGTGGTTGATGACATCCGTCAAAGTCCATCACCCTTACCAGATAATTTGAGATTATCATTATCCCTTAAACAAATTAGCAGTAAATCTTGCTTAGCATGGACCAAACAGAATGTAATAATGTCATTGATTATGTTGTGGGTTCTGGCTTGGAAACTGTTCGTAAGAAAGAGCTTTCAGTGTCCGAAGCACAAGAGAAAAAAAATTGAAGTTATCCTGCTTCCAATCAGGAGTGGCAGGCCCTCAAGGTATTGGAGACCAAGAAACCAAATGGTAATTGTGTCCTTAGCTGAAGTGGAAAGCAAATATTCCATAAAGTCTCAGCCCTGCTTTAATAGGTACTATTTATAAACTAAGTTTACGGAGTTACTCCATGAGATTGTCTTCTATTAACTAATTGATTAAAGTCTCAGGTAAACAAATTGATGTTGAGATTTCAGTTTAAATAAGACCCTTAAAACTAATTAAAGCTAATAAACCATTTTCCTTCCATTCTTTTTTAATTCATTCAGGGGACATGGGCATTGCCATCTGGCCAGCATTTTTTGCCCATCCCTAGTTGCCCTTGAGAAGCTGGAGGGGAGCTGCTTTCTTGACCCGCTGCAGTCCACCAGCTGTGGGTTGACCCACAATACCGTTAGGCAAGGAATTCCAGGATTTTGACCCAGCGACAGTGAAGGAAAGGCAATATATTTCCAAGTCAGGATCGTGAGTGGCTTGGACGGGAACTTGAAGGTGGTGTCGTTTCCATGTGTCTGCTGCCTGTGCCCATCTACTGTGTGGTCATGCTATCTGAGGATCTTTAGTGAATTTCTGCATTGCATCTTGTGAGTACGCCACACTGCTGCTATTGAGTGTCAGTACTGGAGGGAGTGGATGCTTGTGGATATAATGCCACTCAGACAGGCTGCTGCATACTGGTCTATGTCAAAATTCTTAAGTGTTGTTGGAGCTGCACTCATCCATGCAGGTTGGGTGCATTCCATCACACCTCGGACTTCTGCCTTGTAAATGGTGGACAGGTTTTGGAGGGTCAGGAGGTGAGCTATTTACTGCAGTATTCCTAATCTCTGACCTGCTCTTGTAGCCACCATATATCCTCACTTTGGACATTATGATGGCAGGAAGATTACTCATGCAGAAGCAAAAGATGGTTGAGCCCAGGTTATTACCTTGAAGAGCTCCTGCAGAGATGTCCTGCAGCTGAGATAACTGACCATTTTCCTATGTGCCAGGTATGACTCCACCAATGGAGAGTTTATCCCAATACCCACTGACTCCAGATTTGCCACACTCAGTTGAATGTAGCCTTGATGTCAAGGGCTGTCACTCTCACCACACCTCTGGAATTCAGTTCTTTTTTCTATGTTTGAACCAAGGCTGTAATGAGGGCAGGAGCTGAGTGGGCCTGGCAGAACCAAAACTGGGCATCACTGAGCAGGTGCTGCTTGATAGCACTGTTGATGACACATTCCATCGCTTTACTGACAACTGACAGTAGCCTGATGGGGTACTAATTGGCAAGGTTGGATTTGTCCTGCTTTTTATGTACAGACATAACTGGACAATTTTCCACAATGGCAGATAGATGCCCAAGTTGTAACTGTACTGGTACAGCTTGGCTAGGGAAGTTCTGGTGCACAAGCTTTCAGTACTATTGCCGGAATGGTGTCAGGGTCCAAACCCTTTGCAGTATCCAGTGACTCACCTTTTCTTGATCACGTGAAGTGAATCATATTGGCTGAAGACTGTTATGTGTAATGCTGGGGACCACTGGAAGAGGCCAAGATAGATTATCCACTCTGCACTTGTGGCTAAAGATTGCTACTAAAGCTTCAGCCCTTATCTTTTGCACTGATGTGCTAGGCTCTCCCATCACTGAGGGCGAAAGTGAGGACTGAAGTAGAATCGGCAGTGTGGAGCAGGAAAAGCACGGCTGGTCAGGCAGCATCCGAGGATCAGAAAAATCGATGCTTCCGGCAAAAGCCCTTCATCAGGAATGGAGGGCTTATGCCCGAAACGTCGATTTTCCTGCTTCCTTGGATGCTGCCTGACCTGCTGTGCTTTTCTAGCATCACACTTCTGCTTCTACTTCAGTCCTCACTTTCACCATATTTGTGGAGCATCCTCTTCCAGTGTTATTAATTGTTACCACCATTCATGACCAGATATGGCAGGACTGCAGAGTTTAGATCTGATCTGTGAGATCACTTAGTACTGTCCAAAACTTGCTTTATGCTGGTTGGCATGAAGGTAGTGCTGTTTGGAGGCTTAACCAGATTGACACCTCATCTTCAGGCATGCCTGGTTCTGCTCCTGGCATGCCTTCCGGCACTCTTCATTTAACCAGGGTTGACCCCCTGGCTTGATGCTAATTGTTGAGTGGGGGATATGCTGAGCTATGAGGTTTTAGATTGTGCTGGAGTACAGTTCTGCTGCTGTTGATGGCCCACAGCATCTCATGGATGTCCAGTCTTAAATTGCTATAATTGTTCACAGTCTGTCCCATTTCACATGGTGATAGTGCCACACAATACGATTGAGGTTATTCTCAATGTGTAGGCGAGACATCATCGCCATAAACACTGTGTAGTGGTGCTCTTACTGATACTATCATGGACAGATAGATCTGCAGCTGACAGATTGGTAAGGAGCAAGTATGTTTGTCCATCTTGTTCGTTCCCTCACCACTTCCTGCAGACTCAGTCTCGCAGCTAATTGCTTTAGGACTTCACCAGCTCACATCAGTCGCACTACTACTGAGTCACTGGATATTGAAGTCCGCCACCCAGAGTACATTTGTGTTCTTGTCATCCTCAGTACTTCCTCTCAGTACATACAGAAGTACTGATTCATCAGCTGAAGGAGGATGATACACAGTAATATGCAGGAGGTTTTTTACCCACATTTAACCTGAAGCTGCAAGTCTGCATGAGGTCTGGAATCACTGTTCAGGACTCCGAGGGAAACTCCCTCCTGACTATATACCACTACCTCTGCTGGGTCAATCATGTCCATGGGACAGGATATATCCAGGGATGCTGATGGTGGCAGCTAGGACATTATCTATAAACATATGATTCTGAGAGTACCACTATGTCAGGCTGTTCCCATTTTTGGCATTAACACGCAGATGTTAATAAGGAGGACTTTGCAGGGTCAAGAGTGTAGTGCTAGAAAAAAAAGCACAGCAGGTTAAGCAGCATCAGAGGAGCAAGAGAATCGACATTTCAGGCATAAGCCCTTCATCAGGAATGAGGGGGAGGTGAACTGCTTCAAGGTAGGCATCCTTGGAAGAGGCTGCGTAGTAGGGCTGAAATCAACTGGGAGAAAGTAAGGACTGCAGATGCCGGAGATCAGAGTCGAGAGTGTGTTGCTGGAAAAGCACAGCAGGTCAGGCAGCATCCAAGGAGCAGGCGAATCAACGTTTCAGACAGAAGCCCTTCATCACAGCTTTGTAGCTGAATAGCTTGTTAGGCCATTTCAAATAGCAATCAAGAGCCAACCAGATTCCTGTGGGTTTGGAGTTATTTGTAGGTCAGACTAGGTAAGGATGGCAGATTTCCTTCCCTAAAGGACATCAGTGTACCAGTTGGGTTCATTCATACATACATTTAACTTTTGTTTCATAAACAGAAACCTAAAACTCTGAATATTAACACAAAAAAGTCATTCACATTGAAAGCAAGTAAACTTATATGCCACTCTCAAACTCAATGTGAACTTTTAACATTATGATCAGTCTTGCCTGGAGGGTGTCCTATAAATGAGATTATTAAGTCATTTTATTATTCAAAGCAAAGCCTAAAATAGTCTCTGCTTGGATCAACAACATATTGTGAAACTGTTGTGAATGTATTCCATAAACTCAAAACGATTGTTACCATTATGATTTGTTTCATTAATAGTCTTATTTCAAAGAATGAGAAGTGATTAATATTTTTAAGGGCCTGACAGTGTTGATGCTTCATTGAGTCAGGAGAAGCTACAAGTAGGGAATAGTCTTAGGCTAAGGGATCAGCCTGTTAGAATTGAGAAACAGAAATTTCACCAAAGCATTATGAATCTTCGTACTTTATACTCTAAATAACTTTAGATGCTCAGTTTCTTCTCAAGATACAATCATCAGATTTTTCAACAGTCAGGATCAAGGGTTGTGGTATACAGCAAGGAAATACAGTCTAAATAGATCCTACATCTTATCAAAACTTCCATTTGGCTGTGAATATCTTTAAATTATATTTTCTTCCCTTATAGCAACATTCTAAGAGTTAAATTGAATGAGTTGCCTGATTCCCAAAGAATGTTTTACTACTGCATGAACAAAACTTAATGTCCAGAGTTTTACCAAATGAACTTAAGCTAGTAACACAATAATTTTATATACCAAAACAGAAAATGCATCATGCAGACAAAAAGAGAACCAGAAAATTCAAATGGGAAGACAGGTTAAAGACTACAAAAAGCAGCAGCAGCAATGCGACGACCTACGGAGGAATATTTTTTATGCTTTATACTGAAATCTCCCGATTATCTGGTGTGTATGGGCCGTTATTTAAATTCGCTGGTCAGTTGCATGAGAAATACTTTGTTGCTGTCACAAGCTGAGCTGTGTGTTTTAAAAACAAGCAGCACAATCCAATCATTCCCATTTGAATCTGGTAAATCTCCATGCTTCAATGTCTGTCTTCAACTAGCTTTAAGAAAGCATCTAATTCATTATTCCCTTCCCAGCAACGTCCCCCAATATCAGGAGTGTCCAGAATTCCCCTTATAGTCTCCACGGCTGGTTGCTCAAGAATTCTAAATACTTGCGAGCTGACAACAGGGACTTTATTATATTTGTCTGCTTATAAAATCAGACTGTAATAACTTGAAATGTGCTTAAGCTATTTATTTCTCATTTTAAAATCACACTTAACTTTAATACGTTACCTCATCTTCAGTGTTTGTTAGCAATTTGTTTGGACTGATAACAAAACAAGTGCAATAAATATAATCTAGAAGCAATTCGTAATTACTGTGTAACATTATTGCGCTGTTTGCATTCATTTGAATATGCTGGTAAATTGATTAGCTTCAGTGATCAACAAGACTGAAATGTAAGAGAAGGGTTCACATGATGAGATTTATTGACACCAAAACCTTGAAGTCATTTTTTTAAAAAAAAATCACGGTGTGTGAACAGCCAACACTTACTACAATCCCTGCTGGCACTTGGGAAGATGATGGTGACCCACCAGTAGGAGAATGCCCTCAGCCCACCAGAGTAAAGAAATGTCTGTCTGGGATCACAGACAAACTGTTGCTTCCACAACAAACCAATGGAATGTACTGTAGGAACTGATGCCTTCAAAATAATAATGGAATATCAAACATGCTAAAACTAATTTTACTAAGTAGTGGGAAGTAGCAAATGGGGTAGTACTATGATATTCACAACAAGAAAGTTTTTAAAGTGTTCAGTTCACTAATTTTACCAAAGCAATAGTTACAAGTTGGTTTCATTGACCGTAATATAGAAGGGATTTTTTAAAAAAAATCTAAATTGCCACTGTCCCCTTTCCTAGGCATACTGCAAGCAATCTGACACTATTCTTTCATGTCAGGATTCAGCAAAGCTTAGCAAACAGGATGTTTGAGGGTCCTCCAAGAAGTCAGATTACTTTGTCAGATCATTTCTCAGGTGCTATGAGTACTGAAACATTCTTCAGACAATAGTCAATTGCCCTCCATTTCACAAGCAGCTTATCGGGTGATACTATGGACTATTCACCACTGTCCACCATATCCACCCCTCAATTTTGACAAAATAAAGTCTACCAAAGTTGCACACTTCATCTTGTGTATGTCATTTTATTGCATGATTATCATGATGTATATATGTGAATATATATTATCATTTTCAACTAAGTTACATACATGTTCCCTAGTCTTTTCCCTAGCTTCCACAGATACAATCTCATTATGGAAACATTTAATTAAGTGACTTCTGCTGGAAATGTGCATGAGATAAAAAGTGAGTATAGGAATAGTTTTGATATGATGCTGAAGAGGCACATTACCTTGAAAAAATCTCTTTTGGCACTATGTATCAAAAGTAGATGCTACTTTGGAAAAAAAAATAGACATTGAGGAAATTTGATTTATCAGAGATGGAAATTTACTTGAAATTCCAAAATGTGAGTTTATAAACACCAGCTGGCATGCTTTGCAGCCACTAAAAAAAACGAGTAGATTGTCCTTCCCATACTACACTCTTTACACTTACCTTACTGATTATCCTATGTCTTAGCTTGAAAGGCAAGTGCATTTGCGTAAATGAAATATTTATTAACTTCAAATCTAACCTAGTCAGGTAAAGATGAAAACAGGAAGTGATCTATCTGTTACTAAATATTTTCTAACAATGGCATTTTGCGATATTTTCACAAGTATTTAGAATGACTTCGAAAGTGTTATGCATTTAGTTTTTAATGAATCGTAAACTGCACAATGAAAACGTTTACTCTTGCTCCTCAACAACTTACAGGAAATGCATAGTATTCAACAAGTTACTACAAATAAGGTGATCTAATACAATATAAATATAAAACATGGGTAAATTAACTTAATATATGTTACAAATAAGAAACACACTGGACATTGGGATCTCCCTAGTAAAGCATGGTATTAAACCAATGCAGGTGTCAAACAGGCAATGAAAATATTCACAGTAATGTTAACTTTTCAAAATAAATAAGTCTGTGCATTTTTGTTGCACTACAGATTGTTTATAAGCTAAGATGTACATGCGGATGTAAGTGCAGACATGAAAGTTTTGTACATTTTGAACTCAGCCTTCAAAAGCTGTACCGAAGTAACATTTGATGTCAAAACCGCAAGTTAAAAAGGAAAAATATTTCTTGACGTACTTGGTTCATAAATAAACATGCATGGAACTGAAGTCTCCATATGCTGTTTTCCTAAGCTTATAACAATTTAATTTTATTTGCTCAATTTTGTGTTTTGGATATTTCTGAATACAGTAATTCAGAAAAGGGTTTGATAGGCTGCAACTTCCTGAAAAATCCAGTGCCCATTAAGACTAATGAATGACATACTGGAAGTGGCAAAGTTAGATTAAACAAAACTTGTCTTGTTTCCTTCTCCTTCCCATGCCCCAGTGACATCAAGGCAAATCAACACCAATAAAAACAATTACTTCATGAGAAAATATAAAGGTGAAAAAATAAACGCACAGGTCTGCAAACACATCTCCCATTTTTCCATACGTATCCATAGAGCGATTGATGACTTCAGCAGGGATTCCTGACAGAAGCAGGGCAGCAGTCAGTACTGTCGTCTTTACCTTCTTTTCACTCTATGATGGAGCAGATTCATAGTTAGCAATACTTTTCCCCCCCATATGATATATCTCATATCCCTGCAGTCATTGGAGTTTAAAGTGAAAAATGTTTGCGATTGGGTGACATATAACCACAAAACACTTAAGAGATATAAATCATACCTTTGGAAAGTACTTTGATAACCCCATATATGCAAGTTGAAGAGTAAGAAATGGAGCAAAAATGGCCTGCAAAATATTCAGAGGAAAAAAAATTCATTAAAACAAAGAAAAATTAATGATACTAAATAACGAAAAAGTCAAGTTTAGGGTTATATTAGCTCTGTCAAAGCCCAAATACAGATATAACAGGCTGAAGATCATCTTTTGTTAACCAAGATTCTATTATTTCTATACAGTGTAATTGCATCATAACAATAAAAAAGCTGGAATACTTCTGAGCTGCTGTTCAATGGAAAATGGGTAAGCATGACTTATGATAACTGTGCAAGTACTACAGTATTTGCATAATTATTCCAGATTCTTATCGTCACTGACTACACTTACTGTGTAATGAACTTATCCACAAATGCTTCTTACAGAAATACCACAATGACAGAGGAGAGAGACCTAATCATATGTGTTTTGTGACTCAATCCTTGATATTTGTAAGAACATCCATTGCTTGCTCCTTTAAGGGATTCAATGTGCAGATTATTTGTTATGTGATCTTACTAATTTTGGCAACTTTTGCAGTTGTGAGAGGTCTGCATTCTGAATACATATAGGAATACAGGGTGGTCAGATCTTGATCAAAGATACTGTGCAATGCAGAGTGAGGAGGGGAAATATTCCACAGATTCACAATGCCTCAGCAATTGTTTATCAGTACCAGAACCAAGCAAGTTTACATTAAATCTCTAAGAATATTTACCAAGCATTTTGACCATAAGTAGTCTCATTACTTGACCTGGACAACTGAATAAATGTAATAACACAATGAACTGCAAATGGTGGGAATCTGAAACAAAAACAGAAATGGCTGAAAGAAAACTCAGCAGATCTGACTGTATCTGTGGACAGAAAACAGAGTTAACTTTTGAGTCCACTGACCTTTCTTCAGAACTGAGTAATTGATTGACTGTATTACTTTCATTTTTCTATGGCACTGGGAAGGGCATAGGTTTTTGATACTAGACAATTTTCACACTGAAAGTGCCTATTAATAATTTTAGATTTTATGACATATTTGCAAAGAATCAATCCATGTAGAATTTTCACATTTTTGATCAAATATCAAGAAATGTTTAAACAAATAGAAAACACACTTAAGCATTTCACAGCGAGGTCAGCCATGTGTTAGTTTTATGCTCTGCTCTTGCTAACAAAAATTATCTGGATCTGACATTTACAAATACCTGGCATCCAGAAAATTTCTCAAACAGGATTAACTGCAGGACCTCAATTGGACTCAGGGTTTAATTGGGGAAATGTGATTACCAGCTAAACATTGCAACTGTACTTTAGATTACAGCATTCTCAAATTATGAGAGATAATCTATAAATCATTTTCTAAACATTTCTACTATTGAATATTATAGTCGTTTAAAAGCTTCAATGATTCCTCAGTGTGCAAGGGTTTAAGTTGCAGGACTCCAGACCAATTTAAACATAAGTTACACTTTGATACATAAAAGCACCTTCTCAAGACATAAAGCATACATAGAACCTCTTGATTAGCTTTAAATCGGCAACTGGCACCATTGCCATCTCTCTCGCATACAGTTAATTTTCCAGCCATTAGTTTTATGAATGAATCAATTCATCATCCTCCTTCCATATTTATTTGTCACTTTTAGGGTTTATGCAAATAGGGAATGACTGCACTTCATGAAATCTTTTCTTTCAGCAATATTTTTGAAAAATAATTTTTTGGAAAAACATTTGCTGCTTTTTACATGTAAAATATGCTGGGAAGAAGGACTTCATTGAAGCATTTTGTTCCTAGTACAATAGAATGGTAACCATTCGAAAATTGGTGGAATGTTTTCGGCAGCACCTGCAATGCCTTTCTTCATCAGCCTCCTCAGGCACAAATGAAAGGTTAAATGACCCATGCCACAATTATGATTTATTTGTAACAAAAGCTATATGGAGAAGTACATCTGGTTTGCACATTTTGTTTCGTATGGAAACCAGTCCAGTGCTATTTCATGCATAATATACTATTTCGCTGCTAAGATTAAACTATATCCTTTAAAGCAACAAAGTATACACTCCATTGAGTACATGCACAGTTGGAACTTTGTAGGCTATTTAAAGCTGTAAATGTTAATGTTAGATATCAGCTGGAGCCTGATTTTGATTTTAACAGTCTTCAAAAGTCTATAAATTATAAATGACAGAAAAGTCACATTTCAGTTAATAGGAAATTTACAGCAAAGAACAAGCAGAAGTGGAAACTCAAAGCAAAGTTATAAACATTAGGTAGTCAGCAATACACAATTTTCCAAATGAATATCAAAAATTGAAAATAGTTTTGAATTCCTTTTCCTGTTGTCCTGGATTAACTTATTGACAGGAATTAGGTTTGTAACATAAGAAACATTAAAATGCAGAAAATGAATTGTTAAGCCTCAAATTCAAAAAAGGCACCAAAAATTATGGAAACAGAAAATTTTGAGCAAAACCCAAGTTGTACTGAGGTAAATCACCCTAAAAAAAAAACTGTATGATATTCAAGACACTACTCACAACACATTGCATGCAACAAATGGAAGATAAATTTCACAACAGTAACATTTGATTTTTTAATATATTCTAGGCAGTCATATTGGCAACGGTAGTTGTAAGGCAGAGAACCCAAAAAATGCATTTAGCTTAGAAACAAGTTACAACTTTTAACAGGCTGAGAGATTATTGAAATTTGAAAAGAAAAGTCAAACTAAAAATGGACTTCCAAAACAAAAAAAAAATCTATTTTTTAACAATCAAGAGAGTTATAGATGTTAATAAAGGAAGGAAGAAAGATGCACAGGTAGTGTGTGTTAATCTTCTCAATGAAAAGTCAGTTGTTCTCAATAATACATTTAGATGTTCATTTATGCAGGGCAAATCATGTCTAATCTAGTTGAGTATTTTCAAGACAGCTTAACACTAGATAAAGGGATTTTGATCGCTATTATCAATGCCATTATCTTTATCTACATGGATTTCAAAAGGAATCTGTTAAGGTTTCACAAAAGAGATTGACAAAACCAAAAGTGAACAGAATCTAAAGTAAAATTACAACGTCACTTGGAAATTAGTGGGAACTAAAGAGTAAATACTCTACTTTGCAGGATCTAACAAGTGATAAGTCTGAAGCTTCAGCTTGCAATTATATTTATCAGTGACCTGTGAGCAGGTTGTGCCCCCACATCTGCAGGTGGCACCAAATTGGGAGGTGCAGCAAACAGCGCTGATGCAAGAGAAAATTACAAAGGAGCATGGATAGAGTAAATGAGTAGACAAAACTCTAACAGATAAAGTTCAACATAAAGTGTGTTAGATCTTAGATTTGACCCAAAACAGACAACATTCAAGCCTTGGAAGCAGCACAATACATTCACATAAGAATGATCATGGGGTTGAAGGATTCAAGTATGATGACAAGCTGCAGCATAATCTATAGGAGGCAAGAGGTCACCTAATCAGTAGATAAAAAAAAACAAAGAAAAAAAACACCAGTTACTGTTCAGGACAACTACAAAATATTTACTTCAGCATTTGTTATAAAATTTGGTGCATTTTTTGACAGATGATGATAGGAACCTCTGAGTTACTGAACAACAACACAGAAGAGCTGTAAACATATCAAAAATACACTAATACACATTAAAAACTTCTCTCCTCGTAATGCACATATATTTTGTACCAGAATCAAGCTGTGGTACTCACCAAATATTTGCATATAAAGACTCGAACCATTAAGGCTAGCAGAGCACTCCCCACTAATCGGAAAACACGGAATGTACCAAACTCTTCACCTCCGCCTCCATTTTCGTGGCTGGTCTTCTCACTTATCAGTTGGTTTCTGAGTTTCATTGCTTCATCAAATCGTGATATATACTGCTCAATACCACGGCGAGGAGCACGCTGGGCCTGCTCTACTGGCACATCAGCTTTACCTAGGTGCCGACTTCCTTGCCCTAAACTATTATCAGCCTCATTAATTTTGCTAAGAGAGTCTCTTGTGTCTACAGAATATGGCTGTTGAAGCTCTTTCCCATTTGTGTAATGACTGGATGTCACTGAACCATCAGCAGTTTCATTTGTAATTCCTGGGGTTCTTTTGGGAAGGCTAGAATTTTGCAATGACTCTGTTTTCTCCAGTTCATAGGGTGGAAGAGAATCTATTCTGTTCTCCTCTTCTGAAAGACAAAGAAAAATGGGAAAAATTATATTTGTCTTTCTTATTAACGGCATTTAAAATTTATGGAAACATTAATCCGGGTTTTTTTTTAAAATGCCAGCAGGACATTTCTGAATTCTTTACAGTGATGCACATTATTGGAAGCTCAGGTAATTTCTTCTTCAACAATGCTTAATTCCAAGTCAGATTAGACTCTGCGCATGTAAAAAGTGTGTAATTCCTTGTATCATATACTTTCATGTTAACCTAAAAAAAAACACTCCGCACTACATTAGTTTTACAGAGGGACTTGTTGGTTATCAAAGAGATTTTCATATTATCAGCCTGGGATTGATTCTAACAAATATCCCCAATTAAGTGAGGAATATGCTAACTTAATGTATTACTTGCTACTAGAAAAAAAGTGAACCTCTGATTATTACCACAGTATTTTTGAAGGATATTTCGGATGCAAAGGCATTGCAAGTACTAGCAAAAATGATGCAGGCATTCACATGTTAATTGGCCACATATCTGTTTAGTGATCGAGTAAAAACAACAATATGATAGTTGCCCCATCTATCATGGACTCACTAACAACATCTGCTCTCCCATATCCCACAATAAAAATGGTAAAGCAGAAGTGCAAGTGGTTTATGTATTCCTGATCATTCTCAATTGTTTTACGCTGCCATTGTTACTATATTCTTGTCTTCATGTTTTAAAAGTACAAATCATGAACCACCAATCTAGGTCTAAATCAGTTCATCAGTATATGTCAGCAGGAGCCTTCAGATCAGAATTATAAATGATCTCTCTGAAATCATAGTGCAATCAGTCATAATTGGTGGGGATCCAAGAATCAATATTCTGAAGTTTTGTTTCAATGAGAGAAAAATATGCAAAAATATTCCTCTCAGATAATTAAAACAATATTGGGAACCTGAAAATCAGTTGGCTCAAACTAAACATTTGAACCACAAATATTTCCAATGGGACAACCTGGCTAAGACAATTTTCAATGCTGTTTCAGAATTAAATATGCAAAATGAACTTCTGGGTTAGCGATTAGAACCGATACCATGCCAGATTTGTTTTTAAAAATGTTATACGAGTGGTTAAAGAAAATGCGATAACAGAATATTCAAATATAGTGAACAAATGAGATTAAGATTGCTGCTCCTGAGTAGGATTAAACCCACACAGAAGTTACTACATAGCTGAACCAAGCTGTGCAATTACTACTTGACTTTAGGAGTAACAAAGGTGTAACAGCAAGTGTATAAAAATGTGGTAATGTGCAAGTCAGTTAGCAAAGGAAAAACAGATTATAATGTTTCAAGTATGCTTTCTTGGTGTATATATTTAAATTAGATTGAATTTTATAACCTGTAAATGCTGATTGACCTTCTGTGCTCTTAACATTCCCTTTTCTTTATCAGATTTCCAATAATTTACCCTTTATTAACAAACAAAGCTTATCTTACAATATTTAAAGTAACAAACAGACACTGTATAATTGCTGGGCACTCGAAATACAGATAATGACCGTTAGAAGAAACAAGTGCTAGATACAAAGAGAATTCACCGAATAGCTGATACCTCATTGCATTGGTCACAATGGATCAGGGGTTTTATAAAGAACAAAGACGTTATTCTATTTTTGGGACATTGACTTTTGCGACATTAGGTCAATTTGGAATCTAGATGCACAATAAAGGAATCCAGTGTGTGGCATGACTGTGTAGAGGGTTTCAGATACCCTCGAAGAGGGACTTAGTAGATTGAGCGAAGAATCGTGAGCAGTTTTGAAAACAAGCAACACTGGATACAGTCTCAAGGTGTGGAAGCATTCACTGTTTCCCTGGTATCTGAGAATATGAGAAAGATCCAGGATTTGAGTGGAGGCATCATCTGCAAAATGTGAGGACAAATGTGACCCAGGATGCTACCTTTATTGCCTGTACCTTTCTAAGCAGTCAGAGGCTGATACCATTTTTCTAGTCAACAGTTCTCAATTTTAATAATTTATACTATTAAAGTGAAAAGAATAAATTTTTAATTAAGTGCTCATATATACATATGATAACTTACAATTTTCAGCAATCTGGAAGAATGGTTATTTAAATTAGATAGGCCAAAGCAATGGGTTCTAGTTTTTTTCTCTAAGGAAGTTCCATTATAACATTTAGCACAATTGAAGACCATAATAGAAGTGATATATCAATCCACTCTTCTAACAGAAGTCAGATCAAAAATGTTTATGCTGGCCAGCAAAATATTTTCAGCACAAAATTACTACAATTCGTCAGCATGTACTGCATGATATTTGCAAATAAAAAATCAGACCCTCATGGGTATAATTTATCTACTGCTAAAATAGAATACACACTCTTCCTAAAGTGATAGCTGTAAATATCACTAACTGTAGAAAATACAGCTTAAGCCCAATTTTAATTAACACTAATCAGAGAGACAATCATTTTGATTTTGCTATTTTAGAATGTCTCGTTCAGACTCTCATCCTACACCCAGTGAAGGTAGGAAATAAATATTTCTCCACCCTCTCTCCCTCCTTTCCCTCAACTCCACAAACAAATAAGGGTTTCTCTCTCTGGTTTGCACACAAATCTTCTCAAAACTCGTTAAGACAAATCAACCCTGAAACCCTTGATTTAAACCGTATTTTAAGACTTGGTTAAGCTAATCAGCCAAACATCGGGAGATCAATCCTTCAGAATAAAGGCTAAAAGGGTGATTTTTAAACCAACCATCGCCGCCACACCCCTCCTCTCACGCATGACTTGCTAGTAAAAGAACGTATCATATTTTCACAACCACACTCTTGGTCAGGCTCGCTCCCACTGTGCCCTGGAAGTGCGCTGTATTTGCTTTCAGTAAGAGTGGGCTCTGTTGCTTTGGGGGGGGGGGGAGAGAATGGGAGAAGAATTGATTTTGACTCATGTTGCTGGTGGAATAAAAAGGGGTGATGTGGGGGTGGGAGAATTATCGTGTCCTTCCCGCCGGGTGTTTACAGCCGCTCTTTCAAACCCTGCCCGGGACTGAGTCTCCTGCTCTGCCGGTTGCTAAGGGGCTGAAGGCAGAGAGGAGGACCAGGCCGCAATCCCTACTCCCACTCACCCGGGCCCGGCCCGCTCTTACTGAAACCCATGATCCGGTTCAGCCGCTCCTCCGAGTTCAGCAGCAACTTCCTCCGGCGGAGCTCGGCTCTCCTCCGCTCCGAGCTCATTTTCTTCTTCTGTTGTTGTTGCTGATCCTCCTGTTCGCCGCCGCTCTCCATCCCTCCCGCTGACAGAGACAGTCACGGGTGGAGCCCCCAAAGCACACAACCGCCGGGCGCACTCTGATGATGTCACCAAGCCCAATGTTGTCATTGTTCACTGGCAGAGGGAATCACAATCACATCTTCACAAAATACTTCACCTTTTAAAAATTATTTTAGCAAACCCTGAATCAGAGTTCAGTAAAGCAAAACTCTGCCTGAAATTTAAAATAATGCAGAAAGGGCTGGAAATGTGTTGTGGATGCTGGGGCCCAGAATGGGCAATATCAAACTGACCATGTTCAGATCCATTGCCGTCAATGCAATTAAATATCAGACACTGCTTAATGCAGGCAGCTGGCCCATTTGGCATTGTGTGAAGCAAATGTGTGCCCTGCATTGTTGGAAATGCAGCATTAATGGCAAAAGGGCTGGTGTTGTAAGGGCAAATGGGGATGGTAATTAGACAAGTAATAAATGATGCATTGAACCTGCCCAATATGGTTATTAGCGAACAAATATTGACCTTGTCTAGGTTGAGGGACAATTCTCTGATACCTCATCCTCCCCCTCTATATGTCAGACCTTATCACTGAACAATAAGTAATTATTTCCAGGACTATCATGGACCTCATCTCCTTTGGAGACTTAGTTTTTGTGATCTCCTAATGTCACTTATACCCCCGACATCACACAAGTTCTTTCTAGGAACTGCAAAAGAGGAACTGCTATGTAGCTGACCCACAATTTGAGCCTGTTCTTGCCTTGTGGAACATTTTTCTTCAATCCATTTCTTCTCCCTTGCTAGTATTTAACCATCTCTGTAATTGATAGCACCATCTATCAATTTAACAGTTTGTTGTTTCCTTGTTCTGACCATTGATTTTTCAGCAGGGCTATCCAATTCCTTCACATTTATCCTCCACCTGGATGGTGTCAGGGTTCTCTGTCCTTGAAAAGTGTACAAATCAGCCTCCATTAACCACCACTCTCCTCAATGTATTAACTTATTCACTAATAGACTGACTCTTTATTTGGTTCCCTTGCTTTCTCCAAATAAAATGTGTTCTGAAAGAAAAACCTAATGGTACATTGTTTTTGTTGTGATGAATATGTGGAAAATTCTTTGTTGCAGTTTGACTCAGGTCCCCAGATGACAGCCTCAGTTCAGTTGACTGCATCTATGACTCTTAGTCAAGAAATGGTTGCTTCAAGTCCCATTGTGCGGATTTAATTCCAGATATTTAAGGGATACTCCAGCACATTCGTTTTGGAGATGTCATTTTATAGATTAGATGTTAAACTGAGGTCATATTGTTACAGCAAAAGTTGTAGGAGTGAACTGTCACTCTGCTCCCACTATTCTACAGGTCACAGTGCAAAATAAAAATACATATCGCTGTTAACAGGATGGCCTATAAAATATCTAATTAATTTCAGTTTTTAAATAAAAAAAACTATCAACTACTTTTCTTTATTAAATGCAATTATTGGTTTATAATCAAAGAAAAACTTATTAAATGAAGATACAATAACTCATTGACATACACTGGAAGAATAAATGTTTATCTTTCTGAGTAATGCTAAAATACATACACAAAACACACACATTCACATATAAAAGGTACAGGTTAAGAAAACAGATATCTCTTTGTGAAGATTCTCTTTAATAAAATAAAAGAAAAAACTATTTTCTAGCTATTCAGGTTGTTTGTGAAGGCAAAAAAAGATCAGCCATGAAATGTTCAGACATCTGTTTGCCTGATGCTAATGTGCATATGGTCAAAAATCACACAATTAATCAAGTGAAACCTGCAACTTCATTCTAACTGATTAAAGATTTAACAGCCATCTTAGATTTGTTCAATACCTTTGCATCAGTTGTTTGACCCTTTGATCTTTTCCTTGTAAAATCTGTGCCTGATGTCTCCTCTCTCAATAGCACCTGAAGAAGAAGTGAGGTTCCGAAACCCCATGTTTTCAAATAAACCTGTTGGACTATAACCTGGTGTTGTGTGATTTTTAACCTTGTCCAACCCAGTCCAACACTGGCACTTCCACTTAATGTGCACATGATAAAGTCACTAATCACACAAGGGTGTCTCTGGGGTCTTGCCAGATACAGTTTGTCAAGAACTACAATATTGAGTTAAAAATCACACAACACCAGGTTATAGTCCAACAGGTTTAATTGGAAGCACACTAGCTTTCGGAGTGACGCTCCTTCATCAGGTGATAGTGATACAATATTGAAAAGTTCCTTCAATCACTCCTTTAGAAGATCAAAGCGAATTTACCCTGAACTCAACAAATGGTACTTCTCAGAAAAAGAAGTGATCAGGTGAACAGCCCTTTCTCTCAGGCTTCTTGTCCTCCAATTAATTTCAGGTATCAAAGCACCCTTTTACCAGTCAATTTTCAAAAAGCCCCAGCAAAACAAGTAGTTATCACTTGTCACATGATCTCTAGGAAGCTTTGTAAAAAACTCCAATATCAGTGTAACTTTTCAACGTTCATTTTTATAGAAAACACTTCATATGCTCTCACACAACATGAAATAAATCAACTTCTTACAATTCTTCAGGCCTTAAGTTCTCAAATAAATATTTATTATGAAACATTTTGTCACACAACCAGCGCTCTTGATGGATGTTAATGATCCCACAGTGCTATTTCAAAGAAGAACAGGGGTGGTCTACAGTGGCATCATAATCAACATTCTCTGGGATATCCTGGAGTTAGGAAAAGCAAACAATAAATAACAGACTTTATTTCTTACCTCTTTTCTGGATCCATTAATTTTTTTTAAGTCATTCAGAGATGTGGATTTTGCTGACAGGGTCAACATTTTAGCACCCATCACTTTCCACTTGCTTGGGCATGGTTTTGTTTTGGACAGGACAGAGGCTCTCTTCCTATTGTTCCTGCATGAGTAACAGCAACAGAGACCATAGTAGTGAACCATTGTTTTTCAGATTGAATAAAGGAATATAATGGAGTGCATGGAGGTCTGTACATTTCTACATATATTAATGGGAAGACCTGGATATGCAGTGCATATTTTCAAACAATACAATGACAGCAATCATGGAAATATTGTGAATCATGAGAACAGAGACAGACTACAATAGGCATGCAATTTAATGCAGAGAAATGTGAAGTGATATATTTTAGGAGCAAGAATAAGAGAGGTGATATAAAATATTGGGTAAAATTCTTAAGAGGGTCAAGATCTGGAAAGCATTGCCTGAAATTATGGTGGACTAAGCAGTTCAAGAGGGGTTTGGATTATTATTTGATAAAGAAGAATGTGCAGCATGAGAGCTGAGAGTGACAAACAGACCACACAAAAGTCAAGAGAGGCAGAATGAACAATGCAAGATCTGGGGGTGGGTGGACAGGATCCATACAAAAAAAGAAAAGTTATATCTCAGAAAAGTTATTGCTCTTGTATTAAGTAAATGTAGCCCTTCAATTCAAGGAAGGAGACAGATGGAAAATAGGAAACTACAAACCAGTTAACAAAATACCTGTCATATGACAAATGCTAGGACATAGATGATGTTCAGATTAGATACTTACAGTGTGGAAACAGGCCCTTCAGCCCAACAAGTCCACACCGACCCGCAACCATTCCCCCACACCTAACACTACGGGCAATTTAGCATGGCCAATTCACCTAACCTGCACATTTTTTGGATTGTGGGAGGAAACCGGAGCACCCGGAGGAAACCCACGCAGACACGGGGAGAATGTGCAAACTCCACACAGGCAGTCACCTGAGGCAGGAATTGAACCTGGGTCTCTGGCGCTGTGAGGCAGCAGTGCTAACCACTGTGCCACCATGCCACTCACTTGAATTCCAGAAGGCAAAATGATACATCAAAGTTCACTATACAAAATAAAAGTTCATAATACAAAGGGCAAGGTACTAGTACAGATAGAGGATTGGTTAGCCAACCCAAGGCAGAGAACAGACTTTAAAGGGTAATTTTTGAGTTGGCTACAATCAGCAGTGCTGAAGGTCCTCAGCTACTTAACATCTAAATAAACTATTTGGATGAAGGAACTGAATTTATGATTGCTCAAATTGCTGACAGCAGCAAGATAGATATATGAGTAAGATGTGAGAAAGATATGAGAACTCAACAAATGATACAGATAAAGTGAGGCAAAAAGTTGTTAGATGGAGTATAATGTGTAAAAATGTGAATTTGTACAATTTGGCAGGGAGAAATTTTATGAAGTGCATAATTTAAATGGTGAAAGAACACTCCAATAAAGAACCCCAGTACATGTATCACAAAACGTTAATGTGTTAAATAAGTGATTGAAAAGAAAAACCATAATGTGTTGTTTATTGCAAGAGAAATGGAGTATAAAAATGTTTTACAACCATTGTACATGAGTATTGGTGAGACCACACCTGGAGCATTGCATATAGTTTTGGAGTTCTTATTGAAGAAAGGACATCGTTACATTAGAATCAGTTCAGAGAAGCTCAGCAAAAGTTTATCCTGGTCCACAAGAAGGACTCAATGAGGAAGATGAGCCATTCAATAAGAAAGCAATGTAACCCACACAGTGATTATAGTCAGTGCTGAAGCCAGTGAATGTGCACTAAAGTGACATAGCAGAAAAATGCTAAGTGGCCCTGAACTCCATTTCATTCATATTGACAGGCTGAAATGGTGGGTGAGTGGATCCAAAAATAATCATAATGATGTTGTGAATCTGATGTTTTATTGATGTCAAGTTGCATGAAAAAAGGGTTGAGGAAGACGATGGCCATGGAGCATGCTGGGACATTGTACAGAAGAAGCATTTGCATAATGACAAGGACAAGCAGTCAGTGAGTTATCACCACCAGGTACACCATGACATACACGTCAGGGATTTGTGCCATTTAGTTTGTTGGGAAAAAGGAGGAGAATTGGATGTGATGAATAAGTAAGATGTGGTAAGCCTTAATAAGATGAAAATGCAGGGAAATAAGGTAGTCACTGCTCATTGGTAAGATTCTGAACTTTGTCACTTAAAGCCAGAAAGGAAAATTACAAAAGTGCCTTCTCAACATTAATAATATAATCTGTTCCTTCTTTCCTATATTTTCCCATTTTTCTCCACATTGCTCTTACCACACCAGAGAGGGGAAAATTCTTTCCTATGTTTTCCACTTTCTTAATACACATAATATCAAAGTTAAAGAATCTCTACAATCTGGAAGCAGGCCATTTGGCCCATCAGGTTCACATCAACCTCTAAAGAGCATCCCACCCAGACCAACCCTATCCGTGTAGCCAACATTTCCCATGGCTAATCCATCTAGCCTGTATATTCTTAGACACTATGGGCAATTGAGCATGGTAAGTCCACCTAACCTGCAGATGATATGGAGATGCTGGTGTTGGACTGGAGTGTACAAAGTTAAAAATCCCACAATACCAGGTTATAACTGGATGCATTAGCTTTCAGAGTGCCACTCCTTCATCAGGTGGTTGTGAAGTACACAATTATAAAAGACAGAATTTATAGCAAAAGTTGACAGTGTGATGTAACTGAAATTATACATTGTTTGTTAAGTCTCTCATCTATTAGAATGACCATGTTAGTTTAATTTCTAGGGAACACAGGAGGCTAATGCCTTCGACGTCTTACATCTTATCTGGGCTGACACCAATTGTAACAGTTAACCTGAGAATGTAACTTTTTAAAAAGGTTTTGTGATTTACATATGAAAGAAGTGAAACTATCATGGTCATTCTAACAGATGAGAGGCTTAACAAACAATCAAGGTACTTTTCAATGTATAATTTCAGTTACATCACACTGTCAACTTTTGCTATAAATCCTGTCTCTTGCAATTGTGTACTCCACAGCCAGCTGATGAAGGAGTGGTGCTCAGAAAGCTAATGCTTCCCATTAAACCTGTTGGACTATAACCTCTCGTGTTGTGTGATTTCTAACCTGCACATCATTGGGTTGTAGGAGGAAACCACAGCATCTGCAAGAAACCCATGCAGACACACAGAGATTGTACAAACTCCACATAGGCAGTAACTTAAAGCTGGAATCAAACCCAGGTTCCTGATGCAGCACCAACCACTGAGCCCTCAGGCCTCCCATATCTGCATTCCTCCATGTCAGAATGCAAGTTTCCAAATAAAAATAATATTGTTATAATATGTTACCCATCATGAAATTCACCAAGGCTCCTCAGACAGCACTTTCCAAACACACTAGCACAACTATCTTGAAGGACAGGACAGTGGATTCCTGGGAATATCATCACATGTAAGTTCCCCTCCAGGTCATTCATCATGCTGACTTGCAAACATCACTATCCCATATAGTGTTGCTAGGTAAAAATCCTACAAGTCCTTTCCCAATAACATTGTCAGTATACATATCCCAATAGGCTGGCAATGGGTTAAGAAGGCAGCTCACCACCACTTCTCAAGGGTAATTAGAGATGGGCAATAAATACTGACTGAGACAGCAATTCTGACGTCCCATTAAAAAAAGAGAATGCTTGTTGACACCATCAAAATACTTCCAGTGCACATGCACAAATGTGCGTGCATCGTATCTCTACCAGTACTGCCAGTGCTGTCATTCTGGCCTGTTAGTTCATATTCATTGTGCTTATTTGGGTGCTGCAATGTTCTTTACTGGCAAATTTCAAAAAGTATATATGTGCAGAACCTTCCACATGCACAATGTGAACCTTTTCAGGTGTGTCAGTGTTCACAGGCTGAAAAAAAAATCACAGCAATGAAACATTAAAATTAATCTGACATTAGTGATTTTATTGTTTAAGAAGGGCGGTAAAGACAAGCCAGGGAACTATAGACCAGTGAGCCTGACCTCAGTGGTGGGCAAGTTGTTGGAGGGTATCCTGAGGGACAGGATGTACATGTATTTGGAAAGACAAGGACTGATTAGGAATATTCAACATGGCTTTGTGCGTGGGAAATCATGTCTCACGAACTTGATTGAGTTTTTTGAAGAAGATTGACGAGGGCAGAGCAGTAGATGTGATCTATAAGGACTTCAGTAAGGCATTTGACAAGGTTCCCCATAGGAGACTGATTAGCAAGGTTAGGTCTCATGGAATAAAGGGAGAACTAGCCATTTGGATACAGAACTGACTCAAAGGTAGAAGACAGACTGGTGGTGGAGGGTTGTTTTTCAGACTGGAGGCCTGTGACCAGGGGAGTGCCACAAGGATATGGTGCTGGGTCCTCTACTTTTTGTCATTTACATAAATGATTTGGACGCTAGCATAAGAGGTACAGTTAGTAAGTTTGCAGATGACACCAAAATTGGAGGTGTAGTGGACAGCGAAGAGGGTTACCTCAGATTACAACAGGATCTGGACCAGATGGGCCAATGGGCTGAGAAGTGGCAGATGGAGTTCAATTCAGATAAATGCGAGGTGCTGCATTTTGAGAAAGCAAATCTTAGCAGGATTTATACACTTAATGGTAAGGTCCTAGGAGGTGCTGCTGAACAAAGAGACCTTGGAGTGCAGGTTCATAACTCCTTGAAAGTGGAGTCACAGGTAGATAGGATAGTGAAGAAGGTGTTTGGTATGCTTTCCTTTATTGGTCAGAGTATTGAGTACAGGATTGGGAGGTCATGTTGCGGCCACACAGGACATTGGTTAGGCCACTGTTGAAATATTGCGTGCAATTCTTGTCTCCTTCCTATTGGAAAGATGTTGTGAAACTTGAAAGGGTTCAGAAAAGATTTACAAGAATGTTGCCAGGGTTGGAGGATTTGAGCTATAGAGAGAGTCTGAACAGGCTGGAGCTGTCTTCCCTGGAGCGTCAAAGGCTGAGGGGTGACCTTATAGAGGTTTACAAAATTATGAGGGATCGAGGAGTCCAGACTAGAGGGCATAGGTTTAGGGTGAATGGGGAAAGATATAAAAGAGACCTAAGGGGCAACCTTTTCATGCAGAGGGTGATACATGTATGGAATGAGCTGCCAGAGGAAGTGGTGGAGGCTGGTACAATTGGAACATTAAAGAGGCATTTGGATGGGTATATGAATAGGAAGGGTTTGGTGGGATATAGGCCGGGTGCTGGCAGGTGGGACCAGATTGGGTTGGGATATCTGGTTGGCGTGGACAGGTTGGACCGAAGGGTCTGTTTCCATGCTGTACATCTCTATGACTCTATGACTCTATTATGGAATAAGGTTAATATCATTGTTCTAAAATATAATGCTTTAATATAGTTGTTCCACTTATTAAAGTATTAAAATTAGTACATAACCTAATAATACATAATTTTATGGTGCTTGGGCTTCATGGATAAGTAATTTACTGATTATTTTAAAAGATCAGAACTCAGGTGAAAGGATGAAAGAGTTAGGTTTAATAAGTGTACTGATTGAGATTGAGCAGAAATGGGTACCTGCTTGGATTACACTGTGATTTGTGGGAGCCAATGACTTTGCAGCCATCTTTACACTCCATTCAATTGTCCTTTAATTTGGCTTCAATGGAAAATCAAATGCTGCTGATTCATTATTGGCTTGTTTGACCAATCACTAAAGATCAATTTCACCTCCAAATGTTGAACAATAAATAGCAAATCAGGGATTGTAATTCAATTTTGTGAATGCATTCTGAACTCATTGATGTAGTTCACTGTAAATTGCCCTGCTATTTCTGGAGACATACCAAATGTTAAAGATTTTCTTCTAAGGCATACACAGTACCCCAGTTTGTAGACCAAGATTGATAAGAAATACTGTCCATGTTTGTGAAATGAACAAAAGTTATTATTTATTATAAACAATTAGATGATAGATGCAAGTAAACAGATATAAACCATTGGCATATGTCACTGCTAAAACATTAATCCCTTTATAAACTTGTCTCTAAACACACACACATAAACAAATAACAACTGATTCACAGTGGAAGTAGAAGGAACTGGAAAGTTACTTCAATGATCTCTGCATCCTTTGTCCAATGTTGAGATGATCATACTTTGGCTAACCAGTCCCTTGGTGTATAGTTGTCTTTCTCTAGAAGCTTTCATTGCTTTGTAAGAAGAGTAACTGATTCATTAGAAAATGTTTTGATTTATCAAATCAAAAGTCACAACTCACAGCAATTGGTGAAGGAAACATCACTGATTTTTTTTTTCCAAGTTTCTTAACTGCAAAGCTGAAAATGTGTGGCTGGAAAAGTGCAACAGGTCAGGCAGCATCCAAGGAGCAGGAGAGTCGACGTTTCGGGCATGAGCCCTTCTTCAGGAAAAACTCCAGCATCTGCAGTCCTCACTTTCTCCTCTTAATTGCAAAGAACAGGTAATTTCTGTTGGGGTGAACAATTGCACAACTCCATGTCTTTCTCTCTCTCTTTCTCTCTTCCTGTCTGAGTCTCTGTAACTTATTTCTAGTTGTAACCTGCTCAGTTAGCTGAGAACCAATCAGTTTCATTTGTAAACAACTCCTGAGCTCCTGATCATTCCAGGATGCCATAACCAGCAAAATAGATTTCACAACTGGTATTGAATTCCTTGTTGTGAAATCTTGCAGCCATCCTGGTAAAGCAGTGCTTTTAAGAACAGGTTTCTCCTTGTAGACCACAGTTTTTATAGACAAAAAATTAAAAAGGACATGGTTCATACAAATCACACATTTCCACTTCATCATTGATTTATTTTATCATTAAACAATTGAGCAAATATCAGTCTTTCTGAGCACTAAACTACATTTATATTAGTTGAATTTAACTTGCCAACATCACATCTCTAACAATTCTAAGAAACGTCATGAAATCCAAACCTTTTTTCCAAATCAAAATGGCTTATACCCTTTTAATTGTGTTTCTCTTCCATTTCTAAAATAAACACTAGCTGTAATAAAGAATCCAAAATAATCTTTCTTGTGAGAACCATCTTTTTCAAAGTGGCTTCACTTGCAGATTGATTGCATCGAGAATTATTCTCCTCGCTCTAGGTTTTTTTTTCAAATATTTACTGAAATGAAAACCATAAAGTTTTTTTTGAAAAACACAAAATTTGAATTTCCAGAACTGAAGGCATGCTGTTAATAACTTGGTGAAATATTTGCTTCCCAAAAAGTCATCTTTAAAGAGCTAAGCAGCTTCATTAACTTTTCAGACTAGGTACCCCATAAGGGATAGACCAAGTTTGCACTTAAACATCACATGAAGTGTGCAAAACTGACCTTGACAGTCCAGAGACTTACAAAGAAAGATTAACGGTATTTCATTACTGTTTGTAATGAGATCAGCCAGATGGACCTCATAGAATATGAATTCCGTGATTGGGACTGTTTTTCTGATCCAATCAGGGAGCCCTGGCTGACAGATAAGGCTCACTCTGGGAGCTGCCTCTGAGCGAGCTGGATCAGAGTCCAGGATTCTCCACATGTAAATAAAGAGTGACGTGGTGATGGGATACCGACCTTGGTGAAGTTATTTCAATTTCCACTTCACATCTGAGAAATGGAAGACATATCACAGGGCCTTCATGTTTTATATTTGCAAGTTATTGACGGTAAGCCTGCAAATGAATAATAAGAAAAATGTCTCATAAATGTTCTATGTTCTATGTTTTATAAATCAGCTGCATTACCCATGCTTTATGTTGAAGTACAACACATTTTTTTTCATTTGAAGAGGTTTAAAAGAATCTGCAACACTGACAACAAACTCCTGTTAACATCTAGCTGAAGACTTAACCAGCCAGCAATGAAGAAGAAAGAATGCATTTTAACAGGAAGAAACAGGGCATTTGTAATAGTGTGCAGCTTCAAGCATGAATTGCAGTAGCAAATAAATTTCCAGTGACTTTTCACAGTAGGTTATGTGTCATACAGAGACATAAGCACCATCAGAATAAATTGTGTCAGTACCGGTGTTTGCCCTGTGCTCTAGAACGTATTCCTTACCTTAAGTGTCTCAAACTTGCTTTCCTCCTTTAAGATACTCATTAAAACCAATCCTTTGACTATTTGCTCTCATACTTCATATTGTGACTTGACACCAAATTTTGCTTGATAACATGCCTGTGAATTACTTTGGACACTTGGCTATGTTAAAGGTGTTATGTAAATACAAGTTATTTTGTTAATATATTCACTTAAAAGATGAGAGTGATCCTATGAAGGTATGTAGTGAATTCAGAGACTGGTGACCGGTTCACTGCTCAGCTATGGTAGAACACAAACAGTACAGCAATCCTAAAAGTCCTCAGATTTCCACCAAATTTGTAGAGTTCAGAAATTATTTGTTATTTTTCTCAATGACCTTCATAAATCAAATTATTTTTGTCATTGGAATATATAGATGGAATGTGACTTTTAACTTAAGGTGTTCTTTCCAGGGATTATTCATGATTCATTGAATTCGCATCAATCTAATAATGAAAGACTTCCAAGGCAGCCAAATAAACAACTAATCTCTGGAAGAAATGAGGTAGGCTTCTGAAATCTGTACTCAACCAAGTCCATGATCCTGATCACAAGTAAAAAAAATGTTTTGGAGAAACTCAGCAGGTAGCATCTGCATAGAGAAAGCAGAGCTAGAGTTTTGGGCCACTTAAAAGGTAAATGAGGCTGTTGGATTGTTGTAAAAGCCTAACTGATTCACTAAACCTTTAGGGGATAAATTTGTCATCCATGCCTATCCTCTGAAATATCTTCTGAAGTGGCCTGGCAAGTCACTCGGTTGTGTTAAATCTTTACGCAGTACTTAAAAGAGAAGGATCACCACCAACTATCCAGGGCAGCAAGAGAAGGGCAGAAAATGCCATTGATCTCCATAATTTGAGACTGTTTGTCTTAATGCTTAGATAGTCTTTCTATATTTACTGTAGTAAATACATAAATGAGAAAAGCTGGCAAACCAGTGGTGGGTTACATGTTGAAAGCATTGATATTTATAAATGCAATAGAATCCAGTTTATGGATAACTAAGTGTTCAAAACAATGATATCAACACCTTCTACTAAGGAAGACTGTAGGCATTATAAAAGCAGGAATAACAAATTACACTTTAATGAAAAATTGTTATAATTTGGATGCATTGATATGCATCCTATCCACCTGACCACTGTTGCTCTCCATCTTTCAGAATTATATGGAGTAGATCTATCAGCCAATTCACACAACACAAGGTTACAGTCTAACAGGATTATTTGGAAGCACTAGCTTTTGGAGCGCTGCTCCTTCATCACAACCGCCTGATGAAGCAGCAGTGCACCGAAAGCTAGTGATTTCAATTAAATCTGTTGGACTAAAACCTGGTGTTGTATGATTTTTAACTTTGTCCACCCCAGTGCAACACTGACTCCTGCACATCATCAGCCAAGTGGGCTCAAGTGAGTTCTTTGAAAGACCTGGTTAATTGGTTTCACTGCATTACACTTCCCCATGGCCCAAATTCATCTTTTAAATGACAACTCCTCAAAATGAGCATGTTTCAACATCCTTGATTGAACCGACATGGGAGGGAATAATTGAATAAACCCCTTACAACAAACACAACATTGTATTGGCAATGTGCAGCCAGTCAGCTGCTAAGTGACTGCACAGCCAGCAGAGGGAGCAAAATGTTGCTCAGGGAATACAAGTCAGGGAGGCCTCCATGTCATTAAGAGAAAGAGCATGAACCACCAACCTTGCAAAATGTTTATTCATCAGCACCTTTCACAACATTTATTTGACTCCACTCTCCCTGCTTCATAGCTTCAGAAGTGCATAAACACTAACATCTCCGAACAGATTGATCAGAAAATGTCTAGGGCTCCTGTGGAACTGAAGTATTGTCCTTACCTCTGAGCTAGGAAGCCTGGTTTCAATTCCCACCTGCTTCAGATGCATATAATAACACATCTGAATATGATGATTAAAAAAAATCCAAGGGGTTTTGTGGTTTGGTGGTAGTGTCTCTACTTCTGGATTACGAGGCCTGGGGTTATGACTCACCAGCTCCAGAGGTGTGCAGTAACTAAAAGAATGATCAGAAAATACTTAAGGCTCCTGTAGTATAGTGGTAGCGTCCATACCTTTCAGGTGTAGAGGCCTGGGTTCAAATCCCAACTAATCAGGAGTTTACTTGGTGAATAGCATAGTATCTAGGTAAAAACGAGGATTCCTGATGAAGGGCTTTTGCCCGAAACATCGCTTTTCCTGCTCCTTGGATGTTGCCTGACCTGCTGTGCTTTTCCAGCACCACTCTAATCCATAGTATCTAGGCCTCTTCTGACACAGTGGGGGTGGAGCTACGACTCTGTCAGTTTACTGGGAGTGTATTATAGACCCCCAAAGAGTCAGCGGGAAATAGAGGAGCAAATATGTAGACAGTTCACAGAGGTGTGTCAGAATAATATACGGATAATTATATTAGTGGATTTCAATTTTTCCATAATAAACAATTCAGGGAATGGGGACAATTGAAATGTGGAGCTGTTTTAAGGAACAGATATTGTGTGTCCTTGATAGGTATGTCCCTGTCAAGCAGTAGGAAGTGATAAGGTAGGGGAACCATGGTTTACTAATGAAATTGTATATCTTGTTAAGTGGAAGAGGGAGGCTTATGTGATGTTGAGACAAGATGGTTCAGATGAAGTGATGAAGAGTTACAGATTAGCTAGTAAGGATTTAGAGACAAAGTTAAGAAGAGCAAGGATGGGAAATGTGCAGTTTTTAGCAGGTAGAATAAAGGAGAACCCTAAAGCTTTCTATAGGTAGGTGAAGAATAAAAGGATGACTAGGGTAGGAATAGGTCCAGTCAAAGACAGAAGTGGGAAGCTGTGTGTGGACCCTGTGGAAATCGGAGAAGTGCTCAACAAATATTTCTCATCTGTTTTCACTCAAGAAAAGGAGCATATTGTAGAGGGGAAGACTGAAATACAAGCTTTTAGACCAGAAAGGATTGAGGTTAATAAGGAGGAGGTGTTATAAATTCTAGAATGTGTGAAAGTAGATAAATCCCCTGGGCCCGATGGGAGTTACCTGAGGATTCTCTGGGAAGCTAGGGAGAAGATGGCGGAGCCTTTGGCCTTGACCTTTGAATCGTCATTGTTTACAGGTTTAGTACCAGAGGAGTGGAGGATTTCAAATGTTGTGCCCTTGTTCAAGAAGGGCAGCAGAGATGACCCAGGTAATTATAGACCAGTGAGCCTTACATTTGTTGTAGGAAAAGTTTTGGAAAGGATTATAAGAGATAGGACTTATATTCATCCAGCTAGCAACAGTTTGATTGAAGATAGTCAACATAGATTTGTCAAGGGCAGATTGGGTCTCACAAACCTCATTGAGTTTTTTGAGAAGGTGACCAAGCATGTTAATAGAAAACTACCTCTACTACTGTTATCTCATCTTGCCATAGTGACCTTTCAGCCTTAACCTTACTTTGCTAATTGGTGTAAGAGCATTCCACTATTCTTATCCCATCTTGCCTTCCACAGAACACAGATTGCCAGTAGTCTTCATGTTTTAACCCTTCCCATGCTTTCATACTCTTTATTTTCCATAGTTACCACCCAGTTTGATAGTGTTGTTAAAAAGACATACGGTGTGTTAGGTTTTTATTGGTAGAGGGATTGAGTTCTGGAGCCGTGATGTCATGCTGCAATTGTACAAAGCACTAATACGGCCTCACTTGGAATATTGTGTACAGTTCTGGTCGACCCATTACAGGAAGGATGTGGAAGCATTGGAAAAGGTCCAGTAGAGATTTAGCAGGATGTTGCCTGGTCTGGAGGGAAGGTCTTGTGAGGGATTAGAATATATTCTCATTAGAGAGAAGAAGGCTAAGAGGGGATTTAATAGAGACATACAAGATTATCAGAGGATTAGATAGGGTGGACAGTGAGAGTATTTTTCCTAGAATGATGATGTAGGCTTGTACGAGGGAGCATAGCTGCAAATTGAGGGGTGATAGATTTGACAGATGTCAGAGGCAGGTTCTTTACTCATAGAGTGATAAGGGCATGGAATGCCCTACCTGCCAATGTAGTTAACTCAGCCACAGTAGGGGCATTTAAACAATCCTTGGATAAGCATATGGATGATGATGGGATAATGTAGGGGGATGGGCTTAGATTAGTTCACAATTTGGTGCAGCATCGAGGCCAGAGGACTTGTTTTGCACTGTATTGTTCTATGTTCTACATTCTTTGTTCTGAATTGGGATAGTCATAATGTTAAAGGTTCAGGGGGTCAGATTTCTTCAAATGTATTCAGGGAAGTTTTTTTGTATCAATATGTAGAAGGCCCAGCAAGGGATGATGCAGTGCAAAGTTGATTCTGAGGAAAGAAGCCGGACAAGTGTTTGATATGGCAGTGGCAGAATATTTAGGTGGTAGAGACCACAACACAGTACGGTTCAAATGTTTTGTGGATAAGGAAAATGATGGCCTGCAAAAGATGACTTTGGATTGGGGGAAGGTAGGTATTATTAAAATAAAACAGGATTTGGCCACAGTTGACTGGGAACAACTCCTTGCAGGTAAGTCTACACAGTGGAGCAAGGGAGGGCATTCAGAAAGGAGCTGGAGAAGGGTACAGGTCCAACATGTACCCTTTAGAGAGAAATATAGGAGCAATAAGTTCAGAGAACCCTGGATGTCTAGGACAATTCAGGACTGGATAAGGACAAAGAGTAGTGCTTAAAACAATCCCAAAGGTGGCAATTCAGCTGCTGCTAGAGGAATACAGGAAGTAAAGGAGGGAACTTAAGAAAGCAATTAGAAGAGCAAAAACGGGCATGAAAAAGGACTTGCAAATGGGATGAGAGAGAATCCTGAGATATTTTATAAATATATTAAAGGGAAGGGATTAACCAGAGAAAGATTATGGCCTATTAGAGACCAAGGGGGCAACCTGTCTGTGAAACCACAGGATTTTGGAAGGATGTTAAATGAATACTTTTCTTCGGTCTTCATTCTGGAAAAGGAGAACATAGGTATGGAGCTCAGGAAAAGGGACTGTGAGGAATTTGCCACAGGGGAACTTGACATGGGAAATGGGGGAGGTATTGAAGGTTCTGTTGGACTTAAAAACAGATAAATCCTCTGGCTCAAATGAATTACATCTCAAGCTGCTGTAGGAGGCAAGGCAGGAAAATGCTCTGATACAGATTTTTAATTCCTCTCCGGCCATGGGAGAAATGCCAGAGGATTGGAGGATGGCTAATGTGGTTCCATGTTTCAAGAGGGGTGATAGAGATAAACCAGGAGTTACAGACCAGTGAGTTTCATGTCAGTGGTAGGGAAACTATTGGAGAAAATTCTGAATGAGTGAATAAATACTCACTTGGAAAGGCATGGGTTAATTAACGATAGTCAGTACGGCTCTGTCACAGGAAGGTCACGTTTAAAAGACTTTTCAGAATTTTTTGAAAATGCAATCAAGTGTTTGTGAATGAGGTGTGGGATATAGGTAAAGTAGTGTTACTTCTGCAATTATAATTACTTATACAAAGTAACTGAACTAAAACCAGTGTGTAATTGTTTCAGCCAAGAGCTGAGTCAACAAGAATGGAAACTATGTGGAGGAAGTACATAATCATTTTTTGTATTAGCTAAAATTGTATGCAAGAATGAAACGTGACTGCAAAACAATGGTAGATGTTACAGACGAATAGATAAGATGCTGTGAGGGGAGGCAGTTAAGCTAGATACACCTGTACAAACAGTAGGTATAAACATCTGTTTCCCACTTTTACAGAAACACAGGAACAAACCCCAGTTAAAAGGGTCTTAACGATCAATATGAGAGGGGAGGCACAGATGGAGGGAGTAGATAATGGTAGGGAAAGGATATGCCTAACAATGACGCACAGCAGGATGAGGTCAAATGGCCTTGTGAGGCCAGAAATAAGCATTTTGTCATGGACAAGGCCGGATAAGGCAAGAGATAAACAGGAGTAATGGGTTCTGGTCTTAGGGAAGTGCAAGATGTAAACAGGGGAGGAGCAATGAAATAAAAAAAATAGAAACCAAATTATATAAATATTGAGTATTCGTTGAATTCGGTGTGTGTGTCCCTTGCCTTGTAGACAGTGGACATCACACCCTCTTGCAAGAGTAAAATAAAGGACACTACTGAGTCTGATTTTGTCTCGGACTGAAATTATTGAAGTGTGTGAGCTTAGTTTCTCACATGAGGGAAGTGAATGTAAATTATATGGATTTTAGCAAAGCTTCTCACAAGGTCTCAGATGGGAGACTGAGAAAGTTAAAGCACATGGAATTAAGGGAAACTTGGTCTCCTCACTACATGAAAGACGTGATAGCTCTAGAGGGGTTACAGAGGAGGTTCATCAAGATGTTGCCTGGGATGGAGAAATTGACCAATAAGAAGAGAGTAGATAGGCTTAGATAGGCAGAAAAGACTGAAAGGGGGCATGATTGAGGTGTATGAGATTATATGAAGGGTACAGACAGCGTAAATAGAGAACAGCTGTTCCCCTTGCCTGAGGGGCCAATCACGAAACAACGTAGTTCTAGAGTATGGGGCAGGAGTTTCAGAGGGGATTTTGGGAAAAATCTTTTTCACTCAGCAGGTGGTAGGAATCTGGAATGTCCTGCCTGGGACGGTTGTGGAGACTGGTAACCTTACAACCTTTATAAAAATGTTTGGATGAGCACTTCAGCTATCATAACATTCAAGAAAATGGGACTGGTGCAGGAAATTGGGATTAGCGCACTTTTGATGTCAGTGCAAACTTGGTGGGCTGAAGGGCCTTATCTATGCTGTATGAATCTATTAAACTGGTAGTCAATCCAAACAGCTTTGAAGCTTCTGAAAATCTGTCATAATCTGAAAATCTCCTGTTTGGTGAGCTATTGTGGTCCAATCATCAGCAAAGTGGACTTCCTCAAGGAGTTTTTCAGAATTTAAATACCCTTGCATATTATTTGAATAAAAACAAACAGCCACTATGCTCTTGAATGTCTCATTGAACCTGCTTCCACCATTTCCACACAATGCATTCCAGACCTGAAACACTCATATAATTTTTTTTCTTGTATCTTGTTTTGCAAATCATTATAAATCCATGTCCCCTTGTTTTTGATCTGTTTATGAGTGGGATGTTTCTCCCTGTGAGGGAAAATATACCACCTTGTGGCTAAGTAATTTATGACAAGGGTTACTGACAAGTAAAACAACATTTTCAAAGATATTTATCATTTCTTTTCCATTTGTTCAATGTGAAATGAAACAATTTCTTTTCAGAGATTTCCGAGAAAGGACTTCTCATTCAGGTAATGTGCAGGTTAGATTCAAGTTAAAGGTCTTTCTTGCTTATGACAACAGTAATTAAAGTAACAATTGCACTATGGTTACTTCCTCATTCTTACAAGTCACTTTTTCTAGCTTAGTCATGGTGTGTGGGCATTGTGGGCAAGGCCAGCATTTAATCCACCTAATGCCACTGCCATGTCATCCCCCATAGCCCTGAACTTTCTTCCTTGTCATTGCATATTCTTGAAACAGAAATGACTAGATTCTTTAGTAACAAGTGATCAAAGATTATCAGAGTAAGCAGGCATATACAGTTGAGGCCACAATCATCAGCTATAATGTTATTGAATAGCAGAGTAGGCTAAGGGGAAAAATTGGCTTACTCCTGTTCCTAATTTGTTTTTCAGATACTGGTCATGGGTGGTTTTCCAAATTGCTAGATAGTTACTAGTGTTGTAATGTTGGACTGGAATGAGAATATTGTGGAGATCTGTAGGTGCTTTTGTGCTGCAAGTTCAACCAAACTCTAAGGGGGTAACATATCTTCCCTTTGCTAGCTGCAAGGTTCCTCTAGAATGGCTAGTACAAGGGGACATAGCTTTAAATCGAGGGGTGATAGATAAAGAAAACATGTCAGAGGTAGTTTCTTTATTCAGAGAGTAGTAAGGGCATGGAATTTCCTGTCTGCAAAAATAGTAGACTCACCAACTTTAAGGGTATTTAAATGGTCATTGGATAGACATATGGATGAAAATGGAATAGTGTAGGCTGTAATGTTCTATGTTCTAATTTAAATCTGACCCATTTTCATTAGTTAAGTTCATGTGCAAAATTGATCACATTTTATTAGTTTCACTCAAGAAACCTGATATCATGCAGCAATTGCACTGGAACATTATGTTCATTGTACAGTTGCCTTCCCTAAATGGACATACATTGATAGTGTATTATTAACTAGTTATGGTACAGAAACAGACCGATTGGTCCAGCAGGTCCATATAGGTGTTCACATATTGTTATTCACAGATCTTTTCAGCTTACACCATCAGCATAGCCTTCTTTCTATTCCTTCCTTGTTCGCCCATCTAACTACTTCTTTTAGGCATCTACATTTGTCACCTCTACGTCCTGCGATAGCAAGCTCCACATTCTAGCAACTTAGTGAGGAAGGTTTGTCCTGTATTTTCTGTTGGAATAATTAGAATATCTTATATTATGGGTCCTATTAGCCTGGACATAGAAATGTATCCTTACATTTACCTTATTCAACTCTTGAAGATCCCGAGGTCATCTTAATCTTCTCTTTTCTTGAGAAAAGTGCTTCAGCCTGTTGACAATTCCTGATAGATATAACCTGTCAAAATTAGTGATGTCTGAGCAAATTTTATTTAAATATCCTCCAGTGCTTCAATATAATTTTTGTGATAGTGTTCCAACTGTGATCAAACTAATCTTCTATATAGGTCTGGTCTTCCAATTTGTTCTTCTAAAATGAACCTGGAAGGAATATCAGGTACTTCCCATTAGCTGGCTGACTTTAAAACTGCAGCAAAGAAAATTTTGTTTATCATATAACCATGAGATGGCTATAATGGGGAATGAGGTAAAAATTTCAGAAGAGGGTCAATATTATTCTCAAATAATGTTCTAATGACAAGTGAGTGGCAAAATTAAAAACAAAATTCTGTTCTAGATACTGCCAGCCAAATGCTTTTCTCTTTCGATCGTAGGGCATGACATCCCAGCATTGATTGCCTATTCCTAGCTGCCCTTCAGGAAGTGGTGGTAAACTACACGATCTGTAGATTGGCTGACAATGCCCTTAGGGAGTGAATTTCAAGATTTTGACCCAGTGACAGTAAAGGAATGGCAATACATTTTCAAATCAGGACTGTGAGCAGCTTGAAAGGTGATGGCGTTTCCATATAACTGCTGTCCTTGTCTTTCTAGAAAGAAGTGATGTGGGTTTGGAAGGTGCTGGCTAAGGATCTTTGGTGAATTTCTGCACTGTGTCTTGGAGCTAGTCCATACTGCTGCTACTGAGTATTGGCGGAGGAAGGAGCGAATTCTTGCTAATGTGGTGCCAATCATGTTTAACCTGGATGAGGTCAAGCTTCTCAAGTATTGTTGGAGCTGCAGCCATCCAGGCAAATAGGGAGTATTCTATCACACATCTAGCTTTAGCCTTGTAGATGGTGGACTACCACTTCAGGGGGTGAGTTAGTCACTGCAGTGTTACTAGCTTCTGACCGATTCTTGTAGCCATTGTGTTTATGTGGTGAATCCATTTGAAACTCCCATGAAGTTGAAAGTAAGGGATTCAGTGATGGTGGCAGCACTGAATGTCAAGGGAAAATGGCTAGATTGTCTCCTATTGGAGACAGTCTTTGGCTGGCATTTGTGTGGCATGTATGTTACTTATCACTTGTCAAATCAAATCTAGATATTGTCCAGAACTTGCATTTAAACATAGACTGCTTCAATATTGGAGGAGTTGTGAATGGTACTACACATTGTGCAATCGGCAAACATCCCCACTTTTGACTTTATGAAGGGGGAAGATCATTGATGAAACAGCTGAAGATATTTGGGCTAATGCCATTATCCGGAGGAACTCCTGCAGAGAAATCAAAAAGATAGACCTCCAAAAAACACAACCATCTTCCTATGTGCCAAAGAAGCTTCTAACGATTTGCTCCCAATACCCAATGACTTTAGCTTTGTGAGGACTCTGATGCCATACTCAGTCGAATGTGCCTCAGAAGTCAAGGGCTGTCACTCACTATGGTTTAAAACAAAATGCTGCAAAATATTGCTTCAGATTGTCATGGGCTTATTCAAATATTTGTGCAACAGATGGTCACCAGTGTTGTCAAATTAAAAATTAATTAGGCATAAGCAAAATATTACTAACGCAAGGCAGACACCACACACAACTGTTGGATTTCAATGTGAAATGGAAATAAAATGAATTGCTTTTGATACCCTGAAAATTGCCCAGTCACACATTTACCTGGAGTAACGTTTTCTACTCATTATATAGATTTTAATTTAGAGGAGGTGATATCGGACTTGGGTGGACAAGGTTAAAAATCACAAAACACCAGGTTATAGTCCAACAGGCTTATCTGGTGGCACTAGCTTTTGAAGCGCTGCTTCTTCATCAGCTCATTGTGAAGCAGGACCATAAGACATAGAAGATAGAATAAGACCATATAGAATAAGACACAGAATTTATAGCAGCTGAAATGAAAAACCTAGATTAAGTCTTTCATCTTTTAGAATGGATTTGCTTTTTTCAGTTCTGTTTGCAAATATGTTCTATTTTGCTCCAAACATATATAACGTTAAGTCAATCTAATCTTAAGTCAGACTGGTTCTATTTCTAAAGTGGGATTTATAGAATATTGGACTAAGTTAAAAATCACAATGCCAGGTTATAGTCCAACAGGCTTATTTGGTGGCACTAGCTTGCGAAGCGCAATATCTATAAATCCCCCACTTTAGAAATAGAACCAGTCTGACCCAAGATTGGAGTAAAAAATGAGGTCTGCAGATGCTGGAGATCACAGCTGCAAATGTGTTGCTGGTCAAAGCACAGCAGGCCAGGCAGCATCTCAGGAATAGAGAATTCGACGTTTCGAGCATAAGCCCTTCATCAGGAATAAGAGAGAGTAGCCAAGCAGGCTAAGATAAAAGGTAGGGAGGAGGGACTAGGGGGAGGGGCGATGGAGGTGGGATAGGTGGAAGGAGGTCAAGGTGAGGGTGATAGGCCGGAGTGGGGTGGGGGCGGAGAGGTCAGGAAGAGGATTGCAGGTTAGGAGGGCGGTGCTGAGTTGAGGGAACCGACTGAGACAAGGTGGGGGGAGGGGAAATGAGGAAACTGGAGAAATCTGAATTCATACCTTGTGGTTGGAGGGTTCCCAGGCGGAAGATGAGGCGCTCCTCCTCCAGCCGTCGTGTTGTTATGTTCTGCCGGTGGAGGAGTCCAAGGACCTGCATGTCCTCGGTGGAGTGGGAGGGAGAGTTAAAGTGTTGAGCCACGGGGTGATTGGGTTGGTTGGTTCGGGCGGCCCGGAGGCGTTCTCTGAAGCGTTCCGCAAGTAAGCGGCCTGTCTCACCAATATAGAGGAGGCCACATCGGGTGCAGCGGATGCAATAGATGATGTGTGTGGAGGTACAGGTGAACTTGTGGCGGATATGGAAGGATCCCTTGGGGCCTTGGAGGGAAGTGAGTGTGGAGGTGTGGGCGCAAGTTTTACATTTCCTGCGGTTGCAGGGGAAGGTGCCGGGGGTGGAGGTTGGGTTGGTGGGGGGTGTGGATCTGACGAGGGAGTCACGAAGGGAGTGGTCCTTGCGGAACGCTGATAGGGGAGGGGAGGGAAATATATCCTTGGTGGTGGGGTCCGTTTGGAGGTGGCGGAAATGGCGGCGGATGATACGTTGTATGCGGAGGTTGGTGGGGTGATAGGTGAGAACCAGTGGGGTTCTGTCTTGGTGGCGGTTGGAGGAGCGGGGCTCAAGGGCGGAGGAGCGGGAAGTGGAAGAGATGCGGTGGAGGGCATCGTCGATCACGTCTGGGGGGAATTTGCGGTCCTTGAAGAAGGAGGCCATCTGGGCTGTGCGGTGTTGGAATTGGTTCTCCTGGGAGCAGATGCGGCGGAGACGAAGGAATTGGGAATATGGGATGGCGTTTTTACAGGGGGCAGGGTGGGAGGAGGTGTAGTCCAGGTAGCTGTGGGAGTCAGTTGGTTTATAATAGATGTCTGTGTTGAGTCGGTCGCCCGAGATAGAAATGGAAAGGTCTAGGAAGGGGAGGGAGGAGTCTGAGACAGTCCAGGTGAATTTCAGGTCGGGATGGAAGGTGTTAGTAAAGTTGATGAACTGTTCAACCTCCTCATGGGAGCACGAGGCAGCGCCGATACAGTCATCGATGTAGCGGAGGAAAAGGTGGGGGGTGGTGCCAGTGTAGTTGCGGAAGATGGACTGTTCCACATATCCTACGAAGAGGCAGGCATAGCTGGGGCCCATGCGGGTGCCCATGGCAACTCCTTTAGTTTGGAGGAAGTGGGAGGATTGAAAAGAGAAGTTATTCAGGGTGAGGACCAGTTCAGTCAGTCGAAGGAGGGTGTCAGTGGAAGGGTACTGGTTGGTGCGGCGGGAAAGGAAGAAGCGGAGGGCTTTGAGTCCTTCGTGATGGGGGATGGAGGTGTACAGGGACTGGATGTCCATAGTGAAAATAAGGCGTTGGGGACCGGGGAAGCGAAAATCCTGGAGGAGGTGGAGGGCGTGGGTGGTGTCCCGAACGTAGGTGGGGAGTTCTTGGACTAAAGGGGACAGGACTGTGTCGAGGTATTGGGAGATGAGTTCGGTGGGGCAGGAGCAGGCTGAGACAATGGGTCGGCCGGGGCAGGCAGGTTTGTGGATTTTGGGCAGGAGGTAGAAACGGGCGGTGCGGGGTTGTGGGACGATGAGGTTGGAGGCAGTGGATGGGAGATCCCCTGAGGTGATGAGGTCCTGGATGGTCTGGGAGATGATGGTTTGGTGGTGGGAGGTGGGGTCGTGGTCAAGGGGGCGATAAGAGGAGGCGTCCGCGAGCTGGCGTTTGGCTTCAGCGGTATACAGGTCAGTGCGCCAAACTACCACCGCGCCTCCCTTGTCTGCGGGTTTGATGGTGAGGTTGGGATTGGAGCGGAGGGAGTGGAGGGCTGCACGTTCTGAGGGTGAGAGGTTGGAGTGGGTGAGAGGGGTGGACAGGTTGAGTCGGTTAATGTCACGGCGGCAGTTGGCTATAAAGAGGTCGAGGGTGGGTAGGAGGCCAGCACGGGGTGTCCAGGTGGATGGGGTGTGTTGGAGGCAGGAGAAGGGGTCGTCAGAGGGTGGGCGGGAGTGTTGGTTGTGAAAGTAGGCACGGAGGCGAAGGCGGCGGAAGAATTGTTCAATATCTCGCCGCGTGTTGAACTCATTAATCCGAGGGCGTAGGGGAACTCATTAATCCGAGGGCATAGGGGGAAAAGACAGAGACAGACTTTAACCTCACACCTTTAATGCATTGTCTGAACTGAGAGAGTACCTTTTGTTAGATAACCTGAAGTTATCTTGAGAATGTGACTTGAAAGAAGTTCTGGGATTTACATATTAAAGAATCGAAACAAGCAAACCCATTCTAAACAATGAAAGACTTAATTTAAGTTTATCATTTCAGCTGCATGATACTGTAATCTTTTGCTATAATTTCTGTGTCTTATAGCTCTGCTTCACAACTACCTGAAGGAGCAGTGCTTCGAAAGCTGGTGCCTCCAAATAAGCCTGTTGGACTATAACATAGTGTTGTGTGATTTTTAACTATAAATTTAAAGTAATTCTGGTGTTGAAGTTGCACAATCCTGATAATTATTATTATATCCCACCAACTACCAGCATTGAGACAGATGCTTCGGTCCAACTAGTCCACATCAACCACAGTCACAAACCAAACGAAAATCACCTGCCTGCAATTGACCCATATCCCTCCAAACAATTTCTATTCATTAACTTATCCAATGTTTTTTAAATATTGTAGCTGTACCTGCATCCACCTCTGGCAGTTTATAGGTTTTGAAAAAGCGAATATGCAGATTGCTTCCTTTCTTCGTTAAAGAGCATAACAAAGGCCAGTGTGAGGTTCACCAAATCCTTTCCTCAGTTACAGTACAGGCAACAAAAACTTAATCTGCCAAATCAGATTCTCAAATTTCCTATCCATATCTGGTGACCAATCTTTATTTGAATGTGGATTTTTGTTTTAAAATCAGGCTTTTGACCACTTTACAATTTCTTTTACTGCAGGCTTCCTTTTTTTCATCATCTTTGTGAGGTTTTCCTTATATATTAAAGGTGATTGATTTTAAAAAGTGCAAAACCAGTTTCCAATTAAGTTTGTGAAGCTAGCCTCGAACTCTTAATTTGTTCTATCACACACAGCTAACCTACCCTGCAACTTTTAGTTTGGTACTGTGCCAAACTTAGTGTGCTTGTACAAAATTTGTAATGCAAAGCTGCATGTGTACCACAATCTGAAGACAAGCATAAAGTGATGTATTTTTCATTTGAAAATGTTATTGATTGTTGGGTTGAAGTTTTCTTTTCGATTTTCTTTAAAATTATCTTTCACCACATTGCTATATTTTTCTGTTAAAAAAAGTTGATCACTCTAGACTAAAAGATTCCTGCATTCCTTTGAGTAGCATTCCAAATTCCTCCCCCTCCCCCAATAGGTAAGTGGAGAGATAGGTTAAACATTTAACCTATGTGCGAGATTCTGCAGTCTATCAAGATGCTGAGATGAACCAATTTAAGTGTTGATTCGGAATTACACTTATTACACAGCAAAGTATGTTTGGATGAAATTTCTTTTGCGGCCACACCATTACAATTTACGAATTCAAATCCACTATGGTTGCAAACTGAGAAAGTCAGCTGAAACATAGTATAATTCCTTTCCATTTCTACTTGCATATTCTTATGCACATGATAAAAGGTCAGTGAGTAAAGCTTCCATGTTGCAAGATAAATGCCCTGAAAAAGCATTTCAACATTACAACTGATTCAGATTACAATTCTGTACATGAAATTAGCTAGTCTCTTGATGGTTCTACTTAAATAGACTTTAATGGACACATGCTACAAACCAAGTTTTAATCTCTTCATGTACCTATTGGGGGAGGATGAGAGACTTAGAATTCTGCTCAAAGGCATGCAGGAAGCTTTCAGTTTAGAATGACCAACACACTTTACATGGAAATGTAGAACAACATAGTGAAAGATAGTATTTTTTAATCTAAAAGGAAGCTTCAATCCAACAATCAATAATTAGTTCAAAATGAAAAATGCCTATCACTGTGTGCTTGTCTTTTCTTGCTGAGATTGTGGTATACACTTACAGCACACTAAGTTTGGCACTGTCCCAGACCAAATGCTACAGGGTAGGTTAGCCCTGAGTAAAGAAAGAGTTGGAGGTAAGTTTCACTGATGTTAAAAAAGTGCAAAAGCAGTTTCCACTTGTCAATCATCTTTAATATATCTACATATATCGCCATTTAGCCTTGCGCCCCACCCCCCACAAACACCCACCCCTCCGACCCATCTTTTTTCTGATATTTCTGACAATGCTTTTCTGGCATTGTGTGTAAAACTTCTCTCCATCGTCTGATGCTTCTCTATCCTGGATGCTGTACTCCAAGTGGGTGCAACCTAGGTTTGATACAGGTTTAGCATAATTTCACACTTGGCAATTCTATGCTTCTGAAAACAAAAAGAAGTTGTTTTCTTTAAAAATGAATTAGCTGACCTGAGGCACAACTTTAAGTTATTGATGCATTTATACTTAAAACTTTTTCCTTTAGCCTTGCACCTTTCAAGTTTCACAACATCTTTCCGATAGGAAAGAGACAAGAATTGCACGCAATATTCCAACAGTGGCCTAACCAATGTCCTGTACAGCCGCAACATAACCTCCCAACTCCTGTACTCAATACTCTGTCCAATAAAGGAAAGCATACCAAACACATTCTTCACTATCCTATTTACCTGTGACTCCACTTTCAAGAAGTTATGAACCTGCAATCCAAGGTCTTTGTTAAGCAACACTCCCTAGAAATTAAGCGTATACAGAGGAATCTCGATTATCCTATCGAGATGGGTGGGCACTATTTTGTTTGGATAATCGACTATTCAGTCAATTGATTTCCTCTGGGGCTCAGAGTTCTCTGTGAAGTTTGCTCCCCGTGCAGGAGACTAGGCCTGCAGGAGCCTTCCACATCCATCAAAATTTTACCTGCACATCCACCAATGTCATTTATTGTATTCGTTGCTCCTGATGCGATCTCCTCTACATTGAGGAGACTGTACGCCTCCTCACAGAGTGCTTTAGGGAACATCTCTAGGACACCCGCACCAATCAACCCCACTGCCCTGTGGCACATCATTTCAACTCCCCCTCTCACTCCACCGAGGACATGCAGGTCCTGGGCCGCCTCCTCCACCGCCGCTCCCTCACCACCCGACACCTGGACCTGTCCTACCTGCCTATCTTCCTTCCCAACTATCCGCTCCACCCGCCTCTCTGACCTATCACCTTCATCCCAACCCCCATTGTACTCTATGCTACTTTCTCCCCACACCCACTCCCCTCTCATTTATCTCTCCACCCTGCAGGCTCTCTGTCTCTATTCCTGATGAAGGGCTTTTGTCCGAAACGTCGATTTTCCTGTTCCTTGGATGCTGCCTGACCTGCTGTGCTTCTCCAGCACCACTCTAATCCAGACTTAGGTTTTCAGCATCTGTCGTCCTCATTTTTATTACAGTGCCTGAACCGTCCAGGACTGTTCTCGACAGCATTTCAGTGAGCCGTGTTTGTTTTTAATCATTGTACCTGTAAACAAAAGACACGAATCAAGGTTGAAACAGCTCTTTGACATAAGGTTTTTATTGGGATCTTGAGAATCCATTCAGATAATCCGATACTCGGATAATAGAGGTTCCTCTGTAAATCCTGCTAAGATTTGCTTTCCCAAAATGCAGCACCTCGCATTTATCGGAATTAAACTCAATCTGCCATTTCTCAGCCCATAGGCCTATCTGATCAAGATCCTGTTGTAATGAGGTAGTCTATTTCACTGTCGCCTACACCTCCAATTTTGGCATTATCAGCAAACTTGCAAACTATATTTCGTGCTCACATCCAAATTATTTATATAAATGATGAAAGGTAATGGACCGAACATGGATCCTGGTGGCACTCCACTGCTCACAGGCCTCCAGTCTGAAAAGCAGTCCTCCACCACCACCCTTTTACCTTTGAGCCAGTTCTGTTGCCAAATAGCTAGTTCTCCCTGTATTCTATGAGATCTAACCTTGCTAACCAGTCTCCCATGGGGAACCTTATCGAACGTCTTACTGAAGTCCATATAAATTACATTTACCACACTACCCTCATCACTCCTCTGTTTCTTTTTTTCTCTTCTAATGCACTGGTTATGTACCAGCCAGTTCCAGAATCAGTCCCCTCCTCTGACACAAACAAGGGAGAGTCCTTGACACTGGTCCAACTCCCTCAGAGTGAATAAGATGTCTGACACTTTTTTTTGGGTGAGACACAGTAAAAGACACAAGGTTCACAAATCTTTATTCCATTTCCACCACCAGGAAGAAAGGAAACACCTGAGTGGCCAGTGACAGGCAGTGTCCTTCGATGAGAGGGCAATGCTGCATGATCAAACAGTGAAGGGGAGGCAGGGGTCAATGCTCTTGGTTACCTTAAAACACTCAATCAAGTTTGTGAGACACGATTTCCCACACAAAGCCGTGTTGAGTATCCCTGATTAGTTCTTGCCTTTCCAAATACACGTACATCCTGTCCCTAAGGATTGCCTCCAACAATTTGCCCACCACTAATGTCAGGAGCACTGGTCTATAGTTCTTGGCTTGTCCTTCCCATTTTTCTTAAAAGGGGGCACCACATTAGCCAACCTCCAGTCTTCTGGCATCTCACCTGTGACTATCAATGATAAAATATTTTAGAGGCCCAATCACTTCCCTAGCTTCCCACCAAGTTCTGCGGGTACGCCTGATCAGTTCCTAGGGATTTAACCACTTATGCGTTTCACAACATCCAGCATTCCCTCCTCTGTAATATGGACATTTTTCAAGATGGCACAATCCAATTCCATACATTCTATATCTTTCGTGTCCTTTTCCACATTAAATACTGATGCAAAATGATCATTTAGCACCTCCCCTATCTCCTGCAGCTGCATACAAAGGCCACCTTGCTGAGCTATGAGGGGCTCTATTTGCTCCCTAGTTACTTGTTTGTCCTTCATGCATTTGTAAAACCCTATGGATTCTCCTTAACTTTCTCATGTCCCCTTTTTGCCCTCCTGATTTCCCAATTAAGTACTGCCTTTATACTGTTCTAAGGATTCACTTGATTTATCCTGTCCACACCTTATATATGCTTCCTTCTTTTTCTTAATCAAACCCTCAATTTCTTTAGTCATCCAACATTTCCTAGATCTACCAGCCTTTCCTTTCACCGTAACAGGAATATAACAGGGGAACCTCGATCATCCGAACGTGATGGGTAGGCATCATTTTGTTCAGTGAATTGATTATTCAGTTAATCGATTAAATGCCTTTCCTCCGCGGCTTGGAGCTTTAAAAAGTCTGCTCCTGTTCAGGAGATTGCCCCAGCCCCATCCCCCACATTGTCCAACAGCACACCCCACACCAATCCCCCCCACCGGGGCAGCTGGAAACAAGAGAGATGATCACTGTTGGAAACACATCTTTGATGTAATGTTTCCATTGGGCCTCGAGATCTCCTTGGATAATTGAGGTTCCTGTGGACTTATTATCTCACTTCTGAAGGCTTCCCATTTTCCAGCTGTCCCTTTACCTGTGAACATCTGCACCCAATCAGCTTTTGAAAGTTCTTGCCTAATACTGTCACCTGCCCTGCCTTATTTCCCACGAGTAGGTCAAAGTTTTGCACCTTCTCTAGTAGGTACATCCACATACTGAATTGGAAAATGGTCTTGTACATATTTAAATTCCTCTCCATCTAAACCCTTAACACTAAGACTGAGACTGCCAATGTTTGGAAAGTTAAAATCCCCTGCCATAACCACCCTATTATCCTGATGAAGGGCTTATGCTCGAAACGTCGAATTCTCTATTCCTGAGATGCTGCCTGGCCTGCTGTGCTTTGACCAGCAACACATTTTCAGCTATTATTCTGACACATAACGGAGATCTCCTTACAAATTTGTTTCTCAATTTCTCTGACTATTAGGGGGTCTAAAATACAATCCCAATAAAGGTGATCATCCCTTTATTTCTCAGTTCCACCCAAATAACTTCCCTAGATAAATTTCCAGGAATACCCTCCCTCAGTACAGCTGTAATGCTATCCCTTATCAAAAACGCCACAATCCCCCTCCTCTCTTGCCTCCCTTTCTATCCTGGAACATTAAGATGCTAGTCCTGTCCATCTCTGAGCCATAGGTCTGTAATTGCTACGATATCCTAGTCACGTGTTCCTAACCATACCCTGAGTTCATCTGCCTTCCCTGTTAGGCCTCTTGCATTGAAATAAATGCAGTTTAATTTATCAGTCTTACCTTGTTCTCTGCTTGGTCACTGCCTGCCCTGACTGTTTGATTCTCTTCTATTCTCAACTATACCAGTCTCCGATTGATCTCCCTCCTTAGGCTACCGCACTCAAACGCACCCCCCCCCACACACACGCATTTTTACAAGTTTACATCCTCCTGAGCAGCTCTAGCAAATTTCCCTGCCAGTATATTAGTCCCCTTCCAATTTAGGTGCAATCCGTCCTTTTTGTACAGATCACTTCTACCCCAGAAAAAGATTCCAATGATCCAAAAAAAATGATTCCAATTATCCTTCTCCCATGGCTCCTCAGGCCATGCATTCATCTGCTCTATCCTCCTATTCCTGCCCTCACTAGCTTGTAGCACCGGGTGAAATCCAGATAGTACTACTCGCGAGGACCTCCTTTTTAAATTCCTGTCTAACTCAAATCTCCTTCAGAATCTCAACCCTTTCCCCTTCCTATGTTGTTGGTTCCAATGTGCACAATGACCTCCTGGGGGCCCCGCTCCCCCTTGAGAACATTCTGCACCCTCTCAAATCTAACTTTAGATTATTAGTTCAGTATAATTTATTCAACACTGTATTTACTGTCAATAACTCTGGTTAATGTCATGAAATTTCTGACCTCAATAGAACAGCTGCCAACATTCCATTAAAACTAGCCCAAAATACCAATGTGCTTACTAAGACAAAGGTCCATCAGCTGGGATATTTAACTCCAATCTGAATAAGTATTTATTTGGAAAACAGAGTCAGAAAACAGTATTAAATAGGCAAATGAGAAATGCAATTGAACCTTTTGATTTGAGCCATTTCAAATACAGAAACAGCTAGTCTCCAAAGTGTTTTCTTATTCAACTTCTGTCATTCAAACAGTCATTTTCTGTACTACCAAATTCAGCCATACATTAAAGACATTTAGTTTATAGATGGTTTCCAATTGCAAATTATTCCCACAAAGAAAAACTTGAGGTCCAGTGACCATCACAAACAGTCATCTTTTCATTCATTTCAACACAGTAGCTACAATACTGCTGAGTGCAATGTTATTTTATAATCACATGCTAGAAATACAGCCCCATTCGCACACCCCCAAAAAGCTAAGGAATTGCACAGCACATCAATATTCAAGGCCTCAGTATTAGAAACTTTTAAGAGAATTAGGATTTAATTTGTTACAATTTTATACACTACTTTACAAAATGCAATTTACTATTTACAGATTACATTTCATAGTGTATGGACTTTCAAATGAATATTTGTGGTCCCAGATACTGTTACAGCAGGTTTTGCAGCATCAACTTGTTCACTAATTTAAACAATTTTGTATTAAAAAGCATGTCTGTAAAATACATATGTCCCAATGATTTCAAAAGTTTTTGTCTCTTCAAGTAGAAATACCAGACATGGCAGGCAATGTTACAGACTCTGCCTATTAGCATATTAGAATCATTCAAACTTAAATATCAAGACAAATTTAAAAAGGTGATGCACATGATACCCCAAGCACAAAGATGTGGTAATATTAGCAATACAGCAACAACAATATAAATCACACTTTACCATATGTTGTGAATTACATAAATAAGTCACTTTTGCATAAATCTGTATTTTCCTAGTAAAAAAAGGAGAAACTAGAAAAATATAGCAAATTTAAGATAATGTTACATTGAACATGGTCATATTTAGCTGATTCAAGACCAGGCACAATGATACAGGAGAAGCAATTACAGATGACAAGACCAGAATCTATAAACGGCTCCATCAGCATATAAGATTACAAACAATGACTTCAAGTCTGCCCTATCATCCTAAATTGCCAGGTGTAAAGACCACATGTACAGAAATAGTGATAAAATGTCACTGTTACATGGTGTGTCCTTCACAAGCATTTCTTGTCGTACTGTCTGTTCTTTGGAGGGCGGGGAAGAGGAGCAGACATTGAACCATTGCTTGATTTGAAATCAAAAGTTTACACCAAATTAGACAGTGATGATTTCCTCTAGTTTCCACAGCTTTTACTACAGAATATTTGAACCATGCTTACATCCGTGTGTGACATTAAAAAGCCCACACTCCCAAAAGTAGAAACCCAAAAATCTCATGAACAGAACTGGTACACCTAGGTTTTCACAACTGTACGCAGCTAGATTTAACATAAAATGGCTTCATTCTATTTATAATGCTTTTTTCATCCAACCTATTAAAAGTTTCCATACTGTGTGGAAATTGTAGATTGGCTCAATGAAAGCTAGAATATGCTTGATTTACAAGGATACCAATATTTAATTATTTTATTAAGCATTTATAAATACTGGTACCCTTGTACCAACATGAGCTGTCTCCACCCAGCAGAAGCTTGCATTTCTTTTGTGGATCATTTGTTCACTTGCTGTTGTACATGAAGTAGGAACTCATAATAAGACAATGCTGACTCTGTCCGATCTTCGACCATGTTCTGTAGGAAGCTGGCTTTAAGAGGACTTTCATCCCTGTGCCAAGGAAACAAGTGCAACATCTCCATTACTAATGGTATTTTGAACTTTTTATACATGTTAACACTTATATAGAATTTAGGGATGTGTTAAGACATAAGCAAATAACGTTTCAAACATCAGCTTAAAAAATATAGGCATCTTAATAGTTAGATTGGAACAAAAAAAATGAAAAAGGTCTCTGTTCACCTTCTACCATTTCAGTATGTACAAAACACGTATTATTTCTTATTCAGTGCTGTAGGCCATCGGCAAAATCAAAATGAGCTGTTGCATTTCAGGAGGACAAAATAAATTAAAATTTGAACTCTAAATTGGCATAAGATGCAAATTTGTGACATTTTGTCGTTTCAGAAATTTTCTGCTGTAATAAAAGAATTGCAAGTATCCTTAACTATCTGAATTCAACAGTGTATGTACTGTATGCTTCGAAGATGCATTCAGAGCACACAACATTGCTTCTTTTCGAAATTCAAACCTCGTAAATCTCAAGACATGACACCCCTTGGCTTTACTCAAAACTCTTCAAAAGCTTTATCCAGCTGTCGCTTTCTTTGAAACAAAGCTGTAAATGGCATATTAAATAGTACTTTTTTTATATTCCAGTTTAGTGCAAGATATGCTAAAACAGAAGTGGGAATTTTGTTCAAAACATTATCAATTACTCACTTTAGAGTTGTTGTTATAAAACACCCAAAATGTAGAAAGCATTTTAGTGTCAAGAGAACACATCAAGGTTTAAATTTTTGTATTCCTGAAAAGTTCTTTACATTTAATGTACCAGGTGTCAATTTCTTTTGCGGCTCGGAGGAACCTTCTGTATTTAACACAAATGATTGTATACATAGGTCTTACATACATTTGACTTTCGCTGGCAATTTGAATAGGAATTCTGTTCTTTTCCCCTCCTGGAAAAGACATTTAAATAATTGCCCATTCCTAGTTGCTCTTAATGAGACCACAGTGGTCTCACCTTAAATTGCTGCAATTCGTGTGTTGAGGTATTCCATAATCCTGTAAGGAAGGCAGGAAGATGATCATGGGAAGAATGAAAGATCAGGTAAGAGTGCATACAACTTTGGAGGCTCCCATGCACTCACTGCCATTGCTTTCTAATATAATAGAGGTCATAGGTAGGGGAGGGTAATGGGCTGAAGCAACAGATTCTGCAAAGGTATACAATGTAGCCACTGTTGATAGACAAAGGGAGACGTTTAGACTTGGTGGGTGCCAATTAAGCAAACTGCTTAGTCTTGAATGGCATCCAGTTCTGTGTAGCTACTGCTGGAGACAACTGTTTTCAATCAGTTAATTCCTCACTCTTTTCACTTATGCCTTATAGAATGGTGAAACAGAGGATGATTAGTGAGTCGAATCCCCAGTCCTGTGAATATCCCTTTCTGAAAATATTGTCAACACTTCACCAACCCTAGCCTACTCATTGCACAAAGGCTGCCTGGTAAAACTTACCATGAAGGTTTGTGATAGTAGTTACTACTCTCCCTAAATTCCCTTCATCTTTCTGTGGTTTTCAACACAACCAATTTTCAACATCTTCCATTGCATCAATTTTACGTGCACCAATATGAACATAACCACAGCACAGGCTGCAATAATTTCCTTTCCTGCAGCTAGGATTACCAAGAATAATTTAAGTCCTACTCTTAGCTTTCTCCTATTCCTCAGTGGCATTTGCAAACTATGATCTGTTCTGTACCAAGATCTCAACACTGCCAAGCATTATTTGCAGCACCAGTCTGGAGGGCTGAGAGGGGCTAGAGGAAAGTCACATACTTTGGAATATAAAACATACAAGCAACTTTGCTAAGTCAATTATCCCAAATAAACCTATCCTTTATATATTTTTTAAAAATGTTGCTGGTAAGTCCAGCACTTTATCTCTCAGCCTGAATTGCCCTTGAGAGGGTAGAGCTAAGTTACTAACTTAACTACTGCAGGCTGTGACACAGATACCTCCTCAGCACTGTTATGGGGAAGACTTCCCCATTACTGACTCAAATGATTAAAGCACAGTGATTTCAAGGCCTGGAATTGGCAGGGGGTGGGGGCGGGGGGAGAAAGGTATTTGAAATCAGGGAAATTTCATTTGATCAGAATCAAAGTTTTTATTGGCAACTACTGTGACCGTTTACCACAGTAAAAGCCTTTGAGCGTACAGCCTGAGGTAACCAGTGTTCACAGTGGGACTAAACTATTTGACTGAACAGACAATTCTCAAGTACCTATCTGAATCAGTTAGTTTCAAGTACTTTGCAATGAATTGATAACCACACCCTACAAATTCTAGACATTTCAATGAACTGATAATTGCATCCCTTAAATGTTAAACCTTTTAATGTATTGAAAATTGCATCCTGAAAATATTCATCATATTAATGAGTTGTTTGTTAAGATATAGTTAAAAATCACACAACACAATATAGTCCAACAGGTTTATTGGAAATACAAGCTTTCGGAGGACTGCTCCTTCGCAAGCTAGCAACCTGACAAAAGGAGCAGCGCTCTGAAAGTCAGTGCTTCCAAATAAACCTATTGGATATAACCTGACGTCGTGTGATTTTTAACTTTGTCCATCCCAGTCCAAAGCTGGCACCTCCACATCATGTTAAGATACAGTCTAAGAAAGCCCCTTCCACTCATTGCTGTAGCTTGTAGCTCAAACCTGTTGTAATTTCAGCTCAGAAACCTGTAACAGCAAGTTCTCGGAATAAAGGCAACCGAAAGCCATTTTATCATCTGACTCTCACTCGAGTTCACAGTCTAAAAATGGTGTTTATTTAAAAGGGAAACCTGCCCACATACTTACACATCTGTTCCTTTGCTATTCAATGCATTAGGATGCAATCAGTTTGGCAGGTGCTATCATAGCATGGGTGAACTGCTGCAACAGGTAGTACACACTGCAGCCAGAGTGACAGCGATAGAGGAGTTACAGATGCTAATCAAGTCAGATACTTAACGTGGGTGTTGGCCAATTTGAGTATTGCACATTTCTTTAAAATTAATGAGGTGCCATGAAAAACTGATCAACAAAAAGCTGGGAAGGTATCAGAATTGGGAGGTTATACTTCAGAATATAGATCAAAGTCAGAAAATAAACTGAACAGCTTTAGTTAAAAAAAAATGATGGTGTAACTTGACAGCAATCTTTTAGAAAATGAAAGAGTTTGATAAGGTAGCTACATGGAATACATTTCCACTGGAGGAGGATAGAACTAAGGGGCCGTAGGTTTACGAACCATTAATAAACACAATGGGAATTCAGCAGAAACTTCAAGATTTGAATGGTGGTTAGCATGTGAAATTCACAATTGAGCCATTGATTATTAGCAAAGATATATGTAAAGGGAAGCTAGATAAGTACAAGAGAGATAAAGAAAAATGTTGATGCATTTAGGAGGATTGCAACAAACTCGTGTGGACCAACATTAACATGTTCACTAAATATGTTTGGTCTGTAAACACTTGTCAACTTGTAATAAAATACATAACTTACTTAATTACATGGAGTATAGGAAAAAATGGCCTTTGCTCTCGCAACCAGGAGATGAAAGCTCTAGTTCGCTCAGATTCAGCAGTGTCCAGCTCTGGAAGCTGTATCTGTTCAGTAGAGATAAACAGATAAATTTTTAAAAATCATACCAAAAATAACACTAATGACATATTTAAACATGAAAGAATTAATGAAAATGAAACTCATTGTGGCAGATAGTGAAATATGAATTCAGTAAAAATCTGGAATTAAAAGGTAGCCTAATGGAGACCATGGGACCATTGCGGATTCTCATAAGTAACTATTTGGTTCACGACTGTATATTAGGGAAGGAAAACTGTATCCTTACCTAGTCTGGCCTACACGCAACCCCAGACACACTAAAAATGCAGTTCACTCAAAATGATCCTCCGAAATAGCTTACAGCAAGTCAAATCAGCTCAAGGGCAATTACAGGTTGCAAAGGCAAAGTTACCACAGCTCAAGAGGACCATTGGACATTGGATAGGCAAGAAATGCTGACATAGCCAGTGCTACTAAATCCCACAAAACTTAAAATTTGGAAAGATACATTGACATTCTGACAACAGTTCAAACCTAGGCAATCAAGAGTTACATGTTATGAAAGAGGTACTTTCAATTTAAGATACTTGCAATTATACCACATCTTCAACTTAGAAACAAATAATTAAGCACCACAGGCACACAAGGAAGACATTTTATCTGTAAAGTTTATTATGTACTACACCTACCATGTTTTGTGGTATGGAAAGGTAACTGGAAGCGCCAAGAACTTTGCTCACAAAGTTTGGACAACATTTCTTTCCAAGCCAAAGATAGAAAGCCTGAAAGAGACAAGTATTTTTTTTAAAAAGAAAAAGATACCGATTGAAAATTAACTTCAAGCTACAAATGCAGCAGTGTGAGCGATCTCATCATTCTTGACCTAAATTCAAGAGAGTGCCCAACACTGGCTGATAAAACTAATATCAGATAAAGAGTTCTTGATGAAGTTTGTCTAGACCAATTTTAGATGAAGACTTTCAAGTGACATGAATCTTGATAAACACAGCTTGCTCAGATGCACAAACAGAAAATGGAAATACTCCCACCTAAGCAACAGAGTGCATGAGATTTCATTAGAGACACGTTACTTGATAGAAAGTCTAATTTTCCACAGGACAAAACTCGACTGACCAGGTGAAATCTATTTAGTTAGTGCTTTCTCCACTTTAACCAGTACAAAAATGCTTTCTAAAAAAAAAGCCTACTGATCTTTCTACAATGCTCTGTACTGTAAAACTGTGCAAGCTGAAACACAAAATGCTTAAGATCAGTTTTACTACTAGAACATTTTCGCTGACAGCATATTTAATACTATCCAAATATAACAACTTCCCCAAGCATAATTATTCAAAACAAATTTGCAATTTGGTGAAAAGTACGGATTTCAATATGGATCTGAAATTTTAGCAACAGTTTTCAGTGCACTTAGGATCAACAAGTAACCCTTCAAGCCAACACTATTTAGTTTAGAATCCCTCTCAAATCACATGTATAACATGGCTCAATTCTGGTCTAAACTCTCAATATGGAACCAAAAGTCTGTAATTCTTTACAGTGCAACTACAATGTAAAGCACTTCCAAAATGAAACACACCAAATAGTAACACAAACAAATATCAGATAATTGTTGCTTTATGAAGGGTCGCATATGCAAAATCTGCATGAGTTTCGCTTTTGAGATCACTTCAAAGTGGCTTGGAGGTACGTAGGGTTGTGGTATATAAAAGGTATTTAATAAATGTGCGACGTTTTCAATAAAATGCATTTGCAAATTGTGGGCATCACTTGCTGGTTCAGTGTTTATTGTCCATCCCAGCTTGCCCAGCAGGTGGTGTTCAGCTATCTTCTTGATAGAGTGGCATTGGTCTTCTTTCTTCAGCTATCTTCTTGAATCAGTGGTATTAGTCCATTTGGTATTGGTCCACCCACTGGGCTGCTGGGGATGGATTTTATGAAAAAGGAGTATATTTCCAAGCCAGGATGGTGAATGGCTTTGAGGGGAACTTATAGGTGGTGATGTCCCCACAGATGTGTAGTCTGTTTGGATGGTGGAGATCATGAGTTTGAAAAGTGTTGTCTAAGGAGCTCTGGTGAATGATTACAGTGCATTTTGGATATGATACACACTACTGCTACTGAGTAGTAGTGGAGCAGGGAGTGAATTTTTGTGAAACATGGTGCAAATTGGGCTGCTTCCTTATGGCATCAAACTACTTCAGTGCAGTTGCATCCCATCTAGATAAGCGGGGAGAATTCAGTCATATTCCAGGCTTGTGCATTGGAGACAGTGGAGAGGCTTTGGGGGGCCAGTTGGTGAGTTACTCTCTGGAAGTGTTTCAGCTTCTGACCTGTTCTTGTAGCCACAGTATTTACATAGCAAATACAGTTTTTCATCAATAGTAACTCCCAGAATGTTGATAGTGGACATTCAATAAAGTGCATTGCCATCCAATGTCAATGTTGATAGCTAGATTCTCTCTTGTTGGAGGAGATGGTCATTGCCTGGCTCTTATATGTCACAAATGTGGCTTGTTGTCGGCCTGAACCTCAATATTGTCCAGGTTTTTGCAGCATTTGAAGATGGGCAGCTGATGGGTCACAAATGTGCTGAATACTGTACAATCAACATTATAACTTCTGACATTACGACCATGGGAAGATTATTGCTGAAGCACCTGAAGGAGGTTGGGCCTACAACACTACCAGAAGGAACTCCTGCAGAGATATTCTGGAGCTGAGATGACAATCATCTTTTTGTGCTGGATAGGATTCTAACCAGATGAGACTCCTTTACCGACCTGAATTCCCATGGACTCCAATTCTGCTAGCGATCCATGATAACATACTCAGGCAATCACACTCACCCCACCGCTGGGAATTCAGCTCTTTTGCCCATGTTTGATCCAAGGCTGCAGTGGCCCTGGCGGAACCCAAACAGAGTATCTGTAAGCAGGTTACTGCTAAGCAGCTACTGCTTGACAGCACTATCAATAACCTCTTCCCTGTCCTGACTGATAATTGAAAACAGACTGATGGGACAGTAATTGGCCAGGTTGGATTTTTCCTGCTGTATGTTTCCAGGGCATAACTGCACGACTTTCCATACTGTCAGGTAGATATCAATGTGTAGCTATACTGAAACAACTTGGCTATGGGCATGGCAAGTCCTCAGGCACAAGTCTTCAGTACTATTGCCAGTATTTAATGCTTTTAGTTGTTTCTACTAACATATGGAGTGAATTGGCTGAAGACTGGCATCTGCAAAGCGGAGGATCTCCAGAGAAAGCAGAGGTGGAACATCCAACTCAGTTGGCCTGAGACATTGCGAAGATCCAGAGTCAATGTTGAGAACTCCCAGGGCAAGTCCCAGATGTGTAACACTGTGTCGCCATCTATGCTGGGACAGGGATGGCAGTGTTGTCGTCGCTTGGAAAATTGGTCACAAGGTAAAGTTTTGAGCATAATTATGGTGAGGTTGTGCTGGGCATCTCCAACTTTAAGAATGGATATTTAATTGTCCACCACTCTTCATGATAGGGCCAAGATTGCAGAGCTTAGATCTGATCAGTTGGTTGTGGAATCCTTTAGCCGTATCTGTAGCTTCAAAATGACAACAATTCATTTTCAGGTTTGTCTGGCACCGCTGATGTACCTTCCTGCACTTTTCACTGACCTAGAGTTGATCCCGTCTTGGGCAGAGTGGGACTCGCCACGCCATGACATTACAAACAGTCTGCACAATTGTGCTGATGGCAAACAGTATCTCATGGATGCCCAGTTGAGTTGCTAAATCTATTTGAAGTCTACAAATTTGTCAGGTAATAATGCCACAACACAATGGAAAGATATACTTAAATCAGAAGTCGGGATTTCAACTCCACAAAGAGATTCTATTGCAGGCTGATTGACAAGTGTGAGACCAGATTACTTTTTCTCTTGTCTGTTCCTTCACCACCTGGTGCAGATCCAGTCTAGCAAGAAGGTCCTTTAGGATTCAGAAAAAGTCAGTCAGTTGTGCTGCCAACAAGCTACTCTATGATAGACACTGGAACACTGTTGCCCAGAGTATATTCTGTATCCTTGTCACCCTCAATGCTTCCTCTAAGTGATGCTGAACAAGGAGGAGTACTGACTCATCAGATGAGGGGCAGCAGTACATAGTCATTAGCAGATTTCTTTCCACACATTTGACCTGATGGCCCAAGACATCATCAGGGGCCCAGAATCAATGCTGAGAACTCCCAGGGCAACTCCCACCAGACTTGCCAAACTATGCTGCCACCTATGCTGGAATAGGGACAGTGATGTTGTTGTCTGGGAATTGATTTCTGACAATAATTATGGTGAAATTGTAATCTAAAAGACAGCTACCTAATTTTGGCCTGGGTGAAAGGGTTTACTCAAGTTTGCCATTGATCTATCTGGTGCCGAATGCGAGTTGGACCACGTTTCCTTCTCTTCATAGCATTCATAGTGGGATTCAAACCTAAGTCCAGCTTCTCACCATGTACTTCAGTGACTTGCATGGACAGAGATCCATTTGCAAATGTAATGATACTACAATAAGTAATCAAATTATGTTGAAAGGATCAGGAAATTGCAAAGGAACCCAAATGAGTGGGAAAACAAAGTTAGATAGATTTCAGTGTTGGAAACTGAAAGATTTTCCACTTTTGATTTGAGCCAAATGTGACAATTGACTTGGAGTTGTGGGGATGCAAAAGTATTTTGTTGGCACCCATATAATTATAAATGTGTGCAGAATTACAGAGTAAACAAAAAGATCCAGTACTGTCATATTGATTATCTCAAGAGTACTGGAGTACAAAAAAAAGGAAGTGAGATGCTTCTATGGTAAATCGTAGTCACACCTTATCAAGTGCTGAGAGGTACTATCGAGGTACTATCCAATTTGAGCACAGAATCTCAAGAAGTATTAGCAGAGTACAAATTCACTCAAATTTTCAGGATTTTAAAGGCTTAAAATATTAGATCAGGTTGCACAAAATTGGTTGGTATGCCGGAGAATGATCATAAATTCTGCAATTGGATCATGCCAAAGTCTTTAGTACTACAGATACAGTCAAATAATTTTATCTGTTGGGATAAGCCAAAACAAGAGGGCTTAACTTGTCGTTACTATTAGGATATTTAGGCGTGAATTCAGGCATCATATTTTCATACATCTGACTTGAATGGTGGCCTAATTGATGTCAATACTCCAGTCAATTGAATTTTGCTTAGTAAGACTGAATGGAATTTGGGTACAGATTTACTTGAATGGCTAAACAAGTTGGGGGGGGGGGGGGGGGGGGGGGGGGGGGGGGGCTAATTGGCTTATAAAACAGGCCAAGTCACTTGGATCCTGTAAATGCTCAGGCAATACTTATTCAACAGAATTAAAAAAAGTGAAAACTTTTGATTCCTTCAGTACTTCTAAGCAATAGTATTTGGTTAATCTTCCATTAACACTCGTGTTTAGCTGATGGCACAAATCAAAGAAACCGCTCAGCAGCACAAGCAGACTGATGGAAACTGTCCAGCATGCCAGTAAAAATGTTATTGCCATCACCACCCACAACACTCTCAGACCCAAATCAGTTTCTATGCCAAACACTATGATTATAACAACAATCATCTATGGTTGACTTAACACATCATTGAAACCATATACTGTGTCAGCTATACCCAGGAAGCCTGGAAGAAAGTAATGATCAAGATTCCTTAAAATCTGTGACTTTTAATGCCTGGCCTCAATAAGACAACTACTTCAAGTGCTGTATTACCTTTGGAAAATCATAACAGCAAATTCTTAAAACCAATCATGTTTGTTGAATAGAACACAAATGAAATTGGAGAAAGAACAATATAACAATATCACTTACAGTGCCAGCATCCATTAAGAAGGCACCATCCCTGCTTAGTTTCTCTACAGACAGCTGGAGAATTGGTGGCTGAGGTATGGTTTTATCATTAATGTTAATGGATCCCTGCAATAAAAAACAATACATTAAAATGCAGTACAAACTCAATATTTTAAGAGTTTAACAAATGGTTCTGTACAAAGGTACTACCTCATCTGACAGATTGTCAATCCTATACAGATTTGGATGAATCATAAGCATGAGGTAAGACACAGGCTGGTATTTAACTTCACACATGGAAAACACTCGGTCATCTAGCCTTGTACTAGTTCCAGTTCTGAAAGCTTTCTGTAATAAAGACAGACAGTTGTTAACTATTTTAGGCATGGGTGGTAAATAAAAATTTTAGAAAAGGAAACATCTTGATAAGCAACATTTCAACTTCCCATTGCATAAAATTATAACTTAATATCATGGAAAGTCATGTTCTAATCACTACAAAAAAACATGAAACTCAGGCAGTCATGCTGTAAATTTGGTCAAAGTTAGCACCCTGATGCAAAGTGATTTGAAACACAAGCAGGAAGAACAGTTGCATCATTAATCTTTGACATGGCAGTTAACAGAATTGGTGACAGCAATGCTCCAAGTTGACTGTAATTTAGCATTTTCTCAAATATATTTGCATGTTCAGCTTTGGAAAATTCATTTTTTACCATGTCCTACATATTTGCATTTTTGCAAAAAGTTTTTCTTAAGAGGAAAATCAATGCAATCATCTTCAGTAATGCACAGTAACATTCATTATTGCATGAATTCAATCTAATCAGATTTATCACTGTATTCCATTTCAGTGGACAAGTCTTGCAGTAGTTTAAAGGGGCTAACTTTATACACAGGTGTACTATTTCCAACACAAATATATATTCAACCTTGAAGATACAGCTGCAAGACGAATGCATAAAAGACCAAAAGAGGAGAAAGGTCTTTATTCTGAAATTAACATCCTCATGTACTGCCAGAATATTTTAAAAAGTTTGTTCATATCCTTGAGAAGGAAAAAAAATTTCCTCCATTTCCTTTTGCAACATCTGACAATCAGCAAATAGATTTCCTAAAACTGTAAATGTTTAGATATCTCAAGAGCTGATTGAGCTCCTAAATATTTGACAGGTATGGGTCTACTGATTATAAGCATCAATTTACTACAAGCTCTCTTCAGCACTGTAACAAAATGGAGAATGTCCACAACTATGGGTATGCCTCACGTTGGGGACTGCTGTGTTGAGACTACTAAAGCTTGCAAAGAGCTCCTTCCCAATCAAATGCAGATGATCGCTTCTTGATGTGGCTTGATAGCAAAAGGCTTCCTACAAATCCCAAATGAGTGAGGTCCTGTTTCCTAATCCAATGACCCCATTAAGAAGCACAGCATCTGATCTTTATTGCATTACTTTTTAATGGGAACTTGCTTTACACAAATAAATTGCCTACATTTCATCAGTAAAATGAAAGTCTATTGTAACATGCCACCATGACCAACAATTGAGAGGACATTATAAAAAGAGTGGATACATGCTCCAAGTAGCAGAGCTGTGCCATGAAATCCCCATACTATAAAGTGAATCACAATATATTGATTTGTGCTGAATTGGCCGAAGCCAGTTGCCAACTCACTGACATCTCTTCCTACTACCATCCCCTCGACCCCAACCATCATGCCATCACCTCCCAGACCATCCACAACCTCATCATTCCAGGGTACCTCCCATTCACAGGCTGCAGCCTCAGTTCCCCAACCCCACAATGCCTGGTTTTACCTCTTACTCAAGATCAATAAACTTGACTGCCCCAGTTGACTGTCTCCACCTGCTCCTGCCCCACCGAACTCATCTCCTCATGTCTCAACTTTGTCTTGTCCCCCTTGATCCATGATCTCCCCACATACATCTGGAACACCAACCAGACCCTCTACCTCCTCCATGACTTTTGATTCTCCAGCCCCCAACACCTCATCTGCACCACAGACATCCAGTCCTTATAAACCTCCATCCCCCATGACAAAGGCGTACAAGCCCTCTGTTTCTTCCTCTCCCACTGACCCAGCCAGGCCCCCTCCACTGACACATTCAATTGTCGAAATTGGTCCTCACCCTGAACAACTTCTTCGAGTCATTCCACTTCCTACAGACAAGAGGAGCAGCAATGGGCACCCGCATAGGCCCCAGCTATGCCTGCCTCCACGTAGGCTATGTGGAACAGTCTATTTGGTTACACCAGCACCATCCCAAACCTTTTCTTTGGCTACTTTGATGATTATATTGGCTTCAGTTCGTGTTCCCACGAAGAGGTTGAACAGTTCACCAACTTCGACACTTTCCACCCTAATCTCAAGTTCACATGGACCATCTCAGAAACCTCCCTCCCTTTCCTGGAACACTGTCTCTGGTGACCAACTCAACATTGGCACCTCCTCCAACCCCACTTCCTGTAAAAATGTGATCCTTTTTCCCCAACTCCTCAGCCATATCTGCTCCCAGGAGGAGCAATTCCACTTCAAGACATCCCAGATAGCCTCCTATTTCAAGAACTGCAATTTCCCCCCTCAGGTGATCATCATTGCCCTCCAGCACATCATCTCTACTTCCCGCACCTCTGCCCTTGGACCCCACCCCCCAACTGCAACAAAAGATAGAACCCTCTTCGTACTCACATTCCACCTAGTGAATCTCCAGGTACAGCACTTTATCCTCTGCCGTTTTCGCCACCTACAGTCAGACCCACCACCAAAAATATATTTCCTTCCCCACCCCTACCTGCGTTCCACAAAGATCATTCCCTCTGAGACTACCTCATTAGGTCCACACTCCCCACCAACCCACGACCAACACCTGGCAACTTGCCCTGTGCCCACATCTCCATCTAAGGCCATAGAGTCGTAGGGCCATAGAGATGCACAGCATAGAAACAGACCCTTTGGCCCAACTCAAACTAGTCCCACTTGCCAGCACCCACGTTCACTTCCATAACGCATGCAGAATTGCCCTTAAAGTGTTCCCAAACAATTCTATTTAATCACAATTTATACACTAACTATTTATTGTCATGGCAAGTTATTGTAGATTTGCAAGTCAGAATACAGACAATAGGCATTTTGAGTTCAATAGAAGTCAGTGAAGATACATTTTCTTCTCACAAACTTTGAATACATTCTCTGCTGTTTCATTCTGAATTTTAAACCCTTTTGAAAGGATCTTTTTAAAATTAGGTGGAGATTTTCCTGCACATTCTCCGACCTCATTTACCATATCGGCTGCTCTCGACGTGGTCTCGTCTACATTGACTAGACCAAGCGCCAACTCACGGTGCAGTGCAGGGAACGTCCCTGGTCCGCACACATCAACAAACCCCACCGTCCTATGGCCAACCACATCAACTCTTTCCCCCCCCCCCCCCCCCCCAAGGACATGCAAATCCTGGGCCACCTCCACCTCCAAATCAAAACCATCCACCATCTAGAGGGAGAACACCTCATTTCCTGCCTCGGGACCCAACCACATGGCATCAACACTGACTTCACCAGTTTCCAAATCTCCCCAACTCCACCTCATCGCAGATTAAATCCTCTAACTTGACACTGCCCTCCCTGTCCATATTTCTTTCCCCCATCCAATCACAGTCACTTCCTACCTGCGTCCACCTATCGCCATCCCATCTACTTTCCCCCCAGCACCAAACTCCCCAACCATTTATCTCTCAGTCCCCTTCACATTTCTGATGAAGGGTTTATGCCTGAAATGTTGACTCTCCCTGCTTTGCAGCTGCTGCCTGATCTGTTTTTTGCAGCACCACATCTTTCAACTAACTCTCCAGCACCCTCAGCGTTCACTTTCTCTAACTTGCACTATACGTAACACATCATGAAGGACTTGGGAACAAAGAAATATTTAAAAAGCAAGTAGTTTCCATTAAATAATTAAGTCTTCAGTGCCAACCTTTGTCACTGACCATACTGGATCCCGCAATATTCAACCTGGGCCAGAGCTTTAACACTTGCATTCTATCCTCTACTAAGATTATTTGCTTTCACATTTTACAACCACTGAAAACAGCAAACACGTAAGCACTGCCTAAAAGCTTTGATTGGTTTCAAGCTTCAATTTCTCTAGAAGTCTCCCACTCTCTATCTTCCATGCAGAAATATATAAAGTTGCCCTAAACAGCCAAGTGCTACTCACCACCTTCACCGACCTACATTGATCCCAGTGCACAGAATGTTAAATCTTGATTCACACTTTCAAATTCCTTCAAAGCCTAAGGCAACCCATTTCCGGCCACAGCCTCGCCTCAGATTAACATCGCTCTCATCCATTCTATCTTCAGTGTCTAAAATTTGCACACCATCTCTTGCTTTAAATCCAAGACTTGGAACCCTCAGCATATTCTCTGAATTAGTTAAGGAATTGAAGTAGCATCTTTATACATATTTTTACACTTTTAATGATGGAGATACATACTATGAAAATGCTCCTCTGAACCCTAAGCATCTCAGTTTGTCTATTCCTAGTACAGGAGTACAAATGAAATCCTTGTGCCATGTGCATGCAATTAAACATTCAACTAATGCACAACTGACAACTATCGCTGGAAAACAAATTGCTCTTTCTGCCTAGCTATTTTTGAGAAGATTTCTGAAAAACCATTTTCTTGATTCAATCAAGTTTTCAATCAATTCCCATAATGTTTCTGCCATCAATGCAATATATATCTTCACTATTTATTGTTTAATTTCTTCTCACATTCAAGAGTCACGGGATTCTTTTCAATTTGCTACGCAAGTGTAGTTATGACTGAGACAGCCATCAGATCTGAATCAGTAGGGGCAGTATTTGTCTTCTTGATAGGTAGGAGATGTTGGGGTGAAAGGGGAAAAAGGTAGCGTCATGGAAAAGACTAGGCTTGACCCAAAATCGATGGAGCACTTCTATTGGCCCAATCAGAAGTCCATGACAGTAAACACACCGCAAGGAGTTTAAAGAAACATTTAGGCATGCTATTGCAGGGAAGAAAATATTGCAAGAAATCGAGGTATGCCATACCTGTTTCAGTAGGGCTAGCACATAGAGGGGAAACAACCGCAATGAAGAGGGAGTCATTACACCTGGCTGTTGCTGCTGCTGTTGGCTTAAAACTGACGTACGATAAGTAGAAAGCGAATCAATCACAGCATTAACCAGAGCATCTCTTGCATCACTCAAACTTGATGAAATTGATCGATCCACAGCTAAATGAAGGAGGAGGCAAGACAGTATTGGAGTCAAAGCAGATATCTTTCATCATCCTACACAAACAGTAGAAACACTATTCTAGTTTGTTCGCAAACAGTAAACTGCAAATGCAATTTCAAAAAAACATTCAAACAAACCTCCCCCTACGATTTCACATAAAGACACAAATAGCGGTGTTGGACAACAAGCCAGTACACTGTCAGAACTGCTCTGCTTTTAGTATATTTACTCCTTAAGCAAATATTTAAAACAGTCGCAGTAAGTATGAAGTTTACAAAAATACCTCAGTGTTAACATTAGGATCATGAAAAAGATCTTCAACTTCTGCTAGAAGGAAAAAAAAACTGCACTAATTTCATAAGACAAGCAACTACTAACTTTTGAATGGGAAACAATATAATTCACAGTATTATCTATGCACAGACTCACTAGTATCCACATACTCTCAAAAATACAAGAACAAGCCACTAATCCACGTATGATGCTTAGAATCATTTAGCACAGAAGAGGTTCTTTGGCAGTCCAGACTCAATGGACCAAAGCTACAAAGAAAAATCTACATTAGTCCCATTTTCCAGTTTTAGGCCCTTAGCCTTAAATGTTATGATGTTACTGGTCAGGGAAGTAGGTAGTCTGTACAGTATAACTATGGTACTGAAAATCTAATGTAACATTTGAAAAACTTGAATACTATTAAATGTGAGAATTTATTCAATCTTAACTCCCAAAATGTTAACATCCTGTAAAAAAGGTATTATTACAGCTTACCCAAATTAGAATATTTGACACCATCTTTATTTACATGCACATTAAAAATAAAATTTTGCAGAAGTTTGGTCAGAATTGAAACATACCCATGCTGGCCAGCAGGCATGTTACAGCCTGAACATCAGCTCCTGCGTAAATGTCTGACAAGGAGTTCACAACAGGTAGACACATGGTATGAACACGAATACGACGTTCACCTGCAAAACAGCTGAGTTTTATTTTTAAATACAAATTTGAGTTACTTCCATGCTGTGGACATTAGACCAAAAAAAGTGATTAAACTTCACTCTCTTCCTCTTGCACCCAATTTGCTATATGACTGACCATTTGATAGCAGTGTGGAGACTAGGGTACAGAGGTACGGATAAGAAACCTGACCATGAGAATAATGTGGAGTCTAAGATGTTAGAAGTAGACTTTAAAACAATACTTAGAAAACTTACAAGGTCCAAACAAAGCAGCATCAGGGAGCCTAACAGAGTTTAAAGATATGAATTATGGAAGACACAAAGTGGAACTGAAAACCAGATGAAAAGAAAAGTGTGTGTGTTTTGATCTTAACTGCAGTTTTTCAAGGGGGATTTCTTTGGGACAGCTTCTATACACTAGTGATTTGAATATGTTGTGCACTCTCGACATTTCTTCCTTGCTGACAATTATAGGAAGATTGTACTCATTAACTGCAGGTCCACCAATGGTTAATTAGGCCTGCAATCACTAGTACATTCGCCCACAGCAGGTGTATGTGGAGGTGCAATCACTGCTGGATACACTTAGATCTATCCTTGCCTCCTTTCTCATTTCATGCTGATTTTTAGTTCATTCAAAAGAAAGTCTGCAAAATTCCAAAAGTAGCATCTCCAAGCATCACAATCAATGTTTAGATCACAACCTGCACTTTCTACTGGTGTTTGGTAGAGAAAGGCAGATTTCTTCACATAGAAAGCACTTGCAAAAGGCACCTCCATTCTATTTACCAATAGCCAACTCGCTGCAAAATTGACTTTGGACAGGCAATCTCCTTATGACCTGCACAAAACAGAATTGAAGTGAAGCTTGTGATGTTGGCAGTTTTCAAGGGCTTCTATGTTTACAATACAGTTCTGTAAACATAACTTGAGGATACTATCGAGTTAGCACTGATGGAATCACTCCAGAGCAGGCTAAGAAAAACTTATGGAGATTTGTGTGCTGGGTAGGAATATTATGCTTCAAGGCATGAGGTGAAGTTCCATTGACTCTAGCGGCTTTGCTGCTCTTCATCTATTAGAGGACAATTTCCACTGAAAGAGGGCATTTATCCAGTTCTTCCATGATAGGCTGTTGTTCGATGTGTTTAATGGAATTATCACATACTGTGCATTTGGTGTTGAAAAGGGATAAAGTGTTCTGACCAGCAACCAAGGCTTAACTCCTGGGAGCATGCAGTGCCTCACCAGTCACCAGTGGACCTCCTTAAAAGATTAGATTAGACTTACAGTGTGGAAACAGGCCCTTCGGCCCAACAAGTCCACACCGACCCGCCGAAGCGAAACCCACCCATACCCCTACATTACCCCTTACCTAACACTACGGGCAATTTAGCATGGCCAATTCACCTGACCCGCACATCTTTGGACTGTGGGAGGAAACCGGAGCACCCGGAGGAAACCCACGCAGACACGGGGAGAACGTGCAAACTCCACACAGTCAGTCGCCTGAGTCGGGAATTGAACCCGGGTCTTCAGGCGCTGTGAGGCAGCAGTGCTAACCACTGTGCCACCGTGCCGCCCACTAAAGGTTTTCTAATTCAACATACTGATTCAAAGACACAAACTTCAGTGCTTCATAACAGTTTATGTCACCATCATCAGTATACAGTTCATTCTTTTCTACAAATACAATCCATCAGTAATTTTGGATGTTCTTCAGCTGACACGAAAGGTTCCACATGCTTGCTGAGGCTGCTTTTTTCCTGTGGCTCACTGAGGTGAGCCTGATAAGTGGACCTTTTTTGCAAGGTTTGTAGCTCAGCTTGAGGTTTAGGGTGTAGGCTTGCTCGCTGGGCTGTAGGTTTGATATCCAGACATTTCATTACCTGGCTAGGTAACATCATCAGTGGCGACCTCCAAGTGAAGCGAAGCTGTTGTCTCCTGCTTTCTGTTGATATCTTTCTCCTGGATGGGATTCCTGGGATTTGTGGTAATGTCATTTCCTGTTCGTTTTCTGAGGGGTTGATAGATGGCATCTAGATCTACACGTTTGCTTATGGCATCGTGGTTGGAGTGCCAGGCCTCTAGGAATTCCCTGGCACGTCTTTGCTTAGCCTGTCCCAGGATAGAGATGTTGTCCCAGGCGAAAATGGTGTTTTTTTTTCATCTGTGTAGGGCTACAAGGGAGAGATGGTGGTGTCTTTTTGTGGCTAGCTGGTGTTCGTGTATCCTAGTGACTAACTTTCTTCCTGTTTGTCCTACGTAGTGTTTGTGGCAGTCCTTGCATGGAATTTTGTAGATGACATTGATTTTGTCCGTGGGTTGTACTGGGTCTTTTAAGTTTGTTAGTTTTTGTTTGAGTGTGTTGGTGGGTTTAGTCTGGCTGTCACAAAAAGACACGACCCTCTCTCCCTCGTGGCCCTACACACGGATGAAAAAAACCATTTCGACTGGGACAACACATCTATCCTGGGACAGGCTAGGCAAAGACATGCCAGCGAATTCCTAGGGGCCTGCCAGTCCAACCACAATGCCATAAACAAACGCATAGGTCTAGATGCCATCTATCAACCCCTCAGAAAATGAACAGGAACCGACATCACCACAAGCCCCAGGAACCCCATCCAGGAGAAAAATACAAATAGAAAACATAAGACAACAGCTTCGCTTCACTTGGAGGTCGCCACTGGTGATGTTACCTAGCCAGGTAATGAAACGTCTGGATATCAAACCTACAGCTTAGTGAGCAAACCTACACGCTAAAAATGGACCTTTTTAATGCTAGGTGATCCTGGATTTCCTGGTCATTTCCCTCAAACCAATCCCTAAATCCCATTATGTCTTTGGAAGTATCCACAATTGCTGTTCTGCCAGACCTTTTCTGGAGTGAAATCAGCAGTTAGGATTTGGAGCATTATGTTGAAAGTTGCATGCAGCTGGTATTGGTGTTCCAGTCTGGTTAGTGATGGATTGTCTCTAGGTTTGTCCTTGAGTTTAAACTTGGAATACATCTTCAGCTTCAAGTGAACATCAGGTAGTATAACCGTTAGCTCTGGACATTGATTATCGTATATAAGATGTCCTTCAGGCAATACTGGTGCAATAACACATACCTGATCAGATACCAATGTTTTGATACATCCACAATTGGCCAGATTTGATCTTTGTTCAAGAAAGGGATTGGATCTTGAAGCTGCTTTGCTGCAGTGTTACAAGAGTAGGCTGCCCCATTGCATTGCTCTATCCAAACTCATGGTTTCAATGCAGTCCTTCCCATGCCAGTCTATCACAGTCAACTCTGACACTGAAATCATGAAGGATAAAAAAAATTCATCCTGGAAGTGTTCAAGGAAATGTCTTCATCAGCTGAGTCAGCCTTCATGGTTGGCGCATAACATTGAAAGTTGCATGCTGCTAGTCTTGGAGAGGAAGGCCTTTGTACATGAGGTATTCATAATGGCCAGAATTGGAAGTTTAGCAGCAGGTTTTCTTTATCATAAAGCATATACCAAGGGATGGTCTTCACTTTAAAAGCTTACTTGACAAATACATGATGCAGTGGGTTTTGTAAGATTTTCTTTTTTTATTACAGAGAAGTGAACCTCACTCAGTTTTATTTGTTCAATGTTTAATCTGGATGGTTAGAGCATGGGCTACAAGCGCGGTGTGTTTTTTGGGACAACCATTGTTACCAGGGTCAAGTATTATTTTTGCATTCCAGCAGGCAAGTTTCAGAATCTTTCTTGTTTTTCCACCATTTCAAGTGTGCTTGGACTTTGTGCTTTCTTCTGTTGTAGTTTGGCCACATTAAGAAATGCCAAATCACCAAGGCAAACTAACTGGGTGATGAGATGAGGAATGGTTTAGACCCCTTTCCAACTCAGAAGCAAGCCGTGTTATCCTTCAAGTCGGCTGCATAGGCACACTGGGTACTACTAGGTGAAGATGTAATCACTCGCTTATCAATGATCAGCATTCTGAGCCGCCTCTTGTCGAATTGGAACAGCATCTCGCAGGTGCTGCTTTACACCTATTTTAGACCAAAGAGTCATGCTGCCTCAGCAAAACACGCCATTTTGCATTACAAGTCTGACTGATTTGGGGTTAGATATTCCTGTTGTCAACAAAAAGGTATTTGCAGTGAATGTATGCACTCAAACTAGATATACTAACTTTGAGGAGCTACTAGGCTTGCACTTGCAGCCTCCACTGATGACAGTTCGTTAACTGCCTGAAAATACAAACAATTGTACAGCAGCATCTCAACGGGAAAGGAGCAAAATGATATAGCAATACAGATATGCAAATCACTTAAAACAGCGATGGAGATGAACGATAGCATGCAAAAATAAAACAAATAAGCATTGGGTTCATTTCCAGATAAATAGGACGGAAATTATAAGTTCAGTTAAACTTAAATCAAACCTTGGTTGTGCTACATAATTTTGCAGTTATGTAGGCAGCTATGGGAGCATGAAGGAAAAGGCAAAGAAAATTAATTTTGATACCAGAACTGAGAGATTAAATATAATTGTAAAAACTAACAAGCTGAGATTGTTCCTCAGAAGAGAGAAGAACAATGGTGAGCAAGTAGACTTCAAAGTTTAAGGGACATGACATGGCAACCAGAGAGCAAGGAAAAGAAAACTGCTGGAAATACTCAACCTCATGTATTCTGTGGAGAGAGAAAAAAACTTAAATGGAATTCAGATGAAAGGTCAAAAGGCCAAAAGCAGTCACTTGCTTTTCCCTCCACAAATGCTCCAGCTCTCACAGGCGAGGGGATGCACACAAAAAATATAACCCACAAAATGTTAAAAAGTCACTGATATATTCAATAGAGAATTCAAAAGAAACCTCTACCTGAAGAATAGTAAAAATGCAGAACTCAATACTAAAGAGTAGTTGAGGTGAAAGAAATATATATATTTAAGATGCTAGATTAAACACAAGAAAATAATTGGTCTGGGATGTAACTTGTATGAATTTCTAGACAGCAAAGCTTAAGTCAAACACAAAGGCATTTACAGCCAGTATTCTTGCTTATCTTTACCTTTACTTGAAGTATACAATAGGGCAGCTTGAAATGAGACTAGCTGCACATCTACCAGATTCTCCTCTATTGACATCTGCACTGCAAACCCTGCATCAGGATTTATATTCGGCAAGGACAGCAAGTCTGTAGAACGCACAAAGAAGTTCCCATGGAAAGTATGGATGGCGAGACCTGATGAAAAAAAGTATAAATACTTTGATTTTAGTATGGTAAATATGGCATCATGTAACAGTTACTGAAATTAACAAACTGTCAGGCTAAGTTCAATAGAGGTTTCTTTATCACTCTATGATCACTCTATTGCAGTTTTAATTGTAGACTGACGGCTGCTAGCAGCAAGACAACATTGATAAGTGGGACTGACCTTTAGTGCATCGTATCCTCATAACTGCTTCAAAACCAATCTTTCGAGTCAAGTAACGCTTCAGGTCTTTCTCAAACTTCTCCACCAGGACAGGATTGTGTTTGTGATGATAGGATGGATAAGAGTAAATGCAACCAGCCGAGTACTTTGAAATGCAAGCTGAGAAAACATGAACAATCTGTTTTTCAAATTTTGTTAAAATGGCTTTTGAAAATGAGGATTAAGTACAAGATTAGAGTGGGTGATTAAAAGCTTGGCCATTAACATGGACTTTAAAAAGAGCACAGAAATAAATAAGAAAAAAAAACTTTTGCAGAGAATTCTACAGTGAGGGCCTTAACAGATTAAGACATGGTTGACATTGCTAGGACAATGAGTGCACAAGAGTCTAGAATTAGAGGAATGCAGAACCTAATGAGGTCAAGAGCTGTGAAGGGGGAAGAAAAGCCAAGTACAGATTTGGATAAGATAAAAATTTGATAAGAGAATTAAACATGTTAACAAGATAAAAATTTTACAACTGATAGACAGGATGTCAAAACTGCTGAGCAAACACTGCAGCAATCTGTGAACTCTGGGGAATAGAACACTCATGAGACTTGGACAAGTTTAAGGTTAGAGGGGGTGCAAAATGAATTGTTAGCCATGGAGATCTTGTTAAATTTGGAGATAATGTAAGCACAGATGAGGGTATCAAAAGCACAGAAGTGGGAGGGGATAGCAATGCATACTCTACTGTAGTCAGTGACAGTGGAAATGGATTCAGAATCTCAAATCAAGGTCAAACAGGGCACTGTAGTTATACAGGTGGCAGGAGTGGCAGAATGTATTTTTAGAATTAAACAAAACTTTAACAAAACTTCCTTGTTAATACAGTTACAATACAACGTAGTTTAATTGTTAATTCGCATACTGTAAACTCTAGTCTTTCTTACTTACTTAGTGATGCTAAATCAGAGTATTGACCATTCAACATGAAGAGGTCCACTGCTATCTGCTGTCCTGAACAGTCCAGGGCAAGCTTCTTGTAGAAATCAATGGCTGGAGAAAGGTGCTGAACATCCTAATTTTTTTAAAAGAAAAAAAAAAGTACTTTAAAAAGAAATGCACTTAATGCTTGCATTATCAAATTAATTTAATAAGAGCTACCAGCTTCAGAAATAATCTAAACAGCCACTCTGCAAAGTGAGTCATTAATATGTTTTATCTGTAATCTTCCAATAATTTAAGTTACTGCATACCATATTCAAGAAAATCATTGGAAGAAATACAATGTAGCTAATGTGAGGACTCCAAAGTTCTCATTCAGGTTTACATGGGACAGGGAAACAACAGAAACTTGCATTTTTAAATTCACAGAAATAGCTCATATTTACCATCAAAAATATGCCCCTGAAGATCAATTTTCTACTTGGGCTATGGACGACTCAGTTATGAAGAGGGAACATAATTAAGAATTGATAAAAATTAAAATTACCTGAAACCATTTGTTTTGAAATATGATACGTTGGCTTTCTGAAAAGTTGACCTAAGCTACTTCAAGCTAATGCAGGAGACAATTTCTGCACATCCTATTAACAATGCAGAGGTACTTTAACATTTGAAACTTAAGACTATAAAAATAAAAGATCACAAGGATATTTTTCCTCTTTGAACTGAGATATTTAAATGATACTTCAATTGCTTTGAATTAGCCAATTTAACCAACAGGCTAGTCTCAAAGAGAATTAAACATGTTAACAAAGCAAAAAAAAAACATCACATCACAAGTACATATCACACAGGTTTCTGGAAAGACCAATCAGTAAGATCTGATCAATTAAGAAACCCACAATTTGCCTTCAAAAACAATAACGGAAAGTAACCGGCCACAAAAAAAAACAAAACTAATTCCCTTTGGATAAAGTACAGTTACAGTATTGCTCCAACATTGAAAAGAGCAGATCCTACCTTTAAGCTGGATCTCTGGTTGGGATCCTCCCTCGACTTTAAAGCACCTACGCCTAATGAAGGTAACTGCGTTTGGAAGACAGACGCACGACCACCAGTGGGAGACATCAACTTGAACGCAGCCTGTAATGCAGGACCTAGGGCACTCTGAGTCTCCAACGTATTGTGAAACATTTGTGGCAGACTTCTCAGCAAGTCTTGAATTAACTGAAATCATAGAAAAGCAAACTACTGCTTTAGTTTAAGATTACATGCTTAACATGAACTAGCTTGATGTGGCTCTACTTTCCTGTAAGAAACCAATTGCTTCTTTTTAAATAAAGCATTAATACGTGGAAATTAGTCTGAATCTGTCAAATATCACAACTCAAATATGGAAGCAAGCAGCTCCTGTCACAAATTACTCTACATTTTCAACATGAGAGAAAGTTGGAAGTTTTATACATATGTCATGCGTCTGCGCAAGATTTTTATTTTGTTTAGTCGGGTGCCAATGTAATTAATGTAATCCAAATTAGCCAATCAAGTAATGCACAACATTAATGTTCTTGTTTGCTCAGTGTAGTGGACATACTTCCTTACTATGAGGACATATTTCATTGACCAAAGGGCAGACTGTTTTGCTTAGGTTGGCAAGAGCACTAAAGCAGAGGGCTTGGGCCAACTATAAACATAGCTTGTTAGCACAACGCATTCCTGCTGCTTGACCATTAGGGTACTGGTTTAGAAGGTTGGTTTATTACCTGGAGTTGAGTGAGAGCTTTGAAAGCCAAGTGAAAAACTGACCAGTAAATCAACAAAAACAAACTGCTGGAAAAACTCAGCAGGTCTAGCAGCATCTGTGAAAAAGATTACTGTAATTCATGGTTGAATATAAATACTACATATTTAAATGCTTACCTCTTTGCTTTCATTCAAGTTAACCAACAAGTTGTCTGGCGTTGGTATGAAAATATCTGCCAAAAGATGAACATTACTTCAGCTCAAGTTGGGATCTTCAATTTGAAGCAATTTCCCGACTGTACATTTGAACAATGTTTTCAGCAATACTTAGAATACATTATCCAATCATTCTCATGTTGTTGTTTGTGGGAAGGCATGCCCAAATTGACTTCACACTTTCTAAAGCACAGTAAGGATGGTCAAAAGCTTGGTCAAAGTAACACATTACAAAGGAGGGTATGAAAGTAAGAGCAGGCTAGACAGTCAGATGTCAAAAACAAATTTCAGTGTTCAAGACCCAAATAGCCAGTGATAGAGCAAAAGGAGAGGTTTGATTCTGGTTTATTTTTGGGGACTGGTGAGGGGAGAGACAGGAGGTTGAAGGCAGAGAACAAGAAAGTTCAGAGAAAATGTTGCAGTGGAGGGTTGAGTGTTACATGCTAAGGGTAAGGCTTCGTTAGGAGTTAACAAAAGAATAAAAAGTGTACATGTTGAAATGGTTGAAAATCAGTGCACATGAGCTATGGCACAGGTATGAATGGGAATTGGTGCAGGATAGGAAACAGACTGCAGTATATGGGATAAGTTGAAGTTTAAAGAATAAATACTGGAAGGCTATCCTATTTTGGAACAATGGAGTCTGAAGATGTGAATGAGGATTACAGAAGCAAAACTAAAACATAGTATTCTGGTACAGCCTTTAAAACAACAAGATTCACAGGAGAGCTATAAAGCAAAATTTGACAATGAATTACATAAGCAGATTTTAGCACGTGACCCAAAAACCTGGCCAAAGAGGTGGATTTTAAATTACATTTTAGGGAAGGAAAGAAAAAAAGGAGGTAAAGGAGTGGAGAGGCTATGGGGAGGCACTTCAGAGATGGACAGCTGAAGGCATGGCCACTAGGGTGGAGCAGTCAAAACTCTGGACGGTGAAGAAACTGGAATTAGAGAAGATAAAGATTTGTTACAGGGAATTAGGGTGAGAAGAGCCAGGTGAGACATCATAGCCAAATTTGAAAACAAGAGTGAGTGTTTTCCAAAAAAAGGTGTTGCTTAACCAGACACAAACCAGGGTTCAGTGGACACAGGTTGGGGAAAGAGTTTACAAAACTAGGACTAGGTGCATAGTAAGGGTACAGGCAGAATTTTGAACAAGCTCGGATTTGGAGGGGAGAAGATAAGTTGACTTTTGTGTTACTGTTCAGCCTAAGAACCATGATAAAAATGAAGGCTTCAACACAAATTAAATGAACCAAGGCACCTTGGACAATGCTGTCAAGGTGGAAATAGGTGGTCTCAATTGCGAGGTCAAATATATCAAAGGCATACACAGTCTGGTTTAGATTCAGTCAGTTGATAGGGATAGGAATGAAATCACACTTTGAGGTTGCAAACAATCTGATTTAGCCAGAAACTGCGGCTGACGATGGGGAAGGATCAAGTGACATGGGTAAAGAGCACATTATGCAGCAGAAAGACAATGTCTTCTCCTTTCCAAAAAATTACAGAATGCAACTGGCTACTCATCCTACATTTGATTTGAGGAGGATTGATAAAAACAAATCTCGTTCAAATTGATTTTGCAAAGCTTTGAGGGGTTTTGCAGCTGTAAAACATGCTATTTATATCTCAGGTGATACAATTGGCAATGAGTCACTCATCACAGGATAGCCCTTTACTGTTGTCTCCCAAGCTTTTCCACCTAAAATATTCATTCTTTGTAACAAAGATTTTTGTACACCAGACTGTGAAAACTTGCGTGTTTACACATACCTTCTATATCTGAAACCACCATCATCTGAGGCTGAGACAGACCTTCCTGAAGACTGTAGAAATGAATGGTACTATCAAAGGTAATAAAACCTATCCTTGTACGAGAATCACCAGGTAACCTGAAAATTTCAAAACAAATTGGAAATGTTCTAGATCTGAGTATCAAATACACTCCTTGAAGCTTTAATCAGTTGAAGGCAATCTATATTGTCTTTGACAGAAATATCAAGGTGGTCATATTTTAACTCCATGGCATGTGAAAATTCAAACCCATACAAACCAATTTGAAGACACTACGCTGTATATCAGGCCACCGACTAAAGAATGATTGCAAAACTGCCTTAAGGACCTTAAACTCTAAAGTTAGTAACTAATTATAAATCAAATCACTTAGATTCAATTATGGTCAAGGAATTTCAGGCTAACTGATCCAAGTATACCAAAGTAGAGGGAGGATTAAACCCATGACTGAGCATGAAGGAAGGATCCTGAAAAGAACCTAGCTGGAATTTATTCCCTACAAGAAATGCTAGCTTCCAAACACATGCTCTCACTGCTTTCAGAAATTAGAATCAAAGAAAAATTACTCCTATAACAACACTCAAATGCTGTTGATCTGAAAGATACTAATCTGGAAGACAGTATCCATGAGGAGTAACCTGCTTGCCTTTCCAGCCATTCCGGTGTCAAATAATTTCAGAAGATAGTCTGGGACCTAAAAAAATACTCTTCACATCCAGTCAAAAGCCAAATTTTCAAGATGCTGTATGTTTAATGTTCAGGCATGCTGCTGTATGCAAACGTTTATTTTTATTAGAGTTCCAGATAACAGAAAACCGTACTCAATGACAAAGGAAATGGTGATTTTTGTTTCCCACCCAAGTTGAAACAATTTTATTTTGTTGCTCCCAACAAGTTGAAAAAAAGGGCAAATTTTATCTGTTCAATCCTGTCAAATATTTAACAGGATGCCAACACCTTTTTCTTAAAAGAGTCCTTGGTATCGTACATTTCCTACATTTTCCTTTTTCTAAGTGTTTATCACTGAACTGTCCATGATATACAAGTCATTATTGCACACATATACTTAATTCACCATGTAACTATGGTATATTTATGAACCACTTCACTTCATTCAATACATGTCACATGATCACTTAGGAGCAAAAGAAATTCAGAGGGGATGCCAAAAACAAACAAGCTGAAATAAGATCCTTTCAACAGGGAATGCATGTAGAGATGCAACACTACCTCAAGGGATTGTTTTGATCTTGGTTGGTTGGAAAAAGCCAAGGTGTGGACAAGATATAGCAGTTAGGAACTTTAATGAAATGATTGCTTGCAATATTTTGCAAGAAACAATTGACAAAATTAGCAATCTTCAAACTAGAATAAAAATTTTGCAGAAACTAGGTATATATGGATTGGCCAGATAAAATAGCAATTTGACGTGTGCAGCAAAAACAAGCTTGATGAAATTTGCTGATTGAGATAAGAAAATAATCAAACAGAGCTGTGAAAATGGTATCGGTTCAACTTTGCATACCATGGATAAAAGGTTCTACTGGCTCAGTCCTCAATTAAAGGGAGATGATGGCAGAATGAATCTAACACTGGACCAGCTATCCAGAAGTCTGCTTCGGGACCCTGCAGCCCTCCAGACACAATAGCAAGTCCAACTATTTTACGGCCTGAACTCACCTTATCCCCTTTCCCCACATACCAAGCCTTGTTATCACAGTCTGCTGTTACACAGTATCTATTATTAGCCACTAACACAGTTTCTGTTAACAGTTATTCACCCTGCTTGCCAGATTATCATCCACTCATTTGTCTGTTCAACTGTTCTTCTCTCTCTCTTTGGGCTCTATCCCCACCTATTGTTTATTCCTTCACCTCCTTCCCCTCCCCTCCACACCATCTGCATTTAAATTTGACATTTTCCGAGCTACCATCAATTCTGAGGAAGGGTTATTGGAACTGAAACATTAAGCCTAAATTCTCTTCAAAGATGCTGCTAGACCTGCTGAACTTTTCCAGCAATTTCTGTTTTTGTTTCAGATTTATAGCATCCACAGTCATTTTGAGTTTTATCTAGGGATTCAATTGAATTGTCTGAGCATACAAGTTGAAATCAGACTGCAACAAGCCATGGAGTTTAAATTCATTTAGTAAATCTGCTATTGGAAATTGTCTCAGTGATGGCATTGGTCATAGAAGTCCATCTGGTTCACTAATATATTTTAGAGGAGGTGACTGATCAACAGCAAATGTGGTTGATAAGACCATGAGCAAGTAAGACCATAAGACATAGGGTTAATTGACTGAATAAAATACATGATTGCTCCTTGAGCAAATTGCATGCACTCTACACGATCATGGAATGATTATTCAATTCGTGATAGAACGTTACAATAAAAAAAAAGGCATAACCAGTTTTCCACTTTCCTTAACATCCCCTCAAAAAAAAAAGGAGTCTGATTGTATGAGCATATCTAAGTTTAAATAATTATAAAATATTTTAACACCAGTCAGTTCCAAACTTCATTCCAAGTGAAAAAAAGCACTGGAAATTATATATCTGCTTAAGTAACTTCAGAGGTGAATGTGGATAGACCCAAGGCTAAATTGTGTATATAAATTACAGTATGTCACACATGATTGGTCACTTTTCAGAGCTGTGCTTATACCAGATCTGTTGTTAAAACTTGTCCACAATGAGTCTACACTTCAAGTGAAACAGGTGAGCCAAATAAATTCAGAACAATGAGCCTGTGAACATGTAATGGTGCAGTGGTAGTGTCCCTACCACTGAACAAAAAGATCCAGACGCGGGTACTCTCTGCCACAAAGCCATGTCAGAATGAGTCCAAGAAGGTCGACTACAAAACATTTTTTTTGCAATACAGTAGTGAATCTGAGAGGTCACAGTTTTGTTTCAAAGTCCAAGACAGAACTATCTGCACTCAAACAAACTTGCTAAGTTCCATTTGCTGTGCTTCTCTGGCCCAAAACATGCCATTTTCTCCAGCTGAACATATACCATATGACTAGATATTTAAGCAAATATAATTTAATATCAAAGATTCATTGCAGTCACGTGAAAGGGAAAACTTTACTTTAAAAACTCTTCACATTGTACAAAAAACAAACTTACGCTTCCAAATTATCCAACAGCGACTGGCAGACAGCATTTAAGTATCCAGACTCTATAGCGTTATGGGACACATCCAAGATGTAAAGATAAACTGCAGGCTGTGGTGGTCGCAGCTAGAAAACAACAAATATTGATCAAGCGTGTCTGCTATCCGTAATGGAGTGTTACAAAATGTTACCATGCAACAAACAAGTGGAAACACTTGTAAAGCACTGGAGGGAAGTGACGGCCTAGTGTTATTATTTCTGGACTGTTAATCCTGACAGCCAGGTAACATTCTGGGGACCTGGGTTCATATCCTGCTGTGGCAAATGGGAGAATATAAATTCAATAAAAGTCTAAGAACCGAACGATGACATGAATCGATTGTTCATTGTCAGTAAAAATCCTCTGGGCAATTAGGAATGGGCAATAAATACTGGCTGGCTTGGCCCACTTATCGTGAATGATTTTTAAAATAATGCAAATCATGGTCTGTTTAAACCAGACTGGTAAAATATCTAAATGCAATTGAAAACAGCATAGGTTTGTTTCTGGAAATATCCCCAGACTCTGACAATTGTAAAAAAAGGTTAAATTTTCACACCTAATGAGCATTATTTTGACTTTTCAAGATGTCGAAATCTTAATAAACCAAATGAAATAATAATTTACTGCACTTTTCCTGCCCAATAAATCATTTTTATCATTACTTGAGATGGACATTCCATATCAGCACATAGTTGCTGTGGTGTAGAACTAGCTTACGGACAGAAGTACAACTCCCATTCTAATTCATAGTTCAACACACCGTCTCTGTGGAAGGAGCAGCTTAAATTTCAGCAGTCACGATCGACTGAGAAACCATTTCCTCAAGTAGGCTTTGTAACTTCATGTCCTGCTAATAGCATAAATATGTGGATATCCCTGAATTAAAACCTTCGAAAAAAGGGAGAAGAATGGGTATGTAGCTTTATCCAGCTACTGATAGTTCTGAAAGAGGCTCACTGGGCCCAAAAGTTGACCATGCCTTCCCTCCACAGATGCTGCTTGACTTGATTTTATCCGGCAATCTCGTCATTTCAGCTTTCCAGCATCTGCAGTTCTTTGTTTTATTTTTGGTGTTTAACTCATTACTCATCTCTTCCAGAAATGCCCATCTTGAAGTTCTGCTCCTCTCTCCAACAGAATTTCCATTCTCATCTTGTTTCTTGTTCACCATCAATAGCTTCATTGTCATTGGGAGTGTTGACAAGTTATTTGCCAAAACTCGCTTCCAGAGCCCCATGGCATGCTACAGTGACTGCCTGTGGCTCAGACTCAATCCATGTGGATTCCAACTGAAGTTTCATGTGTTTCCAATCTACCCAGGATCACATGGGTATCTCCACAATGTACAATGAAGTGCTTCCAAATAAACTTGCTGGACTATAACCTGACGTTGAGATTTTTAACCTTAGATGTTCTTGCTACATCTCAAGATTCCACACTTTGGGTCATGCACAGCCATTTGCACGGTCTTGATCTCGCTCTCCCTTTCATTAGCATTGCGTCACACTATTTCAGAGCTGACATGTCCCCCAGTTCCACTTCTGGCATTAGGGAATACAAGTTGAATCAACTCAGGAGGTACCCTGCGCCCCTCTGGAACCTTCCTCCCTTGCTCATTCCTTGCCATGGCATAATCTTCTTGTCGGGTATTTACTGTCCCTTCTGATCTTTTGCTCTCCAGTGCTAAATGTTCTGTACTCAACATAGGTCTCGTTTTTATCTGTTTTTGGATTAGTGGTGCTGGAAGAGCACAGCAGTTCAGGCAGCATCCAAGGAGCAGCAAAATTGACGTTCCGGGCAAAAGTCCTTCATCAGGAATAAAGGCAGAGAGCCTGAAGCGTGGAGAGATAAGCTATAGGAGGATGGGGGTGGGGGGAAAGTAGCACAGAGTCTTCAGGGCAGAGGAAATGACCTGGGAGTTGCAGTGGGAGAGGGACTCCGAGATTCAGTTTTATCTGTGTTCACATCTTATTGAATTTCAAGCATCCTCTTCCATCACCTTCACCTCCATGCCCATTTCTTTAGGCAAGAGTCCTCACCTGGTTATACAGACTCAGTGTAGTGCTGGAAAAGACCCCTTCATCCAGATCCCTCCCTCTGAACCTTTACCTGCAGTTCTCCTGTTCATTGAGAACTATTGGCATAACGTGAGGTGCCTTACTTTCCATGTCCCCAAACCTCTCCCCAATTCCTGATGAAGGGCTTATGCCCGAAACATCGAATTTCCTGTTCCTTGGATGCTGCCTGACCTGCTGCGCTTTTCCAGCAACACATTTTCAGCTCTCTCCAATTAGACCTCTTCCCTCTGAACTGACTGCAGTGCTCTCAGATCCAACCTTGACTTGGTGATTAAGCCTCCCAACAAGGGTGGTGCTGTTGCAGTATTCTAGCATATTAATCTCTACATTGTGGTCACCTCCGAGCTGAAAAATGTGTTGCTGGAAAAGCGCAGGTCAGGCAGCATCCAAGGAGCAGGGAAATCGACGTTTTGGGCATAAGCTTATGCCCGAAATGTCGAATCTCCAGCTCCTTGGATGCTGCCTGACCTGCTGCGTTTTTCCAGCAACACATTTTTCAGCTCTGATCTCCAGCATCTGCAGTCCTCACTTTCTCCCATTGTGGTCACCTCCTCCGGTCTCCCCTTGTACCATGATGTAACAGTCACTAATCTCATCATCTCTGGGGATCCAGTAGCAATTATCCAACTCAGTTTCTCCACCCCCTGTCCTCCCCCACCAAAATATACATAACTGCCAAGTTCATAGCTCCCAACTTTGTACAATCTGCTTCTACTTTCTTCCTAAGTAAGACTGCCCAGATAGACCCATTTCTGCCTTTTCTTGCCTCTCAGAATTTTTGCCTTCCTATCATGACTCAATTTTTCTTTGTCCAGTCCCTTCTCAATTACATGAATGATTCTTCAAACATTTTACATCAGTGTCAGAATTTCCAGTTCATAGGCAACAGCCACTTCCTGTTAAGCCTGGACATGCAACTGTTTTCACATTCACCCCCCATCAGGATTGTTAGAGGGCTCTCTACCTGTTCCTGGAAAAAAAGGTGGAAAAAAGGTCTGAAATGCTCCCATCCACCACCACCCTACTCCAACTGGCCAAGCTCATCCTCATTTTGAACAACTTTTCTTTTAACTCTTTACTTTTTTCAAATCAGTTTCGCCATGCGTGCATAGAACCCAATTATGCTGGTCTCTGTGGGTTACATGGAACGTTCCTTGTTCCAATCCTCAACTCTCCAAATGCCCGTCCCCACATCTCTATTGCATCGCTAACATAATCGGTGCTGCTTCCCTCGCCTGTCTGGATTTGGAGCAGTTTATCTATTTTGCTTCTAATTTCTTAAGTGGTTGACAAGGCCCTCAGCTATGCTCGACCCATTTCCCATACTTTTATCCTCACCCTTTCTCATCCCTCCCACTACACCGATAAAGGTCTCCCTGGCTGTTACTTGCCATCTGCATCCAAAATATCATTAAGCCACCTTTTCCCACACCTCCCGTGGGATGTCACCTCTAGATACACATTGCCCTCTCTTCCCTTGTCAGCATTGTGCAAGGATTGTTCTCTTCAGGACATCATGGTCCATTCCTCCTCCATACGCCCATGGTGCCTTCTCCCTCGCAAGGCTTCAGGCACATCTTTAGGTGAAGCAGTGATCTACCTATACTTCTTTCCATCTACTCTCATAATATGTACCACTCACAATATGGTCTCCTCTACATAAGAGGAAAAACGGCTAGGGAACCATTTTGCAGAGCAACATATCTTCAAAAAGAACCAGAGTTTCTAGTTGCGTGCCAAACAACGCACCAATATTTTCCCTTGCCAACATCTGTGTCAGGCTTGTGACAGTGCTCCAGCAAGGCTCAAATGTAAGCATGTGTAGATTACCTCATTTTCTGCCTGGGAACAATGCACCAAGATTCAATATCAAGTTCAATAGTTTTAGGGCCTCAACACCACCTTCCATGTCCTTTACCAAACCCCACACCCCAAGAGTGGTCAACACATGGGCTGCTTTCAGGTACAGTCAAACCATATTCACCCAGTTATGGTTCCCGTCAGTTTTTTCTCCACTTCTTTGCTTGCTTGTTTTTCTCTCCATCCAGGTTCTGTCTTCACCTATCCTCTCATTCCTTTATACCATCTTTTCCATCCGCTACTAGTTCTGAAGGGTCAGTGGATCCAAAATGTTGACTCTGCTTTCTTTCCACAGATGCTGGCAGACCCATTGAGTTTCACCAGAAATTTCTGTTGTTATGACTGTGAGGTATTAGGAAAATGCACAAGGTACCAGTTTGTGGGCGGCACGGTGGCACAGTGGTTAGCACTGCTGCCTCACAGAGCCTGAGACCCGGGTTCAATTCCCAACTCAGGCGACTGATTGTGTGGAGTTTGCACGTTCTCCCCATGTCTGTGTGGGTTTCCTCCGGGTGCTCCGGTTTCCTCCCACAGTCCAAAGATGTGCGGGTCAGGTGAATTGGCCATGCTAAATTGCCCGTAGTGTTAGGTAAGGGGTAAATGTAGGGGCATGAGCGGGTTGCACTTCGGTGGGTCGGTGTGGACTTGTTGGGCTGAAGGACCTGTTTCCACACTAAGTAATCTAATCTAATCTAAACCTCTCTCTTCCTGGTAACCAACTTGCTTGCTATAGAAAGACAAAACACTAATCTTTTAAGCCTGTTCCTATTTAGACTTATAACGTTGTGACAACTGGTGCATCGTACATGGTTTTATAACAACTAACTCTTCATTTCAGTATAGCACAGCTCCACCAGTATATTTATAATTTAACCCAGGTGCAAACTATCTAGAATGAATACATAACACTTTCCAAGTATTTATGGGTGTCATTATTGGTTCAGTGATAGCATACCCACCTATGGGAGTTAGATGATTTTAAATTTCTTCCAGTCCAGAGACCGGAGAACAGAATCTAAGCAGACACTCCACTGGAGTGTGAACAGAGTGCTGCACCGTCAAAGGTGCCAGTTTTCACATGAGCACACAAATTTCCTGTACGAAACATTACTCAATTGCAACGTTAAAGCTCTAATTTAGAATCTCATGGAATTCAACTGTTTCTCACACGAATTGTTTTGCCAACTGAAAGGACAATTCTGCATCAATGAAAGAGTTTAGCATAAGATAGAGATTTATATTCGTTTAAAAATTAAAAGAGCTAGACTCACCATGTACTCTGAAGGAGCAATAAATTCTATAGTAGCACTCTGAACTTCAGGTCTCTTGTGTGGCTCTCCATAGGATCGAGTCACAGGGTTGTACATGAATTCTTCAGGAACTAAATATCAATACAACAGTTTCAGATGCTTACATACATAATGCGCAAGTCAGTGCAAACTGTCTTTTACATCTGCATTTTTGTATACTTGAACTCATCTGGATGAAGATGTTGGTTCTAGATCATGGAAAATCTCATACTTTTAAGTGCCTGAAGAATGTAGTCTGATCAGTTGTTACACACATTTCCTGGAATGAATGGGTCATATCAACTTAGAGTATCTTTACTGTGTGCCATGTTTGCATTTACCATATCAAATCATTATTAACCTATTACTAGGCAGCTCAGTCCTGAATTAGGAGGACACCACAAAAACAGCCCATTTAACTGCTTACGGATGTCACCATGGAACTACTTGAATTTAATTTCCCAGCTGTTTTAAAAGGTAAGTCATTTTTCTTGTAGTTTAATCTCTCAATAATTCAATGTCACTCCACTAACCAAGTGCTAATACAGAGGCCTCATTTTCTAGAAGTCCTAAACCTATGCACTTTGTTACCAATATTTTGAAATTTTCAACAATTCTATTGGACGGAAATAGCACTGTAGGTTACATAGGTAGAATTATTTGGCACCTTCACACAACACACCTGTAGGAAAATTGGATACAAAAGGTCAAATAACTTGCACATGGGAAAGATCAAACTCCTGCCTCCCAGCCAACTGCTGTAAATTCAGTAACAGGGCGAAGTGAACCTGGTTTGCACTGGTGCTGGTGTAAAAGTGTCTCTAAATCATATCTTGAATTTTTCTATTCCAGTGAAATTCATCAACAAGCCTGATTTAAATGTGTAAGGCTCTCTCCAGGAAAGGAGCTGTGCACACCACAAAACATACTGGCATAAACAGCAAAAGCCTCTAAGTGGTAGTTTGTGCAAGTAGTGCTCAAATGCTACCTATCCACTTGTGTTGTTTTACTTGGAGGAAATATTCGTGTGTGTTAATTTTAAGCTTTTACTCCTTTAATGACCCCTCACTACCAAGTACTCTAGTCAACAACAGAGGAAACAAAAAATTTAAGAATTAACCATTCTCATCTGCAAATTGTTCCATGACATCACCACGAACTAAATTTCAGCTAAGCTTAACAAATGGAATTGTGCATCAGTGTCTGTAGTCGCTAATTAAAGTGCCACTGAACTCATTTTCATTACTGGAGGATGTCTATTCTACAGGAGATGCTGTCTTTTGGATTCATTAAACCTGCATGTTAAAAGGTGACACTACTTCATAACTCTACTTGAAGAGCAGCACACATTTTTTCCAATATTTATTCCCCAACTAGCAGCAAATGTCAGTGACCTGGTGAAATGATTTGTTATTCAAGAAACCCTCTTGGATAAAAACTGAAACCATGTGTACCTGCAGAACAGAGAGTGAATTTCTAAATGTGATACATTGTGACTTTCATATAGAGCCATATTATTGCCACTTCTTTCACAACTTCTACAACCATCACTGTTTAGCTCTTTGCCCTTTCCCATGCATTCCCCTAATTCTGTTCCATGGATGGGAATAGAATCTTCAGTCACCTCGGTCCCACTTTGTCAAATGCCTTTTTAAAACCCATCTTAACACTCAAGTTTCCCAATGTGGTTTTGCAACCACTCCTCTTTCATTTATTTTCTGAAACTTAAGCTTTAACCAAATTTCATGTTTCATAAACATTTTTATACTTTTTGGTGAACTTACCATCATTAACTCGATAGCACAAGTTACATTTCCATCTTCTTTGGTCCAGAAAATTGACAAAAGGGTTTATGTAAGTTCTGCAAGAACGACATCTCACAATGGTACTCGATGTAACCACAGGCAATTGCTGCAACATGATGCATATACACTAAGCAGTAGTAATATAGTCATACCATTTTTTAAGTGACAAAGGATTTACTTTAGAAGGTGTGCATTTTAAAATAAAAGTCAACGCGCATAAATTAGGTTAGTGCAGCATAATCAACCAATGTTCGCACACAGCCTCAGATACTCCCCTTTCCTCTGATCACCGTGCTGCTAATCACAATCAGATTAGCAAGTGGAGAGGCCAAGCTGAGAGCAGGCTGCTCCAAACCTGACAAGGCTTTGATGGTTGAATCAAGGCACATATTATTGTAAAACATGAATTGTTTGCACCACAGAAATATTAGTTATCACTTACTGACAGGTCTCTGAATGGATGCAGCTGTAATCCTAAAGGAAGCTTAGCTTTGCTCAATAAAGACTGAGTTTGAGGGATGTTGGTTAACGTACACCGGAACACACTGAAACAAAAATATTTCACTTCAGCAAAATTAAACAGGAAGAGATCAGATTTTATTTCTTTTTAGCTGAGACGAGGAATTGGTCAGAATGCTGTAATCTAATACTTGATGTTACAATGAAGGCTTGGAAGAAGTTATTCCATATTCCTGTTTCCAGCAAGTAACCCTTAGAGTGTAAACATGGACATTACAGAATTGCATCCCAAGGTATGTGAAATAAAAGAAAGAAAAACTGCGGGAAATTTGTAAGGATTACTAGGTGTTTGGCAAAGGCTACCAAAGTGTTGGAAAGATTATTGCTACATTTTACATGCTAGTCACCTGTACCATTTTAGGACAAACCCTTTTTAGGCAAAGCAACAGTGAATTGTTAGTACCCACTGAAAGATAGCCCCCTTCAGGAGGGAAGAAATTGGAACAAAACTGAAAAATTCAAGAAAGTAGCACAGGAGAGGACATAAATATTCAGCTTTTGAACTTTGTTATTCACTGCCAAATGAATTGCTGAAACATTTAAAAGGGAATTGAAATTCCTGATTCAGCAAAGGGAAAAGTAAGATTTGAAAACAGATCCTGAAGAACTTCTTCAGTAAGCAAGCTATCACAAATACTGCCTCATTTGACGAAGGACACGTTTCAAACAACAGCACTAGAACTGGGTCAAATGGGAGGGTAGATAAAAGAGCAGGAAGCAAACATCAATTTATTACTGGGATTTGATTTGGTTTGGTTTACAAAGTTCTCCATTTCAAAAATCACAACGTTTGATTGGTCAAGAAACATTCGAACACTTTACAACTTACTCTGGATTGCAGTTTAGTTTCTGCAGTTCCTTGTGTAGATTTGCATGCGGGGCTTTGACTGGAGTTGAAGGCAGAATGTTTCTCTCCTGCAGGAGATTTATTGGTCGCATTGCCTCTGATTGTTGACCCTGCTGCAAGCTAAGTCCACCCATGCCAGCCATTAGTTGATTAAAATGTGGAACCTGAAGAAAGTAAGTTTTACTGTGAGGAAAAACTGTTGCAAAAACAGATAGGACATAGATAAATCACCATCTCCAGAGGTATTTGAAACAGGCACTACTGTTTTTGAAAACAGCATGCTATAGACTGTTGTAATAGATTTTGCATGCATCATGTTGTAAAACATTTTACACCAATCTACATTTAAGATTTTTGCATAATTACCATGATGCACAATGTTTTTTTTCTGAATATAGACAAATGTCCATCTAATGGAGTTATCCATGAGAGCCACTGAAAATTGTCAAACATATTGACTCAATTCCTTTAAAATTCTCAGATGTGCACCATCTGTTCTTAAACTGGCTGTGAGAATAAACCTCAAGAGTGCCACTGTAATGAGATTATTGAAGCTCAGTCTCAAAGCAGCAGTCGCACTATGGAATTGTTATAGGTCTAGAGGAGCTGAACGTGCTGTTACAAATGAGGTAGAAGGAAAATTTTGGGATTATCTTTGCATCATGCAATGAAATGCGTTTCAATTTAACATCTCAGCAGGTATCCTTCACTAAATAAGGAGTGGCTTTTCAAGGGTTAGTGATAGGGTGTTGTTTGTATAAACGGAAAAGGGTGCTGCAAGATTTCTGAATTAATACAAGGACAGACTGATACCACTGTTTGAAAGGCTTGGCTTTACAAAGAACAGAAAAAATATGTTGGGTAGCAAAAAAAAACTGGCAGATAAAATATACTTTTGAAGATTGTCGATGAAAGGCTGTTACACAAGAACAGGACCATACTTTAGCAAAAACAACTGTGAAGGCTCAACTAATAAACAGGCTATTACATAAATTCAATAAAAGTGGGGTCATAAATAGAAGACTTTCCAAAATATTTTAACACTTGCATGTGATGGAAAGTTCACAATTCTTACTGATTAGAATGCACATCTTAAAAAAATTACAGATTTTCTTCAAAAATAAACATTTTCTTCTCTCTGGTATCCCTTCACAAAATCACAAACAACTTGAACCCACATCTTCAGTAACATGACTCCACAATCAACAGCAACAAAAAAAACTGGGAACAAATTATTGCGTGCAATTCTGGTCTCCTTCCTATGGGAAAGATGTTGTGAAACTTGAAAAGGTTCAGAAAAGATTTACAAGGAAGTTGGCAGGGTTGGAGGATTTGTGCTACAGGGAGAGGCTGAACAGGCTGGGGCTGTTTTCCCTGGAGCATCGGAGGCTGAGGGATGACCTTATAGAGGTTTACAAAATTATGAGGGGCATGGATAGGATAAATAAGCAAAGTCTTTTCCCTGGGGTCAGGGAGTCCAGAACTAGAGGGCATAGGTTTAGGGTAAGAGGGGAAAGATAAAAAAGAGAGCTAAGGGGAAACGCTTTCACGCAGAGGGTGGTACATGTATGGAATGAGTTGCCAGAGGAAGTGGTGGTGGCTGGTACAATTGCAACATTTAAGAGGTATTTGGATGGATATATGAATAGGAAGGGTTTGGAGGGATATGGGCCGGGTGCTGGCAGGTGGGACTAGATTGGGTTGGAATATCTGATCGGCACGGATGGGTTGGACTGAAGGGTCTGTTTTCATGCTGTACATCTCTATGACTCTAAGTGACTGCTTGGTCTTAATTTGAGTTTCTATTGGTTTTAAGACATGACCAACAGGAAACTGGGTCATTCAAATCCATGACTGGTAAGGGTTTGCATCAGCTTTTCATAGAAAATTTGAAGTTTCCTCGTATCAACACAGAAAACATTAGCACCTCACATACCTGAGAGGGTTGCTGTGGTCCTTCTGTATTTACCAGCTGACCACCTGGAATTCCAGAGCTAGCCATGCTTTGGTAGCCAGGTGGTAAGGTGGGATAAGAGTAGCCAAGTGTCCTTCTAGTGTGGAGACCTTGTTGAATTGGCTGCACTGTAGTGCAAATAGAAGAGAGTCAAAAGCTTACTTAAAAGTTGATTTGAACAAAGTAACATTCTTTTCAGCGTTACAAGCCTGCCTCATTGAAAGCTGCAAGCACTAGTCCAGATGTCCATTAGAGTAAAGAAAAAAATTTGTAGTCTAAAATCGTTTTTTTAAAATCATGGCCCTGTTCACATTACACCACCGCCTCATGCATAATTATGGACCTATTTCTATGCAGACTTGAAAAGAGCAATTCAGTTGTTGTGGTTCTGTTCGCCGAGCTGGAAGTTTTTGCTGCAAACGTTTCGTTCCCTGGCTAGGGAACATCATCAGTGCTATTGGAGCCTCCTGTGAAGCGCTGCTTTGATGTTTCTTCCGGTATTTATAGTGGTTTGTTCTTGCCGCTAGAACAAACCACTATAAATACCGGAAGAAACATCAAAGCAGCGCTTCACAGGAGGCTCCAATAGCACTGATGATGTTCCCTAGCCAGGGAACGAAACGTTTGCAGCAAAAACTTCTAGCTCGGCGAACAGAACCACAACAACGGACACCCGAGCTACAAATCTTCAACCAGACTTTAGAGCAATTCAGATTATAGCCATGCATTTAAACAATATAAGAAGCTTTATTAAAAATGATCTTTCATCCCACAAAGTAGTTATGCTGACCACAGAGAAAAAGGACAAGCCTAATTTTTAGTCCAGTTGCAACACAATTTATTTTCTCCTAACATCTAGCAACAAAGATTACAAATTTTGTAAGTGCAGTACTTACTAATTTCACCTCCTCCTTCCAGACTATCATAATGGTCAATTGTTGACTGATCACCAGATGACCCAGTGTTGATTCCTTAAAAAGATTTTTTAAAAAAACTTGCATCAAGTATATTTAGTTGGAAACAAATTGCTCTACGTTGTATAACTATTGCAGTGTCACTTTAAAAACTCATTTCTATAATTTACATATCTTTCAACTACTTCACCTCTGCACCAGTCCATCCAAATTATTTATCTTCCTCCAGTGTTAAACATCTTGTACATGCCTGATTTTAAACTGCAGCTGTGCTTTCAGTTACCGAGGCCCTCAGGGCTGGAATTCCATTTTCAAGTGCTTCCTTCCTTAAAACCTCCTTAAACTGCACCTGGTCTGCCCTATCACTACCTTACATAACTCTTAAAATTGGTTTGCCTATGCTCCTAGGAAATAACTTGGGATGTTTTGGTATGTTAAAACACTACATGAATGCAATTACTTCAAAAGACAAATGAGTTTAGAAAAAGAAAATGAAATTCACTAAGTATATCAGAAATGAACAGCGTTTTTTAAAATTTATTCATTTGTGGGATATGGGCATTGCTACTGACCAGCATTTACTGCCCATCCCTAGTTGTCCTTGAGAAGGCGATGGTGAGCTTCTCTTGAAATGCAGGTGTTCACTCACTATGGACTGACCCACAGGGGGAAGGAATTCCAGGATTTTGACCCAGTGATAGCGAAGGAATGGTGATATATTTCCAGATCAGGATGGCAAGTGGCTTGGAGGGGAACTTGAAAGTGGTAAGTGTTTCCATCTATCTGCTGCCCTTGTCTTTCTAGACAGAAGTGGCCATGGGTTTGGAAGATGGTGACTGAGGATTGTTGGTGAAATTTCAGTTGCATCGCGTTGATTGTACACGTGGCTGCTGCTGAGCATCAGTGGAGAGGGGGGAGTGGATGCACATGGATGTAGTGGCATTAAACCAGGCTGCTTTGTGTTGGATGGCGTCAAGCTTCTTCAGCGTTACTCGGGCTGCACTCATCCAGACCAGTGGGGTAGATTCCATCACACTTCTGGACTTGCCTTGTAGAGGGTAGGCAGGATTTGAAGAGTGAGGTGGTGCGTTGCTCGTTGCAGTATTCCTAGTCTCTGACCTGCTCTCGTAGTTAGTGTTTATGTGGAGAGCCCAGGTCAATGACAACCCCTAGGATGTTAATAGGGATTCATGATTTAGAGACGCCGGTGTTCATTAGGGATTTGGTGATGGTAACACCATTGAATGTCATGGAGCAATGGCCAGACAGTCTCTTCCTGGAGATGGTCATAACCTTGCATTTGTTTGGAGCAAACATTACTTGCCACACCAAGCTTGGATATTGTCCAGATAAAGTCATAGATTTGCTGCATTTGGACATGGACTGCTTCATTATCTGAGGAATCATGAATGGTGCCGAACATTGAACAATCAATGATCGGCAAGCATTCCCAATTCTAGTGTCTCCAACCATTTCTTGATATTACGTGGGGTGAATTGAATTGATTGAAGTTGATGTCTGCAACGGAGGCGGCAAAGATAGATCATCCATTTGGCATTTCTGGTTGTAGATTACTGTGAAAGTTTCAGCCTTATTTTTTGCACTGATGTACTGGGCTCTTCCATTATTTGGGATGGGAATATTTGTGGAGCCTCTTCTTCCAGTGAGTTGCTTAATTGTCCATCACCATTCACAAATGGATGTGGCAGAACTGCAGAGTTTAGATCTGATCCATTGATTGTGGGGTTGCTTAGCTTTGTCAATCACTTGCTGCTTATGCTACTGGCATGCAAGCAGTCCTGTTTGGTGGCTTCATCAGGTTGACACCTCATCTTCAGGTATGCTGGTGCTGCTCCTGGCATGCCCTCCAGCAATCTCCACTGAGCCAAGGTTGACCCCCTAGCTTGATGCTAATGGTTGAGTGGGGGAATATGCTGGGTTATTAGGTCACAGATTGTGCTAGAGTACAATTCTGCTGTTGATAGCCCACAGTATCTCGTGGATGCCCAGTCTTGAGTTGCTACATCTGTATGAAGACTATCCCCTTTAGCAGTGATAGTGCCACTCAACACAATGGAGGTGATTCTCAATGTGAAGTCAAGACTTCATCTCCAAAAGAACAGTCCAGTGGTCACATTATCGGTACTGTCATGGACAGATACATTTGCAGTTGGCAGATTGGTAAGATGAAATATGTTTCTCCCTCTTGTTGGCTCCCTCACCATCAACTGCAGGCCCAGTCTAGCAGTCACATCCTTTAGGACCCGACTAGTTCAAATCACTAGTACTACTACGGAGCCACGCCTGGTGGGGTGTTACTAATCTTTCAGGTTAAGTAACAAATAAATGTTTGTAGTTGTCGCGTTTAATTCACAGCAGCATGCTTTAGTTACAGTTCAGCATTACACCAAATAATGACTATCAAATGATAAGGGCGCGCTCTAAAATCACAAGCAGGTAAGAGGTTTCACTTTTGATTTTTGATCATCAGTTATTTCCATGTAAAATAAAAATCACCAAGACAAGGCACCTCCTGAAAATAAAAGTAACCTTTGGAACTGAAATGTTGTCATTTAAAAAGACTCTAATGAAAAGGTTACAACTCTTATTAACAAGACTGATTAAACTGACTAGTTAGTCAAGACTGCAAATTCTATTCATCTTACATCTTAGTGTCTTCAACTTTATACTAGTATATTTCAACTTGTTCAATTCACATTGTTTTACCCCACTGATAGTCTACATTCAAAAAAGTGTTACATGACCTTCACTTTTACATTTAACATTCCTTGCAATAAACATTCTATGAGCTTTCCTAGTTAGTAGTCATGCCTACATACTAACAGTTTCCAATTAATGTATTAGGACAGCCAGATCATCTGTGTCTTAAAGCCCTGCAATCACTGCGTTATCTATCAGACCAGACCCCACCACCTCTCTCCCCCACCCCGAAAACAAAAGTTTTATAAAAGGAGACTGTCCAGATCCTAACTTTTAGATTTAACGGCAAGTGTAAGGTGCTGTGACAGAACCAGTTGACATGACATGTTAACATTTGTGCCACAGAAACATTTTCCAGTTACCTCATTCCTGCTTCAAAATGTAATAATGCACCATTTACCAGTTCACTGTCCAAGTACCACAGTTGTTTTGTCAATGCACAACATAATTAACAGAATTTTGATTTTCCTGCATAAAATTACATTGACAATTGTTTCCCATCCTCAGTTCTTTGAAGCAGATCCTTCTTAGAACTGTACTGCATCAATAACCAGCTCAAGTTCAATTAGTTATTTTGAGATTTTATCACATGCTTCAGTGAAATGGTCTTTTATCTCTACTCTCTGGTAACGCATGAATTGACAAACAATTTGCCTTCCATTGCAGATTGTTCCTTTCAGTTTAAACAACGCGTATTTATACAGACTCATTAATGTAACAATTGTACCAAAACATTTCACACAAGCATTAGAAAACTATGCACAACAGTCAATGTTACAGGGAGACATTTAGTCAATCAAAATTTCGGTCCAGAATTAGGTTTTAAGGAGAGTTGTAAAACACAAAAAGTACAGAGAGATTGGCAAGTATGCATGGAGAGAAAATTCCAAATCTTGGAGTCAGACAATTGAAACTATGGCTACCAAAGACAAGGCTGAAACAACTGCAACCATCAACAGCCAGAAATGCTAAGTGGATGACCCATCTCAACTACCTCTGAAGTCCCTAGCCTCACTTATGCCAAACAGGATACTGCAATGACTACAGGTACTCTCAATATTCTGGCAATGGTATTGAAGATCTGTGCTCAAAAACAAGCCAGGGCCTTGGACTGACCTTTCTGGGGCAGCTACAACACAGGGACATCCTTGGCCATGTGGAAACTTGTCCAGGTATGTCTGGTTTGCAAAAGCAGGACAGATTTAACTGCGGTTAATTACCACACAATTGGCCTATTCTAAGGTGATGCTAGGGGTTATTGATAAGGCTAAAATGTGTTACTTGCAAAAGAATATCCCGATTACTGAACTCTGTTTAGGTTCTGCTAGAGCCATTCAGCTCCTGACTTCATTACAGCCTTGGATAAAAAAAAACGTGAACTCCAAAGGTGACTTGAGGGAGACTGCCGTTCAAATCAAAGCAGCATTTGGCCAAGAATCCTTAGCAATGGGAAACATGGAGAAAACTCTCACTTAGTTGCAATCATACCCAAAGAAAGATTGTTGGAGATCGATTCTCTCAGTCCAAACACATCTCTACAGGAGTTCCTCAGGACCATGTCCTGGGCCCCAAAATCTTTGGCTGTCTCATCAATTACCTTTCTTCCATTGTAAGGTCAGAAGTAGAGACAATCGTTGATAGTTGAACCATTGAAACGTTCAAAACCATTTGCGAACCCTCGGCTACTGATGTCATCCAAGCTCATTTACAGGCTCAACACCATCCAGGTTTAGGCTGATAAATACTAAGTAGCACTCACATCATACAGTGTGGGAATTGGCCATCTCCAACAACCAAGAATTTAGTAACACCCCTTGACATTTGATGACATTACCATCATTGAATCTCCCACCATAAATCCCCAGGATATTGACATTAATCAAAAACTAAACTAGGTCAACTATGTAAATACTGTAGCTGCAAAATCTGATCTGGTGCTAGGAATACTGCAGCAAGTAATGAACACACCACCCGTTTGTCATCGACAAGGTACAAATCAGAAGCATGATAATATATTCTCCCCGGCAGGTGTGTACAAGATAAAGTAGCTCACTTGATTGGCAGCCCTGCTGCAACTTTCAACACTCAACTTCACCAGCAATGCATGTGAACAGAACTGCCTGCAAGCTCCCCTCCCAGGGGAAACAATCCTGACATGAAACTGTATCACCATTCCATTGTCACTGAGTGAAAATACTGGGACCCCTTCCCAACAAGTGTGGTAACAAATCCCATAAACAAAAACAACTAGCTAAACGAGAGTGCACAGGAGGCCAGAATTAGAAGAACACAGAAGTCTTAGGGGGTTTGTTATACTGGAGAAAATGGTGTTAGGGAAATGAGAGGGCAGGGAAGGAAATAAAATCAAGAATGAGTGTTTTAAAAGCAACTTGTTGCTTGACATACAGTCAAGCTAGTTCAGAATGCACAGGGTGTGATGGGGAATGAGATGTTCCCCAGAGTTTCAGATACCCTCAAATATGAAAATGTAGTGTCAAAAGACTAGTCTGCAGCACGAAAGAACATTTCAACAGACGAGAAAAGACAGCAGCAAAAATCAAGTAATCACTGGTGATCTTCATGATGTGATAAGTATCAGTCTAAATGCTCATTGTGGGATCAGCAGACTGGTTCAATCTCAGAACTGTTCCATGGGTCAGGGATAAAGTTGATTGCCTCGGACCAAAGTTTAAATATCCTCTGATTCACAACATGGGCTAAAATATAACAGTAAAATGTTATCAAAAAGTAATATTCTACAAGTAAAACAGCTGTTTTTCCACTACATTATTGCCAAGCCAGAAATACATCATACTTTCCAAAATGATAAAAGTATATCACTTAACATATTGACACATTTTAAACATTTCTGTCCTGAGGTACACAGTATTGTGAACAGCATTACCACCTATTTATCGTTGGTGTACATTTAAGATCCATGCAGGTTAGTATTGCAGAATAAATAGGCTCTGGATGTTCTGATTTAATCAGCATTCTACATTTCAAACGGAAACTCAAGATTTTGGCCAATAGAAACATTACCTGTTGAGTGTCTCAAAAGGTTTTGAGCCAGTGGTGGATCATGGTTAGTGGTGATCAGAGGTTGAGTTGGTCTCAAAGGAGGACCTGCATTTGGTGGGGGACCCAAAGGCGTCCTGCCAGGCTGATATATCTGATTTACCATCTGGTTGACTGATGGATGACTTGAAGCAACTGAAATTAAATGAAATCACAGAAGAATTTTGAATCCACATACAAACTTATAACCTATTTTACACAACTTGAAATGCAATTAATTATCAGAATTGTGGAAGAAATAAATTCTTACAAGGAACACCTTTAAACAAGCTTCATATACAATACTCCATTAAAAACTTAAAGTTTCAATGAAACATGCATTTAAATATAGAGAATAGAACCACAGCATTGTAACATCACAGGACAGGTTATGCGAAACTGCACCTTTACGAGAAATGCATTGTCAAATTCAAACAAGCTCTTCTAACAGAGGTTGCATTGTACGCTAAAAATTGTTTTGAAAAATTTAAAATGATCATGACATAAATAAAAAATTGTCAGACACCAAAATTAATTGCTTCTTCAAGTCACTGGGCTTTCCAAATGAATTAAAAATTTGACAAGTTATACAAGGAAAATATTCAGGATAATAGGTTTATTTTGTTGCAATACATTTCATTTCTCTTCACTCCATCATCTGGATAACTCAACATTGCCAGCCTTGAGATGCCAATATCAATGTTTTTATAAGCCTCCAAAAAATTGGTTTTGTGAAACAGAAAGCACTTATAACTGACTGCTACAGTCCTTTAAAGTAGTAAGTGCATGATCAATCAAGGGCAACAGTTGGATGTACTTTTTCAGAAAGTATTTAATAAAGTGCTACAATGGCTACTGCAGAAAATAAAAGCTTGCAGAGTACAGGTAACATTGTCACAAATAGACAATTGACTGGCTAACAGGAATCAGCACACAAATGGCTCATTACCTGTTTGCTAAGAGACTTCGCTTTCATGCCATCTCATAGATCAATTTTCTACTTTTACAGTTAATTGATTATAAAATAGGATACAAATTGGTGATAAGTGGGATATTAAATGGTTAATTTGCTCTGCAGTCACAGGAAATTTGATGTCCCAAGGCAAGGGTGGGATGTCCCTGTCTTACAGGTACAATGTAAGGAATTTACATTCCCACCTCTAGCCATTCAGAGCCATTTGCATGGCCCATTTCCTAGTTATTTAGAATAAAAGAATTATATCCATCATCCCTTTTTAGAATTCAATATAAACAATACGATTGGAATTCTGACTACTCCCTGCAGTTAAAAATAGATTCACAACAAATTTGACCATTAAGGGATGACTTACATTATATTGTTTCGGCAAATGTGATCACTACATTGTGTCGAGTAGCCTGTGACTGTGGGGGGCGGCTAGTGGTTGTCTTGTGGGCATTATGACTGATGTAAAGATTTTGTATAAAGAAAAGGACTGTCTCTTTGTTCAGGTAGACCTTGGAGATGATTCCACGAGCCCTGTGTTAAAGGTTCCGCCAGAAAGCTTGTTCTGTATTTGCTCAGTAAAATTTTCATTGTTCAGAGGTTGATGCATTGCAGTTGCATCAAGTGTCCAAGAATCTCAAGAAAAAAGAACGTAACATTGAGTACCTCAACAAATATAGAACTGAGACAGGTGGTGATGGATAAGATGAGGTCACAGAAGAGATAGGACAGAGAAAAAAATGAGTTCAGTGAGACGGCAGTAGGAAGCAACTTATAGAAAGTTTGACCAGGCCATCTTCTGGGACAGAGTGACGTGGCAGAGGCCACAAATTAGTGGATCTCAAACTTATTTACGAAGAAATCAGAGAATGCCTCGTTCTTATTGTTGAAGGCATGGAATGGACGGTGAGATGATTTTAGATATGGTATAAGGGAAAAAGCAACATGAAAAATGTTATCTTAGTTTCTGTGAAGACTTGCTATTCCACCTGACTCAATTGCAATTCAAAATGACTTTAGAACATAATCATTTTGAAAGACAAAAGTAGGACCTAATTGTCACATTATTTACATCCAACAGACTCACCACTTATTCACCTGGGACCATTTCAACAGTCCTTACTGCAATTGCTGTCGTTATTGCATTTATTTAAGATGGAGATAGATTCTTGACTGGTAAGGGGATCAAAAGGTTAAAAGGAAGAATGCAGGAGTTGAGAACTATATCAGCCAAGACCAAAGAGCAGAGCAGACTTGATGAGCTAAATGGCCTAATTCTGTTCCTGTATACTATGGTGCCATAAAATGGGGCACAGGTCCTGCACCAATTCTTTTGCAGGCCTCTGCATCTATTTCTAGGCTGAAGACATTGTTCAGGGTGCAGCATAAAAAGTTAGACTTGACTAAAAGTTACCAGGTAAGTATGCAGTATTCTTCCTAGTCAGGAATTGGACAGTGGTCAACACTGATCAGAGGATTTGCACCATTTTTTCTGAACAGGAAAAGCAACTGCTAAATTTAAACTTACGAAGTATAATAGAAGAGATAAATTACTTCTTCTCATGTGTGAATGCAATCAGTAAACATAGATATTTAAGCATTATTCAACTGCTTCGAAATTACGTGAAATATCATACTAAAGCAAGATTAAATCAGAAGGTGTGTTTGCATGGAAGATGTGAACATGTTTAAAAATCTCTTTTGCTGATATGCAAACAAGCTTCAATTTTATAAGAGAAGTCCTAGAAAATGTAGACTCTATTGTATTCTGTCTTGATAGAAGTAGTATGGATATTCATGAATAGATATTTTGGTTTAACTAATGTAATACCCAAGGAACCATGTCTGAATCTCATCTTAAAGAATCGCTTCATATGAAATCAGAGATTTGGCACAAACATGTTGCTGTGCCATGATCCGAAGTAAACATGCCCTGTTGAAAAACTGGTTTTAGTGCTCATCCTACAAGACGAATTGAATGACTTCCAAACATGCATTAGTTTCTTGACTAATAAAAATGAAAATGTCCAGGAAACCATACTTCAGAATCAGAGCTGTACTCACTAATTTGTCTATGGCACTCAATCACTTCCTAGGAAACCTGCAAGAGTGTTGTGGGAACAGGTGGGAAAGTGGAGTATAGTGTGATAGGCCATGAGTTTATTGCGTGGTGGTGGGGTTTGTGTGTCTGTTGGGGGTGGGGGGGGGAGAAAAAGAGAGCACACACGAGCGAGAGAAAGAGATAGAGATAGAGGAAAAAAGGTCTAAAAATCCAAACAGAATCAATTAACCTGACTAACGTCATATTTGTCCAACATTACCACCCAATGAAGCATCTTTATTTCAAATGGAACTCTCAAAAACATGTGGACAATAATACTCAAATCAGGTCAAAAATGGAATTTTCTCAAAAATAACAAGTATGCTAGCTACATTTCAAACGTGGATAAGTATATCAACTCAGCAGGTGTGCACTTACTTTATCCCCTAGTCAATAATTCAAGTTACTAAATAATTAAGCCAAAGGGCACTTGCAATTTAGTTATGTTCAGGGTTTGTGAAAAGACTCAGTATAAAGACTAATCCAGGCGAAGTTGGTTATCTAATGTTCAACAGAACGAAGGTCAATGTACAGCTCCAACATCAGCACTCCTGATCAAAGAATCAAATGCAATAATTCATCTCCAATTGTCGAGAGCTTTGGTGAGGCTATACCTGATTAATACTGCTTATAATTTTCATTTCCTTACCCACGGTAGGATATACTCGCCATAGAGGGAGTTCAAGAAAGGTTTAAGAGACTGATTGTGGAATTATTCCAAGATTGTCTATTCTTAAAGTCCAGAGAATGCAGAGTCAATCTCAAGCATACAAAATTCTTACAGGGCTCAACAGGATAGCTGAAGCTGGTGTGGGGACATCCTCAAAACACAGGATAAGCCATGTAAGCACGGAGATAAGCTATTTCTTCACCCAATACCTGAAACACTACTCCAAAAAAAAGTGGAAACTCAACTACTGAACATTTTCAAAACAGAAACTGAGAATTTCAGATACTGATGACAAAGGATATACAGAGTGCAGGAAAATGGCTGAGGGCGAAGATCAAGTTGAATGGCAGAACAGGCCCAAGCTGATGCATGTTCCAATTTCTTGCATTTCAATGCTTAAGCAGGCTTGGGCAACCTACTGCACAGTACAACACTGGACAAAATTACATGACAAAATACAGAGATGAGATCAGTTTTAGTCAGTTACAATAAGAGCAAAAGTGGTACATTCTCATCAACTGAGATTTGTGTACCCTGCAGATACCAATCACATACAATTTCTCAGACAGATTCACTTTTGACAGCAATCAACTGTTTGCAAACTATGTAGCCCTACTTTTTAAAAAATTTGTTTGTATAGCCAGATCCCGATTCAACCTTTGTGGTGGTTAACACTTTCTTTTAGTAAAATAATTTAAATGGTTCTGCACTCTGTTAAAGAGCTAATACTTTGTTACTTGAAATTAAAGTCAAAGAAATTAGATAGATTAAATTAGTCTATATTTGCTAACACTTCATTTTCTTATATTGCCTGTGATTTGTCCTACAAACATGGTCACTTGCAAGCCATGCCTAATCTTTCAAAATATGTTACAAGGAAAATGGAGTAGCATGAAAATACAGAATTAAATCTTTGTTGAAAATGTCCACAGAGTTCAAGATATTAAGCTTGCCACTACAGTAAGTTCAGTTCCAGGTGAAAACAACTTTAGGTACTACACAGACAGAACTATATCTGCTGGAGAATTATATCATGCCTATCAGCAAGTGAAAGACAGGCCAACTCTAGGGTCTAAACACTTCAGCAAAGCCAAAAACTGGATTGGGCTAGGGGAAAAAGAAAAATCAGATATTCCAAATGGAAGGCAAAATCAATTCAACATATTGTTCAATACAAAAGCAGGAAACTTAACTCCAAGGCCAAAGGGCCAAATTTTGTTCTTAATTCATATATTCATACATTATATGAAAGTTCAGCTGAGGCAATGACAAGCCATTACACAAAATATCCAGGAGAACAGTCACACCAAAATCCCATTACAAAAAAAATAGAAAAATTAAGTGAAATGTTTAAAAACATTAAGTCCAAAATGGAAAACGCTTGAAATGCACAATGTTAATTTCTAAAAGTAATCAGCAGGCCATCAACATGATGCAAAAATCAAACATACCACACTTGTACTAGAATTCCAACCTTGCTGCTCAGCTGTGGGGCATGGAGGGCCGCAATTTTAAGCTCAGATTTACATAGTACTTACACAAGTGAAACAGGCCAATCAAGCCAACGGTCAATGCAAGTATTTATATTCCATTTAATCTTCTTCCAGACCTTGATCAGAATATCCTTCTAATCCTTTCTCCCTTATACATTCATCTAGTTTTCTGTCAATGCATTTTATTCTGATCACTACAGCTACTCCTTGCACGTGAATTCCACGTGCCAACCACCCTCTAAATAGAGCAATTTCTCTTGAATTTAGCATCCATTGTATATATATGACCTCAAATTTCGGTTTTCCCATAAATGGAATCATCTTTTCACCTACCCGACCAAACTCTTCATAGTGTCTGAAGATCCCCAAGTTACGTCTTAGCCAATTTGTACAAAGAATCCTAGCATGTTTAACTTTTCCTGATGGTTAACCTCAGTTCTGCTATTATTCCTGCTCTTGAATTTTCTAATTCATTCATACCATTGCTTTAAAACTGGACCATTTTCCTATTCGCTGTAATGAATACCACTTCAGTGAGAAAAACTGGAATTTTGCTTTCTACCAATGTTTTTTTTGACTTTTTACAAATAAGCAGATGAACACGAGTGACCATATTTCCAGAGGACCACAGAGCTGTGTTCTTAATAGACAGAGACAGACAACTAGTAATGAGTTTAACTGGAGGGTCACCTCAGTCAAGGACGAGTTTGCGAAGGCACGATCTTCATGATCATCTCAGGAATCGAACCCTTGCCGTTGTCACTGTTCAAACTAGCTGTGCAGCCAACTTAACTAACCTAACCCTTACAATAACAATATCAATACCCAACACTTTTGTATTTTTTTATATTGAAATATCAGGGAAACAGAATAAATTTTGACTTACCTTGGTTTGTGTAGTTCTGTCCAAATGTTCCTCCAAGTGTACTTTCATATTGATTACCCATAGCTGGCTTTGGACCAACAATTCCATAGGCATTGGTCAAGGGCTCTGAAGGTGATCGGCTCTGACCAGTCCCTGCAGCTGAAATAACATGGTTTGCTTGCACTCCTGGAAGCTGGCTGACAGGATGTGACTGTTGCAAAGGACCATATTGCCAGCTGGGTTGTGGAAGTACTGAGGCTCCAGGGAGAACACTGCTAGATGTTGCAGGTGTAAATGAACCTTGAGAAGGCAGTGGCATTCTTGAATAAGAACCTGGATATGCAGCCATAGGTACACTTTGCCCATCAGAAGTACCCTTCTGTAATTGGACAGCATTTAATAGAGGTCTGCTGGCAGTCTGCCCAAAGGTCTGAAAATTACCAAGATGCTGTTCACTACCAGGTTGTGGAAAGTTCTTTGCTGGTTGTTGCTGTGAATATGGTGCTGGTGGAGCCATTCTATATCCTTGCTCACCAGGGACTGCAGGGTGTTGATTCATCAAAGGGCCTAGGAACAACAATCACACTGTCAAACCACAATTGCCATAACATATCAGATTTACAGAAAACAAGCAAATCTTTTTCTGGCATTTATGCTTGTATTAAAACTAATGTTTTGAAAAAGAAAAGCTTGCATGGGATGTGGATATTAATGGCAAGGCCCATCACAAACTGTCCTGTAACGCAGCAGCTTGCTGCCTCCTTCAATGGCCCAGTCGGTCATTGCTGTTGATGGAAATCACATGTAGACCAGATCAGGCAAGAGTGCCAGATTTCCTTCACAACATACTTCAGTAAACCAGGTGGGTTTTTTAACAATAATTGATGCAAGCTGTCATGGTCACAATCATCATGACCAGCTTTCTGTTCCAGAAATTACTCTGCTGTTGTAGTGGGATTTGAATCCATGTTTCCATGAGTTTATGCTCTGGATTATAGTCCAGAGACATTATCACTACCCCATTGTCACTTAACTGCCAAGATGCAAAACACAATTCTTCTCAAAAATTGGACAATATTAATTTAGCATTTTTAATGAAGTTGAGGATAGTGTTTCAGATTTTAAAGTCAGTTAACAGCTCTGCAGAACACTGATCACAACTTAAAAAACATAACAAGACAAATGATAATACTTAAGTAAATCAAATCTATACCAATTAAGTGGTAAAAAAGGAGACATATTGAGCACTCTATTTACTCTCCAAGCATATTCTTGCAAATCTCAACACAATTGTCATATTGGCATGTAACTACATATATTAATGGCTTGGATAGGGAAGTGAATGTATTTAGCACTGTTTGCAGATGACAACAATAGACAAGAAGCAAGTGCCAAAGATGACATAGCATGCAGATAATTATAGATAGGTTAAATGGGTGGCAAAAACTTGCCAAGTAGCTGACGCGGGAAAGTGTGAGGTATTACACTTTGACAGGAAGAATAGGAGAGATGAAAATTATTTAAAATGGTTAAAGACTACTGAAAGCTACAGCACAGAATTTCAAATCCTCATTCAGAAATCACCAAGATTCAAGCTTTCATAGGGTGTTGAATCTATGAAATTCTCCACTGCAAATAGTTGTCAAGATTCAATGTTTAGACAGATTTCTAACCACGAAGTGAATTAAGGATTATGGAGGGAAAGCACCAAAATGAAGTTGAGCATTATCAGATATGATTGTATATCTGAGCAGTCCCTTTAGGCTGAATGGCCTCCATTTCCTCCCAAGCCTAATGTATTTAACACAAGAACTAGGAGCCCCTTGAGCCTGCTCACCATTTAATATCATTGTTGATCTCATCTCTGCCTCAACTCCACTTTTCTGCCCGCTCTTCACAACTTTTTAACCCATTACGAATTAAAAATCCGTCTATCTCCTCAAACTTTTGTCCCTGCATCCACCACACTGAAATAATGAATTCAACAGGTTCGCAATCCTTTGAGAGAGGTTTGTTCTCATTGGTTTTAAATATTTCCTGTACTGCATTCCAAGATGGCAACAGAGTAGGCTCCTAAGACAGATCTCGTCCACTCCATCCTTTTTTTCCCCCTTTTTGTTTCTTTTTCCTCTCTTCTTTCTTATTTCTTTGGCATCGGTGGAGGAGAGTTGAGCCAGTATGGACTCAAACTCCCAGCTTCAAGGAAGCCCAAAACGGACTCCCTGTTTTCAAGAGGCTGATGTTTAACTTTTACCTTTAATTCTTGATTTTTCCAACTTCTACCGGCAATTTTATACTTGAGCATCTTTGTACCTAAGATGGCAACTTTATACACTTTTTGCTGTACTCATATATCCCTGTACTTGAGTACAAGTGACAATAAATCTAATCCTAAATATGCTAAATCTTATCCTAAAACTATGACCTCTCATTCAAGATTGTTCTATGAGAAACATTCTCTCTACGTCGGCTTTGTCGAACCCTTTAACGCCTTACCTCAGTTAGACCTCCTCACAGTCACCTAAACTCCAGACAGCATAAGTCTAAACCGTTCAATCCCTCTTCATAAGAAAAATTCCGCATTTCTGTAATCAATCTAGTGAATCTCCTCTGAACTACTTCCACTGCATCCCTAGTCAAGTAAGGGGACCAAAATGTATACCATACTGCAGGTGCAGACTCACTAATGCTTTTGCAACATTTCCCCATTTTTATGCTCGATTTCTTTAGCAATAAATGCCAAAATTTTGTTTGCCTTCCTTATTACCCATGATATCTGCATACGTTCTAGTTTTCTGTGATTCATACACAAGGGTACCTAGATTCCTCTAGCATCAAAGTATTCTGCAGGTTCTCTACTTAGATAACAAGTTACCTTTCTATTCCTGACCAAAATCGATAGCCTTACACTTATTCATGGCAAACTTCATCTTTAAGATTCTGACCCATTCACTATCCATTTGTAAACTTTATATTTTTTCATTCCAACTTATTTTCCAACTATTTTAGTGGCATCTGCAGATGTGGCTATAGTACTTCCTATCCTGCAGCCAAGACATTAATAAAGATTGCAAATAGTTGGGGCCTTGGGGACCAAACACTAACACCCCACTGGTTAATCTTGCCAACCAGATACTGTCAGTTAGCCATTGCTTTGTTCAAGCTTTTAAAGATGTTAAGGGGTTAATTTGTTCTGCCGATGTTCAAGAATATCACCCGGGAGTAGGGTGGTATGTTTGTGTCTTGCAGGTACAGTGTACAAAAAAAGATTACTCTCCTACTATTCAGAGTAAAGAAAATTACATCATCATCTGCTATTCAGAATCATTAGGAGCAGTGTAGTTAAAATTCTGACTACGTCCTGTCATTTAAAAAAAGATTTACAACAGATCTTACCATTATGGGATGATTTACATGACATTGTTTCTGGAGATGATCAGGTCATTGTATTGTATCTTGGATGGTATATGACTGCGGGGGTGTGGCTGGGGTTTGTCTTATGGGCATTACTGACTATGGTCTAAGATTTTGTATAAAGGAAAAAAAACTGTTCCCTTGTTGAGAGAGCTTCTCTTGACATGCGTCACAAGCATTGCGAAGTGTGTTAATTAATCCTCCAAACTTGCACTTGCTTAATAAATTTTGGCTGTTCACAAAAATTGGCATATTGCAGTTGCAATAAGTGTATAAGACACTCAAGTAAAAGAACCTAACCACCTCATGGGATCATACCTTCGGTGTTAAGTTACTTGTGGCACCTTAACAAATGCCTTCTCGAAATCTAGATAGACTACATCTGCAGGACCTCCATTAACTACCTAAAAGACTCTTACCCTTCATAAAACAATGCTAATTCAGATGGATTGCAGTCTGGCTTTCCAAATGTCTTGTTCTTACTTCCTTGAATGATGGATTCTAACAAGTTCCAATGATGCGGTAAACTAACAGGTCTCCAGTATACCTTCCAGCTCCCTCTCTTTTTGCATAAAGGCATTATATTAGACATTTTTTCCATCCAGTGAAACCTTTCCCACATACAGGAAATTTTGAATTATTATAATCAATGTTTCCAAACACGACCAGCTTACGATAACCCACAATTCCTACGCTAAAACCTGAAAATACTCAGACAAGTTTACTATTTCAAGGAGACAGCAGGGATTTAAACTTGTCATCTGAGAAAATGGTCTGAGCAGAAATATAATTTACCAGTTAGCAACTGAATTGATAATCTTGAGAGAGACCAGACAGCCTCCATACGATGTTTCATTAAAATAACAATAGAACACTATGACAATATTCTTGGGTACCTTAGGGCCATGCAGCACAGCAACAGAATCTTCGGCCCAACATACCCATGCTGACGAGGTATCCTAAACTGAACTTATCCCATTTGCATGTGTTTGGCCCATTTCCTGTAAACCTTTCCTATCCACGTAACGTCCAAATGTTTTTTTTAAAAACATTGCAAGAGCAGAAAGGAAGTAGGAGTATACTTAAGAGGGAAATCAGGAGGGCAAAAAGGGGACATGAGATAGCTTTGGCTAGCTGGACCACAGCTAGAGGTCCAGGTAGCTGTGGGAATCAGTAGTTTTGAAGTAGATGTCAGTGTTTGAGTCACGTGCTAGAAATGGAGATGGAGAGGTCCAGGTAGGAGAGGGAAGGTGGTGTCCGAGATGGTCCAACTGAACTTAAGGGTCAAGGTGGAAGGTGTTCATGAATTCGATGAACTGTTCAATCTCCCCGTGGGAGCATGAGTGGCACCCATACAGTAAATGTAGCGGAGGAAAAAGTGGGGGATGGTGCCAGTGCAACTGTGGAATATGGACTGCTCCACGTATCCAAAGAAGAGGCAGGCAGAGCTGAAGCCCATGCAGGTCCTACCTGTCCATCTACCTTCCCACCTATCTGTTCCACCCTATCAATCCACCCCCTCGCCCGCATCTGGATCTATCGCCCTCTCAACTACCTTCCCCCGCAAACCTACCCTCCTATTTATCTCAGGCCAACCCCCCTCCACACACTTCTGATGAAGGGCTTATGCCTGAAACACCGACTCTCCTCAGATGCTTTCCAGCACCACACTTTTTGTCTCATTTCTCCAGCATCTGTAGTCCTCTTGTTTTAAAAATACGCCCTCTAGTTTTGGACTTCCTACCTTTGGAAAAAGACCTTGGCTACTCACCTTATCTATGCCTTTCATGATTTCATAACTGTCTCTAAGGTGACCCCTCAGGTCCGATGCTATAGGGAAAAAAGCCCCAGCCTTTCCTTATAACTCAAAGACTCCAGTCCTGACAAAATTCTTGGGAGCCTTCAAGACTTGATCAGCCAAGAATGAGGATTTAAACTGCGGTTTAAAATCGGTTCTCTCAGAAACAGTAATGAGAAACTGGAATCCAAAAGCTTTGGAAATTGAGAAAATTCTCAACAGTAAATATGACATTAACATAGCTACATTCAAAACAAGATGGTCTCTAATTATTCTAAGCAAGGAAGAAACGACTACATACCAAAGAAAATTGCTTGATTATAGTTTTTAGTTATGAAATACTTAAACATATATCACACAAAGTGTATATTGAAAGTTTTATCAAATCGATGTTATTTACGCAATACGATGAAGCAAAAGAATTGAATATTTACTTGTCTCCCTCTGAATATATATGGAATGCTAACGATCATCAAGCCAGTCTGACTTCACCATCTAACAATCTGGATGTGTGTCATTCTCTTCAGAGATGTCTGTACAAAGCACCATGTGCATCTGGACTAAGTTAATCAACTTAAGTCAAAAGAGCTTCGAGACTCAGAAGCAGCTTTTCTTTGTATTACTTTCATCAATTTTCTTCCCTCACTTAAAAATCGGCTGATTTGATCAACCTGCTCAAACATACTGTGATACATATCTATAGCAAGGTGGGACCTGAATCCAAGGAGTGTGCCACTGAGACAGGAGTTTGATTCTACGCTCAGGAAAGGCTCCAGTCACTGTTAGGTCCTCACCCAATTAGCCTATCTTCATTTCTGCCCTACATAATGGACGTTAGCAAATTACTGAACATAGATACGATATACTGTCTAGAGTAATGTGGTCCTCCATTGTTAGCCAAACAAACTTAATTCTGTCACAGACGACTGAAATACAATCAGAAGCATAAACCAACTTTTCCTCCAAATCTGTCATGGCTGAAAACAGCTGCAAACCCTCATTAAGAGTCAAAGCTGGTAGGCTTAGCAACTGATAGTGTGGACCAACTGAGTCACAGAAGTAAATCTGAAATTTTGAATTTCTCATTCCCTCCACAACAATCAAAATGTACATCAATATGAAAATAATACAAGTTTGATTATTAAATGCTGTCGGAAGCTATTTCCACAAATGAAGTGCACAGGCTAATTGCCTGTAATTTAGCCTTATACTAGCTGCCACTACCGTTTTAACCAAAGCTTCCCTGCCAGCACTTCAAATGCTGAAGTCGACACAGATAATTTAAGGTTTCTCTTATATGAATGCCTCTAGGCTTGGAAATCTTTTGTCAGGTACATAAACAAAGTACACAAATACACCTGATTTTTGTCACAGAAGACTCATTTCATTTTTATTTTAGGGCAGCATTTATTCCCATTTAGAGTCAGGCAGTCCAGACCATGTAAGGATATTAGCTTCCTTCCCTAAAGGGCATCAGCAAATCAGATACATTTTTCCTTAAAATCGACAATGGATTCATGGTTATCATTAGACACTTAATTCTAGATTTTTATTGAATTCAAATTCCACCATCTGCCACAGCAGGATTTGAACTTAAGTCCTCATACCTTTCCCTGGTTTTGGGATTAACAGTCCAGCAATAATACCGCTAGGCTATCACTTCCCCTGAAAACAGTATATAGCTGCAATGTTGTGCTACTGTAACATTTTTCTTTGATTTCTTCATCATATTTACTAAGATGATTTTTAGTAAACTTTGAGGTTTACACTTTACAAGAGTAAGCGAGGACTACATGTGAGCCAACATTCCCACGTTGCGTCCTACAGCATTCAAAGGTGTCAGCACATTTTAATCATTCTTACTGCATCAATTTAGAAATAAATAGCAGTTCATCTTGTCCTGTAATTTATGTTGTCAAAACAGCACTGATTCGATTGATATTATTATAATCCTGCTAACCCCATCTAATCTCTCTCAACCTTATTTCAAGTTTGATTATTAATACAGCCAATTCTTGTTGATAACATGACCATCGTCTTTGAAACCCTCATAAAACTACATTTTTAATGCTGGGATCTTGACCCTCAAAGTGAGATGACAAAATTGGGGGAAAAATGTTGAGAATTTTAGTTCACCACAAAGAGTTACCACAATGCAGAGCATTTTGTTAACTGGTACAAAATAAAGGCATTTTCAGCTCCTGTCTACATATTCTCCATGCCATCAATTGACAGCTAGGTGTCAGAACTTATTGGTTCTATTGCTGGATTAGACAATGAGAGGTGAAGATTCCAAGTCTTGAGAAATCAAAAATTCTGGTCATTTATGGCTTTATGGTAGAAAGGATTGTACACAAATGCTGTAAATCAAGTTCTTATATCACTGCCATTACATATTCAAAACTAAAATCATCTTTACAAGTGCTGTTTTATCCATTGAGTACAGTTCAGTTTTAGTTCTGCAACAATGCTGTCTCTTGTTGACCCCCTCAAAACAAAACATACTATTATTGCAACTCAAGACAAAAAAATTGATTCATCTCTATTCTTGATCTGAATAGAACAAGATGAATTAGAGAAGAGTCTGATCCTTCCTGGTATATCAATATTGTAAAAGCAAAAAAAAATTTTGGAAAGTTATACTTTTGGCTTTCAAGGGGGCTTTGCTTTGGTCAGCAAGTCATGGGCCTGATTAACTATTTAATACGTTCCGACAGAAGAATCTCCAAATTGGAGCCACTCAAACTGTGCAGTTGTTGATGAGACAAATCCAAAGTATCCCCTACTTTTTTTCCTCACATATAGAGGATGTAAGAATGGTTACAAGAACATGGACAGCCGATCAGTCCATCGTGTTAATCCCAGCTCTCTGCTCGAGCAAATAATCTCATGCCACTGCACTGCCTTTTCCTATGGGTCCTGTAAATCCTTCTTCTGAAAGTGTCCATTTTCCCTCTAAATGCCACAACTAATTTATCCCCACCACACTCTCATGCAGTCTATTCCAGGTCGTGATTGCTCGCTGCTTGACCTTTTACTCCTCCACACCACCACCCCCTCCCCAACACGCACCTAGACAGGGATTATTTTGCCTATCATTTTAAATGGGTGCCCCTCTGGTGAGTCAGGAAGAGACGTGGCACGAAAACTGAAACTGACGTCCAACAGACATAGACACATCTGCCTTCAATATCCCTTCTGGGATCACTGAGAGGAGCTTCCAAATGAATTGTTACCCCTCCACCCTAATCACAAATAAACCGTTGAGCCCGCAGGTCCAGATGGGGAAGTGAATACCTTAGGCCAGCCCGCCAAGACCTTATTCATTGGAAAATATAAACCGTGACAGTTGTAGGCAAGGTACGAGCCACACAACACTAGAAGTGGGGGCCCGCAGAAAAAAATACTGAATGAAACATTTATCACACCATGATTTCTTTAAAAAAACCGGAAATCGGACACCAGCGGCACGAAATTAGCACAGTGAAGCGAGTGATAGTAAGAAACGAACACAACTCCTCACTGAGTTACAACATGGAGGGAGGGGAGGGGAGGGGAGGATCGGGTGACTTCAGCTCCATGGTTTCGAAAGAGCGGCAGCTGAAGGGGGGGGGGGGGGGGGGGGGTAGGAGGGAGAGTCGCTCGGGGCGTCACCGAGTCTCACTGACACGTTTACAAGAGCCGGGGCGCCGTCAGCAAACCACTTCAACCGGGGAGGACGACGCCCTCCCAACCCACCTAACGGTCCGATCGACTCGGGGGGAGGGGGAGGGGAACAGGCACACGGCGGCTCCCGGGACCGCCAGGAGGATCGCCTCACGACACCTACCCCGTTTCTTCAGCGCTTTCCCCCGCCCCACACTCCGGCTTTTCCCCTGCTTACCGTTGTGGCAGGCTGGCGGGGCCCCAGGCCCGGCGTTAATGAGGGGGGGCCCACCGCCAACGCTGTAACCGCCGCTGCCCCCAGACATGGCCGCACCGGAACGGGACCGGCTCTGTGACCCTCCCCCTATCAAACAGCCTCCAGCCCCCGCCTCCGATTGTGACGCTGCCTCCACCGCGCGCGCGCGCACACGTCGCTGCCGCCCGACCCGAGGGAAAGTCGCCAGCGGAAACCAAAGCGGCCCGGAGAGCCCGCACATGCGCACTCAATACACGTGGCACTTCCGGTGTGACACCTTAAAGTGAAGGGACGGAAACCTATGGAACACCACGTCTGCATATGTGACCTACACTGACTTCAAAAGCTGCTTTTTAAAAAAGAGAGCTATTCTTAAGCGTTAAATTCCGGATAAAATGTAACTCAGTCTCATGTAAAGGGCGACAGTGATGTACAGAACCGTTATAGCAATAGTTAAGGGTCATTATGGCTCAATGGTAGTGACTCTATCTCTGTGCCAGGAGGCCAAGGTTCAAGTCTCACTTGTGTAAAAGTACTCTGAATAAGTTGATTAGAAAATATCTAGCTCTGAGCTGTAGAGTACCGAAGACACTCAAGTTAAAATAAAGCCTCTATTCATTTACCCAGTCCTCACAGCTTTATTAGGGTGCCTAAAATTAGTCAGGTGACTGAAAATTACAGGTGATCTTACTGTCCTTTCGTTCCAATTGGAAACTGAGTTTTTTTTTCTGCAGCAGTGTCATAGTATCCTTGAACAAGTTGATTAGGAAATACTTTCTGCAGACTATATTAATTTTTAAGTTGATCCTGGTGCTATGACCAGACAGATGTGTTAAACAGATTGCCTATACTTGACTGGCTGGATTACACATTATAATTAAGCCAGTTATGGGAGAACTGTAGAAAGCTATTGGCCCATGACCTCAAAGTAAGCCCATTCAAAGCTGAAGAAAGGCTTGAAAATTTGTGACTTTTCTTTCAGTTAGGGATTAACTGTTTTTAAGGCTTGCTTACAATTAGCAAATGGAAATATATTGGATCACAGATTGAAGGGTTAATAATGAAGCAGCATAGATACAGTGTGAATGGAACTTAGAGGTTAGAAGACATGTACATCAAAGGTATGGAATACACAATGGAATAAATAATTGAAACAGACTGTGACCATATATAAGAATATCTTAGTACGATGATAAAAGAAGAAAGAGATATGGGAACAGAAGAAGCCCATTAATTTAAGTCAGTTAATTTGGAACACAAAGATGTACTTGTTGGCTCAATTAGGTTAGTTCCCTTTTGTGAAGAAAGTGAGGACTGCAGATGCTGGAGATCAGAGTTGAGAGTGTGGTGCTAGAAAAACACAGCAGGTCAGGCAGCATCTGAGGAGCAGGAGATTCGATGTTTTGGGAATGGTTGAGATGTCAATTCTCCTGCTCCTCGGATGCTGCCTGACCTGCTGTGCTTTTCCAGCACCACACTTGACTCTAGTTCCCTTTTGTCAATTGTTTGGAATTCCTTCAAAGATGTCATTTATTATTAAATAAAGCACAGTATCTGACATTTATACAGTATGTTTCACGTAGTCAAACATCCCATGGACTTCACAGGAGCACTGTAAAATGCATCGTGATGTTGAATTTTGAAGATAACCAACAACTTGATTGAAGAATTATAAGTAATGGATCAATGCAGAAATGTGCAGTGCAGAGGCAAGAAGGTAGGGAGGAAATTTCATAGAGACCTAGTAACTGAAGACACTGCTATTACTAGTGAAATAATTATGACTAGGAATGCTAATATACCAGATACAGATGAATGCAAATATCTCAGAATTATGGCATTTACAGAGATTAGAGTTAGCGAGAGGCACAAATCAACTAGACTGCTCCTCAGATGCTAACTGAACTGCTGTGCTCTTCCAGCACCACTAATCCAAAATTAGGGAGGGGCAAGGCTATTTGGAGAGTTCAAAACAAGGTTGAGTATTTCGAAATCAAGCTATTGCTTGACTTGGGACAAATGTAGATCAGTGAGCAAAGGGGTGACAGGTGACAGGAACCTGCTGAAAGTTATGACTTGCAGAGTTTTAAAAACCCTCATGTTCGCAGAGGATAGAATGCCACAATTGTATTGGAATATTTGCATCTAAATGTAACTAAGACCTGAATGAGTGTTTCAGTGAATGTTTGAGCTGAGACAGTTAAATTGGGTGATTTCTTGGAGGTGGAAATAGCTGTTCCTTTCTGCAAGTATGAGATTGGAACCTTTCTTAGGAATCAAAGTTGACAATAGACTGCCTGAATCTCAAGGTGTCAAGGAGACCACCCTTTCCGCCTTTCGCAAAGACCGTTCCCTCAGTGACTACTTGGTCAGGTCCACGCCCCCATACAACCCACACTCCTGTCCTGGCACTTTCCCCTGCCACCACAGGAACTGTAAAACCTGTGCCCACACCTCCTCCCTCACCTCTATCCAAGGCCATCAAGGAGCCTTCCACATCCATCAAAGTTTTACCTGCACATCCACTAATATCATTTATTGTATCTGTTGCTCCCAATGCGGTCTCCTCTACATTGGGGAGACTGGGCGCCTCCTAGCAGAGCGCTTTAGGGAACATCTCCAGGACACCCGCACCAATCAACCACACCGCCTCTGTGACCCAACATTTCAACTCCCCCTCCCACTCTGCTAAGGACATGGAGGTCCTGGGCCTCCTTCACCGTCGCTCCCTCACCACCAGGCGCCTGGAGGAAGAACGCCTCATCTTCCGCCTCGGAACACTTTAACCCCAGGGCATCAATGTGGACTTCAACAGTTTCCTCATTTCCCCTTCCCCCACCTCACCCTAGTTCCAAACTTCCAGCTCAGCACTGTCCCCATGACTTGTCCGGACTTGTCCTATCTGCCTATCTTCTTTTCCACCTATCCACTCCACCCTCTCCTCCCTGACCTATCACCTTCATCCCCTCCCCCACTCACCCATTGTACTCTATGCTACTTTCTCCCCACCTCCACCCTCCTCTAGCTTATCTCTCCACGCTTCAGGCTCACTGCCTTTATTCCTGTTGAAGGGCATTTGCCCAAAATGTCGATTTCGCTGCACTTTGGATGCCGCCTGAACTGCTGTGCTCTTCCAGCACCACTAATCCAGAATTTGGTAACTAAGGAACAGAGTTCAGAGCAGGGACCAAAAAAGCTGGCTTCAGAAATTTTTATTCATTCAGTATAGGATGTTTGATAATTTTGTAACAGTAGAGGAACCAAAGGAGGCAGAGACACCATAGGTAACATTATGGTACAGGAAGCAAAATCTTTTCAAGCGATTCTTTGGCTTTATTAGATAGCTAAGGAAAGAACTAGGGGAGAACAGTCCATAGTTGCTGGGTAATAATTGAGAGGCCTTGGAGGAGAATGGTATGGGCAACCAAAACATACTTTGTATCAACTCAAGAAGACATCAGGGGATGAGTCTCCAAATGGATCAGGAAACTCTGTATTTCAGCCGAGAACACAGCATTCTGAAAGACACCAGTCAGAACAGTGGGGTAGGTCAGTCTGGCGGCTAGCTCGGTGGTTGGAGCATGATGCTAATAACACCAAGGTTGTGTGTTCAGTGCTTTTAGTGTGGAGTCGTGTTTCGCAAATAGTGGATTCACAGTTGCAACATTAGTGTCTGTCTTGGAGCGACATTATGGCTTAATGCTTAGCACTGCTGCCTCACAACACCAGGGATTTGGGTTGGAATCCTGTCTCGGGCGAGTGTCTTTGTGGAGTTTGTACATTATCTCCGTGTCTGTGTGGGTTTCCTCCGGGTGCTCTGGTTTCATCCCACAGTTCAAAGATGTGCAAGTTAGGTGAATTGGCCATGCTAAATTGCCCATAGTGTTCAGAGATGTGTAGTCTAGGTGCATTAGTTGAGGTAAATGTAGAATAATTGGGATAGGGAAATGGGTCTTCAGAGGATTGGTGTGAAATTGTTGGGCCAAATGGCCTGTTTCCACACTATAGGGATTCTCTGATTTCTATGATAATGTATGAGAGTGAGAAAGGCTGTGTGTAATGGAAGGTTGAGATGGAAGAAAGTGTGTAAGGGGGATGAGAGAGTGAGGGGAAGAGTAAAAGTTGTGTCCATGAGTGTGGAAAAGAGGAAACTAGAGAGAGAGTGTGTGTATGAGAGAGTAGAAATGGATGGAAAGGAGGGGTGACTTTGTGCAGGATGGAGGGTAGGGCAAGAGAGAGTTTGGTGTGAGTCCTGAGCCTGCTGGAGCCAGGCACACCCACTTTTCCTTCCTCCTACTCTCAAAAACTCCATTCACAAAGCAGACTAGGGACAAGAGGAAGAATACCCAGTTTAAAGAAGATCATACTTGTATACAAATTGAACCAAGACCAGGTCACAGTAGAGGTGAACACACGGTCAGTGCTTATTAAACCCAGCCTGGCTCAGCCTCAAGCCCCATCCCTTTCTCTCATGATCAGAACTGGGGGACTAGTCTCTCCCTGCCTCTGATTCTTGACACTTTTTCTGTTAATTAACCCACCCAGACCCATTTTCCTCTGACTAATGCACCTCACACTATGGGCAATTTAGCATGACCAATTTAACAATTATTTTCATACACTGTAAACCAAACTGAAGGATTCGCACATCAACTATAACACAAGCTGCTTCAAAATAAAATTCTCATCATGCTACTTGAGCAATGCCTTTTTCATAATGATTAAACATATCCTGTAATTCTGTTAACATTCCCATAAAAATTGTGATTATGATCTAATAAGGGCATTAATTAGACCTTTTGAACATACTCCACATTAAATATGGTCATAGATGATCTTCTGGGCCAATTCAACCAGGAAAACCAACACATTCAGAGTTAAATTTAAGGATTATTTGTGCTGTGGGTTAATATCTACAGAGATAAATGAAAACTACTTAAAGTTGATTTAGCACAATGTTAGTTCAACAAAAATTTTATCTTGTATTTAAGGTGCTTTACATCATCAAACAAAATTTGACACATTTACTAACAGTAAAATGGGCAATTTTTCTTTTTATCAGCTATAGCAACTGTGTGTGCATCAGCTATAGTTCAGTAAGCTGGCACTCACCTCTTCCAGGTTCAATTCCCACTTGACTGGAGCACAGAAAATCAAGGCTGCACTCCAGTGCAGAACTGAGGGGATACTGCATTATCAAAGGTGCTATCTTTTCAACAATATGTTAAATCAAGATCTTGTGGGTATGGATATAAAAGATGCTATGGCATTAATTTAAAGAGTATACTGTATATAAAATATTCAGGTTTGGGCTGGCAAGTGACATCTAACATTTCTGTCACAATATACTGTCATCGACTTCTGTACCACCTGATTCTGCCTGGCTTGCTGTGTTCCTTCAGCCTCCTGCTTGTCTACTTTACACACAAGTGGCAGGCAATGACCATCTCTTGCAAGAGAGGATCTAACCCATTGACAATCAATGGGATTACCATCACTGAATCGACTATCAACATCCTGAGGGTTACCATTGACCAGAAACTGTACAAAGCTGGCCAAATAGGTACTGTGGCTACAAGAGGAGATTAGAGGCTAGAAATCTTGCAGCGAGTAACTCACCACCTAATTTCCTCATGGCTGTCCACAAGGAACAAGACAAGAGCCCAGATGAGTGCTGCTGCACCAGTACTCAAGATGTTTGACACCATCCACAACAAGGAGAAAGTGAGGACTGCAGATGCTGGAGATCAGAGCAGAAAAATATATTGCTGGAAACGCGCAGCAGGTCAGGCAACATCCAAGAAGCAGGAGAATCAACATTTTGGGCATAAGCCCTTTCTCAGGAAGGAGTAGGGTGTGCCAAGCAGGCTATGTTTGGCATACCCTCCTCATTCCTGAAGAAGGGCTTAGGCCCGAAACATCGATTCTCCTGCTCCTTGGATGCTGCCTGACCTGCTGCGCTTTTCCAGCAACACATTTTTCAGCACCATCCACAACAAAGCAATCCACTTAATAAAAACCAAAAGATCTGTGGTCATTGTAAATCAAAAACAAAATCAGAAATTGCTGGGAAAGCTCAGCAGATCTGGCAACATCTGTGGAGAGAAATCAGAGTTTCGGGTTGAGTGACCCTTCCACTTGATTGGTACTACATTCTCTCCCTCCACCATGATTCTGAGTAACAGCTGGGTATACTATTTACAACTTGCACTGCGGAAGCTCTTCAAGCCCATGACCATGACCACTAGATGGATAAGGGCAGCAGATAATGGAAACACCATCACCTGCACGTTCGCCTCCAAGCTGTACACCATTCCAACTTGGAAAATATATTGCCATGCCTCCAGTATCATTTAGTCAAAATCCTGGATCCCACTCCCTGATGTCCTTGTGGGTGTACTTACAGCACAATGACTCACAGTGATTAAGAAGGCATTTCACCGTCACCTTCTCTAGGGCAAGTAGGGATGGGCAAGAAATGTTGACCCAGCCAACGACATACATATCCCGTGATTTCTTTTGAATGAGGGAGTTTTCCTCAATGTCGTGGCCAATATTTATACCTGATTCTAGTATAGATTTTCTGTCATAGAGATATACAACATGGAAACAGACCCTTTGTCCAACTTGTCTATGCAAACCAGATGGGATGATGAAAATGAATTGCCTGGATTCTCTTTATGCCTTGTAATATATAGAATGATAGATATACCAGGGCTGCTTTTGTCCCCTAGCCTTCCACAAAATACATCTCTCTGGGCACTGGACAGCTCAAACATGTCTGACCTATAAATAACATTTATGACATGCAACAACCATTATAAATACCTTGTTATGGTTTCCACAGATATACGCAACCGACAAAATATATTACCATCAGAAACATGAAATGTAATAATGCAAAATGTACTACTGTAAAGGTAATTCCACTGGAAATATTGTGAGACACATGTTTTATTGCAAAACGTAGACTGAAAGCCCTCTCAAAGTTATTATCGTTAACAGAGATTTATGTTCTCACTAAACTAAGTTATGAGTTTCACTGGGGAAAAAAGCTATCTGTCAAGTCCTAGAGAAGTAGAGGATAATATTGCGAGGATGATTCAGGAAAAGAGTGAAGGTAGCAGGGTGGTTGTTATGGGGGACTTTAACTTCCCAGATATTGACTGGGAGAGCTATAGCTCGAGTTCATTAGATGGGTCGGTGTTTGTACAATGTGTGCAGGAGGGTTTCCTGACACAATATGTCGACAGGCCAACAAGAGGGGAGGCTATATTGGATTTGGTTCTAGGTAATGAACCAGGCCAGGTGTTAGACTTGGAGGTAGGTGAGCACTTCGGGGACAGTGACCACAACTCGGTGACTTTTACTTTAGTGATGGAGAGGGATAATCGTGTGCCGCAGGGCAAGAGCTATAGCTGGGGGCAGGGAAATTATGATGCAGTGAGGCATGACTTAGGATGTGTGGATTGGAAAAACAGGCTTCAAGAGAAGAACACTAATGAGATGTGGGGAGTGTTCAAGGAGCAGCTACTGCGTGTCCTCGATAGGTATGTACCAGTCAGGCATGGTGTAAAGGGCCTTGTGAGGCAGCCGTGGTTTAGTAAGGAATTGGAGTCCCTTGTGAAAGGGAAGAAGGCGGCATATGTAAAGATGAGGCGTGAAGGTTCAGTAGGGGCGATTGAGTGTTATAAGGTAGCCAGGAAGGAGCTAAAGAGGGAGCTAAGAGAAGCGAGAAGGGGACATGAAAAGTCTTTAGCTGGTAGGATTAGGGAAAACCCAAAGGCTTTCTATAGGTATGTCAAGAATAAAAGGATGACTAGGGTAGGTATCGGTCCAGTCAAGGATAGTAGTGGGAAGTTGTGTGTGGAGGCGGAGGAGATTGGAGAGACATTAAATCAGTACTTTTCCTCAGTATTCACTCAGGAACAGGACACTGTTGCTGATGTGAATATGGAATCACAAATAATTAGAATGGATGCCCTGGAAATATGCAGGGAAGAGGTTTTGGGAATATTGGAAAGGATGAATATAGATAAGTCTCCTGGGCCTGATGGCATTTACCCCAGGATCCTATGGGAAGCTAGGGAGGAGATAGCAGAGCCATTGGCCTGGATTTTTATGTCGTCGTTGTCAACAGGAATAGTACCAGAGGACTGGAGGATAGCGAATGTGGTCCCATTGTTCAAGAAAGGGAGTAGGGATAGCCCTAGCAACTATAGGCCAGTGAGTCTGACTTCAGTGGTGGGCAAAGTCTTAGAGAGAATGGTAAGGGATAAGATTTATGAACATCTGGGTAGGAATAACGTGATCAGGGATAGCCAGCATGGTTTTGTGAAGGGCAGGTCGTGCCTCACAAACCTTATTGAGCTCTTTGAGAAGGTGACCAAGGAAGTGGATGAGGGTAAAGCAGTAGATGTGTATATGGATTTTAGTAAGGCGTTCGATAAGGTTCCCCATGGTAGGCTAATGCTAAAACTTCGGAGGTATGGCATTGAGGATACATTAGAGGTTTGGATTAGGAATTGGCTGGCTGGAAGGAGACAGAGGGTAGTAGTTGATGGATTATGTTCATCTTGGAGCGCAGTTACTAGCGGTGTACCACAAGGATCTGTTTTGGGACCATTGCTTTTTGTTATCTTTATAAATGATCTAGAGGAAGGACTTGAAAGCTGGGTAAGCAAGTTTGCGGATGACACAAAAGTCGGTGGAGTTGTGGATAGTGAGGAAGGAAGTGGTAGGTTACAGCGGGATATAGATAAGTTGCAGAGCTGGGCGGAAATGTGGCAAATGGAATTCAATGTAGCTAAGTGCGAAGTCGTTCACTTTGGTAGGAATAACAAGATGATGGATTACTGGGCTAATGGTAGGCTACTTGGTAGTGTGGATGAGCAGAGGGATCTTGGTGTCCATGTACACAGATCTCTGAAAGTTGCCACCCAGGTAAATAGTGCTGTGAGGAAGGCATATGGTGTACTGGGCTTTATTGGCAGAGGAATTGAGTTCCGGAGTCCTGAGGTCATGTTGCAGTTGTATAAGACTCTGGTGCGGCCTCATCTGGAGTATTGTGTGCAGTTTTGGTCGCCATACTATAGGAAGGATGTGGAAGCTTTAGAACGAGTGCAGAGGAGGTTTACCAGGATGTTGCCTGGAATGGTAGGAAAATCTTATGAGGAAAGGCTGAGGCACTTGGGGCTGTTCTCATTGGAGAAGAGAAGGTTTAGGGGAGATCTGATAGAAGTGTATAAGATGATTAGGGGTTTAGATAGGGTAGATACTAAGAACCTTTTACCGCTAATGGAGTCAGGGGTTACGAGGGGACATAGCTTTAAATTAAGGGGTGGTAGGTATAGGACAGATGTTAGGGGTAGATTCTTCACACAGCGGGTTGTGAGTTCATGGAATGCCCTGCCCGTATCAGTGGTGAACTCTCCTTCTTTATGGTCATTTAAGCAGGCATTGGATAGGCATTTGGAAGTTATTGGGCTAGTATAGGTTAGGTAGGATTCGGTCGGCGCAACATCGAGGGCCGAAGGGCCTGTACTGCGCTGTATCCTTCTATGTTCTATGTTCTAAGTCACAGTCACTGGATCCCAACTGAAATATCTATTTTGAGTTATTTGCACTCCCGGGTAAATTATTAAATCTTGTAGTTGGATGCCCTTTGCCTTCTCCTGAGAGTGAAGTCTGCTCAGGGTGATTTGGTGGGCGGACCAATCTCTCCGAGCCGCTGCCGTGGGGAGGAGGAGCAAGGGACTGGTTTCGTGGCAGTCAGCGACCAGCGGGGGAAGAGTGAGCAAGTTGCACCTAGCGGAAGTGAAGCAGTAGCCATTGTTGTGTCGTGGCTTTGACGGCGCTCAGGTGATTGTAAGCAGCGGGAAAAAAAAGGAGATAACCAACTCGGTCTGAGCCTTGGACAACATCCCGGCGCTGAGCCACGGTCTCCTCCTGCTTACACTTCCCGGTGAGTTACACATCGCCTGACGATAGCTGTCCTGGAGGAGAGAGGACGGGCAGCGGAGTACCGCTGTGTTCATCTATCTCCCGGTGACTTCCCTCCCAGGGGGTTCCCTGCCAACAACAGCCCGAGACTCTCTGCCACCAACCCCTCCCCCGTCTCACTCGGAGACTCTGCTACCAACCCCCATCCCCGCCCCCGAAGCCCCCTGATGATTTCCACCTATCTTTGTCCGCCTCCCCTCCCCTATTTTTTTTAACCGAGACTCCTCTTGCTCCCACCTCCATCCCCGGAGTAGAGACCACCTTTTGCCCTCCCCCGTCCCCTCCCTTTGCCCTTCTCCTGCCGCTCTCCCAGGACCTGGGGGCATGCGGCGGCTGGGACGCCGATTAGATACTAATGAATTGCTACCTTGCCCGGCTGTGGCCCACTCCCATTTGGATTTTAATATTGAAATATAACCCCGATATTACACAATACGTTTTAACCGAATCCCAGGTGCATTGTAGAACATAGAACAATACAGCGCAGAACAGGCCCTTCGGCCCTCAGTGTTGCATCGACTTGTGAACTAATCTAAGCCTATCCCCCGACACTATCCCATCACTACAGATGAAATCTCATCACCCTCCATTCTGTTTAGGTTTACAAAAAAACATTGTTATCAAAGGGTTGTGCCCGTCCTTGTTTCTTTCCCTCCTGAGTTTCAGATCTCAGAGGTAAAGATATAGTTCATTTGTTTTGAATACGACGCGACTTGGCTGCTTACTTTGCTGGTTCAATCACTTTACTGTTAATCGTTTGCTACCTGGTTTACTATTGTTGCCTCTATGTCCCGCCAACTTCTTTTTGAGTAGTGACAGTCATCCAGTGTTTAATTAGCTAATCAACAAATGTGTATCGCATTTAATGAATGCACTGTATGTCCGGAGGGTAATGCTGCTGTGCAGTAAAATCCATGGGAAGGTTATATTTAAATTTCAAACTGATAATTGGTTGCAGTGAGGACTGAGGCCTGCAGATTTTGAATATTCAAGCTAGGCTCCATGTATAACAGGTGCATCACATTTTGAGTTGGGGATGTTAGAATATGGTATGACTAAGGAGGAGAAAGTGAGGTCTGCAGATGCTGGAGTATCAGAGCTGAAAATGTGTTGCTGGAAAAGCGCAGCAGGTGAGGCAACATCCAAGGAACAGGAAATTCGACATTTCAGGCATAGGCCCTTCATCAGCTATGACTAATGCAAGGTAGCAGTAGCTACAATTTTGGAATAGCAGTGATGAAATAGAATAACGGTTTGGGTAATGGCAATCTTGGAGCGGTTTCTGACCTTAAGGAAGGATACAGGAGCTGGATCTTGACAAGAAGTGAAGTTCATATAGCACCTTTGATACAGAGTGCTCTGGTTGGATGCTAGTTGTGAATTAAGAGTTGACTGACAACAGAACTAAGCAGAAGTAAATTCAAGTCATTTAGTTCTGACTGCATTTTGAAACCCAATTTAATTGAATCTTTCCTCCTTGGTTTAGCAGGTTTAAGCAACACTTTGTGCAACTGAGTTATATAAAAGAGAAAATAGAAATGCTATTTTCATAAAACAAATTTATTTTAAAATATTTTTTAGTTTGTGAACAATTAACAAATATCCACATTCTGTTAACATCTTATTAAGGAAATTTGGGATTATCTGACTTTCCAAGAAAGGAATAAATATGTCCCAAAATATTCTTGTTATGCTTTATGGTCCTGTGCTGGTTCTATTTATTTTAGGAGGGTGTGATTGTTAAAGGTCTTTTTTTTAATTGGTGCTTTTTGAGGTTGAACATATTTAAGTCTGCACAATATCCAACTGCATGTTTGTTTATGTTTCTAGCATCCCTTTCATCTTTTTGTTGTGCACACCTTTTATCATACAGCTGAGGGAAAGTGTGATCAGTTATATTTTATGTGAGCAATATTTAGTTTAACATATGGTGTCACTTATAAGTGGACACTATTGAAGGCGGCAGTCTGCGTTTGCCAATATTTTCCTGTACTTTATAAAATTGTTATTGTCATATCAACAGCAATACGAACTCTTCCAGCTAGTCCATTGGTGTCTCTTTTTTAAAAAAACTTTAAGTAAATTCCCATGACCAAATAAGAATTCTAGGTTTTCAGTTCTTGAGTACTTAATAGGAGACTTATAAGGGATGAGTGATCTTCTGTCCAAAAAAACAGACCATTTTAATCCAGTGGGACTATTTATGTCTAGTTCAGTTATTTTTTTGAAAACCACTTGGTGTTTGTGTGCCGTTTCACATCTGACACTGGCACTGTGGAATTCCCAATTGAAACTGCTTCACTTGCCAACACTCCTTCTCAAAATCCATTCAAGTAAATCTAATTATCTCATTGTTTGTTTGGAATTTGTGATTTTTTAAAGTTCCACTGCAGCAGCTCTTCAGTAGTTGTCCAACAAACCATTCATTAGCTAGTGAGTATGAATAGGAAATTTGGGTGACTTTATGCTTGTGTCTTGAGGTAATCTTTTGATTCTTTAGTAATCAAGCATAAACATGCACGTTTGCTTGATAAAAGTACAAGATGGGTCAAAGTCTATTGTTAAATCATAGCTTTTGATAGGGAATCGGTGGATAGACAGTACAAATTATTGTGATGTTAATCTGTGCTGATCCAGGCATCTTGTTTGATGCTAATGCCAGGAACCAGTTTATATGTCACACTGTATAAGGTGAATGTTTCACAGTTCAGAATTATCACATTTGTCTCAAGGGTTAATCCCTTAAACATGTAAAACTGTGTACACAGTGCAAACTACTCTGGGGCAGTGATTTTCCTTTTTGGCTGTTGAGGCATATCAGATTTACAGGGTTTGACGTGGACAATCCAAGGATTTTTCCCCCAGTATACCAATGGTGTCAGTGACCCAAATGGCATGTGGTGTAATCTGCCATGTGTGCATGTTGTTTGACCTTTGGTTGCTCACATGCAATAGGCAGCTGTTAGTCCTGTGTTGTGCAATAAAAATCAGTCCGTTATCCAAACATTCTAATTAACTCTTTCAGTGCTGAGTGACCATTTCGAAGGCCATTTCTAAGTAGGTAGTAGTTATAGATCCTCTAACAACTTTTATTTATCCCAAAGTTTGAGTCCAAGTATTACAAACCTAGATATATATTTTGCTGGGTTAGAACAGCAACAAAACTTGTTTAGTTAGGAAAATTTCAATTTAATCAGTGGGACAGATTAGCACAAAAATAATTTTAAAAAATGCTTGCAATTAATATGCCTTTTAACATTTTCAAAAAATGCTAAAGGTGCTTGGTAGCAACGTCATCCGTCAAAAGTGGACTTTGAATTGGAGGAGGACATATGAGAAGGGATGTTGCCAGCAATGATTAAAAAATGGGTTTTAAGAACAGAAATTTTGGAGGATAAACTATTTTAGGTTAGAAATTTTAGAATACAGGGTGCAGATGAGATCAAAAGCAAAAGAAATAGGAACAGGAGCAGGCCATTTGGCCCCTAGAGCCTGCTCCGCCATTCAGTAAGATCATGGCTGGTCTGTGACACTCCTCGCGTCCACTTTAGTGCATTTTCCTTTAACATTCCCTGTAACCAGTGATTCCGCTCTTGATCAAGAATCTGTCAAATGCACAATGGCACAGAAATATTTCGTGTGTATTTCTGTGAGGAGTTCTGCGTGTCATTGCTTGAAATCTTAGTACTTCCTGTATTTGAAATCTGTTAAAGTATCTACACGTGAATGTATAAACCATAGATACATTATGTTTGAACAGAGTAAATACCTTGTCCTCCATGAACAGCAAATTGTGTGTCTATCACTACAGTTGTCATGAGGTGTGGCTGATTGTTCCAGATTTTAATTGAGTGAACTTAAATCTTGGAATTTGTTTCCTGGTAATGAACTTTGAGAGCTAGTTATCAGGCTTGAACATAAAATGGCATGGGTGAAGTATTGAGTGTTAAGGTTTTCTTATGACTGCCTAAAATGTGGACTATTGACACACAAATATCAATTTGTATTGTCATCACTATATGAAATCAGTGTTTCAGTTAATTAGATTTGCTAATCTATTCTTGAGCATCTAAGTTACATTTTGTGTGTTTCTAACCCTGGAGCATTTATTTTTAATTTTAGTAAGTGAATAGATTACAGCTTGTTGTATATCCATTTTTATCATTTCTAAAATGCTATGTGCATTTCTCTGGGTGGAATTGTTGTACTATTAATTTTGTTGCACTTTAGGCATAATTTGTGATTATGTTTTGCAGACTTGGTAGTAACATGTTGGATAAAAAAAACTAGTTAATAATGCCAAGAACACTCATTGAACTAAATGATCACCCTCTTTGCTGTGCTCTTCCTTGATTACTCCCAGTAACCAATCACTATTGAGTCATGCAAATCAGGATGGTTCCAGGATCCGATCTGTCGCCTGTGTTGATTTGTAGTTGATCTCAGTAATTCTTCGCTGGAAAGGAGAAAACCTAAAAAAGGTTCTCATAGATCATAGAATCCCTACAATGTGGAAACAGGCCACCTGGCCCAACAAGTCCACACCGACCTTCTGAAGTGTATCCCATCCAGACCCATTCCCCAACCCAACATTTCCCATGACTAATGCACCTAACCTACACATCCCTGAACACTTTAGACAATTTAGCATGGCCAATTCACCAAACTTGTTCATCTTTGTGGGAGGAAACCACAGTACCCAGAGGAATCCCACACAGACATGGGCAGAATGTGTAAACTGTGTACAAATAGTCCCCAAAGCTGGAATTGAACTCGGGTCCCTGGCACTGAGGCAACAGTGCTGACCTCTGATTGCTAACCATGAATCTGTGGCAAGGGACCAAAGGGGCAGGAAAATATGGGGCTTCACAGTGACTCTCTTGTTGCATGAGCATTTCCAGTTAAGGCTCACACAATGTATAAAGTCATTGTGGTCAGACAACCATGCCAAGTAAGTTGGCTGGATGGCTAGTTTGCAATGCAGACTAATGCCAACATCGTGAATTAACTTCCCACGTTGACTACTTTTACACTTTGCCTGAGATATGGTGACTCAGGTTAAACCATCGGCAATTATCTCTTTCTAATGAGAGAACAGCCCAAAGGTGCTGTGAGACTGCGGTGACTGACCTTTTTTTTCTCTGCCTACAAATGAGAAAATTGGTGAAAAATAAAATCTTGCTCTAATTCATATTAGATTATTTGAACTCAATTGGGGCAATGGTGTAATTGACCTCAGCATCCCCAGGTTGAGAAAATGAGAAGTCAACGTTTCAATTTCTGAGCTTCAAACATGTTGTTTAGGCATCAGGTTAGGACAGGAAGGGCTCCCTCTGTCTGTCCAAATGGAATTATCATTACTGAAATCTATAGTGATAGCAATGCAAATGAATTTGAATTCTGATGCATTCAAAATTTAATCTATTTAGGTGCAGTATCTGTAAAGTTTGGCACTGTGCTTTTAGTTTTTTCAATGACTAGTACCTGCAAGGGTTTTCTTTTGCATGGTGTTGTTTCCCTGCACGCACGCATCATAATACCTAATAGGTGGTGTAGCTAGCGCTGTGTCACGATGCACGTGTATAACTTGGCAAGAACATTGCCTAGGTGTATGGAATGTTCCTGCGCTATATGGTTTTGCTTCCTTCACAATGGAAGAGTATGCATATTTGAGATTTTTAAATCTATTGTATAAAGTTCTTTTCGGTCATTTGAATGGGAATTCATATATTTAGTTTTCTTCCAAGTTTTGGTATGATTTTATGAAGCCATTAACAAATGCTACATTTTCATAGTTACCAATAACTTTAATGAAATGTTGCCAAAGCAGTTGTTCACAACAGTTTGGTATGATGGCAGACAATTTGTTTGTAGGAGCACTTGAAACATAGCCAGAGATATGCATCTTTTATCAGGGATCATTTGAAACAATTAAGATTGTACATATGAAATACTATCTTGTTTTGAACAATGTGTAGTGTGGGAATAGAATGCATTTTTAATGTGTGGTGTTAGAACATAGAGCAATACAACGCAGAACAGGCCCTTGATGTTGCACTGACCTGTGAACTATTCTAAGCTCATCCCATCAACATCCATATGCTTATTCAAGAATTGCTTAAATCTCCCTAATGTGGCTGAGTTAACTCCATTGGCAGGTAGGGCATTCCACACCCTTACCACTCTCTGAGTGAAGAATCTGCCTCTGACATCGGTCTTAAATCTATCACCCCTCAATTTGTAGTTGTACCCTCTAGTACAAGGTGACATTATCATCCTAGGAAAAAGACTTTCACTGTCTACCCTATCTAATCCTCTGATCATCTTGTATGTCTCTACCAAATCCCCTCTTAGCCTTCTTCTTTCCAATGAGAATAGACCCAAGTCTCTCAGTCTTTCCTCATAAGAGTTTCCCTCCAGACCAGGCAACTTCCTGGAAAATCTCCTCTGTACGTTTTCCAATGCGTCTACATCCTTCCTGTAATGGGGCGACCAGAACCATATACAATATTCCAAGTGAGGCCGCACTAGCGTTTTGTATAGCTGCAGCATGACATTGCGGCTCCGGAACTCAATCCCTCTACCAATGAAACCTAACACACCGTAAGCCTTCTTAACAGCACTATTAACCTGGGTGGTAACTTTCAGGGATCTATGTACACAGACACCAAGATTCCCCTGCACATCCACACTACCAAGAATCTTTCCATTGACCCAGTATTCTGCCTTCCTGTTATTCTTCCCAAAGTGAATCACCTCACATTTAGCTGCATTGAACTCCATTTGCCACCTCTCAGCCCAATTCTGCAGTTTATCCAAGTCCCCCTGCAACTTGTAACATTCTCCCAAACTGTCCACTATTCCACTGACTTCAGTCTCATCTGCAAATTTACTAATTCATCCACCTATGCCTATGTCTAAGTCATTTATAAAGATGACAAACAGCAGTGGTCCCAAAACAATAATTGTGGCACACCACTAGTAACCGGACTCCATGCAGAATATTTTCCATCAACCACTCACTACCTTCTTTCAGAAAACCAGTTTCTAATCCAAACTACTAAATCACCCTCGATCCCATGCCTCTGCATTTTCTACAACAGCTTACCATATGGAACCTTATCAAAAGCTTTCCTGAAGTCCATGTACACCATGTCAACTGCTGTACCCTCATCTACATGCTTGGTCACGTTCTCAAAAAACTTGGAGGTTTGTGAGACATGACCTGCCTTGACGAAACCATGTTGATTATGTGAAATCCAATTCTTGCTTGCTAGATTATTATAAATCCTATCTCTTATAATCCTTTCCAAAACCTTTCCTACAACAGATGTAAGGCTCACTGGGCTTGAACAAGGGCACAACGTTTTCAATCCTCCAGTCTTCTGGTATTAAACCTATAGACAATGGTGACTCAAATATCAAAGCCAAAGGCATCACTATCGCTTCCCAGAGAATCATTGGATAAATCCCATCCGGCCTAGGGGACTTGTCTACATTCACTCCTTCCAGAATTGATAACATCTGTTCATAACTATCTCAATCCTTTCAGTTTCATATCTTGTATTTCATCCTTCTCTACAATATTCTCCTTTTTTTTTCCGAGTGAAAACGGATGAAAAATATTCATTTAGCACCTCTCTGATCTTCAGTGTCCACACTCAACTTCCCGTGCCGTGGGCGGCACGGTGGCACAGTGGTTAGCACTGCTGCCTCACAGCGCCTGAAGACCTGGGTTCAATTCCCGACTCAGGCGACTGACTGTGTGGAGTTTGCACGTTCTCCCCGTGTCAGCGTGGGTTTCCTCCGGGTACTCCGGTTTCCTCCCACAGTCCAAAGATGTGCGGGTCAGGTGAATTGGCCATGCTAAATTGTCCGTAGTGTTAGGTAAGGGGTAAATGTAGGGGTATGGGTGGGTTTCGGGTCGGTGTGGACTTGTTGGGCCGAAGGGCCTGTTTCCACACTGTAAATCTAATCTAATCTAATCTAATCACTTCTGGCCTGATTCCTATCCTAGTCATCCTTTTATTCCTCAAATACCTATATGAAGCTTTATTCTTCCTACCTCATCAAAACTCCCAGTCTGGTTTATGTTTAGATGAAGCTGTACCAAGTGAAAGCTCCAGGCACAAACACATCTTGTACGAGGAAATTTGTGGTGCTTTGGAAGGGCGGGTTGTCATGCATCATTGTATTACATGTGTGTTCACCACCTGGGTATAGTTGGATTGTGGTTGAGGAGAACATATGGAGGCTGTGCAAGAAGTGTCAAATTAAAACGTCCATCTTTGGGATGGAGGAGCTTGTGAATAAAATTGAAAATTCATTAAATATGCATGCAGCAATGTTCGATCTTATAATTGTTACCTTAGCCAAAATTATGAGGTTGTAGCCACTATCTCTCGATTCTGTCTTTGGTGCACTAACTATTCAGCAGAAGTAGCAGTATTGATGTGAAAATGTTTCTGTGGGGATTGTCTGTGATCCAGCGAACACATAAGGACAAACATTTATTGTAGTTTTAATTTTGTGATCAATTTTTGTACATGGATCAGCATACTTTGCTATCTTAAGAAAAAGGTGCATCCTTTGTGTGCACAAACTGCTGTTTAGAATATGTTTATCAACTCACTCCACTGCTGTTTGTAATTTTGTTGTATACAAGAGATATTGGAAAAGTTGATGCCCCTTTGCTGAAGATGCCCACCTAAAGTTCAGTAAAATATAAACGGCAACTTGAAATATTGCAGAGATTGATTCCTGTCTCCGTTGCTGAAATAGAAAGCTTTGAAATATGAAAGCTATCATCTTTTAGTGGTTTGGAGTACTACAGCAGTTGATAGGTGAGCAAAGCTGACAATTTTGGGGCACTGAAAGGTTTGATCCCCTTGGTTGCAAGGGCAACATAAATTGCAAATCGAATCTGCTGTCTGGATTCTCCAAGCCTACAATATTCAAGTGAAAATTTACATCTCGTATTTCCATCTGGAGTTGTAAATCTATTATTTACAACCAAGTTGTTTGACTGCCATTTTTTTGGATTTATTTTTTACCTTGCCTCTTTCTCTATTGCTGTAATATGGTTCCTCATGTGACTCAACAGGCAGCATCTACATTCTGTTAGAGCATGGGTTATTATCATTGAGACTAATCTTAACCTTGTAGCATCCACAAACTTGTACTACTTCATCTGGTATCCCCATCTGTCAATCAGGAGCAAAAGCTCCAGCTGTTCCCACCCATTTGGCTGAGATTTATCCAGTTCAGGCCAGGGATTAAAATGTTCCTAACTTATGTCACTTGAGATCACACTGTTGACACATTTGCCTACGTGCATGGGTGAGGATGCATTAATCACTAATGTTTCATAGCTGTTCGGGTGTCATGCTTATTGTTCAGTTCTAAGGCTCTGTACACAGCACCGTTAGGTTAATTAAAATGAAAATACAACTTTAATGAAAGTTGGTTGACCTAATAATGAATGTGTGAGAATTTAACTTTGTGCAGGCTAGAACATAAGATCTAGGAATAGAAGTAGCCCATTCAGCCATTGTGTCTGCTGCACCATTCAGTGAGATCATGGCTCAACTGATAATTCTCAACTCCACTTCTCTGCCTTTTCCCTTCATTCCCATACTGATTAAAAATTTGTCTGCTTCAATTTTGAAAACACTTAATGACCCAGCTTTGGTAAAGAATTTCACAGATTCACTACTCTCTGAGAGAAGAAATTCCTTCTCCTCTATGTCTTAAATGTGTGACCCATAGTCTGATATTATGTTCTTTAGTCCTCGTCTTTCCCACGTGGGAAAACAACTTTTCAACATCCAACCTGATAAGTCCCCTAAGAATCGTGCATGTTTCAATAAAGTTACTTCTCATTCTTTCGTATTCCAAGACGTACAGACCCAACCTCCTCAACTCTCCTCATGCGACGATCCTTCCATATCTGGTATCAACTGAGTAAACTTTCTGATTAGTGCCTTGTACACTTTTAGCAAAACATGTACCCATTGTGCGCTTCATTTACTTTTAAATAAAGGTCCACATTCCATTTGCCTTTCTTGTTATTTGCTAAACTTCTATGCTCACTTTTTGTGATGTATGAATGTGGGTTCCCAAAACCACCTGTTCTGTAGCTTTCTGCAGTCTTGTCCATTTTAACTAATGCTCAGTTACTCCTGCTCTTTCCAAACTGTAAAGGATCACATTTTCCCACATTATGTTCCATTAAGTTTTTGCCCACTTGCTTACCCTGTCTATATGCCTCTGTAGACTGTTTGGGTCATCTTAATCACTTACCTTACCAATTTTTGGCATTGCAAACCTGGCTATAATATATTCACTTTCCTCAACTAAGTACTTATTATAGAATAAAAATAACATGCCCCCAAGACTGATCTTTGTGGCACTCAACTGGTTGCACAACGTCAGCCTGAAAATGCCCCTTTATCCCAGCTCTCTCTCTCTCCTGTTGGTTAGCCGATTGTAAAGTTCTTTTTCCTGAGATTCTTACACACTTAATGCAACTGCAATGTGCCAACCTCTGTGAATAACCAAAATATTAAGCCAATACAGTACAAGCTATGGAGAATCTGTTAACACTTCGTCATGCTTGCGAAGCTTTTAGAGAAATCTCTCTAAACGAAGGAAACAGTTCTTCCTTTATATGAAATCTTTACATTACAGTCAGTAATGCCCACAAGACAACCCCCAGCCACTTCCCCTCAGTCACATGCCACTCAAGACACAATGCAGTGACCACATCATCTCGAGAAACAGTGTGATGTAAATCATCCCTTAATGGTCAAATCTGTTGTGAGTCATTTCTTAACTACAGGGAGTAGTCAAAATTCCAACTATGATGTTCTTATTGATTTTGAATAGGATGATGCCAATGTAAATTATCTCAATAATAGGAGATGGTCATGTAAATGGCTTTGAATGGCAAGGGATGGGAATGTAAATTCCTTACATTCTCCCTGTAGAACAGACATCCCTTCCTGCCCCATCTTGCAGATCAGCAGAGCAAATTAACTCTTTAACATCTTTCAACTCTCTCTCCATGCTAATATACCAGATCCAACCCAGTGGACTCTTATATTAAGTAGCTTAATGTGGCTGAGGGAATTCCTTGACTTTTTTTGTAATTTTGACCTTGATTCAGTGAAAGTATCAGTATCTTTCTTTTGCACTGTAATATTTCTCTCAAGGGTCCCTCCGAAGTGATGATAATTCAGCAGGACAATTAACATACTTCAGTTTTCCCCTCCAGTAAACTGAGAAATGTGTTGCAAGCATAGACTGGCTTTACCCCACCACCCTGGCTAAGGACATGGTAGCTATCAGAATTGAATCCAATCTTGAACTGGTGTAACATTTCCATAAGCATACTCCCCGTTGATATTATAGAATTATGATGGGCAATGGAATCGCTAATCAAATTCTCTCAGCCATAAACGGACCTACCTGCTGAGATCAGTTTTCATATTGGACATAATTGCTTCTTTCATAGATGAGTAGACTTTTTATGAAGCACACCTTTTGGCAGAATCCTGACTCTCCAATCAACACTTATCACAGTTTGATAAATATACAAAAAGCCCTTTATAAGATTTGCATAATCTTATCAAGTGTCTTTAGGCACTGTGCACTGTCCACATTGTAAACAAATCTGGAAAATATTGTTTGCACCTGTTGTGGCAATGTTTTATACTGCAAATGTCCAGCGTAGGGTTTGTATTTTCTTCTTGTCATTTTGTATATTATTGATGACTGAGAAAGGCCTGTATCTTTGCTAATTCTCCCTCAATGTCACTGAATATTGTCAAAAATATTTGCAGTGAACGTCACGTTTTAGTTGCAGAGTCATAAATTATTTCACCTTCAGCTTTGTAAAGTACTATTGTGCTATAATTGAAGCACAGGTTACCAGAGATCATGTGTGTGTTGATCATTGAAGCATCAGTTTCCTCCCAAAAATGCAGTTTTGACTCATACGGACTATAAAATATCAATTGCCAATATTGCTGTAGACGGCCTAGAATAACGCTTGATATCAGTTTAAGTTAATTCAATGTAATACATTTTATAGAGTGAATTGATTTTACATGCATACATTAAACAAAATAAAACCATTTTAAGAATTGTTTCATTCATGTTCATGATATGACAGAATGGATATTCATATTTTTGCCACTGTCTAATGACCGCTGGGGAGTGACAATTTTTGCATTGAGGTCTTTGGCAGACTTTGAATGATCTTGGTTTTTTGCCTTAGTATGAGAGATTTTCATTTTATAAAGCTACTACAGTACCTAAATATTGCTGTGAAGTCTTTGCTGCCCTCTGGGTTTGAATTGGTCCACTTAAGGGCATATTGTAGTTCAGACGATATAACCATTCTGACTTTCATGAACTTTAACCATTCCAGTTAAGCTTCTCAAAATCAACTCTTTCTGGTCCCTGATCATTTTGAAGTTTCAGAAGAAGGTTTTATATACATATATTCTTTGGGAGATTTATTGAAGTTGAGTGTAGATGCTCTTTTGGAAGAAGTGGGTTAGGCCAAATATCTCTCCTTGTTTTTATTGAATTAAATATTACTCCTTCAGATTACAGCTTTCATTACGGTATTGGGTTTGACATTTTGCTTGCAACAGGATCTAATGTTTCTGCTTGGAAGCTAACGCCTGAATCATTGGGAAAGAACTGAAATTATGTTTTTAAAAGATAGAAAAGAGTGATAAGTATTTAAAACTGAGTCTCAGTTAACAATTTTAAAAAGAATAACCATGTTTTTGGGGTATCTGCTGAAATTTGAAATTGACAATTTGCTTCTCAGAAAAAGTACTGGTTGAGTAAAGTTTTGCATTTGTTTTTGAACCAGTTTCAGAAGAGATTTTTAAACTCCCCATTTTTTTTTCCCAAAGTGTCATTTGGAAATTTGAGTGTTACCCAACTGTAACTGAGAAAGATTATTATCGAAACTTTGTGCTGTACATATTCTGTTGTGTAAAATACATGTCCATTTCTTTTTCTGTTTCAGATTCCGTAAGACTCGGATATGACCTCCTTTTTTGAATGGATTTATAATGGTTTCACTAATAGTTTCTGTAGTGCACTTCAGTTTCTAGGTAAGAATTTCTGCTTATCCTATAGAGTCATACAGTATGGAAACAGACCCTTCAATCCAACTAGTCCATGCCAACTATGTTCCCAAACAACGTCCCACCTGTCTGCGCTTGGCCCATATTCTTGAAACCTTTCCTATTCATGTACTTATCCAAAAGTCTCTCAAATGTTGTAGCTGTACCTGCATCCTCCACTTCCTTTGGTTGTTCATTCCACAAACTAACCACTCTGTTTTTCCAAAAAAACGTTGCCTCTCGTGTCCTTTTCAAAACTTTCTTGCCCTCACCCTATTAAAAAAAAAACTCCCCTAGTTTTGAACTGTCCCAGTCTAGGGAAAGGAGCCTTGCTATTCACCTTATCTGTACCCCTCATGATTTTATAAACCTCAATAAGCTCATCCCTCAATCTGCCAAGCTTAAGTAAACAAAGTCCCAGGCTATCCAGTCTGTTTTTATAACTCGAGCCCTCCTTTCCTGGTAAATCTTTTCTGAATCCTTTTCAATTTAATACTATCCCTCCTATAGCAGGGTGACCAGAACTTCTCTCAGTTTTCTTGTAGAGACCTCATCAACGTCCTATACAACCTCAACATGATGTCCCAACTCCTATACTCAAAAGTGTAAGCAATGAAGGCAAGCATGCTAAATGTCTTCTTAACCACCCTGTCTGCTTGTGAAGCAAAGTTCAAAGAATTATGTACCTAAACCCCTAGGTCTCTTTGTTCTACAACATACCCAGGGCCTTAACATGAATTGTATAAGTCCTGCTCTTGTTTGTTTTACCAAAATACAATACCTTGCATTTATCCAACATACACTCCATCTGACACTCCTCTGCCCATTGGCTGAATTGATCTTAAATAACCACCTCTTTGTTCACTATATCTCCAATTTTGGTGTCATCTGCAAACATGCTAACTTTGCCCCCTACATTCTCATCCAATGAAATGAAAAACAAAAGTGGATCCAGTACTGATCCCTGTGGAAAACCATTGGTCACAGGCCTCCAGTCTGAAAATAAAGCCCACCACCACCACCTTCTGTCTCCTGGAATCAAGATGATTTGTATCCAACTGGCAAACTCAACCTGAATGTCATGTGATGTAACTTTGCCACTTAGTCTACCCTGTAGAACCTTGTCAAAGGGTATACAAATGTCCATGTAAACAAAGTCTACTGCTGTTCCTTCATCAGTCTTTTTGGATACTCCCTCAAAAAGCTGAATCAAGTTTGTGAGATTTTATTTCCCTTGCACAAAATTACACTGACTATCCCTAATTAGTCCTTGCTTTTCCAAGTGCATGTAAAAGCTCTCTTTCAGAATTACCTCCTCCAACTTATCCACTACGAATGTTAGGCTCACAGATCTATGATGTCCCAGCTTCTCCTTATACTCCTTCTCAAATAAAGACATAGCATTAACAACTGTCCAGTCCTCCGGCATCTGAAAGTCTAAACTTCAGATGGTTTACTAAAACATAATGCCATATATAATTTACAAGTAAATTTTGTAATATGCATCCCCACTCTGATTTCTTTTCCTCCTTCCTTTTCCCAAACTCTTCCAGGGAAATATTTCCAACGAACATGAATTAAATGCAAATCTCACAATAAACAGTTCAAGGTTAAGGCAGACATTCCATTTGCCTTTATTGCTTTTTGTACATATCTCACTTTCTAATGTTTGACATCTTTGTATCTGCGACCTCTCAGCGTGTATTATCTTCATGGATTCTCGATACAAATGGTCAGCCGTAATGGGATTGGAAGTATCCTGATCACACAATCATTCTCTGTTATTGCTGACTTATTTTGTTTATTTTTATTTTTTCTGTTAACTAAGTAATACTGACCTGCACTTGATGCCACTTGTCGCAGATTAAATTCTAAGGTGAACATCTCGATCACCTTGTGTTTCCTTGTATATGTTTTGTGCCATCTTACTTTAAAAAAGGTTCCTTTGACTACACAATATTCAAACATCCAAATTGTTGTACTAAAGACCACTGTGACAAATCATGCAATTCCTGTTGTAACTGGGAACTATTGGTCCCCTTTATTCTAGATATATATTTTATAGTTGAAGTACAAAGTGTTCTCTCCATATTCCATGGAGACTAGCAAACTGCTCAATTGTTATGATAGTGAAATGCAAAGTGCGTCAATGACAGGCTGTGATAATAAAGTGAGTAAAGCAATAGAAACTCACAGAATAGTCACAGTATAGGAGGAGACCATTTGGCCCATTTTGTTTTCAGCACTAAAATAGCACCCAGAACTGCAAATGCTGGCGATCTGAAACAAAAACAGAAAATCCTCGAATGTTAGGTCTCTCAGCATCTGTTGGAAGAAAGCAGAGTTAATGTTTAGAGTCCAGTGATTCTTCATCAGGCCTATTGTGTGCTCTGACTGCCTGAGTGTTTTGAATTAGTGCCAAATGTATGTATTTTCTTCATAATCCTGCACATTGTTTCCTTTTAAACAATCTTTCAATGTCCACTTGAAAGCCTCAATTGAAACTTCTCTTCTGAGCAGTTTTCCAAACCCAGACAACATGCAGTGTGAAAGTTTTTTTTCACTACTTTTGCAACCTCTGTTTCTCAAACCTTTTAAGAACAAGAACAGTTTTTCTATATCTACTCTGCTCCGAAACTTCGTAATTTTGAAAATTTGTCACATCTTTGTTTACCTTTTTTTTCTAAGAAAAAAATCCCCACTTTGATTTATCTTCAGAACTGAAGTTTCTCATCCTATTTTTGTAAACCTCTTCAGCATCCTCTACAATGCATCCACATTCTTCTTGATGTGGATGGACAGAGTTGTACACAACACTCCAGGTTGTGTTGAACCAGTATCCTATACAAATCCAGTGTAATTTCCTGGTGCTTGTACTTCTTGCCACTATTAATGAAATCTCTAATATTCTATATTTTATTAACAGCTGTCTCTACCTATCCTGCCACCTCTAATGTCGTCTCCAGATAAACACATATTGGGCCCAGAAAAGATGTAATACTCATGGGGAAAAAAAATTACTGAATTAGAGATGAGAAAATTGATTCCTCCAAAAGTAAGGTACCTGTGTTGTTTGTAACAAACACAGAGATTGCTCAAGAAACCCGTCAAGTTTGGCAGCATCTGTGGAGAGAAAAACACAGAGAACCTATTCTGAAGAAGAGGCACACTGGACTCAAGTTTAACTGTTTCTCTCTTCGCAGATGCTGCCAGCCCTACTGATTTCTCTAGCATTCTGTGCTTGTTTCAGATTTCTAGCATCTGCAGTATTTTCTTTATATCTGTGGTGCCTATGTTCTGTTATTAAAAATTGCTTCAGCTTCCCATCAGCAGTTATCCATTATTCATCCCTAATTGTGTTAAATCAAACCAGATTTTACAAGGTATATTGGAATGAAATCTGATCAAAGCAATGAGTTATCAACTGAAACAAAAGCGAAATAGATGCTGAAAATATAAAATGGCAAAGACTGGAATTTGACCGATCATGACTCATCTGTGGAAAGAGAAACAGTTGGAGACCATGTCAAACTGACCTGTCCACCAGAATGTTTTGAGATTAGTTGCAGTACTCCTTTGAGGAGGAAAGGTAAAATATTTGTCAGTGAAGAAAAAACAAAATGGGACCAGATGATTGGAATAAAATATTTCCAGAATCTTGAAAAGTTGAGAGGTCACTATTTTCTAAAGTGGTTAAATACAGTGTTGATATTGAAAGTCTGTAACATGCCTCTTCCAAAGTTAAGAAGATGTATATTGAACTTGTAGTGAACCTTATTAAAATAGTGTATAAAGTAGAGTAGCTCTGGGATAAAAACCTGAGGTCAACTCGCAGATGCTGGAGATTGGAGTTGAGTGTGTGTGGTGCTGGAAAAACACAGCAGGTCAGGCACCATCTGAGGAGAATCAATGTTTTGAGCATAAGGCCTTCATTAGGAATGCTTATGTCTGAAACGTAGGTTCTCCTGCTCCTCGAATGTTGCCTGACCTGTGCTTTTCCAGCACCATTCTATCAAGTAAAAACCTGAATGGCAAGTGTGTGGAAGGTCAGGATCACACACTGAACTAAATTAGCAAAGCAACCAACTGATTGGCACTAGTCTCTCCAAAGTAGAGGATTGTGAGCATGTAGCGCCAGTTTTGGTACTTGACTTCTGAGATGTATGCAGCACAAGTTTTATTGTTGCACTGAAGGAAGAGAAAAGGTGTGATGATTTGTTTTACATGAAGTGCAGTATTAAAATTGAATACTAAAGAATTGCAGATGCTAGATATCTGGAACAAAAACAGAAATTGCTGGAGAAATTCAGAAGGTTTGACGGCATGTGTAAAGAAAAAGCAGAGTTAATATTTTGAGTCTATTGACCCTTCAGAATTGAGAAGTTCTCCAACAATTTCTGTTTTTGATATAAATTGAAGAGCCATATTTTGTATGAGGCAGCAAGATTTCACATATGGTTCAAGAGGCTCATCAAACCACTCCTTTACAAGATAATGCTTTTTGGAAACATGCATTTAGCTAACTTGAGATTTTCTTTTGCATTTTGTGTAAGTAATCTGCTGGTTTCCATTTGCAATACTGACTTTCCAGTTACTAATCCAGGTATGCTTTCTTTCCTTCTGTAATATTCTATCTAGTCAAAATGCCACTAAAAATATTCTGTTCTTAAAGTGCATGCAATTCAAGTAATTCTGTTAATTTTGAAGAAATTATAAACTGTTATTTACCTCAATCAAATCAAATCTTTACAATCGACTCATGAAGACACTGGAATGATAGAATGAACAGCAGTCCTAAAGCAACGACCAATTCGCGCACAGCAAACTCCAACAGAAAGCAATGTGAGACTGTGTGTTTGTGATGTTGCTTCATTAATAAATATTAGCTAGGATACATAGAATAACTTCACTGCTCTTCAAAGTAGCATGATTAGCTCTTTAAGTCTATCCAAGAGAGCGAACAAGACCTCAAACGATGTTGCATCCAAAAAATTGCATCTTCCACACTACAGCAGTGTGTCAGAAGATTGTCAGTTCTCCGTGATTGCACTGGAGCTTCCAGGAATTAAAGCAACATTCAAGTTAAAGAAGCTTAGCATTAAAATAAATATGTATATTTTGATTTATTTTAAGTTTAATTTCATAGTTAAATTCAGGATACTAGAAAATTGCTGTTCACTGATCAAAAATAATCCAATTTGGGCTATATTGAAAAAAATGCATTTTGTTGAAGCTTTGCATCTTGCAGTCATGAGAACATATCACAAGAATGCAAATTCAAGGGAAAAAAATTTGTACTGCAGGAGAGAAGAATATTTATCAATATTGGTAAATACACTCTAGTAGAGGTGTTGCAATGAAGAATGAGCTCAATGTTGATTGACAGTTAACTGCCAAACTTTATTTCACCTGAGAGTAACTGAAGCAAGATATGGCAGTTAGCTGTACATCTAGTGTAGTGGATGCATTCTCTGTTGTAATGTCTCTGTCAGCCATTTTACTTGCCATCCAATTAGCCCTCTTATGCACTAAGAATATTGGTTTTTCCCTGTGAATTTGTATCCTTGTAAAAAGTCCTGATGAGTGATAAATGATAAGATTCAACAAAATATCTGCAAAACGTGAGCTCTGTACTACCAAACAACTATTAATGATCTTATTGAATATTGAAGAGTCAGTTCACTGTTTGAGATGGGAAAGCTGTGAGATTAAAGGTGACCAACTGTGAAAGAATAGTGGTGGGCTAGATTGGTGCTGGGCAGCCATATGTCTCCAACCAAAGTTACAACCTTACTATCGCAGCACTTCATTGGAGTGCCAGCCTAGAATTTTGGGTTTTAGCCCTAAGGTAGGCCTTGAACTTGGAATCTTACAATTCAGAACAAGACTGCTACCACTGAGCCACAGCTGGTGCAGGCTACAATAACATCAAATAAGTTTGGAACATTTATGCATGATTATTATTATAAGTGCCACCTACCCACCTTGTCAAACACCACCTGTGCCCATTGTGGTAGAGTCTGAGGCTCCAGAATTGAATTATCCATCCATTACAGAATCCCCTACACCCTGCCAAAGTGTTAACTCTAAGGGATTGGCAAAGGAGATGGTGATTATACTCAGTGACTGTGCAGTGTGTGAAAGATGTGTAATGTTATTTGAACGCGCTGTGTGTTTGATGCCTTAGTAGAATTGAAACTTTTAACATTAGATTTAGCAAAAGAGAACTGACTTATTTTCCCTGTCTCTTAGTCAAACGATTTTTTTTCTGACCAGTGAAATTGATGATCTCCGATTTCTTTGATACTGTGGTCATGTTAGCTCATTCCTCGCTGTTCACTTAAAATTTGATTCAATTCACTGAAACCTGATTCATTGTATACGTCATTGGAGTGTGACAGCTAGTAGATTGGTTTTTGTTACCATGTTGTACCCAAACTTGTTCAACAACTTTATATACGTGGATTGGGTGTGTCAGGTGTAAATCCAGTATAATAGTGATTACTGCTGAATACTAACGATTCTGGAAGCAGCAAGCTCAACAGAAACAATAATTTGGTTTTTTTACATGATATGTGACTAATATGAGAAAATTACAAGTGCATTACTAGTGCTTAATTATTTTCCATAATTGCACTGCATTATTTTTGCTTTTGACTTGTTATTCTGTAGTATAGCTAGTTGGCAGGGGTCTATGTGAAAGTCATTACTTGTATAGATTGTTTCTGTTCAAAATTTATTATTAAAAAAGCTGATCTTCCTAAGGTATATAGCAAAACGTCTGGTTTGAAATTCACTGTGTCAAACCCTATGAATTGTTATGGTTGTACAGTAGATCTGGACCATATTTGTATGTAAAACAGAAACAAAGTATGAAAAAAAGGCTTTTTTGGTCGTTAAACGCATGCTTCTGTTACCCAGTCAATACGTTGAAATATGGTTGGATTGAAGTTGTAACTGTATGGGACTATAGACAAATTTACCTTACCATGTACTATGTAACGAAAATGAAACATTCTGCAGGAAAGAAATCTTGCATCATTCAAAGAATATCCATGCATAAGTCAAACATGAAGGGAACTTGTGACATCAAGAAAAGAAAACTTGTTTTCTGATGCCAGTGCACGTGAACTATGAGGAGAAAGTGAGGTCTGCAGATGCTGGAGATCAGAGCTGAAAATGTGTTGCTGGAAAAGCACAGCAGGTCAGGCAGCATCCAAGGAATAGGAAATTCGACGTTTCGGGCATAAGCCCTTCATTCCTGATGAAGGGCTTATGCCCGAAACGTCGAATTTCCTATTCCTTGGATGCTGCCTGACCTGCTGTGCTTTTCCAGCAAAACATTTTCAGCACGTGAACTATGTGCTGCTTTAAATCGTGAATGCACATTTCACGTGGTTTTCTGGTGAGGAGATTGATCAAGACTTGGAAGACAGGACCCTCCCCATCCACCATGACCCTTTTGCTCTTTCCCCGGGTGCAGCCCATTTGTTGAATGCAGGAGGGAATGCGTTTTGGCAGAGGGACTGTTTACCCCTCTCCTGCGTCCATCACACTTTCTAACCTCCCAATCCCCCTCCATGTCTTATGTCATCTTGAACCTTTCTGTTTTGGTAAGTATAAAGTACAGTATTTTCAGAACAATTTTGGCTTTGATGAGATGGCGATATCTGTTATCTGCTAGATTTTACTTAATCGCAGCATATTTTGTTTAACTGTTGAAATATTTATTCTAGGACTGTACAAGAAATCAGGAAAATTAGTATTTCTAGGACTGGACAATGCTGGGAAGACTACTCTGTTGCACATGCTCAAAGATGATAGACTGGCACAACATGTGCCAACGCTACATCCAAGTAAGTTGTGTGGCATCAAGGATTCATCCTTCTGATTATGATTGCAAGAAACCATCAATGTATAAATAATAAAAACAGGAAGTGCTGGAAAAACCCAGCAGGTCTGACAATATCTATGGAGAGCGGAGCAGAGTTAACATTAAGTCAATAGGACTCTTGTATTGAACTCTATTTATACAGTTCTCTCTTTAACTTTTTCACGTTACGGGAGTGGGTAATCAAGGTCAATACAAGTTCCAAATGTGTATAATTGTTAGGTGCAGATTAGAATTCCCTTTGCTCTTTTCTGACAACTCTTTTCCTTAACTTCAAAAGGTTATCTCATGTGAAATAATTTTGAATTTTTCTATTCTTGTGTCAATTCTTTGTGAAAGTATAAATACAATTGCTGATCTTTGTTATTTGTTGGAGAGCTTTCAGCTATGGATCCTTATCTCTTAGTGCACTTAGTTTGTTTCCCTTAGAACTCATACGGACTTTGAAAGAAGAATCCTTCATTCTAGTCTGGTATCTATGTAGTTTGTGGAGTGAACCAACCAGACCATGTGGGGTATTGAAAATTATATGCTGATTATAATTTTATGCAAAGTTCAATGTAAAAATTAAATCATTGATTTCCAAGTATGTAATTACCAATGACAGCATGATTTGTGATTACATTAAACTTTCTCCACAAAGCCTGTATTTTGTGAATGGAAAAACAATCCTGCATTTATGTAATGTCCCATTTCATCAATTATTTGGCATCTAATTACATCCTGAAAAGTAATAAGTTCTTAAGAGAACCACATAGATTTTTATGACAATCGGCAGTGGTTACATGGTTGCCATTGGACTAGTTCTTTTATTTCTAGATTTTTACTGAGTTCATAATTAGTCAACTGCCATGACTGGCTTTGAGCTCATGTTTTCTGAAAACTGATTGGATTACTATAATAAAATAAAACGAAGCACTTTGCTGAAAATCTGAAACAAAAAAACAATCATTGGAGAAACTCAGCAGGTCTGGCAGTGTTTGTAAAGAGAAAGTAGAGTTAAGAGTTAATGTTTTGAGTCCAGTCTAGGTTTGTGCTTACTTATAATAGTTAGGGATGCAATCAGAGAGCACTGTTCAAAATTTCTGAATACCCCAAAGTGCTTCACTTGTATGAAGTAAATATGAATTATAAAATTATAAAGTGTAAGCTGTTTTGTAATATTCTTAGGCTCAGATTACACCTGTTATATGCCTTGCATATTTATAACCTCATACACTTTCTGATTCATCGTGTTGAATGGCACTATAGGGGAAGTAAGGATTACAGAGAATCGCAGGAAAGTGGATATGGGGAATGCCTGATCAGCCATGATTCTGTTGAATGGCAGAGTTGGCTCAAAGGACTGAATGGCCTTGTCCTATTCCTGTTTTAGGATATTGGGGAGGGCATTTATGTCTGAGGTAAAAAAAATCTCTGTTCAGTGTAGTGAGCCTATGGAGTTCTCTGCCACAGAAAACAATTGAGTCCAAAACATTGAATGTTTTCAAGGAGGTGGATGCGGTGCTTGGGACTAAAGAGTCAAAAACAGAGAAAGCAGGACGGAGTACTGAATTGGATGATCAGCCATGATCATATTGAATGGCAAAGCAGGCTCAAAAAGCCAAATAGCCTACTTCTCCTATTTTGTATATTTCTATAGTAACCTACTTCAATATTAGTAATTATAAATTCAAATCAACGGCTAAATAAATAAACAGCTCTTAAATTGCGAGCATATTGTATAAAATAAATGCTGGACCTACCATTGCAGAACAGTAATAACAAATTTTAAAAATACTGTGCAATGATTTTAAAGATATTGGTATATGAATATTTAACGAGAACTGGAAATTTTTCAAATAAATAACCTTTTCTTTTCTAATAAAGCCTCAGAAGAGCTGACGATTGCCGGGATGACTTTTACTACTTTTGATCTAGGTGGCCATACGCAAGGTATAGATCTTTTGTTATTGGGATCTTAAAAGATTTTTTTTTAAAGTGGCGTTTTTTTTTTGTCGTCATCAAATATTTTCTCTCATTTTCTCAAAGCCCGAAGAGTCTGGAAAAACTACCTCCCGGCTATCAATGCTATTGTCTTCCTGGTTGACTGTGCAGACTGTGAGCGTCTGGCAGAATCCAAAGCAGAGCTTGATGTAAGTAAACTTTTGATGCAAATATCTCCATGTCACCTAGAACCCATGCATTTTAGTTGTCTGTACAGTGGTATTGAACAATGAGTTTTGCTGGAGAATTTGACTACTGAGGTATAAGCAAGCCTCAATTTATCGTCATCCATAACTTGTTCCTTTTTCAGCAGAAGTGATAAGGAGTGGGAAAATTGGAGTAATTTCTATTTGGACTAGGGACATTACAACTAGATTACAATAAGACTCCATACCAGCAAATGAATTGGTAACAGATTGAAGGCAAATTCAAAAATGGGAGTTTTGCTAAAGTGAGAATATGGAGTAGGATGAGAATGTGGAACAGAACTTTTCAAATGAAAACCAGTAAAGAATATTTAATTGGTAAAATATATATACAGGAGTGATTTTTCTTACATTTTGGATGGTTTCATTGACAGTGTTTTAAATATTTTCAATTGACAAATGCCTCCTATTGTGTTAGTCATTTGTGAGAGTTAAATGTAGGTGATGATCTTCAGAGCAACAACCATAATAAAGTCCAAGGAGAATGAATGAATTCCAGAAAAAAAATATATTTGGAATGGGGCATTTTTAGGCAGAAATTTGTACGCCAATTGAAGTATGATTGGAAGATAGTTGTAAATAAGATGGCACCCAATATGATTGTATGTTCCAATTAAAAATGACTTATTCAAGTGTAAAAATGCTGTAGGTAAAGCAAGAAGAGAAATTAAAATTGAATCAGGTTATTCACTGTGTGTGTGTGTGTGTGTGATGAAAAAATAACACGACACCCAAGTTATAATGCAACAGGAATATCACAAAATCACAAGCTTTCAGGACAGTGCTCCTTTGTCAGGTGAAGTCACCTCAACTGACAAAGGAGCAGCGCTCCAAAAGCTTGTGATTTCAGATAAACCTGTTGGACTATGAAACCTGAAAAAAACCTGCAGATGCTGTAAATCAGCAACAAAAACAGAAATTACTGGAAAAGCTCAGCACATCTGGCTATGTCTGTGAAGAGAAATCCGGGTTTAAAAACCAGCACCTCCACATCATAATAGTTGAGGAAAACAAAGTAAGAATTTCAGTGTTATCCTTTTAGAAAGAGAGAAAGATTCCATAAATACATTGCAAAGATTTCTTCTTGCCAAAGTGGGAATCAGGAGGGGGAGTAATTTTCATGGATAAATGGAACTTGACAGGGAAACTTTGCAAATACTTTTATAAAGAGAAATAAATAAAAATGAAGACTCTGAACAACTGGTTAAGCTAAAGACAGCAAATTACCAGGGCCTAGCTGAAATATCTGATGACTTTGAGGGCAAAAAGGAAGAGGTAATAAATTGAAACGGAATTTGAGTCCTCTAAACGGTGACTGAGTTTCTCACTCAGTCTGTTTATATAGGTAGAGTCCATGAATTCTGGTACAGAAGCAACAGACTATATGTAATACTATATATGTTTGTATCATGTGTGAAATGTTTATATACACAATTATAAATCTTCACCTTTTAAGTGCACAAGGTTCTTGGCAGGGTGTCTGGGACGCGGAAGTGTACAATGAGTCAGTGATTGTACATTTGAGAGAGATACGGTGGAATTTCATCTCTGAAGGTTGTGAATCTGTGAAATTCTTGATTGCAGAAATCTGTAGAGACTATAATTAAGTATATTTACGGCTGAAATAGGCAGATTTTTTAATCAGGAAGGGAATCCAGGATTATGGGGAAAAGACAGGAAAGTCGAGTTGTTGTGATTTGTCAGATCAACCATGATCTTGCTGGTTGATGAAGCAGTCTCAGCAGGCTGAGGTGCAAGCTTCTGTTCCTCGGTCTCATGATCTAAAGTTTGACTTGAGATAATGCCACAAGATAAATGAGGTCAGATGACCAAAAGCTTAGTCAAAGCTGGTTTTGTGAAGTGTTAAAAGCAGAATATAGACGTGATGGGGCAGAGATTTTGCAAAGGAATTCCAGAGCTAGGGGCCTAGGAAACTGAAGGCCTGCCCTAGTTATGATTGGGAATGCACAGGAGACCGCATATCTCGAAATTGAACGAGGTTAGAGATGAAGAGGAGGGGAAGGCAAATGAGGGATTTGGAAATGAGAATAAGAACTTTACAATCAAAACACTAAAATGATTAGCAAAATTCATCTGAACATGCAATAGCTAGTGTATTCTGTATCTTTGATACATGGCTATTAAGGTCACCATGGCGTAGAATTCCCCCTATCACAGATCGCTAAGTATCTTGAAATACAGAACTGTTCAGCAATAAATTTATAATAAATCTCATGTTTAAGTAAGTTTCTGTAAAATCTTTCTCTTCCATTTTATAGTGTAAACACCAATGTATAGCATTCTGTGGTTGATAACATGTGCACACCCAACATTAATGATCAGAATCTGACTTGAAGGTATAAGATAAGATTCTTAGAACTGGTACTTCGAAGAGTCAGACTAATGATGTGCATTTGGATACCTTTTAAAGAAAGTCTTACTTCCTAATTAAAACAATTAAAAAGAGTAAACTTCAAGAAAAATGCTGCATATATATATATGATGTGGAGGAACTGGTGTTGAACTGGGGTGGACAAAGTCAAAAATCGCACAATAGGTTATAGTCCAACCAGTTTATTTGAAAGTACAAGCTTTCAAATAATCCTATTGGACTAAAATCTGGCATATGTATATGTACACAGCACATGGATGAATGTAGCCATTAATTTGGTTAACTGCTTCCTGTAGGCACTAATGACAGATGAAACAGTTGGAAATGTGCCTATTCTTATCCTTGGTAACAAAATTGACCGACCTGAGGCAATCAGTGAAGAGAGGTTTCGAGAGCTGTTTGGGTTATATGGACAAACAACAGGGAAGGTAAGGCTCAAACCTACAACTGCTTAATTAATCTTCAGAGTGACAAAAATTTAACTTTCTGATTGAAATCTATTAAAGCAATTATTTATTAATCTGGAAATAGTTCCCTATATATTTGTGCACCAGTGCAAATTCAAGAACAACAGTATGAAAACAAAATAGAATTGGTAATCTGAAGTTAAAAGCAGAAAATGCTGGAAACATGCAGCAGGTCAGGTAGCATCTGCAGAAAAAGAAACAGTGAAGCAGAACTGACTTTTAGGCCTGTGGCCATTCATCAAGATTGGAAAAACCTGTCTGCAGATGCTATCTGTAAAATACACATGACAGTAAGTCATACATTCATTTGTTTGTTAATTGAGTATTTGCAGCATCTTTTTTTTAATTTCACTAACACCTTACATTTACCTTGAACTTTAAAATAAGAAAACTCTCATAGTGCGGACAGGCAAAAAGGAAATTGGATATCAAACCAAGAAATGCAAAATTGGTTGCAGATTCCAAAAAGGAACAGGAGACAGTTAGCTACGCATGTAGCCTTAATGGTTGGTCAAATGTTTATGTGGGGTGAAATGGGTGGTAATTTATGAGAAACTGGATTGACAAGAAGAGAGAGTTTGGAAGGAAATAAAACCTGAATCTTCCCAAAGCAGCAATCGTGTTAGATTACTGCTCTTGTAACTACTGTGTTGCTCGCCTATATTTCTGGGCCCAACGTTTGGAGGCCTTAGTAATTTCTAGTGTACCTTTTAATCCAGCTGAATCCTCATGATTTCGCAACAGCAAAGCAACTCGCGTATAAGGATGAGAATTTTAAAATTGAGATACTTATGATCCAAAATCTAGTGTAGATCAGCGAGTACAAAGTTGGTGATTGAGTACAACAATGCAGGATGAGCTTTGACAGTGTTTTCAATGAACTGCAGTTAACCAAAGTTTGGAGGAAAGGAGCCCAATTAGGACCAAATTAGTTTAGTTTGAAGATAAATATATTAAAAAAAAAGGATTCCTGTATCATGGGTTAAAATAAGGCAGAGGTGGTTATTGTATTGAAGGGGGTACAGTGTGACTAGCTTTCTTTGGGTTTGAATATGGCGAAGGATTGCAAATGTTGATTTACCAAAAAATAACCCTGGGGTATGGGTAAATTCAGTGATGGGCATAAGAAGGTTTGACAGTCTTCACATTCTTTAACTGGAGAAACTATCCTTCGTCGAAAGCTGAACATTTTACAGCCTGATAGCCCTAAGGTAACTCAGTTCCTTTTGAAAACTGTGATAACTAACCTTAATTTTCAGGTGTTATCAAGAAGTCACATTATGTAGATGAGGAAGAAGTGGAAGTGAAGGATAATACTTAGGGGTTGTCAAGATGACTAGGTAGGAAGAGGTATTCAGGATATACTAGCTCAAATCTGATATGCAAGAGTGAAACCTTGTGAATATAATCTTGCCAATCTGGAAAACAGTTGTATTAGAGAGATTTGGTGTAATTAACCATAACTTGTGTGTGTGTGGAGTGACTAGCCCATCATTTTTCAACTGGTGGGCGGTTGTACTTTGCCATTATATTAAAGCCTATAAAGCAACTGGGATAGGAGGAGCTTTTATGTTTTATTTCAAAATATTTACCATCCAATTATTCCTTCTGTTATGGTCTGACTTCTATGTCTTCAGCCAGTGCCAACAGATTCACACAACATTACCTTTTTTATTCTCTCACACAAGTCTGGTCTCAGAGGAAGGGGAAAAACTTCTGGAGCACTATATCTTGGTGATCTACATTTTTTTTTGCTGGAGCTTATCTCGTTTTCTTTCTTAGTCAGATACTTCCGTGACCATGCCCTTCCCCCACACTAACCTCTTTCAGACCTACAACCCTTTGACAATTTTGGTGGCACGGTGACTCAGTAGTTAGCTCTACTGTCTCACAGCACCAGCAACACCGGTATGATTCTGGCCTTGGGTGACTATGTGGAGTTTGCACATTCTCCCCCTACTGCATGGGCTTCCTCCCACAGTGCAAAGATGTGCAGGTTGTGTAAATTGGCCACGTTAAATTGCCCATATTGTTCAGGGGTGTGTAGGTTAGGTGCCTTAGTCAGGGGAAGTGTAGAGTAATTGGATAGGGGAATGGGTCTGGGTGTGTTGCTTTTTGGTGAGTTAGTGTAGACTTGTTGGGCCAAATAGCCTGTTTCCACTATGCTTCAATGATCCTTGTTTGTTTAATTCTAGCCTCTTGTCCAGCTGACTTTGTTTGTCTCATCTTTGACCATGCATTCAGTTATCTGAAACTTAAGTGCTGGTCCACAAATGGCTGCTCCTCCCTTCCTTGCGTTGCTTTGTAAAACTTATTCATTGATCATGCTTTTGGTCACCTAATTCAGTATGTAATTCAAGATAAAAATTTTGTCCGATAACAATCCTATGAAGTGCAATGGGATATTATGATTAAACATGGATTTTAAGTGCAAGTTGTTTGTCAGCGCATTTCATGCTTGGATATGCATGAAATGTAGGGTAGTTTGGAAGCAAAGTAACTTTATTTTGGAATTTCTTTTTGTATGCAGATACTTATATTACATGACTTGTTTACACAGTATCTTGATCTGCATTAATGGAGATCTGTGGAATGATGTTACAATCGATTAAACTTCCCTTTTTTTTTCTCTTTCATTACTCCATCTCTCCAAAACAGGGAAATATTTCCATGAAAGAGCTTAATGCACGACCACTAGAAGTCTTCATGTGTAGTGTCCTGAAGAGACAAGGTTATGGAGAAGGTTTCCGCTGGCTAGCTCAGTACATAGACTGAAGTTGACTTTGGGAAGATTATCTGTCAAAGGCTGAAGATCAGCTACCAACATAAAACAACTTGAACCTAATAGACATTTTCTGGGTATATGTTTGGTTATAAAAGTTTGATGTTTTTTCTAGAAGAATAACAATAGCATTGGCTGCGCTAAAAGAGAAAAAAAAATCATCTGTACGTATGAGGCCTCAAAAAAAATATTCTTTAAGAGTTTGTATGTTTAAAGTTACAATATGGTAACACTCTAATTTCAGTGGATATCTGTTTCCTTACTTTGATTTACAACATTAACCAAACCATCAATCTGTACAGTTTTGGACAGAGTGTACTTAGACCAACATAGCATCTGAATGCACTTTTTAACAGGAAAGCAACGTACATGTGAGCGGTATTTAATGATCATGTAAAAATTTTTATGTACTATTTTTAAATTGTTCGGTTCAATAAATTTAGAACATGTAACCACCCATCCTTTTAGTATCTGAAGATTACAAATATTTTTAGAGATTTCAATTTGTTAATACTTGCTCATGATACTGTTAACATTTTCAAGAGTATCCCGGAGCACCCTCTAATTAGACTATAACCAAATTTATTCCTCGCTTGAAAGTAGAAGAAACAAATGCTCATTCTTTATCAATTTCCGTGTTATTCTTCTAAAGAGTATTGTGCAAAATGTAAGCACGCCTAGTTTTTATTCAAAGATTTAAATTATACATCTTCACAAAATAATATGGAAAGCACCAATAAATTATACATGCATGAAATAATCCCATAGGCATTTTCCTTAAGCTTATCAGAATTTGTTTAAATAAGGAATTGATTTTTAACTCTGGTTATTTCCTATGTTTTTTTTGTCTGTGGAGTAAGAATGTCACTTATTGAAAAAAAAAACTTGCAATGGAACAATTTCTTAAATGTTCTTAAATATAGCTGTTCCTGCATTCATTTGCCAAGACAGACTATATTAGAAATGTAAAACATAATCAACAACTCTTGCCTAATTAGTTGGGAGAATAACCTATAAAGGCATAGTTAGTCTATTTTTACAGTAGGATTTATTCAGCATGACAACACCAACTAGCCTTTAGCTAGCTGATTTTTTAAAAAAAGCGCTTGATCATGACACAAAGAAAGAAATAAATGACACTTGTCTGTGCCGAGTGTAATTTAAATCATTTTTTAAATGTACATTCTGAAGCCTCTTGGTTGAATAGCCTGACAACAGTGACCAAAATGCACTTGAAGAATGGTCACTATGGATGTTTTATTGTGTGATCACCTGCAAGAGGGGAACGTGAGGGCTCAAGAATTGGTGGAAGTAAAGTGTGTACATATAGCATGCATATGAATTAATGTACTTCGATATCAAATGATGGATTGCAATTTCTCTGTGAGGGAGTTTCAACTGGAAGGTGGCAAGCAGTAAGGCAGACTGAATAAGGAAACATTGAGTAGTATTTGTGGTAACCTCAACCAAATTTGAAGAAACTAGTCTCTTGCTAAATTGTGTTTTCCATGCTTAATCAGATGAGTAGCAATGAACAAAGTGCCAAAATCTTTATAATATTACTTTGAATTTAAACATATGGTGACAACGCACACAGACACAAACCTAATAATGGGTTCATTCATATCTCTCACAAGTGGCCATTTATAAATGTTCAAGCTTGGACTGTTAACTGTTACAAACCTCTTGTGAAAGCTGTCACAGTCAAAGTTGATTCTATCCTTGCCTGCCATCTATAGTCATGTACGTTTTTGGTAGTGGTTGTTGAATATCAACCAAGACTGGAATCTTATTCACTTTCCTAATCTAGGAGATTGGGATATTTTCCAATCTATCACTCCAGCTGAGATTTTGCTTTAAATCATCAACATCCTGGTCTTTTGTACCTTATCATGCAACTTCTGAGGATAGTTTGGTTACAAAAAGGTTATCAGAAGAAACTGGCAAACATCTCCAGCATGGGAAGGAGTGAGAGTGTACTTCTTGGTGAGAAGAGGAAAGGAGTTACTCATTTAGTGGAAGTATTTTTTTCTTGCTTTGTGGGATGTGGACATTCCTGGTAAAGCTAGCATTTGGTACCCATCGTTAATTGCTCATTGAGCTGAGTGACCTGCAAGGATATTTGAGGGCAATCAAATATATTGTTGCAAGCCTGGAGTTAAATGTGTAGGCTAGACAGGAAAATAGCTGATTTCTTCAGTGAACAAGATTAATTTATAGAACAATTGATGATAATTGTGATGGTCCCCATTACTGAGACTGGCTTTATACCTGTATTCCAGATTACATAATGGAATTTAAATTGAAGCTGCTGTCCCCAGAGCACTAACCAGGTTTACCAGTGCAGTTACTTATTTTAAAATATTCCTTTATGGGGTGTGGACATTGTTGGCTAGACCAACATTTATTGTCCATTCCTAATTACCCAGAGAGCAGAAGAAAGCTAAGGAAACAAAATGGCTACGGGTTTGGAGTCACCTGGGCTGGGCCAGAATAGGATAGCAAATTTCCTTATTCAATGGGCATTAGTGAGCCAGATTATTTTTGGTTAGAATCCATTGCGGTTACATGCTCATTAAGCTTTCATTTAATTCCACATTTTTATTGCAATTAAGCCAGTTTACTAAGGTGGGATTTGAACCAGTGTCCCCAAAACATTAGCACAAGATTTGGTTCTAGATTTATTCAGTGACATTATTACAATGCTCCATCAGATTCTCTTCAAACTCTCTCCCAGTTCCACCCACCCACCTGATTGGAGTATAGCAGGGAAGAAATCTGGAAATGTAGATAGTAAATCATTTAAAGGTATTGGTGCAAGATGAGTGAAGAAAGTGACTGTTCATTTTGAGAGAGTTGTATAACAAAATGTCAACATAAAATATTTACTTTTTTTGTGGACTCTTGACAAAAAACATAGTTTGTGTAATTCTGGTCTCCAGCTGATGGAAATATTATTGACAAATGGGAGAAATTATTTATAAAATATTGCCAGAATGAAGAGAATGCAACAATCAAAAAAAACATTGAGCAAGTTAAAGCATTTTTTGGTGGAAGAGAGGTGGGAGATCTAATGTGGGTTTTTAAAATGTTAGAAGTGTTCCATAGAATTGAAAGGGAGAAACAGCATTTATGGTTAAATCAAGAACAAAAGGGCATAACCTGTAGACCACAACAGAGTTTAGGATAATGTTTATAATTCTTCAGTATGACTACAGTGCAAGAATACTGCAAGACAAACTGACAGGAATTTTTTCATTGTCCCTGATTCATGACTTTGATACCGTTGCACCTACTTCATGCCGCCCTAATACTGTACTACTCATTTGTAAAGCAGTGTATTGAGATGTACTAACACAAGCTTTGTTATTAATCTACCTAAAGCACTACGAATGTGGAATTTTCCAGGCTTTAAGGTAATTAAGCAGCTTGCTTCTCAGCTGCAAAAATATAAAACACAGCAGTTATGACCTGCCCAGCTTCTACAGGTGTGTTGAAAGTACTTTGTACAAAGGAGTCGATCTTGTTAGTATTGACTCAATACATGGTATTGAGGGTGAAGTGGGTGGAAATTCTCTCTCTTTATTTTAAATTTCTGAACTTCCAATAGTCACTTGCCCAAACTTGTCAGAAATCGCAATGTTTCTTGGCACAAGGGTGAACAGGAGACAGGTTTCATTGAGGATTGGAAGAACACTGATGCTGCTTCTAGTCTATAAAGGAGCAAAGAAAACAGCAAATCTGCCTTCTGGCTCTTGTGCCCCCGACTGATTGACAGGAATGGGCTGGATATCCAGAAAGACTGAACCAAGTTATGCCGTCAGAGCTTGATCTGCTCATTTGAAGCAGGCCTGTCTTTTTGGCAGTGTTATCACATTGGGGTCCCACAGGAAAGCAAAACAATTGGGTTTTTTTTGACTGCCCAGCTATGTATTTCTGCCTGATGAGGGAAGGTTAACATTTATCTCTGAAATGCCAGCAGGGCTAGGGAACTAATAAATTGACATTAATTTTAATGCAAATGATAATATTGCTTTGATACAAACATAAACAATAAAGAGAAACATTGTGTGAAATAACATAATAACCGTATCACAATAAATTGAGTCTACTACACACTTTAACATAGGCATGGCTCCCAATATTAGATTAGATTACTTACAGTGTGGAAACAGGCCCTTCGGCCCAACAAGTCCACACCGACCCGCCGAAGCGCAACCCACCCATACCCCTACATATACCCCTTACCTAACACTACGGGCAATTTAGCATAGCCAATTCACCTGACCCGCACATCTTTGGACTGTGGGAGGAAACCCACGCAGACACGGGGAAGAACGTGCAAACTCCACACAGTCAGTCGCCTGAGGCGGGAATTGAACCCAGGTCCCTGGCACTGTGAGGCAGCAGTGCTAACCACTGTGCCGCCCAATATCTTACACATAACTAATGGGAACCTAGTAGCAAGAATTGAACTGCTCCTTCTTGTAATATAATTGTGGCTGATCATGTACTTCAATGCTTTTTGCTTTATATTGTCACTAATTTCCTTTATGTCATAGGTATTTATTGTCTGTTCAATGTGGTAGACAAAAACTCTCGGACATCTGGGTTAGATAATTCCAAGAATTCATAAACCAAATTTATCCTCATTTCCGTTCTCTGGCTCTCCCCTTTTTTTGGAATTCTGTCCTCAGCTTCTAAAATCCACAATCCGGAGAGCCATCTTCCCTCGATCTACATTTGAAATGATTTGTAGATTTCAATAAATTTTCTTTGAAATGAAATAATATCCTTCCTAAGGTAAAGGGACAAAAGCTTGACACAGTACTTCAGATATGGTTTAACCAAGGTTCTATATAATGAAGCAAGACTTCTGATATCAAATCCTCTTCTAATAACTCCTAATTGCTTGCTGCACATGCATGTTAACATTCAGTGGCTTATTAAGGACACCCTGCCATTTTTGTATATCTATACCTAACCTCTTTAGAATTATTCTACATATCTGTCCCTTCTCTGGATGTAGGTTTGCTCGCTGAGGTGGACAGTTTGTTTTCAGATGTTTCGTCACCATACTGGGTAACATCTTCAGTGAGCCTCCACACGAAGCACTGGTGATATAACCTGCTTTCTATTTATATGTTTGGATTTCCTTGGGTTGGTGATGTCATTTTCCGTTCTTTTTCTCTGGGGGTGGTAAATGGGATCCAAGTCAATGTGTTTGTTGATAGAGTTTCAGTTGGAATGCCATGCTTCTAGGAATTCTCCTGCATGTCTCTGTTTGTCTCGTCCTAGGATGGATGTGTTGTCTCAGTCGAAGTGGTGTCCTTCCTCATCCATATGTAAAGATACTAGTGAGAGTGGGTCATGTATATTTATGGCTAGTTGATGCTCATGTATTCTGGTGGCTAGTTTTCTGCCTGTTTGTCCAATGTAGTGTTTGTTACAATTCTCACAAGGTATTATATCCTAGAACTGTAACAAACATGACATTGGACAAACAAGCAGAAAATTAGCCACCAGGATACATGGACATCAACTAACCACAAAAAGACATGACCCACTCTCACTAGTATCTTAACATATGGATGAGGAAGGACACCACTTTGACTGGACAACACATCCATCCTAGGACAAACCAAACAGAGACATGCATGAGAATTCCTAGAAGCATAGCATTCCAACTGGAACTCCATCAACAAATACATTGACATGGATCCCATTTATCACCCCCTGAGAAAATGAACAGGAAATATCATCCCTATAGGAAATGACATCAACAACCCAAGGAAACCCAAACATATAAATAGAAAGTGGGCTATACCACCAGTGCTTCATTCAGAGGCTCACTGAAAATGTTAACTAGAATGATCTCGAAATATCTGAAAACAGCATAAACCAATAGAACCCTTAGGGTGGCATGGTGGTTCAGTGGTGAGCACTGCTGCCTCACTGCACCAGGGTCCTAGGTTCAATTCCAGCCTCGCAGTTGCATGTGGAGTTTGCATGTTCTCCCTGTGTCTGTGTGGGTTTCCTCTGGGTGCTCTGGTTTCCTCCCACAATCCAAAAATGTGCAGGTTAGATGAATTAGCCATAGATAAATTGCCCGTAGTGTTAGGTGAAGGGGTAAATGTAGGGGAATAGGTCTGGGTGGGTTGTGCTTCAGTGGGTTGCTGGGGACTTGGTGGGCCAAAGGGCCTGTTTCCACACTGTAAGGAACCTAAGTAGTCTAATCTAAAAAAAACCACTGGATGAAGATTGCTACCTACAAGTTCTGCTTGATGAGAACTACTCTCTGAGAGGATCTTGTCTCTGCTCTGAGTCCAGATTACTCTTGGTTCCTGCACTGATCCTCAGTGCAGATTTGTCCAAGCCCCGGCCTTGTTATCCAGCACAGAATCTGGCTCCTTAATTCTCTCTCTGTGCGGCTTTTCCAATACAGATTTGGCTTCTGTCACTTCTTTGACCCCTGCACAGTTATTTCAGCTGAGGATGGGGTCTAGCCCAACAGGTTTCCCCTGGTGCCTTCTATCCTGAGTAATCCTCTCTGAGTGGTACTAATTGTAATCTCATATTTCTATGAGCAGGTAGTTTACACAGTGTCAATCAATTGTCGGAGCCCTTTTGGCCAATGGCCATGAGACAGCCACTCATGATATCAGATGATCATTGTCTGCCTTCACTTGAGGGTTAGTTTACAGTTTGTTTTTAACTTATTTTCAAAAATAACACACTGACAATAGGATATGTTTGGCACCAGATGAATTGTTGGTGCTAGTTTTGGGCATTTTTATAATTCTTCCCTTTACTTTTGTATGTTAGATTTTTGCAAATTTACATTCTGCTATAATAGCTCTTAAATGAAATCCCGTGTGATGTAGTACACACTGGGAAAATTCCGTTTTTAAGGGACTTCAATATTCAACAATTGTATCTATGTTCAACCCCAGTTTGGCAGTTGCATGACGGACTATCAGCCATGATAGCACTGGCTTGGCCTTATGACACCGTAATCATTTCTGTAAGACGTTCAGCCCTTGAAATGTAGCAGGAATGTAAGGGTTCTCAATGATATCTTGACAGCATTCAGGGTACCAGGCACAGAAACATTTAAAATCTGGCACTTTTCTGTTGATAGGTCTGCAATGTGATGATATTGATACTCGCAGCATAACGTGAGTATATCCTATAATGCTCTGGGAACAAGCAGTTATGTTAGAAAGCCAACTGCCTGGGTTTGAGCACTGACCTCATCATGGACAAAATGAGATGCAGTGGTTTGATCTGTCACAATTGGCATCTGTGACAACCTTGCCTCATTTGGGGGGATTTGAGGACTGAGAGATTCCACACAAATCCCCAGTAGATCCTTGGAGGCAACCAGTTGCACAAACATTCCGTGCAGCTGTCACCTTCAGGAGCTCCCAGATATGATGGTCATCTATGCTTCAGGTCCTGCTCCAACTGCTAGCATAGTTCTGATGGTGTCTCGGCAGATTTTTAGTCTGCGGTGGCTATGCATCTTATAGAGCCATAGAGATGTACAGCATGGAAACAGACCCTTCGGTCCAACCTGTCCACGCCGACCAGATATCCCAACCTGATCTAGTCCCACTTGCCAGCACTCGGCCCATATCCCTCCAAACCCTTCCTATTCACATATCCATCCAAATGCCTCTTAAATGTTGCAATTGTACCAGCCTCCACCACATCCTCTGGCTGCACATACCACCCTCAGTGTGGAAAATGTTGCCCCTTAGGTCTCCTTTATGTCTTTCCCCTCTCACCTCTAAACTCCCTGACCCCAGGGAAAAGACTTTGCCTATTTACCCTTCATAATTTTGTAAACCTCTATAGGTCACCCCTCAGCCTCCGACACTCCAGGAAAAACAGTCCCAGCCTGTTCAGCCTCTCCCTATAGCTCAAATCCTCCAAACCATGTAACATCCTTGTAAATCTTTTCTGAACCCTTTCAAGTTTCACAATATCTTTCTGATAGGAAGGAGACCAGAATTGCATGCAATATCCCAACAGTGGCCTAATCAATGTCCTGTACAGCTGCAACATGACCTCCCAACTCTAGTACTCAATACTTTGACCAATAAAAGAAAGCATACCAAACACCTTCTTCACTATCCTATCTACCTGCGACTCCACTTTCAAGGAGCTATGAATCTGCACTCCAAGCTCTCTTTGTTCAGCAACACTCCCTAGAACCTTACCATTAAGTGTATAAGTCCTGCTAAGATTTGCTTTCCCAAAATGCAGCACCTCACATTTATCTGAATTAAATTCCATCTGCCACATCTCAGCCCATTGGTTTGCTCATCTGAAGAAAATGGGTTGGATGATGATAGATTTTTGGCCTCCTGTACCATATCCATGTCCTGCAGTTACCTTCAGTTGCAGTTTCATTGTACGAAAGCTGTCCAGGAGGCATTGCTCCCTGGCACTTTTGTACCTCCTCCATTTCCCTGCACCTTCATTGCTATGGCCACAGTGACAATAGCCCCTGGCACGACTAGATGCATTGGTCACAGCTCCAATGAGCCTGTGTAGGGAATGTCAGAAACCAACTGGCCCTTAGCAGTGTAAGCAGTCAGTATTTGCAGCACACACAAATAATATTTTGACATAGTCCTCCACGTAGTGGTATGTGGAGAATTCTAACAAGAAGAGTCTTGGAATGCCTTGACATAGACTTTGACCTAAATGACCTAATTCCATCATATGCAGCATAAACTATGCCACACAAATACAAACAGGAGATTGTAGACATAGTCGGATTCCTGAAACCTTCCTGACCCCCAACATCGCCCACATTTCACCCACGAAAGGCAGCATTGCATAAAATAGCATCTGGGCAAATGCCTACAGTTTACGATTGCAGCCTGTGAGACAATGAATTGTTTTTGTCATTTGTGGACCCACTGGTGACACTTTTAAGGTCGCCTGTAATTACAGCTATCTCACAGAGATGGCTATCTTCCATCTGCAATGCCTAACATGCTGGTGAAAATTGCTTCTGACCAGGATTAGTATCCCACACTGTCGGTAACATATGTAGAGTGCTATAACTACAGATGTCTTTAAGCTGTACTGTTAAAGTGCCTGGCTGATGGAATTGCCTCTCGAAGGTTTCACATTGCTCACAAATAGAGTGCATGTGCGCAAACAGAAAAATAAACATGAAAGAACTGCGGATGCTGTAAATCAGAAACAAAAACAGAAGGTGCTCGTAAAGCTCAGCAGGTCTGGCAGCATCTGGGAAAAGAAATCAAGGCTAATGTTAATACTGATTTGTCTTGTTGTGTCTGCCCCATAGTGTGTTTAACTCTGAAATCTAGCAAAGAAACTGCGAGTCAACTCAATAATATTTATTTACTTAGTAGAATTGATACTATAACAGCTTTTTTGCAAGGTTTGTGAAGGTTTGTAGCTCAGGTTGAAGTTTAGGTTTGCTCGCAGAGCTGTAGGTTTGATATCCAGACGTTTCATTACCTGGCTAGGTAACATCATCAGTGGCGACCTTCAAGTGAAGTGAAGCTGTTGTCTCCTGCTTTCTATTTATATGTTTGTCCTGGATGGGGTTCCTGGGGTTTGTGGTGATGTCATGTTTTCTGAGGGGTTGATAGATGGTATCTAGATCTATGTGTTTGTTCATGGCATTGTGGTTGGAGTGCCAGGCCTCTAGAAATCCTCTGGCATGTCTTTGCTTATCCTGTCCCAGGATAGATGTGTTGTCCCAGTCGAAATGGTGGTTTCTTTCATCCGTGTGTAGGGCTACGAGTGAGAGAGGGTCGTGCCTTTTTGTGGCTAGCTGGTGTTCGTGTATCCTGGTGGCTAACTTTCTTCCTGTTTGTCCAACGTAGTGTTTGTGGCAGTCCTTGCATGGAATTTTGTAGATGACGTTGGTTTTGTCCATGGGTTGTAATTGGTCTTATAGGTTTGTTAGTTTTTGTTTGAGAGTGTTGGTGGGTTTGTGTGGTACTAGGATTCCGAGGGGTCTCAGTAGTCTGGCTGTCATTTCTGAAACTTCTTTGATGTATGGCAAAGTGGTTAGGGTTTCTGGCTGTGTTTGGTCTGCTTGTCGTGGTTTGTTCTTGAGGAATCTGCGGACTGTATTTTTTGAGTATCTGTTCTTCTTGAATACGTTGTTTAGGTGGTCATCCTCTGTTTTCCGAAGTTCGTCTGTGCTGCAGTGTGTGGTGGCTCATTGGAAAAGTTCTGATACAGCTTCGTTTGTGTGTGTGGGGATGGTTGCTGGTGTAGTTAAGTATTTGGTCAGTGTGTGTCGGTTTTCTGTATACACAGGTTTGTAGTTCTCCGTTGTCCTTTCTTTCAAATGTGATGTCGAGGAATGTGAGTTTGTTGTCGGTTTCTTCCTCCTTGGTGAACATTGTGCCTGTGAGGGTATTGTTGATGATGTTAAATGTCTCTTCTATCTTGTTTCGTTTTGTGATGACAAAGGTGTCATCTACGTAGTGAACCCAGATTTTTGGTTTGATGGTTGGTAGGGCTATTTGTTCTAGTCTTTGCATTACCGTTTCTGCTATGAATCCTGATAGCAGAGATCCCATGGGTGTGCCGTTAGTTTGTTTGTAGATTATGTTGTTGAAAGTGAAGTGGGTGGTGAGGCACAGGTCCACTAGCTTCATGATGTTTTCGTTGGTAATGTGATTGATGGTGGTTGGGGTGTGTGTGATGGTCTCTTTTAAAAGTGTGGCGTTTCCTTTGCTAGGTTGATGTTGATGGAGGTGAACAGTGCTGTTACGTCGAATGAGATCATTGCTTCGTCTTCCTCTATTTTGGTGTTTTTGATTTTTAGGAATTCCTGGGTGGAGTGGATGGAGTGCTGTGACTCTTCTACTAGGTATTTCAGTCTTGCGTGTAGTTCTTTGACCAGTCTGTAAGTTGGTGTTCTGGGTAGTGAGACTATGGGTCTGAGGGGGGCTCCTAGTTTATGGATTTTCGGTAGTCCGTAGAATCATGGGGTGTTGGTCCCGTCTGGTTTCATTTTCTGGAATTCCGTCTTGTTTAATTGTCTGGAATTGTGTAATTTTCTTAGGAGATAAGTAATTTTGTTTTCTAGTTGTGGGGTCAGGTCTAGCACCACCTGTTGGTAGGTCTTGGTGTCTGCGAGTAGTGAATTGGCTTTCTCTGTGTTGTCCTTTCTGTTCAGGATGACTGTGAGCCTGCAGGTAATATAACGATGTTTTTGTCTTTATTGAGGTTTTCTAGGCCTTCTTTTCTTATGTGTTCAGTTTGTTTCCTTCCCTCTTTCGGCTCAGAGTAGGTGCAACGGTCTGTCTGATCGTTTGTTGTGTTTCTTCCGTGAGATTGTTATCCTTCAATGTGGTTTCTAATGCCGCTAGGAAATCCTTCCTGTCAGCGTCTCGGTAATTGAAATTTAGTCCTTTTACTAGTACCGCTTTTTCTGTGTCTGACAGGGTCCGGTCTGATAAGGTCTTTATCCATGCCCCTGTATTATCGGTTTTGTCTTTGTTTATGAGTTTGTCAGGTCTTTTCTTCAGGTCCCGATTTATCTTTATCTGTGTTTGTCGTTTGGTGTTTATGGCTTGTCCTACCGCATCTGTCCATTCTTGATTTGTTGCTTGTTTGAATAACGGTTTTTGGCGTGCAATTTCCCGGTTGTATTTTCGGAGTCTGGGGTGGGCGTCACTGATTAGTTCTTGGAGCATTCTGCGGCCATTTCGTTCTGTTAAACTTCTGGCTTGAGGTGTTTTTATTGGCGGTTTGTATTGGAGACATTTTGACAGTACCTGTTTTCTCAAACATTCATGCAGGAAGTACAGTTGTTCACGGGTGGAACTCTCTCGGATGGCATTCTTTTCCCATCTTCGGGCAAGTTGTAGCATGTCGCGCCCTTAGGTTTTTGCAAGGTTTGTGAAGGTTTGTAGCTCAGGTTGAGGCTTAGGGTGTAGGTTTCCAAAGACTAGAACAAACAGCCTACCTCCTACCCGCCCTCGACCTCTTTATAGCCAACTGCCGCCATGACATTAACCGACTCAACCTGTCCACCCCTCTCACCCACTCCAACCTCTCACCCTCAGAACGTGCAGCCCTCCACTCCCTCCGCTCCAATCCCAACCTCACCATCAAACCCGCAGACAAGGGAGGCGCGGTGGTAGTTTGGCGCACTGACCTTTATACCGGTGAGGCCAAACGCCAGCTCGCGGACGCCTCCTCTTATCGCCCCCTTGACCACGACCCCACCTCCCACCACCAAACCATCATCTCCCAGACCATCCAGGACCTCATCACCTCAGGGGATCTCCCATCCACCGCCTCCAACCTCATCGTCCCACAACCCCGCACCGCCTGTTTCTACCTCCTGCCCAAAATCCACAAACCTGCCTGCCCCGGCCGACCCATTGTCTCAGCCTGCTCCTGCCCCACCGAACTCATCTCCCAATACCTCAATACGGTCCTGTCCCCTTTAGTCCAAGAACTCCCCACCTACGTTCGGGACACCACCCACGCCCTCCACCTCTTCCAGGATTTTCGCTTCCCCGGTCCCCAGCGCCTTATTTTCACTATGGACATCCAGTCCCTGTACACCTCCATCCCCCATCACGAAGGACTCAAAGCCCTCCGCTTCTTCCTTTCCCGCCGCACCAACCAGTACCCTTCCACTGACACCCTCCTTCGACTGACTGAACTGGTCCTCACCCTGAATAACTTCTCTTTTCAATCCTTCCACTTCCTCCAAACTAAAGGAGTTGCCATGGGCACCCGCATGGGCCCCAGCTATGCCTGCCTCTTCGTAGGATATGTGGAACAGTCCATCTTCCGCAACTACACTGGCACCACCCCCCACCTTTTCCTCCGCTACATCGATGACTGTATCGGCGCTGCCGCGTGCTCCCACGAGGAGGTTGAACAGTTCATCAACTTTACTAACACCTTCCATCCCGACCTTAAATTCACCTGGACTGTCTCAGACTCCTCCCTCCCCTTCCTAGACCTTTCCATCTCTATCTCGGGCGACCGACTCAACACAGACATCTACTATAAACCGACTGACTCCCACAGCTACCTGGACTACACCTCCTCCCACCCTGCCCCCTGCAAAAACTCCATCCCATATTCCCAATTCCTTCGTCTCCGCCGCATCTGCTCCCAGGAGGACCAGTTCCAACACCGCACAGCCCAGATGGCCTCCTTCTTCAAGGACCGCAGATTCCCCCCAGACGTGATCGACGATGCCCTCCACCGCATCTCCTCCACTTCCCGCTCCTCCGCCCTTGAGCCCCGCTCCTCCAACCGCCACCAAGACAGAACCCCACTGGTTCTCACCTACCACCCCACCAACCTCCGCATACAACGTATCATCCGCCGTCATTTCCGCCACCTCCAAACGGACCCCACCACCAAGGATATATTTCCCTCCCCTCCCCTATCCGCGTTCCGCAAGGACCACTCCCTTCGTGACTCCCTCGTCAGATCCACACCCCCCACCAACCCAACCTCCACCCCCGGCACTTTCCCCTGCAACCGCAGGAAATGTAAAACTTGCGCCCACACCTCCACACTCACTTCCCTCCAAGGCCCCAAGGGATCCTTCCATATCCGCCACAAGTTCACCTGTACCTCCACACACATCATCTATTGCATCCGCTGCACCCGATGTGGCCTCCTCTATATTGGGGAGACAGGCCGCTTACTTGCGGAACGCTTCAGAGAACACCTCTGGGCCGCCCGGACCAACCAACCCAACCACCCCGTGGCTCAACACTTTAACTCTCCCTCCCACTCCACCGAGGACATGCAGGTCCTTGGACTCCTCCACCGGCAGAACATAACAACACGACGGCTGGAGGAGGAGCGCCTCATCTTCCGCCTGGGAACCCTCCAACCACAAGGTATGAATTCAGATTTCTCCAGTTTCCTCATTTCCCCTCCCCCCACCTTGTCTCAGTCGGTTCCCTCAACTCAGCACCGCCCTCCTAACCTGCAATCTCCTTCCTGACCTCTCCGCCCCCACACCACTCCAGCCTATCACCCTCACCATGACCTCCTTCCACCTATCCCACCTCCATCGCCCCTCCCCCAAGTCCCTCCTCCCTACCTTTTATCTTAGCCTGCTTGGCTACTCTCTCTCATTCCTGATGAAGGGCTTATGCTCGAAACGTCGAATTCCCTATTCCTGAGACGCTGCCTGGCCTGCTGTGCTTTGACCAGCAACACATTTTCAGCTGTGATCTCCAGCATCTGCAGGCCTCATTTTTTACTACCAACCATCAAACCAAAAATCTGGGTCCGCTACGTAAATGACACCTTTGTCATCACAAAACGAAACTAGATAGAAGAGACATTTAACATCATCAACAACATCCTCACAGGCATAAAGTTCACCAAGGAGGTAGAAACCGACAACAATCTCACATTCCTGGACGTCACAGTCGAAAGAAAGGACAACGGAGAACTACAAACCTGTGTACACAGAAAACCGACAAACACCGACCAAATACTTAACTACACCAGCAACCATCCCAACACACACAAATGAAGCTGTATCAGAACACTATTCCAATGAGCCACCACACACTGCAGCACAGACGAACTTCAGAAAACAGAGGAGAACTACCTGTACAACATGTTCAAGAAGAACAGATACTCAAAAAATACAGTCCGCAGATTCCTCAAGAACAAACCACGACAAGCAGACCAAACACAGCCGGAAATCCTAACCACCTTACCATACATCAAAGAAGTTTCAGAAATGACAGCCAGACTACTGAGACCCCTTGGAACCCTAGTAGCACACAAACCCACCAACACACTCAAACAAAAACTAACAAACTTAAAAGACCCAGTACAACCCATGGACAAAACCAACATCATTGACAAAATTCCATGCAAGGACAGCCACAAACACTACATAGGACAAACAGGAAGAAAGTTAGCCACCAGGATACACGAACACCAGCTTGCCACAAAAAGACACGACCCTCTCTCACTCGTAGCCCTACACACGGATGAAAGAAACCACCATTTCTGCTGGGACAACACATCTATCCTGGGACAGGATAAGCAAAGACATACCAGAGGATTCCTAGAGGCCTGGCACTCCAACCACAACGCCATAAACAAACACATATATCTAGATGCCATCTATCAACCCATCAGGAAACAAACAGGAAATGACATCACCACAAACCCCAGGAACCCTATCCAGGACAAACATATAAATAGAAAGCAGGAGACAACAGCTTCACTTCACTTGAAGGTCGCCACTGAGGATGTTACCTAGCCAGGTAATGAAACGTCTGGATATCAAACCTACAGCTCAGTGAGCAAACCTACACCCTAAACTATAACAACTAAATACACTATAAACTAACATTTTACACTATAAATCTAATCAACTATCTTGAGCTTTAACTTAACTCTGGATGATCATGTACCACCACACGAGATCTTGGTCTTAATCCACGTGGCGATGATCATCTGGTCAGCTTCTCCTGGTGGTCCCAGGGGTATCTTTCTTCGCAGTGGTTGGCCTTGTGTCACTGCACCTGAGGGTGGTGTTGCAGTGATTCCTATACAGTAGTTGTTCGCACTCTTTTAGGAGGGTCTTCAATGTCTTCCAATGGATCAATCAAGTCTCGATCAATTGAACCCAACCAGGCGTTGACATGTTGATGGCAGAGTGGTCCTTAGGCATCCATTCCTGGAGCTGTTAGGTGCACATTGGTCAGGTGGTCCTTTCCAAATAAGGGTGTGAGGCGCCGCTGTGTCTGGCAAACAATTCAAAGTTTCTGATCATCCTGGGATAGCATTCAGGTTATATATTTTATTGCCTGCAGCTGCTAGGTCAATTACATAGTGTTTGTAGCTGCAGCCTGTCTGGATTCTGCAGCATGTTTATAGCACAGTCAGTTTGGTCAAGGCTTGTCTCAATTTCCCAGCATGCCTCATTTATTGTCCATTTTCATAAATCCATCATTCTGAGCAGCCTGTCCAACGACCCTCTTCACAGATGCTGCCAGACGAGCTGAGTTTTTCCAAAACCTTCTGTTTTTGTTTCAAAAAAAAATTTACTCTGCCCGCTGTCGGTGTGGTGATAGCTATTTTCCACTTTCATTGCAAAGTTGTGATTCTGCTGAGGATGAAAAGTCGCACAGATGTGATATTGGTGTGGTACTGATGTAGCACAGAGGTATACAGTAACATATCCAACCCCTTAAACAAAAACAGCGGTGGAGATACTCAGCAGGTCTGACAGCATCTGTGGAGAAAAAGCAGACTTAACATTTCAAGTCCAATATGACATTTCTTTGGGCAAACTCGATTTCTCTCTCCAAAGATGATGCCAGACCTGCTGAGTTTCTCTAGCAGAAATCTGCTTTTGTTTTAGATTTCTTGTATTTTTTTTTTATTTCCTTTTGACTGATCACTGCTGACAACCACAACAAGCTGCCTGGCTTGGTGATTGTGCTAAAAGCAAGGGCAAGGGCAAGGTACTGTGAGCTTGTAAGCTCTGAATGAGGTGGTAAAGCAGATTATGTTAAAGCAGGGCAAGGCAGAGATACTGTTAAATCCAAATTGATGTGAAGTGAATGAGCATCAAGAAAGCAAGCGAAGAGCCCTGCTCTGATCCATGAGATTGTGTCTGCCCCTGTGTATGAAGTAGTCTGGCAGTTGCATTACAATAAAAGGTGTTGGTGTGGTCCAAGGTGCGATATTTATGTGGATAACTGTTTTCTCAACGGTTCGGACGTATGTTAGGAAGATGCGGTGATGCTGGTTTGTATCTGTTGCTGGCCTCCCTGGACATGGGGTTGTAGGCTGTCCCTGCACATGGAGCGTGTGGCCTGAGATGCCGGGGACTTCTGTCCAAGAAATAACAAGTGGAGAGCTGTAGCCACCAGTAACCTGCTCTGATTTTCATATGGGGAATTGTCACTGTCTAGTTTCTCTCTACCATATGGGAGAATACCAAACTGCTAGAATAGATAATAACGAAATGTTAAGATAAGCAAACAGGCCCTTGCCGCTCAATAGTGAGATTCCTACCTCGACATTCAGCCTTGGTGGAAAATTGGACTTTTTCACTATAACAAAAATCTAATCCATTGATTTTGATAGGTTTTCCAAATGGCTTGCCATTGTCATGTTGTTCAGCAGCTGGGAAAATTCAGACATTAACCTTTCTATATACCTGTGTAGGCTCCTTATATCCTCTTTACAACTTACTTATCCTATCTAGCTTGGTTTCATCAGCAAATGTAGCAACCTTACCTTTACTTTGCTCCCTTTATCAAAGATTCATCAAAGATCCTCAGATCCAGCACCTTCCAAACACATGACCACTTCCATCTAGAAGGACAAGGACAGCAGCTACAACACCATCTTCAAGTTCTCCTCCAAGCCACTCACCATCCTGACTTGGAAATATATCACCATTCCTTCACAATCGCTGAGTCAAAATCTTGGAATTCTCTCTCTCATGGCACTGTTGGTCAATCTGCAGTGGGTGGACTGCAGTGATTCAGGAATGCAGCTCACCACCACCTTCTCATGGGCAATTAAGAATGGGCAAAAATGCTGGACCAGCCAACGACCCCCACATCCCACAAGTGAATAAAAAGGTAATTTAGGTAAATTGTAAAATGTTGAGGCCACAACACAGATCCCTGCTCTTTACATCTTGCCAAACACAAAGATTTTTTTTCGCTCTGCCTGTTTCTTGTTAGCTCATCAATTTTCTATCTCCATGAGTTGTTGCCTTCTAAACCATGAACTAGAAATCCACTAGGTGGTGCTCTCCCTCCTTCAGTGCAGCTGTAAAGACATCCTATACAAAGTTTTGTTTCACTTGTAGATATTTTAATCAACCTGTTCAGAGATGTTATTATACATCTCTGGAGCAACTGGGACTTAAGTTCAAACCTCCTGGCTCAGAGGTAAGGATACTGCACTATAAGAGTTCTTGGTTGTATATATGGATTGGTTGTAATCAGCCATATCAATCACGGTAACTTGAGTCAGTCTTAACTAAATCCATTGATAATATGATTGTGAAAGCAAATACCATGATGGATTATCATCAATTAATAGCACACGGCATGTTCGATGGGATGTTACTCATGCCCCTATGCATTAACAGCACAGAGGTGGAACGAGTGGAGAGTGTCAAGGTCCTGGGAATGGTCATCCACAACAAGCTTTCTTGGACTCTTCATGTGGATGCACTGGTCACAAAGGCCTAACAAGGTCTCTTCTTCCTCAGGCAGCTGAGAACATTTGGCATGATGGTGAATCCCTTTGCCAACTTTTATAGTTGCATCATCGAGAGCATTCTGTCTAAATGTATCACTACCTGGTATGGCAATTGTACCAATCAAGATTGGAGACAGTTACAGAGAGTGGTGAACTCGGCCTGGACAATCACAAAAGGCAACCTCCCATCTATAGAATCCATCTGCCAGGCCCACTGTCAAGGAAAGACCGCCAGCATTCTCAAAGATCCATCCCACCCTGGCAATGCTTTTCCACAACCTTTACCATGGGGGAGAAGGCACAGAAGCCTGAACACATGCACCAGCTGGTTTTGTAACAGTTTCTAGCCCACTGCTGTTAGAAGACTGAATGGATTCACAAACTCTTAACATTCACCTGTACCTGTGTTTTTGTTTTTGCTGCTGTTTACCTATTATTTACTTATCTATGCAACTTAATTCTGTGATCTGCCTGTATTGCTCGCAAGACAAAGCTTTTCACTGTGCCTCGGTACACATGATAATAAATTCAACTCAATTCAATTCAACACTCTTTTGTAACTTGTCAAAGCACATAAAATAACAACCACAAAAAACAGACACTTTAGATGGAACCTTGTGGGGCCTGAATGATGTGGACTATAGTGAGAATGCTGGGAGAAATGTACAAGAATTTGAGTAAGCCCTACGTCGACATTGAGAGCAATGAGCTGCATTTTATTACAGAGTTCCAGACATTGAGAAGAGATTTTTAGTGGAAAGATGTCTAATAAATGGGATTATTGCTCACAGTCAGCTTCATTAACCGTGTTTCTCACCTCATTAACATGCATTTTCCTATCCTATCACATACCATGAACTCTTGACATGTAAATCTGAGTGAATACTTGGTAAGTGCAGCTTGCCATTTGGTCCTAGGGACCTCCATTTGATATCTGATATCAGCAGATACTCTTTAGTCTGTGACTGCCCATGCTCCTTGTCCATGGACCTTGGCATCAGACATTTGCCAGCCTTTCTCTGTTCTCATGACAGTTTTCCAATTTACTTGCAGGGATCTGCACTTTAAAGCTATACCTCAGGCACATCAGTAGCTATCATTATGATATTACTGCAAAGACACTTTAAGCTCACAAACTGAAAGAGGAGAACCATCATCTCGGTGAAATTCACTCTTGGTCTGCCCAAAAATTGCTAGTCTTCCAGAGCAAGGAGTTGACCTCAACGAGTCTTGCAGACTGGCACAATCCAAGGTCCAGGATGACCTGCTGAGGGCTGCACTGATGCTTGGTGCAGCAGCAGCTATGGTGCAGTGGGGAAAGACCACTGTTTGAAGTCTTTCTGCTGGAGTGAGGGTCTATTCAGTTATGAGACCCTCCTAATGCCTCAAATATATATGAATATAGTCTTGAGTCAGTAAGAAATGCTTTTGATTTGTTTATTCAACTTCACCATTTATTGAATGGTGTTAAATTCTGATATTTGTTTCTTCATATGCTACTGTACAGAACCACTTTAGAGACTACCTACACATATAAAGATATCTTATGAATAAAGTATATTTTTGAAATTTAAAAAGTCTGTATCGCGGAGATATTCACATATTCTGTTAGTGCTCTTGTGGATATTCGCAGCATCCCTGCCTTTCATCACGCTGCCTTACCTTTTTGCAGTTTGCCCTCTCAGCCAGAGATACAAGGCTCACATTACTACATTTATACCTTGCCATTTAGTGTAGACACAAAGCCCGAAAGCTTGTTGTGGTTGTCAAATCCTCAGTCAAGTAAAAGGAGACAGCCATCAGTCATGGGCTCGTGGTACAGTACATCAAGTGCTGTCTTCGATATCAGTCCAGGCGCTTTTACACAGACATCCAATTGATTGTGGCAATTAGGGTCAATCCACTCCACACAAAGGATGAGGAGCTGAGTGTTGTGCAGTCAATCACCCATATTGGCTCTTTCTGGCCTACTATGGACTGTTTTCTCCTCAATGAGACAAAAGGAGGGACTGAGTGAGATGAAATTTGGTGGCACAGTTATTAGTGCTGGTGTAGATCAGAGAATGTCAATTAGTTCAGCCAATTGATAGAGTTGGCTGCATTGAGGGCATGCAGGTTTAATGATGTGGAGGCCTGAGGTGAGAGAGATGGAGTGAGGGAAGATGCTTGGTGGGAGGTGAATGCAGAAGCCAGGATAGGGTGAGTGTGAAGTAACAAAGAGAAGATGTTGGCACTTACCCTGGTGGAGTGGAGAAGGACATTGATCTTTTTCCTATATGTTGGCATTCTTTCAGACGGCTGTGACTTCATTGACCTGGGTGAGAACCTTGGATCAGGCTGACAGCGTCAAGTGTAGGACCTTCTCTGTTGGTCCTGAGGAAAGGGGATTGCTCTCCAATGAACCAACCCAACCACCAGGACATCCAAGTCCCCAGTACACAAATTGCTGAGCCAATTTCACCTTCTCTGTCTTTCCAAAAAAACTGTCACAAACTATGGAGAGCAGCTCCAAACCGACAGTGTTTTTCTGAGTACACAATGGCCTTTTAAAGATGGCAAGGAGTGGAGGGATGTGATCAAGGAAGGCAGAAAGGATTAGTTTAATTTGGTGTCATGTTTGGCACAACATTGTGCGCCAAAAGATGCGTTCCTGTGCTGTACTGTTCTATGATCCATTTTGCCAGAGTGGTGAGGAAACAAGGAGTGGTGAAGTGAGGGCGGCCGGGAAGGGTGAGTTTTCCGCATTAAAAGGGACTTACCTCACGAGTCGGGCCTTCATTTGCCAAGAGATGCGAGGGAGGATCGAAGGACTTCTGGGAAGTCATATATTTGTGTCGTTGCGTTACCCGAAACACTACTCGGGTAGTGTCTCCCACCCATCCTCCTCCTCTAACCAAAAAAAAGTTCTGTGTGCCAGATTGGTAAGGTAACGAGTTTATTTTTTATTGCTTATTTTTTCAACAGTCTCTTTGGGAATTTAGAATCATGGGAATGGCGGTGAGGGCAGTTGAATGTTCCTCCTGCAGAATATGGGAGGTAAGGGTCACCACTAGTGTCCCTGCTGACTACATCTGCGGGAAGTGCATCCAACTCCAGTTCCTCAATAACTGCGTTAAGGAACTGGAGCTGGAGCTGGATGAACTTCGGATCATTCAGGAGGCAGAAGAAGTTATTGAGAGGAGTTACAGACAGGTAGTCACTCCTCAGGTACAAGAAGAAGGCAGATGGGTTACAATCAGGGGACAGAAAGGGAACCGGCATACAGTGCAGGGATCCCCTGTGGCCAATCCTATCAACAATAAGTATACCGTTTTGGATATTGTTGGGGGGGCGACTTACCAGGGGAGAGCAGTAGAGCACAGGGCTCTGGCACATAGTCTGTCCCTGCTGCTCAGAAGGGAAGGGGGAAGAGCAGTAGAGCAGTAGTCATTGGGGACTCCATAGTTAGGGGGACAGATAGGAGGTTCTGTGGGGACGAGAGAGACTAGCGGTTGGTGTGTTGCCTCCCAGGTGCCAGGGTTCGTGATGTCTCTGATCGTGTTTTTGGGATCCTTAAGGGGAAGGGAGAGCAGCCCCGAGTTGTGATCCACATATGCACAAACAACATAGGTAGGAAGAGAGATGGGGATTTAAGGTAGAAATTCAGGGAGCTAGGATGGATGCTTAGAGTTAGAATGAACAGAGTTGTTGTCTCTGGTTTGTTGCCTGTGCCACGTGCTAGTGAGGCAAGGAATAGGGAGAGAGAGGAGTTGAACACATGGCTACAGGGATGGTGCAGGAGGGAGAGTTTTGGATTCTTGGATAATTGGGGCTCTTTCTGGGTTAGGTGGGATCTCTATAAGCAGGATGGTCTTCATCTGAACCAGAGGGGTGCCAATATCCTGAGTGGGGGGAAATTCGCTAAGGCTATTGGGGTGGGTTTAAACTAATCCAGCCGGGGGATGGGACCCAAAATTGTAGTTCGGGTATAGAAAAGGTTGAGAGTAGGGAGGCCCGAAATCAAGTTTCAGGGATGCAAGATGGCACCAGCAAGCAAGAAGTTGGTTTGAAGTGTGTCTACTTCAACACCAGGAGCATCTGGAATTAGGTAGATGAACTTGCAGCATGGGTTGGTACCTGGGACTTTGATATTGTGGACATTTTGGAGACATGGATAGAGCAGGGATAAGAATGGTTATTGCAGGTTCCAAGATTTAGATGTGTCAGTAAAAACAGAGAAGATGGTAAAAGAGGGGGAAGTGTGGCATTGTTGGTCAAAGACAGTATTGCAGTTGCAGAAAGGATGCTCGGGGACTCGTCAACTGAGGTAGTATGGGCTGAGGTTAGAAACAGGAAAGGAGAGGTCACCATGTTGGGAGTTTTCTATAGACCTCCGAATAGTTCCAGAGATGTAGAGGAAAGGATAGCAAAGATGATTCTAGATAGGAGTGAGGGAGACAGGGTAGTTGTCATGGGTGACTTCAACTTTCCAAAAATTGACTGGGAAGACTATATTACGAGTACTATAGATGGGTCAGTTTTTGTCCAGTGTGTGCAGGAGGGCTTCCTGACACAGTTTGTAGACAGGCCAACAAGGGGTGAAGCCACATTAGATTTGGTACTGGGTAACAAGCCCAGCCAGGTGTTAGACTTGGATGTAGGTGAGCACTTTGGTGATAGTAATCACAATTCTGTTATGTTTACTTTAGTGATAGAAAGGGATAGGTATATACCACTGAATAAGAGTTACAGCTGGGGGAAAGGCAATTACGATGCGATTAGGCAAAATTTAGGAAGCATAGGATGGGGAAGGAAACTGTGATTTACGAAGGAAATGGAATCTCTGGTCAAGAGGAAGAAGAAGGCTTATGTTAGGATGAGATGTGAAGGCTCAGTTAGGGTGCTTGAGGATTACAAGGTAGCCAGGAAAGACCTAAAGAGAGAGCTCAGAGGAGCCAAGAGGTGACATGAGAAGTTGTTGGTAGATAGGATCAGGGTAAACCCTAAGGCTTTCTATAGGTATTTAAGGAATAGAAGAATGACGAGAGTAAGATTAGGGCCAATCAAGAATAGCAGTAGGAAGTTGTGTGTGAAGTCAGAGGAGATAGTGGAAGCACTAAATGAACATTTTTCGACAATATTCACTCTAGAAAGTGACAAAGTTGTCGAGGAGAATACTGAGATACAGCCTACTAGACTAGGTGGGATTGAGGTTCACAAGGAAGAGGTATTAGAAATCCTGCAGAGTCTGAAAATAGGTAAGTCCCCTGGGCCGGATGGGATTTATCCTAGGATCCTCTGGGAAGCCAGGGAGGAGATTTCCGAGCCTTTGACATTGATCTTTAAATCGTCATTGTCTATAGGAATAGTGCCAAAAGACTGGAGGATAGCAAATGTGGCTCCCCTGTTCAAGAATGGGAGTAGAGACAGCCCTGGTAATTATAGACCAGTGAGCCTTACTTCAGTTGTTGGTAAAGTGTTGGAAGAGGTTATAAGAGATAAGATTTATAATCATCTAGAAAAGAATAATTTGATTTGGGATAGTCAGCACAGTTTTGTGAAGGGTAGGTCATGCCTCACAAACCTTATTGAGTTCTTTGAGAAGGTGACCAAACAGGTAGATGAGAGTAAACCGGTTGATGTGGTATATATAGATTTCAGCAAGGCGTTCGATAAGGTTCCCCACAGTAGGCTATTGTACAAAATGCGGAAGAATGGGATTGTGGGAGACATAGCAGTTTGGATCAGTAATTGGCTTGCTGGAAGAAGACAGAGGGTGGTGGTTGATGGGAAATGTTCATCCTGGAGTCCAGTTACTAGTGGTGTACCGCAAGGGTCGGTGTTAGGTCGACTGCTGTTCGTCATTTTTATAAATGACCTAGATGAGGGCGTAGAAGGGTTGGTTAGTAAATTCGTAGATGACATTAAGGTCGGTGGAGTTGTGGATAGTGATGAAGGATGTTGTAGGTTACAGAGACACATAGATAAGCTGCAGAGCTGGGCTAGAGGTGACAAATGGAGTTTAATGCGGACATGTGTGAGGTGGTTAACTTTGGTCGGAGTAACCGGAATGCAAAGTACTGGGCTAATGGTAATATTCTTGGTGGTGTAGGTGAGCAGAGAGATCTCGGTGTCCAGATACACAGATCCTTGAAAGTTGCCACCCAGGTTGACAGGATTGTTAAGAAGGCACACAGTGTTTTAGCTTTTATTAATAGAGGGATCGAATTCTGGAAGCATGAGGTTATACTACAGCTGTAAAAACCTCTGGTGCGGCCGCACTTGGAGGATTGTGTACAGTTCTGGTCACCGCATTATGAAAACGATGTGGAAGCTTTGGAAAAGGTGCAGAGGAGATTTACTAAGATGTTGCCTGGTATGGAGGGGAGGTCTTATGAGGAAAGGCTGAGGGACTTGAGGCTGTTTCGTTGGGTAGAAGAAGGTTGAGAGGAGACTTAATAGAGACATATAAGATAATCATAGAGTTAGATAGGGTGGCTAGTGAGAGCCTTTTTTCCAAGTATGGTGACAGCGAGCACGAGGGGGCATAGCTTTAAATTGAGGGGTGATAGATATAGGACAGATGTCAGAGGTAGTTTCTTTACTCAGAGAGTAGTAAGGGTATGGAATGCTTTGCCTGCAACGGTAGTTGATTCACCAACTTTAAGTGCATTTAAGTCATCATTGGACAAACATATGGACGTACATGGAATAGTGTAGGTGAGATGGGCTTCAGATTGGTATGACTGGTTGGTGAAACATCGAGGGCCGAAGGGCCTGTACTGCACTGTAATGTTCTATGTTCTATGTTCTATGATCCATGATATTGTTGCCAGGAATGCCAGTCCATTCTGGGATATCCTGTAGTGGTGAGTTCTTCCAGGTACAGTGAGTTGTAGAATCTGTCTTGTATTGGGCAAGATTGTTGCCACAGGGCTTTGATTAGTTGTTAATGGGGTGAGTTTGGAACCACAACATGGGAACATTCACTTGGCCTCATGGAGAGAAACCCTACGTAAAACCCATTGGAATTGACACTTAGTCAAAAAAGTGTAAGTTTCAGAGTTTTAATTAAAGTCAGCCAAGGGCTTAAAAGGAACAGACTGTATACTGAAATGCACTTTAAATATCAATTTCAGATTGAATTAAAACACATTGTGTAAATGCAAGCAACAAGGGTCAGAACTTCTTGAACAGTAAAGCCCTTCTCTGCATTTTGCAATTCTAATCTCCTTTTCAACGGGAAATGACAATGACATAAACATATGAGTTAGATGGCCATGGCCCTTTGAGCCTGCTTGGCAGTTCAGAATTTTGGTGATTTAATTGTAAACTCTGTTCCACATTGACTCCCATCCTTGATAACCTTTTATCTCTTGTTTTCCAAGAATCTATCTACCTCTGCCTTAAAAGTATTTAATGACTATATTTCCATCATCTTTGAGGAAGGGAGTTCCAAAGACTCACAACTATCTAACAGAAAACATTCCTTCCTATTTCTGTCTTAAATGAGCAACCCCTTACTTTGAAACAGTAATGCCTAGGTCTAGATTCATTCACAATAGGAAACATATTCTTTCCACTTGTACCCAGCCAAACTACCTCAGGGGCTTAAATGTTTTCAGTCAAGTCTTACTCCTCTAGACTCTAATGGGTGCAAGCATAGTCTGTCCAACTATTCCTGATTGGACAGCCCACCTAACCCATCTAGAAAACTTCTCTAAACTACTTTCAATACATTTGCATTCTTCCTTAAATAAGGGCAACAATACTGCTCACAAGCACTCTAGATGAGATCTCATTAATGTCTATTGTTTCTCCTGGTTACTTACTGTACCTGTATACTGTCAGATTTATGCATAAGAATATACAAGTCCCTTTCCATCCAGAGTTGTGCAATCTCTCACTATTTAGATAATAAGCTACTTTTTCAATTCTCACCAAAATGAACAGGCTCACATCTTCCCGCATTATGCTCTATTTTCCACATCTTTTCCTGTTCACCCAACCTGCCTGTATTTCTAGGCAGGCTCCTTTTTATTCTCTTTACAACTTAGTTTGTATATTGAACAAATTTAGCAACTGTATCTTTAGTCCCTGTATCTTAGTAATTCATATAAATTGTAATAATTTATACAACTGACCCCAGCACTGACTCCTACGGTACATAATTTATTACATCTTGCTAACCAGAAATTACCCATTTACACATACTCTCTGTTTCTTGTTAGCTAGTCAACCTTTCATCCATAACAAATGCTACGCCAGCCCTGCACCATGAGCTTCTACTTTCTGCAGTAACCTTTGGTTTGGTATCTTATCAAATGCTTCCTGGAAATATATAAACAGTACATCAATTGCTCTTGCTTTATCTACAGCAAATGTTCCTTTCTCAATAGCTCCAATAAATTGATTAAACATGATTTCCCTTTTACAAAACCAAGTTGATGCTGCCTATTACCTTGAACTTATCTAAGTGTTCTACTTTAATGGCTTTAAGAATACCAGCTAGCATGTTCCCCGTGCAGATGTTGAGCCAACTTATCAGTAGGTTTCTCTTTTCTATCTCCGTTCCTTTCTGAATCATGGATTTGTAATTACTATTTTTCAATTAAATGGAACCTTCCCCAAATCTAGAGGATTTCCTAAATTACAGCTATTCCTGTGATGTTACAGGTATCTTCTACAATGAACATCAAGACAAAATACTTGTTCAATTCATCTGCCATCTCCTAATTTTCCATTAATTCTTGCGAACCGACTTCCTTTGGGATTAACAATCACTTTGTCTACTCCTTTCCTTTTAAAATACCTATAGAAACTCTTAACTGTTTTTATGATTGTAGCAGCCTTTCGCCCATTCTGTAATTTTCCCTTCTTATTAATCTTCTAGTCATTTTTTAAACTTTGTGTTCAATCTTATGATTTGCCATACATCTTTGTCCAATAAAGTGTTAATTCTTTAAGTTTGAAAATATCTTTAATTATTTTAGTCAACCATAATGATGGGTCCTCCCCTTGGGAATTTTCCATCTCAACTTAATTCATAGCAATTGTGAAAAGCAATTTTGGTTTTGGAGGAGATGTGTAATAATGAAGTTACGGGCAATTCTGTGCATGTGTGATAATGTTGTTCATAACATAGGAAAAGAGAAACGCCACTCAGCCCCTCGAGCTCATTCCACTACTCAAGAGATCATGGCTGATCTGTGGCATAACTTCATATATCTGCCTTTGGCCCATGTCACTTAATACCCTTACTTAACAAAATTTGATATTTCTCAGATTTAAAATGAACAACTAATCCTGCATCCACTGCCAATTGTGGAAGACAGTTCCAAACATCTTTGTGTGTGGAAGTGCTTCCAAACATCTCTTCTGAATGGTCTGATCCTAATTCTCAGATGATGCCACTGGTTTTAGAATCCCTAGGAATGTACCTTCACCTACTCTGTCTTTTTCTGTTAATATCTTGAAGACTTCCATCAGATCATCCTTCAGCCTTCTCAATTCTAGAGAAAGCAGGCCCAATTTGTGCAATCCGTCCTCATAATTTGATCCCTGAAGTCCAGGTATCATTCTTGTAAACTTACTCCCTCCAAGGCTTCCCTAAGATGTGATAACCACATTTGCTCATCATCCCCAAATGGAGTCAACCAGGTTTTTGTATAATTGCAGGATAACTTCTGCATCCTTGAACTCCTAAAGGGCAGCATTTCATGATCTTCCTTGATTATATTCTGCACCTGTTTGTGACATTTTAAAAGTCTATGCATTAGAACCCCCAAGTCTCTTTGGAAATCCACTGCATTTAGATTAGGTTAGATTAGACTACCTATAGTGTGGAAACTGGCCCTTTGGACCAACAAGTCCACACCGACCCTCCGAAGAGTAACCCACCCAGACCCATTTCCCTTTAACTAATGCACCTTAAACTAAGGGCAATTTAGAATGGCCAATTCACCTGACCTGCACATCTTTGGATTGAGGGAGGAAACCGGAACACCCAGAGAAAGCCCACACAGACACGGGGAGAATGTGCAAACTCATCACAGACTGTTGCCCAGGGCTGGAATTGAATCTGGGTCCCGTGTGCTGTGAGGCAGCAGTGCTAACCACTGCGCTACCATCCAGAAAGTACCTTGATCTATCCTCTCATAGTTAAAAATGGATAACCTCATACACAGACACATTGAACTCCATCTGCATAGTTTTACTCATTGACTTAGTTTATCAAAATCCCTTTGTAATTTTATGCTGTCATCTACACTGTCAATAATGCTGCGTAACTTTGTGTTCTCAGAAAATTTGGATATGGGACAATAAATAATGTCAATAACTGAGGTCTCAACACACATCCCTGTGGGGCACTATTGGTCACATCCTGTCAATTTGAGTATCTGCCCATTATCCCTACTATCACCTGCCACTCAACAAATGTCCCTCCACGTCATTAATTTGCCTACAATTCCGTGTGCTTCAACCTGAGTTGGCAGTCTTTTATGTGGGACATTATCAAAGGCCTCTGGAAAGCCCTATAAACAACATTCACAGGCATTCCCCTGACCACTACCTTAGACATCTCTTCAAAAATTTAGTAAGGTTTGTCAGCTATGACCTATCTGTCCTGAATCCATGCTGGCTCACCCTAATAAACAGAACATTTTCAAGGTGTTCAATTGCGCCATTCTTGACTAAATACTAACACAAATATTAGAGGAGAAAGTGAGGTTTGCAGATGCTGGAGATCAGAGCTGGCTTATGCCCGAAATGTTGAATCTCCTGTTCCTTGGATGCTGCCTGACCTGCTGCGCTTTTCCAGTAACACAAATATTAGGCTAGCTAGTCTATAATTCCCTGGTTTTTAATTGCTGTCCATCTTAAAAAATGGAGGTATATGCAGTCTTCCAATCCAGAGTGAAGGCTCCGCTGTCTCAGGACTCTGAAAGAATATAGTTAGGTCAACTGATTCTACAGAACTTCACTGGATCTGCCCAGCAACTTGACACGACGGATAATTTGTCCATTAAAGGGCCGATGTTCATTTAAACTGTACCTTTTTCCTTTAAACTTATTATTTCTCTTCATTTGTCAAACTCTCTCCATTAACACTGTATGACCACTCTCACCTCTGAATTGGAAAAATATGGATTCAAGTTCCACTCTGCAACTTGAGCGCACAATCTAGACCAACATCCCTGTGCTGCCCTTTTATTTGAATGAGATTTTAAATGATCATAAAGTGAGGTATTGTTGCATTTCTCCCAATGATTTGAGCCGATGACAACTTCACTAAATAAAACAAATCATCTTGTTGCATTTTGTGGGATCTTGCTTTGAGCAAATTTTCCTACATTGTTACAGTAATTACACTTCAGACACAGTTTGCTATCAGTGAAAAATTACAGGGTATCCCAATGTCATGAAAGATGCTTAAAACACAAGTTCCTTGTTTCCTTTTAAACTGAGTTGCAGACTGCCAACACAGGTGGATTGTAAAGTTCCTATGGCACTTTTCAAGAAAGAACAGTAGAATCTACTCAGTAATCGAGCCAACATTTATAACCAAGGGAATACCAGTAAAACAGATTATTTGTTTAACATCTCATTACTGTTTCTGGGTCTTAATGTATGCAAATTGGTTCCCATGTTTCCCAGCATTACATTTCAAAAGTACTTAACTGGCTGCAAAGTGCTTTGAGACACCCTGAGGTCATGAAAGGCACTATATAAATGTCAGTTCAATCTTTGTGTTTCAGTGAATGACTGAAAGCCATAGGTTTTTTGAGTAACTATTCCCCACAACACTGAACAGGATTGCCCGTTGAATACCAGTAGATCTAAATTGTTTTGATTTTCATGCCTATTCTGCTAAGAACTGTATTTAAATATTTTAAATTCCTTTCGCATGTGGGTGATGGTGATGTAATGGTAACGTTACTAGATTATTAAATCAGAGGCCCAGATGAACTCTCAGAGAACATGGGTACAAATCCCACCCTGGCAGACAGCTGGAACTTGAATTCAATAAAGGTTGACCTGCACATGCACATGTACATTCATCTGGAAATGTGCACACAACAAAATTCCAGAGCTGCTACGTCATCCTGTCAATTTGCCATGACCTCATATGCAAATGCCACATTGTGCACACAGAAAGAAGGAACACGATATTGAAATGAGCTCGGCAGGGAGGAGGTAAGGCCATCACATTTGGTGGTGGGGCCAGAGGGGTGGGAGGAGAGGAGAACGATGGGAGGAACCGCTCTCTCTGCTCCCAGGCCTTTCCCCCTCAATCGCCACCCCTTCTCCCCTTCACCCAGAAATCCTGTTTACCTGAGCCCACTATGCTCATATCTGCAAGCCCAAACCAGTTGAAATGCATGCATACATATTTAGGCAGTATAGAGTGGTGTCAGCAAATGCAGTCTTCAATAAAATCTGGAATTGAAATGTACTCTTAGTAATGGTTAAAAATCACACAACACCAGGTTTAGTCCAACAGATTTAATTGGAAGCACACTAGCTTTCGAACCATCATTCCTTCATCAGGTGGTATACCCCAGTCCAACACTGGCATCTCCAAATCATGACTTAGTAATGGTGACTGTGAAGCTGTCATAAATTGTCGTAATTCCTTTGAGGGAAGGAAATCTACCAATCTACCTGGTCTGGCCTACATGTGGCTAGATTCATGTGGATGACTATTAGTTGCCATCTGGAATGGCTGAGAACCTGGCTCCAAACATCTGCAATATAATGCCAGCCATGCCAGCAAAAACCACAACCCATGAATGAATTTGTCAAAATCTCTACACTAAGTGACATTCAAAGTGATTTTTTTCCAATCTGACACACTGTGTGTCAATTTCCAAGCCACTGAACTAGTATCAGAAACTTCCCTTAACCTACTCTGCCTGAGTCTGATAAGCAGGGTGAGGTCTCAGCAAAGACAATCTGAGACCTTGATGAACAAAGGGGCTAATGAGACTTAAGGATTAAGAATAAGTAGTGGAATGAGAGAGCAATAAATAAGTAATTTAGAGTAAAATTAGGTGGAGAATGGGAAATAAAGACATTCGTTTCTACTTGTTTCTTCATTCATTCACCCAAGCTCATAAGTCAAGCATCCACACCATACTGAGACAGTCATGACTGAATTGGGCTGCTCACGTAGCCCAGACACTTGATACTTGCTTCCTAAAGTGAATCTATGGAGAGCTCAAGTCTGAGGTGTGCTGTCAAAGGTAGTTAGAGGAAGCTCTCTAAGGACCCTCAGAATGCTTCACTTTTGGAGTCTTAATATTGTCCTGAATGAAACTCATCCAGAAGTGGTGCATGTGATACAGGAAGACAACTACAAGAGATTGAGCCAGTTAAAGGAGGGAGAAGCAGGACGAACAAAATAGAAGGTCTGTAATAAGGAGAGCAAGAGAGATTAAATTACACAAGATTGCATGGTGCTCGAGCTAAAGAGAATGGTGATATGTTGATACTTTTTCAACTGTGTCAGTTTTGTTGAGTTTCATGGAGGATTTCTCTCCATGAGGCCTAGTGAGTTTTCTCATGCAGTCATCCCAAACCTGTCTCACTAATTACCAACTCTTATCCTGTGTTGATGATAATGTCCAATGCTAGCTCAATTCCATCAATCACTATGCAGAAAGAACTGCTGGCAAGTTCCAGAATGAACAGGCATCCCTACTGAAGGTGCCATCCTTAAAAGGCCAATGTGCACCTGGACAAACACTGTCAGCCCAGAGCTACCCTGCACATTTTGTGACATTTGCCCAGACATGGCAGATAACGGAAATTTGGTGCCTTGCACTGGGGACAGGGATTTAGAAGGCCTAGTAGACAGGGTGATGGAGTGGACAGCTGAGTTGTTCTCTCTGGACCTGCAGAAGGGTCAGGTCACCAGACCCTGCCAGCTTAGTCCAAGGTTCTTACACAGGTCAATGCAGTCTCAGCCATTTGAAGGAATGTCCAGTTGTGTAGGAAGAAGGTCAATGATCTTGTCTGCTTCAAAGAATAGGTAGCATGTTGTCTCTGCTCCCTCAAACTTACTCTATCTCAGCACTGCACCCACATTCCACCATGGCTCAAACTCCATCACTTTTGGAATATTGCATACAGTTTTGGTTGCCCTTCTATAGGAAAGAAATTGTTTAACTTGAGAGCGTGCAGAAAAGATGTACAATGATGTTGCCATGACTGAAGGATTTGACCTATAGGGAGAGGGTGGGGCTATATTCCCTGGCATATTGGAGGCTGTGGGGTGACTTTAGAGAAGTTTTAAAAATCATGAGGGGCATGGACAGCGGGGTCTTTTTCCTATAATGGGGGAGTCCAAAACTAGAGGATATGGGTTTAAAGGAAAGATTTAAAAGGGATCTGAGGGGTAATGTTTTCATGGTGCATGTATGGAATGATCTGCCAGAGGAAGTGGTGGAGGCTGGTAAAATTACAATGTTTAAAAGGCATCTGGATGGGTACATGAATAGGAAGTGTTTAGAGAGATATGGACTAAATGCTGGCAAATGGGACGAGGTCAGATTGGGATGATCTGACATAATGGATGAGTTAGACCAAAGGGTCTGTTCTCATGCTGTATAACTCTATGACTCTGTGATTTTCACTGTTGCCCACAACATTTTCCCTTATTTGTTCTCACCCACCTAAACCTCCAACACCCTTAATCCTGATGGCCTCTGTACTGCCTATTCACTTACTCAGGACAACTAACCACTTTGCCTTCAAATGCAACAATTTGCACCCACTTTCATGCCTTTCAGTCATTCAGAAAATGTCCACAAGAGGGCAGAAAGCGTACTGGGCTGCTTGACAACGTTAGGATCCTGATCACTCCATATAACTGACTGAGAGTGTCCAAACACTTGGGCCAGTTTCGGAGGCTATTCATGCTGTGTTGGAACCCCATAATTGAAAGCTGTCTCCCTTTATTTGATGTGGGCTGCTGGCAATCATGGTAAGCTGCCAGACTTTGTGTCTGTGCTAAATGACAAGGCAAGACGAGAGGACGCAAAGTGAAAAATGGCAAGAAAAGGTTGTTGTGAACATGCAAGAAGAGAGAGCTCTAAGAGAGTAAATGAACACCAAACCAACAGAGACAAGGCCACAGAGGCACCCTGAGGCACAACATTAAATTGCAGAAGTGTACTGTAAGTGGATCAGAGAAATGCCATGATGATGTGGATAGACTGGCAAATATTGAATACCTATATCCGTGGATGTAGGGTATGTTGAAAAGCTGAAAATGTGTTGCTGGTTAAAGCACAGCAGGTCAGACAGCATCCAAGGAACAGGAAATTCGACGTTTCGGGCCAGAGCCCTTCATCAGGAATGAGGAGAGGATGCCAGGCAGGCTAAGATAAAAGGTAGGGAAGAGGGACTTGGGGGAGGGGCGGTGGAGATGTGATAGGTGGAAGGAGGTCAAGGTGAGGGTGATAGGCCGGAGTGGAGTGGGGGCGGAGAGGTCAGGAAGATGACTGCAGGTTAGGAGGGCGGTGCTGAGTTCAAGGGAATCGACTGAGACAAGGTGGGGGGAGGGGAAATGAGGAAACTGGAGAAACCTGAGTTCATCCCTTGTGGTTGGAAGGTTCCTAGGCGGAAGATGAGACGCTCTTCCTCTAACCGTCGTGTTGTTATGGTCTGGCGATGGAGGAGTCCAAGGACCTGCATGTCTTCGGTGGAGTGGGAGGGAGAGTTAAAGTGTTGAGCCACGGGGTGGTTGGGTTGGTTGGTCCGGGCGTCCCAGAGGTGTTCCCTGAAGCGTTCCGCAAGTTGAAAAGCTGCCTATGCAGTGTATCCTGAGTTGCTGGAGCTAGGTATCCTTAGGAGCAAGCAGCAAACTGGAGTCCCTATTACCTGCTCAGACTTCTATGTAAAGAAGTTACAGCGTCATTTCCTCATGGAAGGTGTTAGGATAGGAAGCTGCATATTACTGAGGTGAGAAGTAAAGTTAATTCCTTTGACAATACGCTATAGTCCCATTTAATTGGATTGTTGCTACCAGTGAGAATACCATCATAATGTCAGGACATCAAGAAAGTCTTCACTGTTTTTGATTCTCTGATGTTTCAACATATTGTTCAAGGCCCTATAAGATCCCACCCAATGTGTCCAGATGAGTTGTGAATGACTGTATAGCAACTGTTCAAATGAAAAGTTAAGAGATAAGGAAAAAAAACACAGCAAGATAGAATCAGCAAAAAAAAGGAAGAAGTTGGAGGCAGAGAGTGGTCGAATTCAGTGTTGAATCGAGAAGACTGTACAGTGCTGGGTAAAAAAAAAGTGTTGTTCCTCAAGGTTGTGTTGAGCTTCAGAAGATTAAGGACAGAAAGGTCAGAGTGGGAGCAAGGTGGAGAATTAAAATGACAAACAAAGCAAAGTTCACAGTTTAATTATGAATTAAATGATCATAGTTACTTATTCAGTTGAAACCACTCTATAAGTATTAGAAGTTAGATTATGTCATGGTCAGTAGTGAGATATAAAAGATATTTGTGATCACAAAATGAATTGTTGCCCATTGGTAACTGTATTTCATCAAACTTCATTAGTCTTCCCTCATGGAGGGTTTTTCACATTATCAATGGTAAGATGCTGGTTCATAGGCTATCTGTTAATTACAACAAACATTTTAAAATATAAAGGAAAGCATTTTGTCTAATATTTATCTTATTTTATGCTACTTTTTGGAAATCCATCAATTATGTCTTGCCTTTGTTGCAATTATCATTGATGTAAAGACATTAAGAGGACAAAATAAGAACATAGTAGTGTCTAACAAACCAGCACATTGAGAAACAAATTCTTGTGAGTGTTAAGTAGGACAGGGGTCCTTACATTTAAATACACAGCTGCAAAGTTCATACAAAAAATACCCAGTGACTATTAACGGTGAAAGGAACACCAAACCAACAGAGACGAGGCCACAGACAAATGATGTACAGCAACTTCTACAATTTCTAGAGCACTGGGACTCCTTGTTTTCAGTCAGTTCCTGTGTCATTTCTGGGTTTTGCCCTGATATATTGGACTGGTTGCAGTTTTTATCACCCGTTGTTTTTCCTGCAATTGTTTCAATGATGCTATCATTTGGAGAAAATGTCCTTGAGACATTCTCAGAGTCACCACTTCTCTTGTTGCAGCTTGTTGGATAGTCATTGGCACAGTTAAAGAAGACATTACTGCAGTTGTCTAAGGAGGATGGAACTTCAGCTTGAGGCCTATCAATATCGATTTTAATCTCAGGTGCAGTGCACAAAGACACATTATTATTCTCTTGATCTGTTACACTGTCCATAGAAGTTGGAGCAATAGTTGTGAGTTCAGCTACAGAATCTGGCATAACTGTTGAACTGGATTTATCTTGTTTGATATGAGATTCTACTTCACTCTCAGTCGTTAAATTCACTCCATTCAGTGAAGTCACTTCAATACAGGATGGTTTCTTATCCTTCATTTTCAGCTTCATTTCAGATACCATTTTCTCGGGATCAATCCCTATTAAAGAATTGGAATGAGAAATGTTATAACATTCATCATTTTTCTTATATTTTCTGTAAATAATTTCCATTAGACTATGAATAACTCAACCAAAAAATATTTGACCAGAAAAATAAGCTTTGAATTCACATTCAGGTGCAATGAACTAAAGCTTGTTTAAGGTTCATTTGAGTGAGCAATGCAATAAGATGAGTGTTTGATAAACTATTTTTCACATAATCTCCAAATCTACTGCATTTGAAAACTTGTGATATGGATTGCTCACATAGTAGCCATGCAATGGAAATGGTTCCAGCACCATGAGCTGAATGGGTTTACTGTTTATTTTCATTCATTCCTGTCTTCTCATGTTGTTCTATCATTTCACACAGCTACAACTAGAGAGTTCAATTAAAATTTTATTGGAGTCAATGTCAAAGCCTACAGAACCGTGATGCTGCTGCATTAAAAAGCGAATGGACACTGTTGCCCTGTTTAAAATTATGGCATTGTTTTCCTTTGTTTAAGCAAGGTAATGCTACATTGATTCGGGAGTGATAGGTAGAACAGAATTAAGTTGGGTACGAGGCACTAGATAACTGCATTTTACGGCAATATGTTTTGGGTAGCCATGACTAGGAATATTCCAGACAAATTGTGGAGCACGGTGGTTCAATGGATAGCAATGCTGCCACAGTGCCAGGGACCTTGTTCGATTCCACCCTGTACCTGTGTGGGGTTTACACATTCACCCTATGTCAGCGTGGGTTTCTGTTGGGTGTTCTGGTTTCCTCCAGTAGTCCGGGGATGTGTATGTTGGGTGGACTTTCCATGAGAAATGCAGGGATAGAGGAGTGGATCTGGATGGGATGCTCTTCAAAGAGTTGGTGTGACTTGATGGCTGACTTGCCAGCTTACACACTGTCGGACTTCTATTATGATTCTGATTTGCATTGTAGAATTAAAATCTCAAGGTTCCTTTTCACTGAAAGCCTTGAAACGCTCGCTCCCAAAAAGATATTGGCTGAATTGTAATTCACAATACTGTAATGATTAGATTTTTGACAGGTAGATAGTACATTCCTCTTCCTATAGACTCCAACTGCTTACAAGTCATGACATAATGTATCATGCTCTGTCCAGGTATTAATGATTGACATATCGATAGTCACAGGTGAGGTGCCAGAAGACTGGAGGTTGGCAAACGTAGTGCCACTGTTTAAGAAAGGTGATAAAGACAAGCCAGGGAACTATAGACCGGTGAGCCTGACCTCGGTGGTGGGCAAGTTGTTGGAGGGAATTCTGAGGGACAGGATGTACACGTATTTGGAAAGTCAAGGACTGATTAGGGATAGTTAATGGCTTTGTGCGTGGGAAATCATGTCTCACAAACTTGATTGAGTTTTTTGAAGAAGTAACAAAGAGGATTGATGAGAGCAGAACAGTAGATGTGATCTATATGGACTTCAGTAAGGCGTTCAACAAGGTTCCCCTTGGGAGACTGATTAGCAAGGTTAGATCTCATGGCATATAGGGAGAACTAGCCATTTGGATACAGAACTGGCTCAAGGGTAGAAGACGGAGGGTGATGGTGGAGTGTTGTTTTTCAGACTGGAGGCCTGTGACCAGTGGAGTGCCATAAGGATCGGTGCTGGGTCCTCTACTTTTTGTCATTTACATAAATGATTTGGATGCAAGCATAAGAGGTACCGTTAGTAAGTTTGCAGATGACACCAAAATTGGAGGTGTAGTGGACAGCAAAGAGGGTTACCTCAGATTACAACAGGATCTGGACCAGATGGGCCAATGGGCTGAGAAGTGGCAGGTGGAGTTTATTTCAGGTAAATGCAAGGTGCTGCATTTTGAGAAAGCAAATCTTCGCAGGACTTATATACTTAATGGTAAGGTCCTAGGGAGTGTTGCTGAACAAAGAGACCTTGGAGTGCAGGTTCATAGCTCCTTGGAAGTGGAATCGCATGTAGATAGGATAGTGAAGAAGGTGTTTGGTATGTTTTCCTTTATTGGTCAGAGTATTGAGTACAGGAGTTGGGAGGTCATGTTGCGGCTGTACAGGACATTTGCAGTTAGGCCACTGTTGGAATATTGCATGCAATTCTGGTCTCCTTCCTATCAGAAAGATGTTGTGAAGCTTGAAAGGGTTCAGAAAAGATTTACAAGGATGTTGCCAGGGCTGAAGGATTTAAGCTATCGGGAGAGGCTGAACAGGCTGGGGCTGTTTTCCCTGAAGTGTCGGAGGCTGAGGGTTGACCTTATAGAGGTTTAGAAAATTATGAAGGGCATGGATAGGATAAATAGGCAAAGTCTTTTCCCTGGGGTCGGGGAGTCCAGAACTTGAGGGCATAGGTTTAGGGTGAGAGGGGAAAGATATAAAAGAGACCTAAGCGGCAACTTTTTCACGCAGAGGGTGGTAAGTGTATGGAATGAGCTGCCAGAGGAAGTGGTGGAGACTAGTACAATTGCAACATTTAAGAGGCATTTAGATAGGTATATGAATAGGAAGGGTTTGGAGGGATATGGGCTGGGTGCTGGCAGGTGGGACTAGATTGGGTTGGGATATCTGCTCGGCATGGACAGGTTGGACCGAAGGGTCTGTTTCCATGCTGTACATCTCTATGACTCTATGACTCTATGAGCTTGGGCAATTCATTACCTGCACACTGGTCACGTACGTCTTTCATCTTCCCATTTTTCAGATAATATATGATGTGCTCATGGTCGCATTAATGAGGATTGTTCACATTTATCTGTCAAAAGATAATGCTGCATTAATTCCACAATATGATGAAATGCATAAATTTGGAACTGATATACATATTTGGCTCAGTTTGCGCTGTGTAGCCAATTGGTTCATGATCAGCATATCAGAGTTGGGTGAACATCACCAGTGTAACTACAGGGTTTTCAACATCGCTCGTTGTGGACTGTGCTCCTCATTATGGTCTTGACAATACCACGGATGGTGGCCAAGGTCAGGGCTTTGTAGGTTAAAAATTTTAAAACAATGGGCCTAAGGTGGCCACAATATAAAGTATCTAGTAGCCAGGGAAGTTTTTATAGTTAAATTGGAGTCTATTAGATCTCAGGAATGGAATCTCTGAGCCTTTGCTTGCAGTTAATGAAATAGTTGTTAAATGAATAATCAGTTACCACATCTGCAATTCAGCACATTTTAGTATGTGAAGTGCAGAGATGTTTGTATCTGCACTGGTATCTAGGTTTCATACAGATTATGCTGACCCTGCAACTGTGGAGTGTGGCAAAAGCTTCTGCTGGTACTTCTATGTTAATAGATGCTTTGAAATTTGCCATGATGAATGTGTGCCCACTTGTGTAACCTTGCACTGATCACCTTCCTCATTTGATGGTGCAGACTGGCCAGACATTTGTGGAGTCAAGAGTGTGGTGCTGGAAAAGCACAATAGGCCAGGCAGCATCCGAGAAGCAGGAGAATCGACGTTTTGGGCGTAAACCCTTCACCAGGTATGGAGGGCTTATGCCTGGAAAGTTGATTCTCCTGCTCCTCGGATGCTGCCTAACCTGCAGTGCTTTTCCAGCACCACACTCTTAACTCTGATCTCCAGCATCTGCAGTCCTTATTTTCTCCCAGACATTTTGTGGAACCTATTTTGAAGCTGTTTGGTTAGAATGTGTACCTATATGGCCTCTGTGGCTAGCCTTTGCTTTCTGCCTGGGTACTTCCAATGTCATTTGGTAGCACATGTCTTGCATACAGTTTTGAAAATTAACATTTTATAGCAGGATGTATGTCATTGTATCATTGTCATTGCTTACTAGGCTAGCCTGCATTGGCTCTGATGCCAATGATGGACAAATTATACATAGGCTTTAGACTGCTCCCATTAGTATAACTTTGTACTTGCATCTGCTTTGTAGTCAGGCGTTCATGATATAACCTCAGAGTTGGCCTACAATATCAATTTGGAATGCTTCTACTGGATTATGAGCTGTCATGAGGAGACAGAGTGCTTGGTGTTGTTTTGCAAAGATAATAATCTCTCCCTCAATGTCAGCAAAACTAAAGAACTGATCACTGACTTTAGGAAGAACGAAGGAGAACATACCCCTATCTACATCAATAGATCTGAGGCGAAGAGGAGCGAAAGCATCAAGTTCAATTGTAGAATCCCTATTTTGTGGAAGCAGGCTATTTGACCCATCAGGTCCACACCAACCCTCCAAAGAGCAGCCTACCCAGCCTCACTCCACTTCCCTACATTTCCTATAGTTAACCCCATCTAACCTACACATCCCTAGACACTAAGGGCAATTTAGCATGGCCAATCCACCTAACCTGCACATTTTTGGATTGCGGAAGGAAACCTGCTCAGACATGGGGATAATGCGTAACCTCCACATGGACAGTTGCCTGAGAGCAGAATTGAACCCAGGTCCCTGGCATTGCGACGCAGCAGTAGTAACCACTCAGCCACCATGTCACCCCAGGTGTGATAATAATTCTGGTCTCCCATGTAGGTGAGATGGTCAAGAAGGCACAATAATGCTTCTTCTTCCTCAGGAGGCTTAGGAGATTCGGCATGTCCATCACGATCTTTACCAACCTTACAGATCCACCATAGGAAGCATTCTATCTGGGTGCACTACAACTTGGTACAGCAACTACTCTGCACAGAACCTAAGAAACTACAGAAGGTTGTGTGCACAGCCCAGACCATCACAGAAGCCAACCTCCCATCCATAACTCCATCCACATTTCTTGTTACTGTGGAAAGGCAGCCAACTTCATCAAAGATCCCTCCCACCCCAGTAATGCTCTCTTCCAACCTCTTCTGTCAGATACAGAAGCTTAAATACACTTACCAACAGGTTCAAGAACAGTTTCTTCCCAGTTGGTATTAGACTCCAGAATGGACCTCTTCAATTTCAGCTCTAATGTTAATCTTGATTTTGTGTACCTCATGTGCAGCTGTAACCTTGTATGCCTTGCTCTGCCCAAACACTCTATGACCTGTATGTCCTTGTATATTATGATCTACCTGTTAACATGCAAAACAAAACTTTTCACTGTACTAAGGTATTCTTGACAACAGGAGAAAGTGAGGTCTGCAAGTGCTGGAGATCAGAGCTGAAAATGTGTTGCTGGAAAAGCGCAGCAGGTCAGGCAGCATCCAAGGAACATGAAATTCGACGTTTCGGGCATTCCTGAAGAAGGGCTTATGCCCGAAATGTCGAATTTCCTGTTCCTTGGATGCTGCCTGACCTGCTGCACTTTTCCAGCAACACATTTTCAGCGCTATTCTTGACAACAATAAATCAAATCAAATCAAATCAAACTTAAAAATCAAATGAGTTTGATTATCCTATTGACATGGTCTACTTCTGTAAGGTTGTAATCACATCCTTTGTCTTTGTTTCTACTTATGTATGAGTCAATGGTCTGTATTGTCTGTTCCCTAAAGTACATGAATTCCAGCAGAAGTTGTGATTCCATTATAACTGATCCGCAAGTGTTGACATGTTTTATTTGGAGTTTAAAGATGGTTGTCAGTCAAACCTGACTTGTTCATTCTGTGGCAGCCTTCACTAGCTGTAGAAACTTTAATTTTAAAGGCTTATTTGCCTGCTTCAGAAATGTTGAGATAGAAAATATAATTCAAAGCATTGTCAGAGCAAAGTAAACACAGAGAAGAGATTTGTTGCCTTCCAATTGAGTTTTGGAAATTTTATAGTCAGCTTTTTAATTTTTTGAAGGACTTTTAATCCAGTTTTGAGCTTTGTCAGCTATCCAAGTTGCTTCTAGCTCTCTTAAAGTTAATTAAGCTAATTACGCTTTGAGTTGCATCTTTAATATATGACACCTTTAGATTACTGCTTGACTGTAACAAAGGCTTTGTCAGGTTTTCTGATCTTTTTAGAACATAGAACATAGAACAATACAGCGCAGAACAGGCCCTTTGGCCCTCAATGTTGCGCCAACCTGTGAATTATACTCATCTCGTTCCCCTACACTATCCCAAAATCATCCATTGCTTATCCAAGGATTGTTTAAATCTCCCTAATGTGGCTGAATTAACTTCATTGGCAAGTAGGGCATTCCACGCCCTTACCACTCTCTGAGTAAAGAACCTGCCTCTGACATCTGTCTTAAATCTATCACCCCTCAACATCATCATCTCAGGAAAAAGACTTTAATTGTCTATCCTATCTAATCCTCTGATCATTTTATATGTCTCTATCAAATCTCCTCTTAGCCTTCTTCTTTCCAATGAGAACAGACCCATGTCTCTCAGCCGTTCCTCATAAGACCTTTCCTCCAGACCAGGCAACATCCTGGTAAATCTCTTCTGCACCTTTTCCAATGCTTCCACATCCTTCCTGTAATGGGTCGACCAGAACTGTACACAATATTCCAAGTGTGGCTGCACCGACGTTTGTATAGTTGCAGCATGATATTGCAGCTCCGGAACTCAGTCCCTCTACCAATGAAACCTAACACATCATATGCCTTCTTAACAGCACCATGAACCTGGTGGCAACTTTCAGGGATCTATGTACATGGACACCAAGATCCCTCTGCACATCCACACTACCAAGAATCTTACCATTGATCCAGTACTCTGCCTTCCTGTTAATCTTCCCAACGTGAATCACCTCACATTTAGCTGCATTGAACTCCATTTGCCACCTCTCAGCCCAATTCTGCAGTTTAGCCAAGTCCCCCTGCAACCTGTAAAATTCTTCCAAACTGTCCACTCCTCTACTGACTTCAGTCTTGTCTGCAAATTTACTAATTCATCCACCTATGCTTACGTCCATGTCATTTATAAAAATGACAAACAACAGTGGTCCTAAAACAAATCCTTGCGGCACACCACTAGTAACCGGATTCCAGGTTGAATATTTTCCATCAACCACTACTCACTGCATTTTTTCAGAAAGCCATTTCTAATCTAAACTGCTAAATCACCCTCAATTCCATGCCTCTGCATTTTCTCCAACAGCCTACCACATGGAACCTTATCAAAGGCTTTACTGAAGTTCATGCATACCATGGCAACTGCCCTACCCTCATCCACATGCTTGGTCACCTTCTCAAAAAACTCAATAAGGTTTGTGAGACACGACCTGCCCTTGATGTAACCATGTTGACTGTTTGAAATCAAATTGTTGCTTGCTAGATGATTATAAATCTTATTTCTTATAATCCTTTCCAAAACCTTTCCTACAACAGAAGTAAGGCTCACTGGGCTATAATTGCCTGGGTCATCTCTCCTGCCCTTCTTGCACAAGGGCACAACATTTGCAATCCTTGAGTCCTCTGGTACTAAACCTGTAGACAATGACGACGCAAATATCAAAGCCAAAGGCTATCTCCTCCCTAGCGTCCCACAGAATCCTCGGATAAATCACATCTGGCCCAGGGGATTTGTCTACTTTCACTCCTTCTAGATTTGATAACACCTCTTTGTAACTAACCTTGATTCTTTCTCGTGTAACATCTTGTAGCCCATTCTTCTCGTCCACAATATTCTCCTTTTCTTGAGTGAATCTTTTCTCTCTGTTTACTTAAACTCCACTCATTAGACAATGATTTAGATGGGAAATGCCTGCAGGCTTTCAAAAGGGAAAGCCAACAAAAAGAAAAAAACTTTTTCCCAGGCTTCCTTGCACTTTTAGGAGCTATTATAGAATATATTCTTTATCACAGCCCAGCCTGCAGCATTTAGCTTCAACAATATAAATCACTGACCAGTGCCACAGTGGTCACTATGTTCCAGTCGTTTTTTTTTAAAAACCCAATGTAGCAATGATCTACAATTTTACTGAAATGAAAATGTGTGTTTTTCATTTGAAGTTAATACTATATAGAAGCAATTTTCACTGGGAGGCTAAACATTGTCTAATAACCTCTACTTTGGCTACTTGCAGACTGACTACAAAACATGAAGAGCTGAAAATGTGTTGCTGGAAAAGCGCAGCAGGTCAGGCAGCATCCAAGGAACAGGAAATTCGACGTTTCGGGCATAAGCCCTTCTTCAGGAAAGAACATGAATACAGGTTAATAATTCTTTACCAGGGAATTCTTTACCGGTTGGAAGATGCCCCTTAAAGGGGCATGTCATCATAACAAAACAGTAGCATTATCAAAGAATAGACAACAAAGTTGGGTAACTAGAATTCAATTAAATGAATTGCATGAGAACTTTGAGGCCTATTCCTGTACCCATGCCTCTAACACTCTGAAAGCAGTATCAACCTGCAACCTTCTGAATTATTTATGTATGTGCTTCTACTGAGCTAAGCATTTTACCCAACTGTCATTCTCACTTGTCATTTCAACTATCATTTTTGCTGAGAATTGTTGAATGACTAGAAAAACAGTGTTGGAGGTCAGGAATGACACTTGCCAATGATGGGGCAAAATCACTGATGAAAGAGCAGAAGATATTCGCATTTTTGTTACCACTCAAAAGAACTCCTGTTGGCTTTGATGATTGGCTAACAACGTCTAAGGAATTTTCAATTTGATCCCAATTTACTTTAGAATTGTTCGGCTTCCTTAATACCATACTCAATAGTACAAAACCTTGATGACAAAAGTAATCACTGTCATCTCTTACAGAATTTCAGTCCATATCTTGATCAAGTTTAGAATAAGAACAGAAACTGGGTAGTTCTGGCAGTATCCAAAATAAATCTTGTGAGAAGCTGATTGGAACAGTTGAATGCATCTTCAATCACTTACTGATGATTGGAGGAGGCAGATAGGACAATTATTTAGTGATCAATGAGCCAAAACCTTTAAGAATTGCTAATGCAAGTGAACAGCTTGATCTGGGTATGCAAGTCTTTGGCATTAGAGCCAAAAAAATAGTGCTATGAGGAGGGATGAACTAGGTCTCCTTGTTTCAGTTTTATGTCTTAGTCACAATAAAAGATTAAATTCTTATTAGCACAAGGCTATAGCTCTCTCTAATTAAAATGTTGTTAATTATTTTTACTGGAAACAAAGACCATTTTCCATTACAAAGAAACACCACATTTATTCCCTGATAACCCCAAGGAAAATTAATAATTATTAAGTAATAAAAAAGCCTTCAGGACACATGCACTGTAATATATGTAGTTTAGAGTCTCTTGAGTGTCCTCATGGCATGTGGCTTTAACCTGAGACCAATGCTAAGTAGATGGTCTCCTGAATTGAATCAGTTGTAATAAATGTTGCACTTAATTTTAAAGTTGTCAATTCTCTAATGCTTATTTTTCACTCAGTTCTGTCAAACTAGATACTTTTCTTCTTGAAAGAGAACGAGTCTTCACAATCTGTGTTTATTTCACATTTTTAATTTCATCTCTCTCTTGGTCGGCCAAAAATTTATTTCAAACAGAAGTTATTTGTATATTCCATGCCCATGGAGATTATTGTTTCCGGCTTGGTCATTGTAGTAGATGTTTCATCTCCAACACATGATGTTCTCATAATGGTGCAAATCAAATAGGAGATGATGACCTTCTCATGCTTCCTATGGGATTTCTGACTGATTTCTGAATCACTGGAGCAAATTTCAGCTCAAATTGCCCTTGTTCTGGATTAGTGGTGCTGGAAGAGCACAGCAGTCCAGGCAGCATCCAAGGAGCAGCGAAATCGACGTTTCGGGCAAAAGCCCTTCATCAGCCCTTCAGAGAGCCTGAAGCGTGGAGAGATAAACTAGAGGAGGGTGGGGGTGGGGAGAAAGTAGCATAGAGTACAGTAGGTGAGTGGGGGAGGGGATGAAGGTGATAGGTCAGGGAGGAGAGGGTGGAGTGGATAGGTGGAAAAGGAGACAGGCAGGTAGGACAAGTCATGGGGACAGTGCTCAGCTGGAAGTTTGGAGCTAGAGTGAGGTGGGGGAAGGGGAAATGAGGCAAATGTGGCTGTGGTAGCAAGTTTGTTTCACGACATGGTTGAAGAGCTTCAGGGCAGAGGAAATGACCTGGGAGTTGATTGCCCTTGGTCTAATCCACATCGGTTTTATGAAATTTGACCAGCCTGTGTACACAAAGTGAGCTCTGGTTTACGTCTGTGTTTTGAAACCTTTTTAAAAACTATTTCCATCCATGAAAGTACCAAGCACTATGTCAGTCAAAGGAGTTCAAAGATCAATATATTATATCATTGTGATAATTGACAGGACCATATTCTTCATTTGTGTCCACTGCACTCAGCCATTTCTTAATATGGTTGTCTAAGTTATCTGGAAATTATCACGTTAAAGACTGCAGGAGGACACTAAGTGGAATTATTAGTTTTAGTTGAGGAAATTTGCAAGCCCTTCAGTTAATTGCATTTTCGCATACACATGTGAAGGCTCCAACATAGTGGTGGTTGGGAATGTGAGTCTTTGCAATTATGTTTTGTCTGTCCATCACCATTCCTGACTAAATGTGATGAAGTTTCAAGAGTCTGATCTGTTGATTGTGTAACACTTACCTCTCTCTATAGATTGTTGCAGGTAGGCCTATAACTTCTTGGAAACATGACACTGATGCCTCTGAGATGTCCTTCTACACATGCAATTGAACCAGGGAGAGCTATGTCTCTCCATGGCAATGAAGGAGTAAGAACTGAGATAAGGAGAAACTTCTTCAGCCAGAGAGTGGTGAATCTGTGGAATTCATTGCCATAGAAGGCTGTGGAGGCCAGGTCATTGAGAATACTTAAGGCTGAGATAGGTAGATTCTTGAGTATCAAGTGGATCAAGGATTATGGGGAGAAAGTGGGAGAAAACGATTGAGAAACTTATCAGCCATGATTGAATAGTAGAGCAGACTCAATGGGCTGAATGGCCTAATTTCTGCTCTTGTGTCTTGTGGTCTTATGATTTAGTTGTACCATGTTACAAGACTACAGATTGTGGTTACATGCAGTCCTGTTGCTGATGATGGTCCATATCAGCTCACACTTGCAGTTTTGCAGCATAAGACCCTATTCCTGAAAAATAATATTTACACTATATAGGTAAACTAATCATACAAACCACCACAGAAACGAATTCAGTTTTTCTTACCGTGATTTTAGTTCTTCTACTGGTGGTAATAGGAATGCAGCTGGAATCAAAAGAAAATGCATGTGGTCTTAGAAATGAACATGTGAACAGGAAACAACAGTAGGACTCAAACCTGCTCCTGCATCCCCTCAGTGATCTTCCATTCCCTTGATAATCAAGAATTTTTCTACTTTTGAGGAAAGAAAGTCCAAAGACGCACAGCTCTCTGAGGGAAAAATGTTTCCTCATCTCTGGTTTAAACTAGTGCCCCACTTATTTTTCAAAAAAATGAGCCCTTGTTCTATATTCTCTGACAAGAGTAAATATCCTTTCAACATCCACCTGGCCAATTCCCCTCAAGATCTTGTATGTTTCAAATAAGTCACCTCTGAAACTTCCAAACTCCAAAGGATACGATTATAAAATTTATATTCATAGAATCCCTACAGGTGGAAACAGGCCTTTCAGCCCAACAAGTCCACATCAACCCTCTGAAGAGTAACCCACCCAGATCCATTCCCCTTCCCTATTACTCGACATTTACCCCTGACTAATGCACCTAACCTACATATCCCTGAACACTATTGGCAATTTAACATGGCTAATTCACCTAACCTGCACATCTTTGGACTGTGGGAGGAAACTGGACCACCCAGAGGAAATCCCTGCAGACACGGGGAGAATGTGCAAACTCCATACAGACAGTCGCCTGAGGCTGGAATCAAATCCAAGTCCCTGGCACTGTGAGGCAACAGTGCTAACCACTGTGCCGCCCGTGTAATAAAAGGAGGTAGTTTTACACTGAAATCCTTTTTCTCAGAGTGCAGAATTTTTATTTTCTCTCAAACGGTCCAGTTTTGTCCACTGATAGTATGTGCTGTCTGATTTTTTTTGGTCTCTCTTGTGTGATTAGCTCTGTTTGGTACTTTGCTATAACAGGGAGAAAGTGAGGACTGCAGATGCTGGAGATCAGAGCTGAAAAATGTGTTGCTGGAAAAGCGTTGCAGGTCAGACAGCTTCAAAGGAGCAGGAAAATCGACGTTTCGGGCATAAGCCCTTCTTCAGGAATGAGGAGGGTGTGCCAAGCAGGCTAAAATAAAAGATAGGGAGGAGGGACTTGGGGGAGGGGCGTTGGGAATGCGATAGGTGGAAGGAGGTTAAGGTGAGGGTGATAGGTCGGAGAGGGGTTGGGGGCGGAGAGGTCGGGAAGAAGATTGCAGGTCAAGAAGGCGGTGCTGAGTTCGAGGGTTGGGACTGAGATAAGGTGGGGGGAGGGAAAATGAGAAAGCTGGAGAAATCTGCATTCATCCCTTGTTGTTGGAGGGTTCCTAGGCGGAAGATGAGGCGCTCTTCCTCCAGGTGTCATGTTGCCATGGTCTGGCGATGGAGGAGGCCAAGGACCTACATGTCCTTGGCGGAGTGGGAGGGGGAGTTAAAGTGGTCAGCCACGGGGCGGTTGGGTTGGTTTATGTGGGTGTCCCAGAGGTATTCTCTGAAACATTCTGTAAGTAGGTGGCCTGTCTCCCCAATGTAGAGGAGGCCACATCGGGTGCAGCGGATGCAGTAAATGATGTGTGTGGAGGTGCAGGTGAATTTATGACGTAAATCGAAGGATCCCTTGGGGCCTTGGAGGGAGGTGAGGGGGGAGGTGTGGGCGCAAGTTTTGCATTTCTTGCGGTTGCAGGGGAAGGTGCCGTGAGTGGAGGTTGGGTTGCTAGGGGGTGTGGACCTGACGAGGGAGTCATGGAGGGAGTGGTCTTTCCGGAACGCTGATAGGGGAGGGGAGGGAAATATATCCTCCTGTGGAATTCTCTACCAAAGAGGCTGTGGAGGCCAAGTAACTAAATCTATTTTAAGAGAGAGATTTTTAGAACCTGAACCCCCCCATCAGCGTTCTGAAATTTCTCCTGCTCCTTTGATGCTGCCCTGACCTGCAGCACTTTTCCAGCAACACATTTTTCAACTTTGCTATAACAGGGTAACTGAGATGGGGAAGGCATTCAGGATTACAATACTTTTCCTTGCTGTCTGCCCCCACAAAATAACACCAGCACTACATTTGCACTCTTATAAACATGAATTAACGGAGTTAAAAATCACACAACACCAGGTTATAGTCCAACAGGTTTAATTGGAAGCACACTAGCTTTCGGAGTGACGCTCCGAAAGCGAGTGTGCTTCCAATTAAACCTGTTGGACTATAACCTGATGTTGTGTGATTTTTAATTTTTGTACACCCCAGTCCAACACTGGCATCTCCAAATCATGAATTAACAGCATTTCAAAGTTCTAAACAAACAAAATGAATTGGTTTTAATGGCAAATTTCAGCAAAATAGGTTCACAAGAGTACAAGCTGCATTTTCATCCCTTCTCTGAAGTTAACAAAAGAGAAATTTGTTATTACACTTATAATAAAATTATGCACAAAACATTAACCAGCTGGCTTCAAGTGGTTATGTAATTTGAAACTAAAGATCGCATCCCAAGGCAGCAGGGCTCTGATATCTTGACCAAGTCTCCAATCTTCATGTGTAGTGCTAGGTAGGGAAACTTGGAAAGATATTTGGACATTAGACTCAATTCAACTGAGCCTGACCCTGTCTACACATGCCTCTCTGGGAGTCATTGGATATAGCAAATAGAAACAAGAGTTCTGGATGACATAACCAAGTTCTAGACCGCAAATATTGACAGCAATCATTTTTTACACAAAATAACATTTATTGTCTTATTTCTTAAACGTGCATAAGAACAGTTTAGAAATAATAAATATCTCAAAGCATCGCATCTCACCTGAACAGAACAAACGTCTTGTGTATCCAGCCTATCTAGCATTCAAAGAAAGCAGCTTGCAGTTTGCAAAGAGGATGATGCAGGAATTGCTCCAGGGCTGTACTGCGAGATAAAAGCAAGTGCTAATGATTTCACTTCTGTACTGACTGTTGTTATGCAGTTTGTGAGGCATTTGATGACGTTTATTCAAAGGAAGGTTAAATAAAGTCTTACCTTCTTTGTGGTTTACTTAGGCATTCCATTTAGTATTTTCACTGCCATTCTAGTTAAACATCATTCCTCCCTTTAATATAGCTGTCAACAATTTACTCCTGTTTTCTTTCTTCCTCTCCTAAACGCCATGAATCACACTGGGATATGGGTACTTGAGCGTATTCCAAATGCAAACAACCTGGGATCTCTGCAAATCCTATTCTTAATGAATAACTTTAGAAACTGAGTTTGCAGCAAGCTATTTTCCTATGGACGGCATCACAGCCAAGCTTGATCCTATCCTCATTAGACATCCACTCTGTTAAAGATTTTCCATCAGACATGAATATCATCAGGAACAGGAGGTCTGACTGAATTTTTCTCTCCCTGGTTGAACTGTTTTGAAGCCAGGTGTCAGAAATCACATGACACCAGGTTATAGTCCAACAGGTTTATTTGAAGTTTTCAGAGTGCTGCTTCTTCGTCAGGTGAAGTCTGTTGGACTATAACCTGGTGTCGTGTGACTTCTGACTTCATCCACCTCAGTCCAACACCAGCACCTCCACATTGTCGAAGCCATCCTTAGCAACACAATGTTTAAGGCTGTCTGAAGAAACCAAGTTGGCATCTTTCTGATTCTGTGCAGCCTACCCTGCATTCACCAAACTGGCCAAAGATCCTAAATGCACATGGGAACATAGGAAATTCACAATTAAAAAAAAGACCAGTGTGCATTTGGCTTCTCTGGTGATAAAACAATCATTAGTTAATGACTAATCATGGCAATTTAGCTCTATTAATGAGTGTACTGCACACTCAGCCATGAGGCAAGGAAAACCTGCCAGTGTTAGATACCTCTGGGACCTTAGATTGCATGTGATATATTTCTCCTAGGTATCCCACATGTACTTCATGTGCTGTCCCAAATAAATCACTTACAATATCCCAAAATAATATTTTCTGAAAGAAATCTGTAAGATTTGTACATGAACAGGTCAATGCAATCACTTCACTGACTCCTTGGGGAGCCTGTTTTTAGATTTATATACACTCACTAAAATGTTTTCAGGGATTATTTTTGAAACCATTGCCCATCAAGCACAGGCCATCGCCTTTGGTTCCATTGTTCTAGCTTGTTATGATTTGCATTTTCTAATTCTTTAAAATCCTAAGACCAATTATGTCACCACTCTATTTTCTCTTTTCCAATGAAGACAAATCCAAATTGCATATCCACCCCTCCATATCTAATCTCTTTTGTTACCTTAGTTCTCTTCCTGAAGACCTGCAACATTAGTTTTGTACAAAAGTGACCTGAACATGACTCATTATTCTACACGTGCTCACACAAAGTGATAGGATAACCTCACTATATCGGCCTTTTAATGCACTCCCGCATCTGATTAATTTACACATCACCATTGAGTATTATTAAAACAGCTTCAAGATATTCTTAAGTAAGGTTGACAAATATCTTCCAAAGTCCAGGACTAAGTGCTGATGGATGCAATAATGTTTGGGGCAGCTGCAGCCAAGGTGCAGTGGGGAAGGACCACTGTTTTAGGTGGTCCGTTCAGTTATTGGACCCTCCCAGTGCCTCAAATATGTGTAAATATATGTATGCATATATATATATATATATAAATGAATAAACTATATTTTGAAATTTAATAAATTACAAATATCTTTCATTTCTTGCATAAATTAAATTCTCTCATTGATAGGACAGGTGGAGAGAAGAGTTAATAAAGGATACAATGTCCTGAGCTTCATTAATAGAGTCATAGAGCGCAAGAGCAAAGAGGTAACACTGAACTTATGTAAAATGCTTGTTAGTTGAAATGTTGTGTACATTTCTGGGCACCCCACTGTGGGAGAATGTGAACGTACTTGAAACCTTGTGGAAGTGATACGGATCCAGGGATGAAAACTGTCAATTATGAGGATAGATTGGAGAGTTGGGACTGCTCCCTTTGGAGGGAGGAAGGCCAAGAGGAGATCTGATAGAAGTGTTCAAAGTCCTGAAGGGGCTGGATAGACTAGATAGGGAGAAACTGTTCCCACTCATAAAATGCTCGAGAAGGAGAGGGCACAGGTTGGAAGTGATTTGCAAAAGCAGCAAGCATGAGGTGACAAAAATACCGTTTCCATACAATGAGTGGCTCAGCTCTGGAATGCCCTGTCTGGAAATCTGATGGAGGCAAATTTAAGAGGCATTAGATGTTTATTTAAATTGAGACAATGAAGAGGGTTATGGAGAAAAGGTAGAAGAATGGCTCCAAGTAATGATGCTCATTTGTACAACCTTTCTTTTATTTCAAAAATATACTTTATTCATAGAAATATCTATACAGACACAGTCACTGAAGCAGTTCCATTCTGTACAGTAGCACATGGAAAAACAAACAAACATTGGAGTTTGACTCTATCCAACAAACCAATCAAAGGCATTTCTTATTTGTGCAAGATTATATTTGAGGCACTGGAGAGGGTCCGATAAGTGAATACACCTCTATTTAACTTTGGCAGAAAGACCTCAGACAGTGGTCTTTCCAAAACAATGGCCTCCTTTAATACAGTAGCACTTTTGTCAATCTGTGATTCTCATAAAGAAATAGTTTCTTCCTGCATTTCTGACCCTACGTGAGCATTTTTTATTTGTCCATGTTTACATTTGAAAGTCATTTACTATCTATCTGTTCAATTCTGAAATATGTACAGATGCTTTTTGAACTTTGCGGCTTATCACTTGTAACATTAATTGCTAATTTAACCACAATATGTGTGATTCCTCCATCCCAGAAATAAATTTCTTTTAGGATCTTGCTGTAACATCCTCCCTGGCAGGTGAAGGCTTTATGTTCAATCTGTCAACTAATTACAAAACAATCATAAACTAAATTTCAACAATTCCATTTGCTTTGTTGTCAGTATCAGCATTTCTGGAGCAAAGGTCTTTCTGAAATCCAAGTACTCCACATCCTTGACTTGACCCTTCCCTTTTGTCACTCAAAGAAAAGCTGTGCACTCAGTTGTCAAGCTCTCCTCTGCATTGAGCCATTTTAGTCATCCTTTATCAGTTTATTTCTATACAGATGCTCCATAGCTTTCAATGAAGATTTCTATAACTTTAAATCTACTGGTCAAACTCAGTTGTCTGTAACTTTCTGGGTAACTTTTCTACTTTATATTTTTTCAAAATCTGCCTTTCTCCAGTTGCCAGGCACCATTCCAGTATTTAGTAACTCCCGGAAGACATGAGGAACTTCCTGCAATTTCTCCCATTAGTTAGAGTTCCTCATGAGTAGTAAGAGATACCAAATCAACTAATTTGGAATCTTTAGTTGAAATGGCACTGGTGAGAGATGAGAAGTTTTTAAAGAGTTCCCTTCAGTTTTTTGGGTTTGCATGCCTGAGTGGCCTCATGATGGGGCAGCTGACAGTAATGTACTCTGAAGAAATTTACTGCCTATCCTGACCTCATTCCCAAAATTTTAGATATGGCTGAGGCCTGGAGTAATGCTCAGGTATTGCACCTAACCAACAAAATAGGATTCCATGAATTTCCAGGTCAATTTGTTCCGGGGTGTTACGCGATAAATTTTTTTTAAACCACATGGAATGAACGCTGCAGTAATTTATAAACACTGTGGTTCTTGTTCATCACTAGGTGCATTTATCTTTCTTGCTAAGTTACGATAACAAAATTACAGCCAAGGTGTTCTCACTTGAACTTAAAATTGCAGTTAGCAAGTCTCATGGCTTCACTTCTGCTATGGCCTTGGATAATCTGGTGAGCACATCAATGATAAATCCTGTAGCTGGTGGAGAAAGAAACATGCCAAGTCTCTGCACATAAAATGGTTATTAGAGACTATGCACCTGCCAGACATATCCCTGCTTGTGGATATCAGTGACAAGCTGAATCTGCAGAGACAGGCAAAGGAACATCATTTATAGAACTAATATTGTTTGGCTCTGCAAACATCTATGAGGAAATGACATATGAGTCATCTGCACTCCAGGCCCTCAAGAAAGCCACCAGATTGACACAAAAGCTTTTGACACTTCCGACACATATATCCCTCATTACATGTTTCAGAGTCCATCAAGATTCTAATGTTGGCTCAAAGTGTTAAAGCATCCCCTATGACAAGATTTTTTACAGTTTTTCTCTGCAGATCACAGGTGACACGACTGTGAGATCTCTGCACCTTGAATAGCAGAGGGATTTGGTTGACTGGAATGAAATCTGGATGAAACCTGCAATTTTCTCACTGCTATTGTCTCTCTGGCATCCAAGTGCTTGTCAGCCATTTTAGAAGGAATGGCAGAAGTCCTGGAGACCAGCAGAATGCTCAGCATCTGCCAGATATGCATTTGGTCTTCATTCCATTGCTCTGACCATGAGGTGCTCAGCATCAACGGAACAACAGCAGAGGGTAAGGTGACTACTTCTTTGACTGCAGGTAGTCTCAGATATCAGGGAGCCCTGAATCTTAACTTTGAAGACTTCTGCCAAGGTATTGCACATTAATATGGTGGAGGTGATAGCCAAGTAGATTTATTGCTGGTCTGTTAATCCAGAAACCCAGATAACATTCCAGTGGACCTGGGTTCAAATCCTATCACAGCGGATGCTGGAATTTGCTTTTTTTTTAAAATATGGAATTAAATATCTAATGATGACCATGAATTCATCCGGTTCACTAAGTCCTTCAGGGAAAGAAACTACCAGCCTTACCTGGTCTGGCTTACACGTAACTCCAAGACTCACTGTCCTCTGGGGGCGTCAAGAGTTAAGATTATTAAATTTCCTTCTGTGCGCTGGGCAACAAATGCTTTGCCCTCATCTCATGAATGAATATTTTAAAGAGGCAATGTCCAGGAAAGAACAAAGAACAAAGAAAATCACAGTACTCAGCTCTCAATGCCTGCGCCAATCCAGATCATCTATCTAAACCTGTCACCTATTTTCTAAGGATCTGTATCCCACTGCTCCATGCCCATTCATGTATCTGTCTAGATACATCTTAGTTGACGTTATCGTTCCCGCCTCTACCACCTCTGCTGGCAACGTGTTCCAGGCTCCCGCCTCCCTCTGCGTAAAGAACTTTTCACGCATATCTCCCCTAAACCTTTCTCCTCTCACTTTGAAACTCATAACCCCTGGTAATTGAGTTCCAAACTCTGGGAAAAAGCTTCTTGCTATTCACCTTGTCTATACCTCTCATGATTTTGTAGACCTCAATCAGCTCCACCCTCAACCTCCATCTTTCTAATGAAAATAATCCTAATCTACTCAACCTCTCTTCATAGCTAGCACTCACCATACCAGGCAATATCTTGGTGAACCTCCTTTGCACCCTCTCCAAAACATCCACATCCTTTTGGTAGTGTGGTGATCAGAACTGTGCGCAGTATTCCAAATGCAGCTGAACCAAAGTTCTATGCAACTGTAACTTAACCTGCCAACTCTTGTACTCAATACCCTGTCCGATGAAGGAAAGCATGCCATAAGCCTTCTTGACCACTCTATCGAGCTGTGTTGCCATCTTCTTGATACAATGGACCTGAACACCCAGATCTCTCAGTATACCAATCTTTCCCAGGACTTTTCCATTTACCATATAATTTGTTCTTGAACTGGATCTTCCAAAATGCATCACCTCACATTTGCCTGGATTGAACTCCATCTGCCATTTCTCTGCCCAACTCTCCAATATATCTATATGCTACTGCATTCTCTGACAGTCCCCTTTAATATTTGCTACTCCACCAATCTTAGTGTCATCTGCAAGCTTGCTAATCAGATCATCTATACCTTCCTTCAGATCATTTATGCATTTCACAAACAACAGTGTTCCCAACACGGATCCCTGTGGAACACCACTGGTCACATTTCTCCACTTTGAGAAGCTCCTTTCTACTATTCCCTGCTTCCTGCTGCTGAGCCAGTTCTCTATCCATCTAGCTAGTACACCCTGGACATAACCTTCCCTGCACAAAGCCATGTTGCCTATCATTGTTGAGTCCATTTTCTTCCAACTGTAAATAGATCCAATCCCTCAGTGTCTTTCTCCAGCAGCTTCCCTAACACTGATGTCAGGCTCACTGGTCTATAATTACCTGGATTATCCCTGCTACCCTTCTTAAACAAGGGAACAACACTAGCAATTCTCCAGTCCTCTGGGACCTCACCCATGTTCAAAGATGCTGCAAAGATATCTGTTAACGCCCCAGCTATTTCCTCTCGCCCTTCCCTCAGTAACCTGGAATAGATCCCACCTGGACCTGTGGACTTGTTCACCTTAATGCCTTCTAGAACACTCAACGCATCCTCTCTCCTTGACCTAGAGTAATCAAACATCTATCCCTAACCTCAGCATCTGTCATGTCCCTCTAGTTGGTGAATACTGATGCAAAGTACTCATTGAGAATCTCACCTATTTTCTCTGACTCCACACACAACTTTCCTCCTTTGTCCTTGAGTGGTCTAACCTTTTCTCTAGTTAGCATCTTGCTCCTTATTTACAAATAAAAGACTTTGGGATTTTCCTTAACCCTGTTAGCTAAAGATATTTCATGACCCCTTTTAGCCCTCTTAATTCCTCATTTCAGATTAGTCCTATTTTCCCCATATTCTTCCAAAGCTTTCTCTGTTTTCGCCGAGACCTTATGTATGCTTCCTTTTTCCTCTGAGCTAATCTCACAATTTCACCTGTCATCCATGGTTACTTAATCTTGCCACTTCTATCCCTCATTTTCACAGGGACATATCTGTCCTGCACTCTAATCAACCTTCCTTTAAATGCCTCCCACACATCAAATGTGGATTTACCTTCTAACAGCTGCTCCCAATTCACATTCCCCAGTTTCTGCCGAATTTTGCTATAATTGGCCTTTCCCCAGTTTAGCACTCTTCTTTTAGGTCCACTCTCATCTTTGTCCATGAGTATTTTAAAACTTACGGAACTGTGATTACTGGTCTCAAAGTAATCCCCTACTGAAGCTTCAACCACTGGCTGGGCTCATTCCCTAACACCAGGTCTAGTATGGCCCCTTCCCAAGTTGGGCCATTTGCATACTGTTCTATAAAACCCTCCTGGATGCTCCTGACAAATTCTGCTCCATCTGGACCTCTAATACAACATGAATCGCAGTCAATGTTGGGAAAATTAAAATCTCCTATCCCCTCCACCACGTTGCTCCTACATCTTTCCATAACCTGTCTATATTTTTGTACCTCTATCTCACACTCACTGTTGGTAGGCCTCTAGTACAGCTCCAATGTTGTTAACGCACCCTTCCTACTTCTGAACTCTGCCCATATTGCCCCACTGCTTGAGTTCTCCATGGTGGCCTCCTTCAGCACAGCTGTGATATCCAGTAATGCAACTCCTCCATCCCTTTTACTTCCCTCCCTATCCCACCTGTAGAATCTATATCCTGTGATATTTAATTGCTAATCTTGCCCTTACCTCAACCAAGTCTTAGTAGTAACAATAACATCATTCTCCCAGGTACTAATCCAAGCTCTAAGTTCATCTGCTTTACCTACTAAACTTCCTGCATTAAAACAAGTGGACCTCAGACCATATCTCCCTTTGCGTTCATCATCTGCTCCCTGCCTACTCTTCCCCATAGTCATGCTGACTTCATTATCTAGTTCCTTACAGGCTCTAGTTACTCCTCCTTACTGTCCACTAACCTCTTCATTTGGTTCCCATCACCCTGCCACATTCACTTAAACCCTCCCTAACAGTGTTAGCAAAAGCAACCCCTAGGAAATTGGTTTCAGTCGGCCCAGGTGTAGACCTTCCAATTTGCAATCGAGCCACCTCCCCCCACAACTGGTCCCAATGTCCCAACAATCTGAACCCTTCCCTCCTGTACCATCTCTCAAGGCACGCATTTATCCTGCCTAATCTTTCATTTCTACACTGACTAGCATGTGGCACTTGTAGCATTCCTGAGATTATTACCTCTGAGGTCCTGATTGTGCCAGCGTTCAGCCTACATAACACTCACCTCACAGAGTATAGAATGAGTGAAGATTCCACGCAACTCAGTGAGGAAATGTTCTTCCTATGAATGCAATTTTCAAGGAAGTCAAATGTCATTCAAGGTGGAGTTCAACGAGCAGCTCACAAGTTCACTGTCCCTCATCGTGCAGTGGTTTGCACAAAGTGCTGCCTCAAAATAGGTTAAACACTGTCATAGAGAATGTTGAGTCACAGCAAGGCATCATTACAATCTCTCTGTGCACTCTGAAACACTGAAGAGAAAGAGATTAGGGGTTAAGAAGAGCTTTCTCAAGACTCATGTCAATTATGGCAGCTTTCATGAGCTACTGGACTACAGATGACTCATATGTCATATTCCCATGGATGCTTTCAGATCTATTTAAAACATAGTGCCATGCGGTGTAAGTGCACAGTCTCAGTGCTGCTTTTTCCCTGATGTCGTGATGTAGAGCAGTGTATGTTAGCAATTCTAACATTGCACCAATCGAAAAAGTAATTTTCACATTAATTTGGATTAGCATTCAATCTGAAAGACATAAAATGTCGACAACAAACCAACAAGTTAGATAAGTTCAGTTTACTAGATGAGCAATTCAATGCTCAAATAATCAGACAAAGTCTGAATCTAGCTCAGTCACCATGGTAACAGCTGGCAATAAAATTGTCTCTGGCCTCTTATTCTCTCTGAAACATTGCTCTGTCTTCCTCCTGTGGATGGCCCACTAGTTAATCTCTTGATCCTCAGCCTATCCTTTTTAAATATGGAAAATAGCATTGATAGCTGGGTTAGCATTTGCTGGTCATCCCTAATTGCTCTTGTGAAGGTGATGGTTAACTGCCGTCTTGAACTACTTTGATGAATGTTCTCACTACCTCCAACATCCCCCTCCCTCACCCCCGCCAACCTCATGTCTCTCTCATATAGGACATCCATTTTATGTCAACTCAAATTGTTAAGGGCACAATGATGTGGGGTATCATGTTCAGGCTATTCTGCAAAGCCCAGTCAGAGTGGTTCAGGCATAGAAACCTTATCCTCAGGAGGCCTATGATCTGTTCCACAATGGCCCTGGGAGGTGTGTGAGCAGCATTCTGTCTGTGTTCTTTGTCTCTGTGTGCATTTTTTAAAGGTGTCATGAACCAGGTTTGGAAGGGAGTCTCTCTTTTCTCCCAGCAGCCAAGGGGTCCTGGAAAGAAGCAGGCACCTGTGAGTACTCCAAAACACACAAGTTAAGGTGGTTCCCAGGATACCTGGCACAGATGCTTAGGGTTTTCCTTGATCCTATCTGCCAATGACTTCTCATGTCCCCTCGTGGCTTTTCTTAGCTCTCTCATTAGGTCTTTCCTGGCTAACCTGTAATTCTCAAGCGTCTTAACTGAGCCTTCACATCTCATCTTAATGTAAGCCTTCTTCTCCCTCAAGAGAGTCAACGTCCTTAGTAAACCATAGCTCACCCGCTCGACAACTTCCTCCCTGTCTGAGCGGTACATAATTACCAAGGACCCGCAGTGGCTGGTTTTTGAATAAGGTCCACATTTCGACTGTGCCCATCCCCTGCAGTTTTCTTCCCCATCCTATGCATCCTAAATCTTGCCTAATCGCGTTTTAATTGCCTTTTCCCCAGCTATAACTTTTGCCCTGCAGTATATACCTATCCCTTTCTATCACTAAAGTAAACATAAGCGAAGTATGGTCACTATCACCAATGTGCTCACCTACCTCCCTACCTGGCCGGGTTCATTACCCAGTACCAAATCTAATGTGACCTCGCCCCTTGTTGACCTGTCGACATACTGTGTCAGGAAATTCTCTTGCACACGATGGACAAAAACGGGCTTATCTAAAGTACTTTGGGCGTACTTGAACTATAGTATTCCCAGTCAATATTTAGAAAGTTAAAGCCCCCCATAACAGCTACCCTTTCACTCTCGCTCTTATTGAAGATCATCTTTGCTATCCTATCCTCTACATCTTTGGAACATTTCGGAGGCCTATAGAAAATTCCCAACAGGGTACCTCTCACTTCCTGTTTCTAATCTCAGCCCACACTACCTCAGTAGACGAGTCCTCAAATGACCTTTCTGCGGCCGTAATACTGTCCTTGACTAACAGTGCCACACCAGCCCCTCTTTTCCATTTTCCCTATTCTTAGTGAAACATCTAAATCCCGGAACCTGCAATAACCATCCCTCTCCATGTTCTACCCATGTCTCTGAAATGACCACAACATAGAAATCGCAGGTACCAACCCATGCTGCAAGTTCACCCACCTTATGCTGGATGCTCCTGGCGTTGAAGTAGACACACTTCAAATCAACTTCTTGCTTGCCGGTGCCTTCTTGCGTTCTTGAAATCTTAGTTTGACTTCACTCTCAACTTCCCATATACTCAAACTACAATTTCAGTTCCCATCCCCCTGCTGAATTTGCTCAAGTGCACCCAAAGAACATTAGCAAACTTCCCCTGAGGATATTGGTACCCCTCTGGTTCAGGTGAAGACCATCCTGTTTATGGAGGTCCCACCTACTCCAGAAAGAGTCCAATTATCCAGGAATCCAAAACCCTCCTTCCTACACCATCTCTGTAGCCATGTGTTCAACTCCTCTCTCTCCCTATTCCTCGCCTCGCTAGCATGTTGCAAAAGCAGACAACTCTCTTTGTTCCAGCTCTAAGCTTCCACCCTAGCTCCCTGAATTTCAGCCTTAAATTCACATCTCTCTTCCTGTCTATGTTGTTGGTGCTTATGTGGACCATGACTTGGGGCTGCTCCCTTTCCCTCTCAAGGATCCTGAAAATATAATCAGAGACATCATGAACGCTGGCACGTGGGAGGCAACACACCAAGCATATGTCTCTCTCATTACAACAGAACTTTCCAACTGTCCTCCTAACTATGGAGTCCCCAGTGACTAATGGTCTGCTCCTCTTCCCCCTTCCCTTTTGAGCAACAGGGACAGACTCTGTGTCAGAGACTTGTGCTCCATTGCTTACCCCTGGTAAGTCACTCCCCTCCAACAGTATCTAAAACAGTATACTTGTTGTTGAGGGAAACGACCACAGGGGATCCCTGCACTGCCAGCCAGTTCCCTTTCTGCCCCCTGACGGAAACCCATCTACTTTCTTCTTGTACCTGAGGTGTGACTGCCTCCCTGTAACTCTTCTCAATAACCTCCTCCGCCTCCCGAATGATCCGAAGTTCATCCAGCTCCAGTTCCAGCTCTCCAGTTTTCAAGGAGCTGGAGTTGGAGTTGCTGACAGATGCAGTCAGCAGGGACACTACTGGTGACTCTTACTTCCCACATTCTGCAGCAGGAACATTCAACTGCCCTAACCTCCATTCCCACTATTCCAAATTCCCAAAGAGGCAAATGAAAAACAAATTAAAAAACTAGTCACCTTACCAATCTGGTGCACAGAACCTTTTTTTTTGATAAGAGGAGGAGGACAGGTGGGAGACATTACCCAAGTAGTGTTTTAGGTAAAGTAACCACCCAAATGTAAAGGAGAAAGTGAGAACTGAAGATGCTGGAAATCAAAGTCGTGAGTTTGATGCTGGAAAAGCACAGCTGGTCAGGCAGCATCCAAGGAGCAGGAGAATCGATGGTTTGGGCACAAGCCGTTCATCAGGAATGGCTAAAATGTTTGAGTCCCTATGAGCTGCTGTACTTTTCCAGCACCACACTCTCCACCCAAATATAAAACCTCACTTACCCAGCAGTCCCGCTCCTCCCACTCCAACTGTCGTCAATAAAACGAAGAGCATCCTGGATGTAGTTATGATGAGTGAATTGGGAGATCAGACTGAGGGCCCCCGTTACTCCCTGAAATAAGCTATAAGTAAAAACATTAAGGGCAGCTGTAACATTGACGGTCATCAGCTAACAATGATGTGGAATGCACAGTGACTAAATGCAAGGCATGGGTAGGAGGTTCAATTATGCTTGGTAGCTAAAATGTTTGAGTCCCTTTTAATGGCAACATTCTGTTCTTGTGCCACCAATCTGGAAAGTGTTAGGGTTGGGCTGATATCAGCATTCACTCGAGAAGGCCTTTGCAGCTTCTTATCTGTACTGACATTGGTGCTTAGATTAATTGTGGTCCCTGGGTTCATATGTTGGGTGGCACTTGTTACTTCAGTTTCTGTCTCCTGAAAGCTCCTCCCAGTGTTGTTTCCCGGGGTGAAAGTAGGCCTCCCACATTGGATGTACCTCCTGGATTCACAATACACAGGTCACTCCAGGATTCCACATCACTAACTCCAACTCAGTGAGCTGTCAAGCACTGATATTTCAGATTCCAGAATGTTGCTGAGTGAGCTGTTCGTCTTCAATTCATCCACTAGCCTCCTGGCCTCAAGCAATTGCCTTCCTCTGTGAATTTTTTTCTTTGGCTAGACCTAGCATTTGGCTCAATCAATTAAGTGTGGCCACCTATCTTCAGCTGGGGTTCAATGTCCTACTGATCCTCTCTTATTCTAATCCCTGATATCACAATTTTGGAGGAATATCCTTCTGCTGATTGGAAGGTCAGTCCTGTCAGCCTTGTGCTCAGACAATATTTAACTTCTCATCATCTTGTGGACATCATCTCGAACACCGGGTCTAGCAATATGTGATGTTTGACTATTGATACAACATGGCTGTGAACCCTTCTGTTAATTAAACCAAACACCCAGAAAAACTCACCTTTCCTCATAATCCATTAAAACATGAGTGACAGAGAACTCCCAAATTTCATTATTTAAGGAAAATAATGTCAACTTATTCTTTAATTCTAAAAGTGTACATTAAACATCATCTATTCACAAATCTAAGCTTCCCTTTCCCTTAATTGCTTATTATCTGCTTCCAACTCTATAGCAATGTACTGTTCCAATAAAATACTTATTAAAATTGCATTAACTTAATTTCAAAACCATACAGTGGCTGTCATCTTTTGTGTCTTTTTTCTTCCAGCTGAAGATCTCCCTGGGTCATCTTCTTTCTTTTTACTGTGAAGATGTTTCATATGAAAAGGTACCTTTGATAGAGAGTGTTCCTAATTTCTTGGATCTGTATTGATGATGGCAGTTGCTCTGTCTGGATTTCAAAACACCTGCCTTTTTATATCCCCAACATTCGATCATCTCATTGGTTTGATGTTGTCAGAATAATAAATTCAAACTCGATTGGGTTTTAGTATCCTCAAGCATAATTTTAACTCATTGGTTAAATTGAAATTATCGTCAAAAGAGCAACCAACTCAGGTATCCATTTCACAGCCAAATGTTACATATTTTCAATTTTTCAAAGTTAAAAATCACACAACACCAGTTTATAGTCCGCCATAATTATTTGGAAGCACTAGCGTTTGGAGCGCTGGTCCTTCATCAAGTGGTTGTGGCCAATTTTCCAGTACATTATGTGACTGCTCTTATAAGCTGTCAGCACAGAACAGCATTCACTCTCTCTTAAAGGTACAGTACACACCTTCAACTTGATAATACTATCCATGCGTTGACCTGGACATTCCCATCAGAAAGCTTGGGGAGCTCAAGGATTGTTTGATGGGAAAGACTGGGCCTCATCTAAAGAAGCGATATTTTGAAGCCTGTGGATGAGTGAAGGGTGCTATTATAAATAAAAAACCAGCTTCTGAAGATACTCAAGTCACTTTTGTTTGCTTTCAGGAAGTAAGTTATGCAGACAGCCATTGCAGACTATGGTTGAATCATTTCCACCGTCCACCATGCACTGGATTGTATAGCTTCAGAGTATCAAAGAATCCCTAAAGTGCAGATCATTCGGCCCATCGAGTCTGCTCCACCCCTCCAAAGAGCATCCCACTCAGATCCTGACTCACCTGCTCTCCACAAGATCCCTACAGTGTGGAAACAGGCCATTTGGCCCACCAAGTCCACACTGACCCACTGATGAGCATCACACCCAGACCCATCCTCCTCCCCTATTCCTATAACTGCATTTCTCATAGGTAACCATCAAACTTACACAACCTGCATTTTGGGAAAGCAAATCTTAGCAGGACTTATACACTTAATGATAAGGTCCTAGGAAGTGTTGCTGAACAAAGTGACTGTAGAGTGCAGGTTCATAGCTCATTGAAAGTGGAGTCGCAGGTAGATAGGATAGTGAGGAATGCATTTGGTATGCTTTCCTTTATTGGTGAGAGTACTGAGTACAGGAGTTGGGAGGTCATGTTGCGGCTGTACAGGACATCTTGACTAATGAAACAAGTCACCACGTAGCCTTTCAGTTTTTATAGAACCCCTCCGCTGCAGAAAGAGGCTATTCAGCCCACCAAGTCTGCACCAGCCCTTCAAAGAGCATCCCAACCAGAGGACCCTCCTACCTTATCCCTATAACCCTGCATTTACCATGGCTAACCTACCTAGTTTGTATATCCCTGAACACTACGGGGCAATTTAGCATGGCCAATCCGCCAGTCCACTATGGGACAAAATAGAGCACCTGACAGCAACCTGCACAAACATGGGGAGAACATGCAAACTCCATACAGACAGTCACCCAAAGCTGGATTCAAACTTGGGTGCCTGGTACTGTGACACAGCAACGCTAACCACTAAGCCAACATGCTGCCATGTTTTTTCCACCTTCAAATGTTTTGGCTGTGAAGTGGATATTTGGAAGTGTTATGTTACTAAGCTGAGGTTGAGGTAGTGATGAAATGCAAATACATGGAAATATGTTTCTTGCCACCAGACAGCAAGATCTGAACTCACCATCCAAAGCGTGAGAATTTAATTAAAATTTTTCCTGATACTGAGAATTTGATTTTTGGACTCTCGCCCAATTAAGTCATATTTCTTGCATCATTCTTGCCACCTCAGAGAGGGGAATGTTCTGCCCATATGTCACAACGCGATTCTATTTTAAACTGTTCAAACAAGTAACATGTTATTATTATTCTATTTTTAGCGCAGATGAAATTTTCAGCTTTGATTGTCACCATGGAATTTCTATTTATAGCTCTAAATACATTCATATAATTTTCAAAATAACTCCTCACTAGTTTGACAAAGTTGTCATGACGTAAAACACTCTATACAATCCCATCCCAAAACTCCCCAGGTGTGGAAGAGGGTTAAACAGGTTGAGTGAGACTTTCAAACAATGAATTTCCCTTTAGTGAGTTCTCTGTTTAATTATTGTGAAAGAAATTAACTGGCTGTTCAAAGCTGAAGAGGAATCAGTAATCAAAAATTGCACTGAAGATCATTGACCATCGTCCTATACTGCTAAGCATTACTTCCAAAGGATATAGCACTAACCTGGGCTACTACCTGGGTCTAGACCCACTGGGCCTGGTAATCCTGGTAACGCATTCCTAACCTGCAATCTTCTTCCTGACCTCTCCGCCCACACCCCACTCCAGTCTATCGCACTCACCTTGACCTCCTTCCACCTATCACATCTCCATCGCCCCTCCCCCAAGTCCCTCCTACCTACCTTTTATCTTAGCCTGCCTGGCACCCTCTCCTCATTCCTGATGAAGGGCTCTGGACCGAAATGTTGAATTTCCTGTTCCTTGGATGCTGCCTGACCTGCTGTGCTTTAACCAGCAACACATTTTCAGCCTTGCTGTTAGGGCCTATATCTGAGTTCCTTGTTGCTGAAGTGTAGAAGGTTACACTTGAAGTTAAATCTAGCAGTTCTGCTGGCTCCTATCATGGCAACGTATGTGTTTTCTCACACAGGTTCCCAGCGTCCTCAGTGCAGTGGAGTTTTGGAAGGGAAAGATAGTGTCTCATTCTGCAACAGCCCAGTGCCCATTGTGTTGCTAGGTGTATTCTAAATCTCCTTTTTGTGACTTGTAATGGAAATGTAGTTAAATTGGCTTTGAAATGTTCCACTTTAACATACAGGACCTACTGTGGTCTCCATCTTGAAGATATTTTTACTTTAATTTCCAACATACAGAATTTTAAAAAGGAAATGCCCTTTTATCGTATTTCTTTTTAAAAAACCCTACAATATCAGACATCACATTCATCATCATCATCATAATAATAATAATAGAGGAAAATGAAGTAAAAAGTAGAAGCAATGCAGTGAAGGACTGCTAGAGCCTTGAGTCAAGCCAACTAAACTTTGGTCACCAATTGTAGAATGATTAGAGGGCAAAATGAGAAGAATGCAGGTATCTAAACACTTAGAGAGCTGGAGATGTGTAAGGCCCTGGAAGCATTTAGAAACAATGATAAAATGTTTAAAGCAAACTGTTTCTTGACTAAGAGCCAATATAGGTTTGCACGGTGACACAGTGGTTAGCACTGCTGCCTCACAGCGCCAGAGACCCAGGTTCAATTCCCACCTCAGGCGACTAACTGTGTGGAGTTTGCACATTCTCCCCATGTCTGTGTGGGTTTCCTCCAGGTGCTCCAGTTCCCTCCCACAGTCACAAAGATGCGCAGGTTAGGTGAATTGGCCATGCTAAATTGCCCGTAGTGTTAGGTGAAGGAATAAATGTAGGGGAATGGGTGGGTTGCGCTTCGACGGGTCGGTGTGGACTTGTTGGGCTGAAGGGCCTGTTTCCATGCTGTAAGTGATCTAAAGTAATCTAGGTTATCAATCAGAGGGGAATGATTGAGAATCATGTCAATGTGGTAAACATTCATCAGGCAAAGAGAAAAGCAGGAACTGGTTTGTCAGCCATCTTGGTTATTCACAATATCTAGTACAGGATAAGTACAATTACTTTCCTCTTCCATAGATTAGTCCCATTCAAGTAGATACTGATTCTTATGCAAATATCTAAGGAAGTTCATCCTGTCCAGAGATGTCATAACACACTTCAGTGGCAGGTGGGACTTAAACCAGGACCTTCTGGCCCAGAGGTAGGCCAGTACCAGTGTGTCACAAAACCCTCAACTGGTTCTTATATATTTGTCATAATTTTCCCTAATTAGTGTCAGCTGCACTTACTTGCAGTTAGAACACGCACATTTATTTTCTAAATTGGTTCAGCATTTGCTACATTATTTTTTATTTATTCATGGGATATGGGCCTTGCTGGGGCTAGGGCAGAATTTATTAACTTGTTCCTAATAAATGGAACTCAGTGTGAATTAAGAAACAGCAGAGCTTTGGATGACCTCAAACTTATTGAGAGCATAATATGGCAGATCATGCAGGAGTACACTGGAATAATTAAATCTGATGGTAATTAGGGCAACGGATTAGGGTTTCAACAGAAAATGAAGGAAGGTCAGGGCAAAGTTAGGTGATGGCACAGAGATGGAAAGAGACTGTCACTGTGATAGGGTTGATATATGGTCAGATATATGGTCATCTCCACTTCAAATATGACCAGGTTGCAAACAGCCTGATTTAGTCTCAGATAATTGTCAGGAAGTGGAAAGGAGTGAGTTGTGAGGAAACAGAGTTTGGAATGGGGACAATGGTTTTGGGATTCCTAATATTTAATGGAGCAAAATTTCTGTTCATCCAATAATGGATGTGGGATAAGCAATCTTATAATTTAACAGTTGTGAAGGAGTCAAGAGAAGTAGTAAAGCAAAACATTCTAATGTCCATCTAAAAATTAATGTTATGCTTTCAAATAATGCTACCAAAGAGCAGCACGTAAATGGAAAAACAAGGGTGACATGGACAGATCCCTCAGGAGACATCAGAGGGAAATATGTTGGAGAACACAACACAAGTGCTACTCATCTTACAATTAGGTGGATATGAGTGGAATCAAGGGAGAACAATCCCATGAAGCTGTGTGACATTTGGAAGTACAAGAAGAGGATGGTCTAGTCAACCATATCAAATCTCGTAGGTAGGTCAAGAAAATTGAGGATGTCATTTGTGACTTTAATATAACCTATTTTGGTGATGGGATAGGGTCATTAACTGATTGAAAGGTTTCAAACATGGAATCCCACAACTGATGGGCACAGTTTGAGAGGTGACAATATACTCAAGGACTTTGAAGAGAGAAAGAGGTTGAGTATGGGACAATAGTTTGCAATGACAGTGGGGTCAAGCATGGCAGCTTTAAAGAGGTGAAGCATGACATCTGTACAAACAAAGGATGCCCAATTGTAAACTTAAAATGAGGCAATTTAATTGTAAATTCAGAAAACATTTTTACACACAAATAGTTCCCATATCCTCATCAAAACGCATAAAATATTTTAAATATAACTTATGATATATAATATCATTATTGATCAAATGAGTGTTTAATGGTATTAACCTTAATGTGTGCATTTTCAGTGGAAACATTCCTAACTGAATATCAGTACCATTTGCTCTAGCTACATTAAAGTCATTTTTTAAAAAAAAAATTCACTAACCTTACAATAGCAATTCTACAGAAATTGTGCCCAGAGAGCTATGCAGACGCAAAAATAGAGAAACATAGAAAATGAGAAAAAGGAAGAAAGAAACATAATCTTGAAAATAAAATAGGAAAAGGTACAAAGCCATAGGAACTCTTGAATAGTAGTACTGCAAAGAAAGATGGAATGAGAAACATATGCCTCCACAAGGTATGCTCAAAAGGCTTATAAAATGACTGGTTTGCTCAGCTCGTTTTTAATACTGGAGTCTGAATTCCAAACTCTAAAGGTATTTGATTCCCTAAGTCTGAGTAATGTTATTCATAAGTTCTAAAATAGTCATTCTCATCCCTCCCTCAATTCTCCTTACAAACACTCAAACAACATTTATTTAGCCATGCATCATGCTTCGTAAGTTTCTGTTTTATTATTATTTGAAATTGATGGCAAATATTTCTATACATTTTAAATTCTGTGTGCCTTGGCCACAGAATTAATTTGGGAAAACAAAAACATGCTATGTTATTAAAATGCAGAGCATGTTTCTCACACACTGATTGCTTTTATCTTTTAACCCTTACCCAAGTCCAGTACTGTATACGTGTGATGTCTCTATACTTTGCAGTGATATTTTTCCTTAATGATAAATAAGCACACATTCTTTCATTAAACAGATTCGTGAGATATTTTGAAGGACAATAGCAGTAGTAAAGATCAGATTAAGAAGTCATTAATAGTGTAAATTCATTTTGTTTATTTATAGGAAAGCTGCGGTCAGTATTGTGTGAATCAGATTCAGAACCTGCACTTGTTCGAACACTTTTTTTCATAGAATAGTTTTGTTTTACTTACATGCTTTTGTTTCAATCTCCGTGTATAACTTTTCAATGTAGTCCTATTACATTAACAACTCTCTCCGCTTTTATTGAAATGATTTTTCAATCTGATCAAAATTCACTCTCTCTCTCTCCTCTCCTTCCCTCAATTCCTATGTGATTTCAAGCCACATTATTTCTGTGAGCAGAATTTTCTGTTCCCTTGAGCAAAGTGCACAGTAGAAAGAAAGTTGGGAAAATAAGACAAAACTAGAAAAATTTGATTCTTTATGTTGAGAAAAAAATTTATAATTTTCCACTTGGGATTTAAATGGCGAGTTCTGAATCTCACTAATGAGTGGTGACTGCCTTATTTCCATGCATCAGTATCTAATTATTAACTAATCATACCTTGTATATATGCAGGTCCCAATTCTCTCCTCTTTCCAAAAGAAACCAGATGGCAGCAATACTTGACGTGAAAATCAAAGTGATTACCTGGCAGGTATCTCACCCTTTTCCAGGCCTTCACAAACTCCATCAGCATTATTTGCCCACATGCTCCATAGACCCTGTCCTTTTCCCCTCTTCATCCATGCAAATGGACATCGCCAAACTACCAGTGTCACCACATCATGATGGCAGCTTTGGACCAACTTACACACCACTTCAGTTCTTCAGGTCTTTACTGTGGAACACAGGGATAATTAAGATTTGCACATTTGAGTCATAGAGTCATCGAGATGTACAGCATGGAAACAGACGCTTCGGTCCAACCCGTCCATGCCGAGCAGATATCCCAATCCAATCTAGTCCCACCTGCCAGCACCTGGCCCATATCCCTCCAAACCCTTCCTATTCATATACCCATCCAAATGCCTCTTAAATGTTCCAATTGTACCAGCCTCCACCACATCCTCTGGCAGCTCATTCCATACACTTACCACCCTCTGTGTGAAAACGTTGCCCCTTAGGTCTCTTTTATATCTTTCCCCTCTCACCCTAAACCTATGCCCTCTAGTTCTGGACTCCCCGACCCCAGGGAAAAGACTTTGTCTACTTATCCTATCCATGCCCCTCATAATTTTGTAAACCTCTATAAGGTCACCCCTCAGCCTCCGACGCTCCAGGGAAAACAGCCCCAGCCTGTTCAGCCTCTTCCTGTAGCTCAAATCATCCAACTCTGGCAACATCCTTGTAAATCTTTTCTGAACCCTTTCAAGTTTCACAACATCTTTCCGATAGAAAGGAGACCAGAATTGCACGCAATATCCCAACAGTGGTCTAACCAATGTCCTGTACAGCTGCAACATGACCTCCCAACACCTGTACTCAATACTCTGACCAATAAAGGAAAGCATACCAAACGCCTTCTTCACTATCCTATCTACCTGCGACTCCACTTTCAAGGAGCTATGAACTTGTATTCCAAGGTCTCTTTGATCAGCAACACTCCCTAGGACCTTACCATTAAGTGTATAAGTCCTGCTAAGATTTGCTTTCCCAAAATGCAGCAGCTCGCATTTATCTGAATTAAACTCCATCTGCCTGTCAGGTCTCTTTGCACACAGGGACACACACATATCTCACTCATCTACACATGATGCATCTTATGGCTCTCAGCTTACTTTCTCAGCAGTTACTCAGAGGTTGCCATCATCTGTCACTTGCATTCTTTTCAGCACAGGCAGAGAGGCAGGCAGCTTATGACTGTTTAAAGCACTGAACTGTCAAGAGGTTGGAAATGTTGCTGTATGGCACTGTGCTATGTCAATGTCACACCTGCAGCTTGTTCCTGCAGCTTACAAGGCAAACACACTGCATAGACTTCAAGCAAATCATCATCTCCGAAAATCAAATGGGCCAGTCCTTGATGAGATGAAGCTGGGACCAAGCTCGGTCAGGAGCTAATGTCACAATCAGTCAAGGAGTTGGCCCTTTTCTAATCAAGAGAATTGGTCACGGTCAGTCAAGCACTTGGTGCTGCCAGGATCCTTCCAATCCAGAGATTGGGCCAAGGTCAGTCCTGCAGGTCAAGTGTAACCAGTCTGAGGATTACAGGTACGTCAGTCAGGGTTTTTTGGAAATTTCAGTCCAAGGATTGAGCTTGTTCATCCAGGTTGTCCTCAAATGTCACTGCAGAAATGTAGGCCAAGGTCAGTACTGGAGTTTGGACACTCATGAACAGGGTGCATCTCAAGGGACCAGTCCTGGAGAAAGTAGGGAAGCCTTAGTCTGAGGATGTGGTTCACTAGACTGGGCTGCTGAGGGAATGATTACAACTCAAGATAGAGGGGTGGGATTTTATAGTGCCTGGGAGGGAATGGCAAGCAATGCAAGTCACAGTAACTCTGACCTTACATAAGAAGAGTGCATAGTCAACAGGACATAGATTCAGGGGGTAAATTATTTACATTTATTGCATTTGTATGAAGGGGATGAGTGGGAACAAGGGAATACTGGAGATTATTTGTGATGGAGAGACAGAAGCTCAAAAGGAAACATGGAAAATGGAGGTGATTATCATGCACCTCAGAAAGAACCTGCTATCACTCCCTTGCGTTATCATTTCAGCATCACATTTTATATCTAATACAAGAAAGCACTTCAGAACTGCCATATTTGCACCCTGCAGATTAGGTATAGAAGAACATAGTCTATGATATTCAAGGATTTATTTTTGCAGAAAAATATGCAATCATGGTGAATAAGAGCTGGAATTTCACTCTCTCAATGTAGCATTAGCCCTTTGGTTCTGCAACTTGCATCCAGATATATTCACATAGCTTAGATTTCCGTATCAGGACAAAACATTAAACTTCATGAGAAACCTCCATGCTACATAATGTCGGGGCATAACATCACACTTCATAATGATCGATACGAGGCCGTCATTGAAATGCTGTTATATTTCTCACATTCCCCACAGAATATCCGTTCTCCCATCTGGGATTAACCCTGCAGTTGGAAGATTTGTTGTGGCTTTGGCTCTTCTCTGATGATAGCATTGAAAGAGAGAGCAATTACAGTATTGTCAGCAAGCCCAACAACTCCAGCAGCTACTGCACAACCCTCAGAGGGACAAACAGCAAGTGAAGGGTCCACAAAGAGCTGGAGGAGAATGATGAGGACTCAACTCGTCTACTGACTTCATTGCCATTTTCCAGAGCTTTCAGAAACCCAGTGCAGGTAGAGTCAAAAGATGTCCCAGCTAATCACCATCCAACTGTGTCATTTGTTGGAGCAAGACCAGTGCTCAGAGGAATGAGTGACAATCCCCTCCTGGTGGACATTTAGGTTACACCAGCCCTGAATCTTTATGCAACTCTCAACCATTTCTTTATCTTTGACTATGTTAATGCCTCACTAATGCCATTTTCTCCAGATTATGCGATAAGGAAAACCCAGCTGCAAAGGCAATAGATTGTCCTACACTCCTGACTTCCACCTGGTGCAGGCTGCTATAAAACTGCAAACATGTTCCTTGAAAGTGCAGAGTTCATCAGCTTGATTATGAGCATTGCTGCCAGGATTTGGAGGTGTCTAAATATAAAGGCCAGATATTCTGAGAGCCATTTTGATGCATAAAAGCTGAAATATTCAGAGATTTCTACCTCCCTTGAAGCACACTTGGCCATTCTGGGATAGTTGCAGGGAGACAATGGCCACCCGCTCAAACATAGCTGATGACAGTCTCAGGCTGACACTGCTCCAAGTGGAAGAGACCACTGGCCTCTTTAAGATACCTGGACTGCTCAAGCAGGGCCATACAATACAGCCCAGAAAGTATGTGCTGAATCATTGTGACATGCAGTACCTTTCACAACTGGAGCTGACAGAGGATAGATGCCTTTGCTGCAGAGGAAATGGGGAGCATCAGCAGCAAACTGCTGAGGCCAAAGCCCAAGGATGAGGATCAGGCCATTTACAAGGCCAGACATCCAAGAGACCTTGATAGATCTGTGCACTATCTAGCACAGGAGGCAGAATAGAACCTAATTGAACACTGCTTCCAGCCTGAATGAGTTGGGTTTGGACATGTTTGCATTGTACAGCTTTGTGTTCGTTATATAACAAACTACCGTTACTCAGTCTGAAGTACATGTAGATCTGGTTATTTTTGCACTCCTTAAATACTTATGATTAGAAATTCATGTTTTCTGAGCCATATGAATGTGTGCATTGTATCTTTGGGCGATCCTGCTTTCAAATATCTCCAGTTTACAGATCTTCTCCTCCACTGTTTGTGAGGAAGCAGTAGTCTCTTCCAGTCTGTCAGACATGGCACTGACAATCACATTGCCCTAAGTTTAAATTTTAAAGCTTCTGAAAGTGTAAACTATCCAAGTGATGTGCGGTGAAGTCTCTTGTGGCAGGTTGCACGTTTGAACAATCCTGAGGCAACTCCTTTTTGATCCTTCCATCATGTGTGAGCCTGTAACCTCTCAGAGTTTGCACAGACTATGAAGTTACTATGAAATTCTTGAGCATCTTGTACACAGCATTGGACCTGTATGAAACCAGTGTTTTGTGCAGCTTTTCTTGGCAGACCCATGTGCTATGAGGGAGAGTGGAGAGGCAAACTTCCCATTGCACACCTCCCAACCTTAAGTGGCAGTGTGCCCCCTTGAAAAGTAAGATAATATGAACCATTGGCTTCAAAGATACCTGGAATCATCATTGGTTCTATACTCCCAAGGTGAGTGCAAGCATGCAGGGCCAGGTTCCACCGTCTTCACAGAATCCCTACAATGTGGAAGCAGGCCACATGTTCCATTGAGACCACACCGATCCTTCGGAGAGCATCCCACCCAGACCCAACCCATCCCTATAACCCTGCATTTCCCATGGTTAATCCATCTAGCCTGCACATCCCTGGACACTAAAGAGAATTTAGCATGGCCAATCCACCTAACCCGCACATCTTTGGACTGTGGGGGAAGCCATAGCACCCAGAGGGTACACACGCAGACATGGAGAGGATGTGCAAAGTCCACACTTAGTTGTCCAAGAGTGGAATCAAACTCAGATCCCTGGCACTGTGACACAGCAGTGCTAACCACTGAGCCACTGTGTCACTCCATGTTATGACCACATTTAAGCCTTGTCTGCTGTCAACAACATCCAGGATCCCTGATGTCTAATGGTAATCGCAGTTAAGCAGTTGGTTGCTTGTAAGAGGTGAGCAATGTTTGGCCATACAGTGTTTTTCATTCTAGGATGTCTGACAAGGCTGCTCATTTTTCATATGCACAAATTCACCAGGTTTGAAAGCAACAAAGACACTAGACCAGGTATTTTAAGAGCGCAAGTGAACATTTATAAATACAAAGATGCAATGTTATATACATTGAGGCATCACGTGTATCTCCTGGATAGCTTTTCTCTTTCTCTCCCTGTAACTCTATCAAAGCAGTTGCAACCTCTGCAGCTGGACCAGAGGAAGCTTGCTCTGTAGTTGGCCTGAAGGTCTTTGCTGGTTTTCTCGGGGACATTTGTGCTTAGAGGACCAAGGCCTGCTGATTTTGTCCTGCCCAGATGCAGACACAATCCTCTCAGTTTGACTTCTGCATGAAAAAATGAGAGTTGCAGTCTGTAAGCCTTGTGTGTTTGAGTGAGTGGTGGTCTGAATGTGAGATAGCAGAGAGAAAATGACACTTGTCGTTGGGGAGTGGAGAAGGTCCTGCTCTCTGCACAATATCATCCTGAACATTGCACTGACCTGGGTCACAAATCCTGTCCAAGCAGGTCAGATCTGGTGGTGTGACCTCCCTTGGCGGTCTTCTTTAGACCATTCTGTCCACTAGCACCTCAAGGTCCCTGTTGCTGAAATGGGGTGTGAGGTATCCTTTGTGAACCAGATTCTCAGTAATTACAGTGAAATACCACAATGTAGTTCACAGCACACCACAGGATGGTTTCTGTTTTTGGAAAAGTACTTGCAGAGTAATGGAGTGACAAGAAATGTAAACTACTTCATCCATTTCTCAATGTAGCACCAATGCTTACACTCTTAAATGGCTTTGTGAAGCACTTTGGAAAATAATATGATGGCTTATAAACACAATGGAGCTAATTTTAGCATTGCATGATCAAATAGACTTTGAGAGTTGAAGTCATACAGTATTCCTTGCTGAAGTATTCATAGCTAATCTGTTTTATTTAATGAGGAATGACTGTTCTATCTTGAATGTTATGACAATTCTACTCTGTTTTAATGTCACACGGCCATTTCTTTCAAACATTTTACTTCCTTTAGAAACAGGAGTATTCCTTTACTTGTCTGGTGTCTGGATAAACAATAATGAGATCCATTCTACTCTGGTTTACTGAAATGTATCATTTATTGCAATCTGATTAATTATGAACTCTATGGCGCAGGCTATAAATTCAGACAAATTTGTTTATTCGGGTAAATGAACAATATTCACTACAAACTGTCAATTTACATTAATTTACAAACACTGCAAACTACTATCACATAAATGCATCTCTTGAACTATCATTCCAATACTGGTCTTTTAATGCAATTGCTTATATCTGCCTAGCAGAGCATTACCACAGAGTTGGACATGACCTGAATCATGTCCAGCTGAATCCGTCTAAATATCTGGGCACAGGTCGATGCAGACAAAATGAAAGATTTCTTGCTTTCAACCAAAATAGTAAGGTCAACCATTGAATTTCTTTTTTTACTAACCTATTTTCCTAGTCATCCTGTTTGGGGAAGTTGTTACATACCTCTTGAGCAGGTGGGACTTGAAATTGGGTCTCCCATTCCAGGGATAGGGACATTAGGCTCAGCGGAGCAGGTAAGGGCTGTTTGGCAGTGGCTGCTTGTAGGCTCAGTGACGTTTGTTTAACGGTTTAAATTTGAAAGTTTTTTTTTAAAAAAAGTGCGGAGCAGACCCGGAAGCTGGTGTAGCGCAAGCTTACCTGGGTAAGTTTTTTCCTATAAAGGCGCGCAGGAGAGGAACCTGAGGCACTACAGGGGTAGTGCCTCCCACCCGCCCTCCTCCTCTAACTTAATAATAAGACCCGTTGTGGTAACCAGGTAAGTGCTGCATTTTGCTTGTTCTATTGTTTAGACCTAGTTTTTTTTAAAAAGGTGACTTTTAGAGGGATGGCAGTGAAGACAGTGCAGTGTTCCTCTTGCAATATGTTTGAGGTGAGGGATGCCATGGTCGTTCCTGCTGATTACACTTGCAGGAAGTGCACCCATCTCCAGCTCCTCCAAGACCATGTTAGGGAACTGGAGCTGGAGTTGGAGGAACTTAGGATCATTCAGGAGGCAGAGGGGGTCATAGATCGGAGCTTTACAGAAGTAGTAACTGCAAAGATTGCAGACAGATGGGTGACAGTGAGGGGGACTGGGAGGAAGCAGCCAGTGCAGGGACCCCTTGCGGCCAATCCCCTCAAGAACAAGTATACCGTTTTGGATACTTGTGGGGGGAGCGACTTACCAGAGGTAAGCAATGGGGTTCAGGCCTCTGGCATAGAGCCTGTCCCCGTTGCTCAGAAGGGAAGGGTGGAGAAGAGCAGAGCAATAGTTATTGGGGACTCGATAGTTCGGGGCACAGATAGGTGGTTTTGTGGGGGCGAGAGAGACTCACGTTTGGTATGTTGCCTCCCAGGTGCAAGGGTACGTGATATCTCTGATCGTGTTTTCTGGGTCCTTAAGGGGGAGAGGGAGCAGCCCGAAGTCGTGGTCCACATTGGCACCAACGACATAGGTAGGAAGAGGGATGAGGATGTTAGGCAGGCTTTCAGGGGGCTAGGTTGGAAGCTCAGAGTTAGAACAAACAGAGTTGTTGTCTCTGGTTTGTTACCCATGCCACGTGATAGAGAGTCGAGGAATAGGGAGAGAGAGCAGTTAAATGCATGGCTACAGGGATGGTGCAGGAGGGAGGGATTCCTGTTTCTGGATAACTGGGGTTCTTTCTAGGGAAGGTGGGACCTCTATAAGCAGGATGGTCTACACCTGAACCTGAGGGGCACCAGTATCCTTGGGGGGAGGTTTGCTAGTGCTCTTTGGGGGGGTTTAAACTAACTCTGCAGGGGCATGGGAACCTAGACTGTAGCTTTAAGGTGCAGGACCTTGAGTGTAGGGAGGTTAGGAACATGGCATCAATCTCGAAGGAGGGTGCCTGTAAACAGGAAGGTGGCTTGAAGTGTGTATACTTCAATGCGAGAAGTATACGAAATAAGGTAGGTGAACTTGCAGCGTGGGTTCGCACCTGGGATTTCGATGTTGTGGCTATTACAGAGACATGGGTAGAACAGGAACAGGATTGGCTGTTGCAGGTTCCAGGGTTTAAATGTTTTAGTAGGGTCAGAGGTGGGGGTAAAAGAAGGGGAGGTGTGGCATTGCTTGTCAAAGATAGTATTACAGCAGTAGAAAGGACGATGGATGAAGACTCGCCATTTGAGGTAGTTTGGGCTGAGTTTAGAAATAGGAAAGGTGAGGTCACCCCGTTAGGAGTTTTCTACAGGCCTCCTAATAGTCCTAGAGATGTAGAAGTAAGGATTGTGAGGATGATTCAGGAGAAGAGTGAAAGTAATAGGGTGGATGTTACGGAGGACTTTAACTTTCCAGATATTGACTGGGAAAGCTATAGTTTGAGTACGTTAGATGGGACGGTGTTTGTCCAATGTGACAGGAGGGTTTCCTGACACAATATGTAGACAGACCAACAAGAGGTGAGGCCATACTGGATTTGGTTCTGGGTAACGAACCAGGCCAGGTGTTAGAATTGGAGGTAGGTGAGCACTTTGGGGACAGTGACCACAATTCGGTGACTTTTACTCTAGTGATGGAGAGGGATAAGTGTGCACTGCAGGGCAAGAGTTATAGCTGGGGGCAGGGAAATTATGATGCGGTGAGGCATTACTTAGAATGCGTGGATTGGAAAAGTAGGCTTCAAGGGAAGGGTGCAATCGATATGTGGAGCTTGTTCAAGGAGTAACTATTGAGTGTCCTTGATAAGTATGTACCTGTCAGGCAGGGAGGAAAGGGTCATGTGAGGGAGCCGTGGTTTAATAAGGAATTGAAATCTCTTGTTAAAGGGAAGAGGGTGGCCTATGTAAAGATGAGGCGTGAAGGTTCAATTGGGGCAATTGAGTTATAAGGTAGCCAGGAAGGATCTAAAGAGAGAGCTAAGAGCAGCAAGGAGGGGACATGAAAAGTCCTTAGTTGGTAGGATTAGGGAAAACCCAAAGGCTTTCTATAGGTATGTGAGGAATAAAAGAATGACTAGGGTAGGAATAGGTCCAGTCAAGGATAGTAGTGGGAAGTTGCATGTGGAGGCTGAAGAAATTGGGGAGACACTGAATGAATACTTTTCGTCAGTATTACTCAGGAACAGGACATGAATATTGAGTCACAAGTAATTAGGATGGATGGCTTTGAGGTATGTAGGGAAGAGGTGTTGGAAATTCTGGAAAGGGTGAAAATAGATAAGTCCCCTGGGCCTGATGGCATTTATCCTAGGATTCTCTGGGAAGCAAGGGAGGAGATTACAGAGCCATTGGCCTTGATTTTTATGTCCTCGTTGTCTACAGGAATAGTGCCAGAAGACTGGAGGATAGCAAATGTGGTTCCCTTGTTCAAGAAGGGAGTAGGGATAACCCTAGTAACTATAGGCCGGTGAGTCTCACTTCTGTCATGGGCAAAGTCTTAGAGAGAATTGTAAGGGATAGGATTTATGAACATCTGGATAGGAATAATGTGATCAAGGATAGTCAGCTATGGTTTTGTGAAGGGCAGGTCGTGCCTCATAAACCTTATTGAATTCTTTGAGAAGGTGACTAAGGAGGTGGACGAGGGTAAAGCGGTAGACGTGATGTATATGGATTTTAGTCAGGCGTTTGATAAGGTTCCCCATGGTAGGCTACTGCAAAAAATACAGCGGTTTGGCATTGAGGGTGAGTTGGAGGTTTGGATTAGGAATTGGCTGGCTGGAAGAAGACAGAAGGTAGTAGTTGATGATAAAGGTTCATCTTGGAGTGCAGTTACCAGTGGTGTTCCACAAGGATCTGTTTTGGGACCATTCCTGTTTGTCATTTTTATAAATGACCTGGAGGAGGGGCTAGAAGGTTGGGTGAGCAAGTTTGCGGATGATACAAAAGTCGGTGGAGTTTTTGACAGTGAGGAAGGATGTAGCAGGTTACAGCGGGATATAGATAAGCTGCAGAGCTGGGCAGAAAGGAGGCAAATGGAGTTCAATGTTGCTAAGTGTGAAGTGATTCACTTTGCTAAGAGCAACAAGAAGATGGGGTACTGGGTTAATGATCAGATACTTGGTAGTGTGGATGAGCAGAGGGATCTTGGTGTCCATGTACATGGATCTCTGAAAGTTGCCACCCAGGTAAATAGTGCTGTGAAGAAGGCATATGGCGTACTGGCTTTTATTGGTAGAGGAATTGAGTTCCGGAGTCCTGAGGTCATGTTGCAGTTGTATAAGACTCTGATGCGGCCGCATCTGGAGTATCGTGTGCAGTTTTGGTCACCATACTATAGGAAGGATGTGGAGGCACTGGAACGGGTGCAGAGGAGGTTTACCAGGATGTTGCCTGGTATGGTAGGAAGATCGTATGAGGAAAGGCTGAGGCACTTGGGGCTGTTTTCATTGGAGAAAAGAAGGTTTAGGGATGACTTGATAGAGGTGTAAAAGATGATTAGGGGTTTAGATAGGGTTGACCATGAGAACCTTTTTCCACGTATGGAGTCAGCTATTATGAGGGGGCATAGCTTTAACTTAAGGGGTGGTAGGTATAGAACATAGAACATAGAAAAATACAGCGCAGTACAGGCCCTTCGGCCCTCGATGTTGCGCTGACCAAATCCTACCTAACCTACACTAGCCCAATAACTTCCATATGCCTATCCAATGCCCGCTTAAATGACCATAAAGAGGGAGAGTTCACCACTGCTACTGGCAGGGCATTCCATGAACTCACAACCCGCTGCATAAAGAATCTACCCCAAACATCTGTTCTATACCTACCACCCCTTAATTTAAAGCTGTGTCCCCTAGTAACAGCTGACTCCATTAGCGGTAAAAGGTTCTCAGTGTCTACCCTATCTAAACCCCTAATCATCTTATACACCTCTATCAAATCTCCCCTAAACCTTCTTTTCTCCAATGAGAACAGGCCCAAGTGCCTCAGCCTTTCCTCATACGATCTTCCTACCATGCCAGGCAACATCCTGGTAAACCTCTTCTGCACTCGTTCCAATGCCTCCACACCCTTCCTATAGTATGGCGACCAAAACTGCACACAATACTCCAGGTGAGGCCGCACCAGAGTCTTATACAACTGCAACATGACCTCAGGACTCCGGAACTCAATTCCTCTACCAATAAAGCCCAGTACACCATATGCCTTCTTCACAGCACTATTTACCTGGGTGGCAACTTCCAGAGATCTGTGTACATAGACACCAAGATCCCTCTGCTCATCCACACTACCAAGTAGCCTACCATTAGCCCAGTAATCCATCTTCTTGTTACTCCTACTAAAGTGAATGACTTCACACTTAGCTACATTGAATTCCATCTGCCACCTTTCTGCCCAGCTCTGCAACCTATCTATATCCCGCTGTAACCTGCCACATCCTTCTTCACTGTCCACAACTCCACCGACCTTTGTGTCATCCGCAAACTTGCTCACCCAGCTTTCAAGCCCCTCCTCTAGATCATTTATAAAGATGACAAACAGCAACGGTCCCAAAACAGATCCCTGTGGTACACCGCTAGTAACTGCACTCCAAGATGAACCTAGTGCATCGACTACTACCCTCTGTCTCCTTCCAGCCAGCCAATTCCTAATCCAAACCTCTAATGCACCCTCAATGCCATACCTCCGTAGTTTTTGCATTAGCCTACCATGGGGTACCTTATCGAACGCCTTGCTAAAATCCATATACACCACATCTACTGCTTTACCCTCATCCATCTCCTTAGTCACCTTCTCAAAGAACTCAATAAGGTTTGTGAGGCACGACCTGCCCTTCACAAAACCATGCTGACTATCCTTGATCACATTATTCCTATCCAGATGTTCATAAATCTTATCCCTTACAATTGTCTCTAAGACTTTGCCCACAACAGAAGTGAGACTCACTGGCCTATAGTTACTCAGGCTGTCCCTACTCCCCTTCTTGAACAAGGGGACCACATTTGCTATCCTCCAATCTTCTGGTACTATTCCCGTTGACAATGACAACATAAAAATCAAGGCCAATGGCTCTGCTATCTCCTCCCTAGCTTCCCAGAGGATCCTAGGGTAAATGCCATCAGTCCCAGGACACTTGTCTACTTTCATCCTTTCCAGTATTCCCAAAACCTCCTCCCTACATACTTCAAGGCCATCCATTCTAATCACTTGTGACTCAATATTCACAACAGCAACAGAGTCCCGTTCCTGAGTGAATACTGACGAAAAGTATTGATTTAGTGTCTCTCCAATCTCCTCCGCCTCCACGCACAACTTCCCACTACTATCCTTGACTGGACCGATACCTACCCTAGTCATCCTTTTATTCCTGACATACCTATAGAAAGCCTTTGGGTTTTCCCTAATCCTACCAACTAAGGACTTTTCATGTCCCCTTCTCGCTGCTCTTAGCTCTCTCTTCAGATCCTTCCTGGCAACCTTAAAACTCTCAATCGCCCCAACTGAACCTTCACGCCTCATCCTTACATAGGCCGCCCTCTTCCCTTTCACAAGGGATTCCAATTCCCTATTAAACCACGGCTCCCTCACAAGACCCTTTACTCCCTGCCTGACTGGTACATACTTATCAAGGACACTCAATAGGTGTTCCTTGAACAATCTCCACACATCGTTAGTGTTCTTCTCCTGAAGCCTGTTTTTCCAATCCACGCATCCTAAGTCATGCCTCACCGCATCATAATTTCCCTGCCCCCAGCTATAGCTCTTGCCCTGCAGTGCACACTTAACCCTCTCCATCACTAAAGTAAAAGTCACCGAGTTGTGGTCACTGTCCCCGAAGTGCTCACCTACCTCCAAGTCTAACACCTGGCCTGGTTCATTACCTAGAACCAAATCCAGTATAGCCTCACCTCTTGTTGGCCTGTCTACATATTGTGTCAGGAAACCCTCCTGCACACATTGGACAAACACCAACCCATCTAACGAACTCGAGCTATAGCTTTCCCAGTCAATATCTGGGAAGTTAAAGTCCCCCATAACAACCACCCTGCTACTTTCACTCTTCTCCTGAATCATCCTCGCAATACTATCCTCTACTTCTCTCGGACTATTGGGAGGCCTGTAGAAAACACCTAACAGGGTGACCTCACCTTTCCTATTTCTAACCTCAGCCCAAACTACCTCATATGGCAAATCTTCCTCCATCGTCCTTTCCACCGCTGTAATGCTATCCTTGACAAGCAATGCCACACCTCCCCCTCTTTTACCCCTATGTCTGACCCTACTAAAACATTTAAACCCTGGAACCTGCAACAGCCATTCCTGCCCCTGTTCTACCCACGTCTCTGTAATGGCCACAACATCGAAGTCCCAGGTACAAACCCACGCTGCAAGTTCACCTACCTTATTTCTTATACTTCTGGCATTGAAGTATACACACTTCAAGCCACCTTTCTGTTTACAGGCACCCTCCTTCGAAATCGATGCCTTGTCCCTAACCTCCCTACACTCAAGGTCCTGTACCCTGAAGCTACAGTCCAGGTTCCCATGCCCCTGCAGAGTTAGTTTAAACCCTCCCAAAGAGCACTAGCAAACCTCCCCCCAAGGATACTGGTGCCCCTCAGGTTCAGGTGTAGACCATCCTGTTTATAGAGGTCCCACCTTCCCCAGAAAGAACCCCAGTTGTCCAGAAACCAGAATCCCTCCCTCCTGCACCATGCCTGTAGCCACGCATTTAACTGCTCTCTCTCCCTATTCCTCGACTCTCTATCACGTGGCACGGGTAACAAACCAGAGACAACAACTCTGTTTGTTCTAGCTCTGAGCTTCCAACCTAGCTCCCTGAAAGCCTGCCTGACATCCTCACCCCTCTTCCTACCTATGTCGTTGGTGCCAACGTGGACCACGATCTGGGGCTGCTCCCCCTCCCCCTTAAGGACCCGGAAAACACGATCAGAGACATCACGTACCCTTGCACCTGGGAGGCAACATACCAATCGTGAGTCTCTGTCGCCCCCACAAAACCGCCTATCTGTACCCCTCACTATTGAGTCCCCAAGAACTATCGCTCTAACTTTCTCCACCCTTCCCTTCTGAGCAACGGGGCCAGGCTCCGTGCCAGAGGCCTGAACCTCATTGCTTACCTCTGATAAGCCATCCCCCCCACAAGTATCCAAAACGGTATACTTGTTCTTGAGGGGAATGACCGCAGGGGGTCCCTGCACTGGCTGGTTCCTCCCACTCCCCTCACTGTCACCCATCTGTCTATAACTTTCGGTGTAACTACTTCCCTAAAGCTCTGATCTATGACCACCTCTGCCTCCCGAATGATCCGTAGTTCATCCAACTCCAGCTCCAGTTCCCTAACACGGTCTTGGAGGAGCTGGAGATGGATGCACTTCTTGCAAGTGTAATCAGCAGGGACGCTAATGGCTTCCCTCACCTCATACATGTTGCACGAGGAACATTGCACTGCCTGCACTGCCATCCCTCTAAAAAGTAAGCTTTAAAACTAAATCTAAAGAAATAAACAAGCAAAATGCAGCACTTACCTGCTTGCCACAACGGGTCTTATTATTAGGTTAGAGGAGGAGGGCGGGTGGGAGGCTCTACCCCTGTAGTGCCTCGGGTTCCTCCCCTGCGCGCTTATATAAGAAAAAAACCCTACCCAGGTAACCTAGCGGGGCACCAGCTTCCGGGTCCGCTAGGCGCTTAAAAAAACTTTAAAACTTTTAGCTGTTTGAAAAAAAACACGAACTGGACTTACCCCACGACTTCAAAAACACCACCAGACAGCCGTTACTTGGTCCGCCGAGAGAGTGAGCATAGGACAGATATGACAGTATAGGACAGATGTTAGGGGTAGATTCTTTACTCAGCGAGTCGTGAGTTCATGGAATGCCCTGCCAGTAGCAGTGGTGGACTCTCCCTCTTTATATGCATTTAAACGGGCATTGGATAGACATATGGAGGATAGTGGGCTAGTGTAGGTTAGGTGGGCTTGGATCGACGCAACATTGAGGGCCAAAGGGCCTGTACTGTGCTGTATTTTTCTATGTTCTATGTTCTATTACTGCTGTACCACAAGAGAGCTCAAAGGTCAGTTATTGACTCTTTGCCTTTCTAAAAGGTCTCACCTGTTAATCCACTGAAGGCATAATTAAAATCTTTTCTCCTGGAGAAAGCCAGTCATCCCTTGCTGGAAATGAGTGCTGAGCATTGCACAAGCTTATTCATGTCACACTGCCAGCTCACTATCATGAGTCAGGATTGCAGTCAACACTACCCAGGCTGCCTTTGGCTCTGAGCCTATTTGGGCACAGGAAATCAAGCATGCATGGTGCTAAAGGCAGCCAGGACCTCTCAAAAGGATGGTGCACTCTGACTGCAAACAGTTGGGCATCTTTCTCCAAAGGATAAAATGTTTGTAAGAGTTACAGGGAGAGAAGCCAGGTTCATTAATGCAGCTTTGAAGACACGTGTTTAGAATATACAGAAAGTGGGAGATTCACATTCTCCCAAAAGGAAGAAAGCTCTGGCAACATCTCTGCTAATGGAAAATATTCACTCAGGAAATGAATGCAGGACCCTAACTCTCAAGACAAGAAGTTCAATGACCTCACCAGAGCTGTGAAGGTAAGAATTCTACCTTTCGCGTCACGTGTAGTCCCACTACTCACAACTCTTCCCTTTACAGATTGAAAAGCAGAATATTGTGAATTCTGAAGTCTGAAGTAAAATAAAAACACAAAAAGCTGGAATAAACTCAGCATATCAGGCAGTAGCTGTGCAGAGGGAGAAACAGAGTTGACATTTCAGGTCTATGACCTTTCAGCAGTAGGAATATTAGAATTGTAATAGATTTTGAGCAAACATAGAGTGTTGGAGAAACCCCACAGATCTGGCAGCATCTGTGGGGAGAGAAATAGAATTAATGTTTTGAGTTTCCTTTCACTCTCCCACAATCATTGCACCACTATTCTGGCCACTTCATTCTCCCCACACTTACTCACGTACCAAGTTACCTATTCTACCATGACAGCAGATTCTCTCAACGTTGCCCAAATCCATTACCTATCTTTATTGCAGGAGAAGGTCAGGTAAAACATTTCCAACAATTAATAAGCAAAGAAAAACTGTCAATCTGAAACAAATACAGATGAAGATGTGAACGCTCATTTAATAATTCAACTTTTGTGGAGAAGATGGAAAAAGATACTGTTTTGAGCAGGAACCTTTCAAAACAGAAAGAAACCCTGTCGAAATACAGGAGAGGCATTGACTGCACAGTCACCTTCACTGTACTCCAAGGCCTCTAATCAATTTTCATGTGAGAAATAATTTGCATATACTTCTCAAACATAATACTTGGTATTTTCCAAGCTGTAGTATCCACTACAACAGCAAAATCAGTACAAAATTAGGTAAATGTTTTGAACACCTACATCTGGCTGTAAGTGCCCTAGTAGCCCACTAATTTGACTGCCCTTTCCATTCTAACTATGGTTTGACATTGGCTTCTTGTTTTTCAAACTAAGCTAACACAGTCCCAGGACTAATGTTGAATTATTTTCTGAGGTGCGTTGTTACTTTAATTTCTTATTCTCATAGCCATTTCACAACACATGATCAATGGTGACTGTAAGAAATGACTAAGAAGGGTATTGATTAAATATTATTTAATTTTTGTAGAAAACTTGTACTTTAATTGACAGAAAGGAGTATTCCCTATTATACATGTCTCACATTGCACTCAGCATTGAACTACAGGCTTTATGCTTAACAGTCCACAGTTGTGCTCAACTGCCAGTAAGTCCTCATATCATGTTTTTTCTGAACAGTAACTTTTCAGTGATTATCTGTAGATCACCATCATCAGTTTTGAGTTCTTACATCCATCACAACAGTAAAATCTGTTCTGATGATGCTTCTTTCTCCAAACATGCCAGAACAAAACTCTCAGAATTTGTAGAAGACTGAACGTTGCATATCTTTGGAGACCATTTCCTTTTCATATCTGGCTATGGTAGTTTGCAAAGGCAAGTAACCATTTCACACTGCGAGCCAAGTAGAACCTTGACTGCTCATTATATCCATTGTTTTATTGTGAAGCCTGTAACCTAATCTCCAAAATGGCTTTTGCTGCCCTAGTCCCTCTGGCTAAGAGAAATGTATTAAGAATATAAAAACACAAGCAATCCCTTGGTTGTACACCATCATTCCACAAGATCATAGCTGATCTGATTGTTGACTTAACCCAACCTTCCTTCCTGTTTCTATCCTTGCCAAAACCTTTACCTCCTGCTTAATCAAAAAAATTGTGTAACTCCCAAGAGAGATGAAACAGTCATACTTAGAAATTAATATTCTGACTGTACTGAACCTCCATTCTGAACTACTGTATAGAGGACAAGTCAGATAATTATTTTGCAGATGGCAGATTTTTTGGTTTTACCTTCTAGGTTGACTTTGAATATCGAGTTTTGAGAAGATTTGTAGATCAGGTTGATGAAAAGCCTGTAAGGTAGCTCGCTGAGCTGGAAGGTTTGTTTTCAGATGTTTCATCACCATGACTAGGCAACATCATCAGTGAGAGTCTCTGGTGAAACGCTGGTGGTATGTCCCTCCTCTCTGTTTATAGCATTTGGTTTCTTCAGGTGGGTGATGTCATTTCCAGTTCTTTTTTTCAAGGGAACATGGTTGGGATCTAAGTCAAAATGTTTATTGATGGAGTTCTGATTCAAATGCCATGCCTCTAAGAATTCTTGTGCATGTCTTTGCTTTGCCTGTCCTAGGATGTGTGTGTTGACCAGTCAGAGTGGTGTCATTCTTTGTTTGCATGTATGAAAACTAGTGATTGTGGGTCATGTCTTTTGGTGGCTAGTTGGTGTTCATGTATCCTGGTGGCAAGTTTCCTGCTTTCTTGCCCAATGTAGTGTTTCTTTTACCGTTCTTGCATGGTATCTTGTAAATGACATTAGTTTTGCTGGCAGTATCTAATGGATCCTTTAGGTTCATTAGTCGCTGATTAAGCGTGTTTGTAGGTTTGGGCTACCATGATGCCAAGGGGTCTGAGTAGTCTGGAAGTCATTTCTGATATGTCTTTGATGTAAGGTAATGTGGCTTTAATTTTTGGTTGCATGGTGTCTGCTTGTTTGGTGTCTGAGGAATCAGCGGATTGTGTTTATTGAAAAAGTTGTATAGATATTTTTCTTCTGCTGTTTGTAGTTCTTGGGTGCTACAGTGTGATGTAGCTCATTGAAATAATGTCTTGATGCAGCTCTGTTTGTGAGTGTTGGGATGATTGCTTTGAATATATCCAATGACCCATCTCCACTGCTTTTTAATCAAAAAAGAATTTCACACACTAACAATTTTGAGTGAAGAAATTCTTTCATCTCTATCTCAAATGGAAGTTCCCTTATTTCAAAACTCTTTCCCCATGAGAACATGAGGGGAAAAACGCTCTCAGCATCTACCTTGTCAAACTGCCTCAGAACCTTATCTTTCAAAATGATCATGTCTCATTGTTCTGAACTCCTCTGTCTAAAGTTCCATTCTACTCAGCATTTCCTCATAAGACAAAATCCTCATCCCAGAAATCAGCCTAGGGAACCTTCTCTGAACTGTTTCCAATGCAAGTGCATCCCTTTTTTTTAAGTAAGGAGACCAAAATTGTACTCAATTCGGGAAGCATTGAACTAGCATACATGAAGAATTGGCTGTGTAAACAAAGTACTGATAAACTAACATCAATTAAAAACCATATCACTGAGTAAAATACATCTTTGAGGTGAGAAGGAAATTATATAAGAAAAAGAATTGCCATGTTAACATCCTTTAGGAACTTTCCTTAAAGGAATGTTCACACCGTTAGAAGATATTTAATATATCTGCTTATTGACATTTGGATAATTTCCACCAAAATAACTTGGTTTATGTAATGCAGACCAAGTAAAATTTTAAAATCTACAGGAAGATGTATACAGAAGTTAAAGGGGCCATCACTTTGTCATTTTAAATATCTCTTCTTTTACCTAGAGGATCTGCAATTGAAATCACCCCAGTTTCACAGGGCACAAATCTCTCTCTAGCTGTCTATCGGCTCTTGCCTAAAATGGATTTGGATTATACACTAGTCTACTCACATGTCAATCGAGGAACTGGCACAAAACATTTATCTATTAATGGATAACCACTAAGCTGGACTCGAGGACACCTTACACTCGAATGACAGTTCAGCATTGTATTCTGTCTTCTTTCTATCCCCAGTTAATTGTATGCATTAACAAGTTGATTTGAAAAAATAATGATTAACAAAACCATTCTGTTCATGTGTTAGATTGAGACTATTGCTGACCTGAGATATATAAATTGATTTAAAAAGTCAAAGTTTGCTTTGGTGAATATGCAGCTGACAAGGTGCAAATTGTTTTGGACTAAAGATCAGTTGAGATCATTGATAAGATGCCCTAGAAACATGTTTACAGCGATTTGGATTGGCTGCAACAAGATGGTGAGTCATTTATTGAAAACAGGTTGAAGGAGACTGCGGCTGCAGCAGGAAGTGCAATTACTTGGATGGTGCAGTTTAGTCAGTGCAACCAAAACAGTTTTAAAGAGGAAACATTTAAAACAGAAAGCATTTTGCATGGAGTGTTGATTAGAGCAAATTGGGAACATTCTAATTCACTTCAGCATATCTGTGCTGAAGGAAGCGAAAAAATAGTTTGTGTTCTCAGGGGAAAAAGGGGGAAATTTGTAAAAACAACTATGAGGAAAATTGATCATTTTTACTCCATTTATCCCAGAAAACATTGCACAAAGCTGAAACTACATTTGACAATAGGCCAATGACTTGAAATAATAATTCAGTTTCTCTTTTCACAGATGCTCCTGACTTGCTGAATGTTGTTTTAGTATTTTCTGGTTTAATTACACATTTTTGATCATGTGTTCACAGTTGTGGCTTTACCAGTGTGGTGTCTTATTGTTCTGTTTTCAAAAACATCTATTGCCCCAGAAAGTGCTCTGGTTACCTTTACTTGTAACAACCATCACAGATTTTTTTTAAAAATGACTTAAACACAGAAAACAAAGCATAAGATATGGTAGATGGTAATTTTTCAAACTGAAGGATTTCAACAGTTGCATTCCCTAAGGTTGGTATGAAAAGCTTGGATCTCTGTTTTTTTAAATAACCTATACAAATGACAAAAAGGAATTTCAAACTTTGATGATGACACCAAACTTGGAGCAGTAACAAACAACGTGGATCAAACAGATAAAGGCCACAATCAAATCAAGCATGACCTTATTCAAAAGCAGAGCAGACTATATTAGCTGAAGAGGAGAAAGTGAGGACTGCAGAAGCTGGAGATCAGAGTCAAAAAGTGTGGTGCTGGAAAAGCACAGCCAGTCAGGCAACATCCTAGGAGCAGGAGAGTCAATGTTTCAAGCATAAGTTCTTCATCAAGAATGTATTAGCCGAATACCCTACTCCTGCTCCAGTTTCTTATAACCTTTTATTCTTGTCACCCTAATCAACAACACATAGATTAGTAAAATTGACAGAAAAATGGCAGATGAAATTGAACACAAAAAATGTGAGGTGACAATTTTAATTGAAGGAATTTGGAAAGTCAATAGAGACTTAAGGGCACAATTCTAAACATGAGTTAGGAACAGAAGAACATGGGAGTACATTGCAATGGTCTTTCAGTGATATATGACACATTAAAAATAATAAGATATTTGACTTTCATAAGTAGACAGGTTGTGCTGAATCTTTGTAAAGCTCTGGTTAGGTTCCAACTAGAGTATTGTGCCATTTCTGGGCATCACATTTAGATCATAAGGTCATTGAGAAAATGCAGATCGGAATTATTGGAATTTTTTTATTCGTTAATGGGATGTGATCCTCATGACTAGGCCAGCATAAATTACCCTTCCATAATTGCCCTCGAGAAGTTGATGGTGAGCTAACTTCTTGAACCTTGTGATCAAAGGGGTTTAGGTAGACCCACAGTACTACTAGGAATCAATTCCAACATTTTAGCTAAGCAACAGTGAAGAAATGGCAATGTATTTCCAAGTCAGATGTGTGTGACTAGGAAAGGAACTTGCAACTGATGGAGGTCCCATGTATCTGCTACATGTTGTCCTCCTTGGTGGTAGCAGTCGTATCTGTTGAAAGAGCTTGGGTGAGTTACAGCGATAAATATTATGAATGAGGTACACTGCTACCACTGTACATCAGTGGTGGAGGGAGCAACAGTGTAAGGCAGTGGCTGGGCTGTCAATCAAATGGACTGTTTGTCCTAGATGGTGTCAAGTGTTGAGAAATGAAGTGCAATCCATCACACTCCTGATTTGTGGCTAGTAGATGGTGAATAACCACCAGAGAGACAGAAGGTGAGTTTCTGCAGAATCCCTGCCTCTGACCTGCTCTTGTAACCATAGTAATTTAAATGGGGAAGCAATTCAGTTTCTGATCAATGACCAACCAAGGTGTTGAGAGTGGGAGAACTCAGCGATGATTGACTGTCAGTGGAAGATGACTAGATTCTCTCCTTTTGGAGATGGTCATTGCATGGCATACGTGTGGCACAAATGCCATTTTCTACTTATCAACTCAAGGCTTATTGTTGGAAGTGAGGGTGATAATTGATTTCAAAAAGAAATCAGGTGGCTATCGAGGGAGGTAAATTTGATGTATTCTTGAACAGAGTGGAAATGGCAGAGAATGCAGAGATCCAGTATCAACTCAATCAGCCACATGGCTCCTTTTGTGCCACTAAGACTCCAGCCCATGAAATAATGAGGTAGTTATTAAATATTTAATACCGATAGAATGTTCAATAGAGAACCCAATCCAAGCAATAAAACAGATTTCAATACTAATTGAAAACATAAAGAAAAGCAATACAGTTTGAGCGAGTAAATGTAAACAATGTTATCTAGCAACAATTCCTGTTTAATTCTCAGAGGGATTCTCTCTCAATTATGGAAGCAATACAGATTCTTCCACAACCCTACAGAAACTCTACCAATGCTTGTCTTTCACTAGGTTCTGGATGAGGGAGCAAAGAGCACTTGATTAAAATCAAGTCATGTTAAATGATAGCAGTACAAGCTATAGTTCACAGATGCCTTCATTGCCCACATGCTCTGACAACAGATTAGTCTTGTTAGTGATGCCATCTGAGAAATATAATTTACTCCTGACCATTGACTCTATTGAAATTTTTACTCAGGTTTGTACTTATAAGCAATTCTATTTGAAATTGAAGCATCTCTCAGAAACTCCTTCCATGCTGTTTCAACTCTGCAACGTATTCTCTGCATATCCTTCATTTCCTTGATTTGGAGGTGTCTGTGTTGGACTGGGGTTTACAAAGTTAAAGATCACACAACACCAGGTTATAGAAACGTCGACTTCGCTGCTCCTTGGATGCTGCCTGAACTGCTGTGCTCTTCCAGCACCACTAATCCAGAACCAGGTTATAGTCCAACAGGTTTATTTGGAAGCACTAGATTTTGGAGTACTGTTCCTTCATCACCTGATGGATAGGCAATACTCCAAAAGCTAGTGCTTCTAAATAAACCTGTTGGACTGCAACCCAGTGTTGTGTGATTTTTTTTTTTACTTTTTTCATTTCCTTTCCTTTTTTAATAATAGGGTATTTCCTGATAGGACATTTCCCTGTCCGGTGCCAGGAAGTGGTAGATTTATTTTTATTCAAAGAACCTTCCACTGATTACTCTGAATTTAAAATGGAGGATGTAGTGCAACCTACTGTCATTGAGCGATTATTTGATTAGTTGACTGATTAGTTTGACTCATTACGATTATGAATCTCCTAGGCACAAGTCCATTTTGCAGCTAAGATCCAGCCATTACTCCTAAAGTTTCCGCATATTTAGTTTGGTTGCCGCTCAATTTTCAGTTATTCTATCCATCAACGATGTGCATCTTTGGTCACTAACACATGAGGTGAACAAATTGGAAAAAAACTGTGAATGGATGTTCTACTGTAAATGCTGAAATCCAGTTTGCTGGTTTGTTAATGCATTAAATAACCAGGAGGTGTCTCTGGCTGCTTGCACATGCATCAATCTCTGGTACAACAGGAAACTGGGTGTTTAGAGTGAGTCTTTTTCTGACTGGCAAGGTGTGACAAGTCAATTCCCACAGGGGTCTGTACTGGACCATCAGCGTTTTACACTTTATATCAATGATCTGGATGAACTGAGCAAAAGCAGAGTAGCTAAATTTACAACCAAAAGGGAAAATGCTGGAAAATCTCAGCAGGTCTGGCAGTATCTGTAAGGAGAGAAAAGAGCTGACGTTTCGAGTCTAACTGACCCATTGACAAAGGATCAGTTAGACTTGAAACATCAGCTCTTTTCTCTCCTTACAGATGCTGCCAGACCTGCTGAGATTTTCCAGCATTTTCCCTTTTGGTTTCAGACTCCAGCATCCGCAGTAATTTGCTTTTAGCTAAATTTACAGATTGCACCAAGGTAGATAGGAATGTGTATTGTGAAGAGGACGTGAAGAAGTTGTAGATTGATGTAGATAGTTTGAGCAGGTGGGCAAAAGTTGTGGGAAAATGTGAATTAGTTCACTTTGGCTGGAAGAGTAAAAGTTTAGTGTAGAAGGTGCATAGGATACTAGGTGTGGTCGAGCATGAGTCATAAAAAATTAAGTATGGCAAGGAATTCAGAAATCTAATAGAACATAGAACATGAAAAAGTACAACACAGAAAAGGCCCTTTGGCCCACAAAGTTGTTCTGAGGATTAATCCTAGTGTAAAATAAAAGAACTTAACCTACGCACCCCTCAATTCATAGCTATCCATGTGCATGTCCAGCAGTAGCTTAAATGCCCCTAATGACTCTGCTTCCACCACCACCACTGGCAATGCATTCCATGCATTCACAACTCTCTGCATAAAGAACAGAGACATCTCTGATGTCTCCTCTATACCTTTCTCCTAATATCTTAAAACTATGATCCCTCATGCCAGTCAATCCTGCCCTGGAGAAAAGTCTCTGGCTATTGACTCTATCCATGCCTCTCATTATCTTGTATACCTTGATCAGGTCACCTCTCTTTCTCCTTCTCTCCAGAGAGAAAAGTCTGAGTTTAGTCAACCTCTCTTCATAAGGTGAGACCTCCAGTACAGACAGCATCCTGGTAAACCTTCTTTGCACCCTCTCTAAAGCCTCTGTATCTTTCCTATAGTAGGGCAACCAGAACTGGACACAATATTCCAAGTGTGATCTCACCAGGGACTTGTAGAACTGTAGCAAAACATTGCCGCTCTTAAACTCGATCCCTTGTTAACGAAAGCCAAAACACCATATGCTTTCTTAACAACCCTCTCCACTTGGGTGGCAACTTTGAGGGATCTATGTATTTGAGTACCAAGCTCCTTCTGTTCCTCTACACTGCCACAAATCCTGTCTTTAATCCTATATTCAGCATTCAAGTTCGACCTTCCAAAATGCATTACTTCGCATTTATCCAGGTTGAACTCTGTCTGCCATTTCCCAGCCCACTCTGCATCCTGTCTATGTCGTGCTGTAGTCTGCAATAGCCCTTGATACTATCAATGGCACAGCCAACCTTTGTGTCATCTGCAAATTTACTAACCCCCCCCCATAAGTCGTTTATAAAAACTGCAAAGAGCAGAGGCCCTAGAACAGAGCTCTGCGGGACCCCACTCAACACTAACCTCCAGGCAGAATACTTTCCATCTACAACCACTCTCTACCTTCTGTCAACCAACCAATTTGGAATCCAGATAGCCAAATCTCCCTGTATCCGTACTTCCTGACTTTATGAATGAGCCTACCTTGGGGAACCTTATCAAACGCCTTGCTGAGGTCCATACACACCACATCCACTGCTCGACCTTCGTCGACCTGTCTTGTCACCTCTTCAAAGAACTCAATAAGATGTGTAAGGCATGATCTGCCCCTCACAAAGCCGTGCTGACTGCCTTTAATCACACTATGCTTTTCCAAATAGTCATACATCCTATCCCTCAGAATTCTTTCCAAAACTTTGCCGACCACAAACGTAAGACTGACTGGTCTATAATTGCCAGGGATTTCCCTATTAAAAAGAGGAACAATGTTTACCTCCTTCCAATCCTCCAGTATGACTCCCATGGAGACTGAGGAGGCAAAAATCTTTGACATCGTATAACACAGGACTAATGGACTGCTATCCTTTATAACAAAGGGAGTTGGACATATAAGTAAGGAATTTATACAGGACATTGGTGAGAACACATCTCGAATACTCTGCACAATTTTTGTCTCCTTAGTCAAGGAACAATGTAGATATGTTAATCACAGTTCAGAGGAGGTTTACTGCATTAATACCTGAAATCAGCAGATTGTTTTATGAGGAATGGTTAGACAGACTGGTTAGACTCCACTGGAGTATAGGAGAGTGAAGGATGACTTGACTGAAGTGTGTAAGATCCTGAGCACTCATAAGGTGATTAGATTAGATTACTTACAGTGTGGAAACAGGCCCTTCGGCCCAACAAGTCCACACCGACCCGCCGAAGCGCAATCTACCCATACCCCTACATATACCCCTTACCTAACACTATGGTCAATTTAGCATGGCCAATTCACCTGACCCGCACATCTTTGGACTGTGGGAGGAAACCGGAGCACCCGGAGGAAACCCACGCAGACACGGGGAGAACGTGCAAGCTCCACACAGTCAGTTGCCTGAGACGGGAATTGAACCCAGGTCCCTGGCGCTGTGAGGCAGCAGTGCTAACCAGTGATTGTGGCAAGGTTGCGATAGATGTAGGAGGCACAGTCTAAAAATTAGGGTTTGCTCTTTTAGGATAGGGTCGTGGAGAATTATTTTTTCTTAAAGGTTGGTGTGACTTTGGAATTTAGTACCTCAGAAATTGTGAAGGCAGAGTCATTAAATATTTTTAAGGCAGAGATAGATTCTTTTTAGACAATAGAAACAAAAGGTTTGGTGGTCGATGAGAATGTGGGATTCTCAACAATGATCTTATAGAATGGTGGAACAGGCTCAATGGACTGTATGGCCTAATTCTGTTTTAAACTCATACGATCTTATATCACCTGTTTATACAGTGGCAGATATCAGGTAATCTGAGTGTTATAGAACATAGAACATAGAACAATACAGCACAGAACAGGCCCTTCGGCCCACGATGTTGTGCCGAACATCTATCCTAGATTAAGCACCCATCCATGTACCTATCCAATTGCCGCTTAAAGGTCACCAATGATTCTGACTCTACCACTCCCATGGGCAGAGCATTCCATGCCCCCAACACTCTCTGGGTAAAGAACCTACCCCTGACATCTCCCCTATACCTTCTACCCTTCACCTTAAATTTATGTCCCCTTGTAACACTCTGTTGTACCCGGGGAAAAAGTTTCTGACTGTCTACTCTATCTATTCCTCTGATCATCTTATAAACCTCTATCAAGTCACCCCTCATCCTTCGCCGTTCCAACGAGAAAAGGCCGAGAACTCTCAACCTATCCTCGTACGACCTATTCTCTATTCCAGGCAACATCCTGGTAAATCTTCTCTGCACCCTCTCCAAAGCTTCCACATCTTTCCTAAAGTGAGGTGACCAGAACTGCACACAGTATTCCAAATGTGGCCTAACCAAAGTCCTGTATAGCTGCAACATCACTTCACGACTCTTGAATTCAATCCCTCTGCTAATGAACGCTAATACACCATAGGCCTTCTTACAAGCTCTATCCACCTGAGTGGCAACTTTCAAAGATCTATGTACATAGACCCCAAGATCCCTCTGTTCCTCCACCTGACTAAGAACCCTACCGTTAACCCTGTATTCTGCATTCTTATTTGTTCTTCCAAAATGGACAACCTCACACTTGGCAGGGTTGAACTCCATCTGCCACTCCTCAGCCCAGCTCTGCATCATATCAAAGTCCTTTTGCAGCCGACAACAGCCCTCCTCACTGTCCACAACTCCACCAATCTTCGTATCATCTGTGTTCTGCCATAAATGGGTAAGTAGATTACCTAACCTTTCTCATGGTACAATTGAAGCTTGATTTAAGATGTACTACCCTTGTAAGGGTTTCCCAAAAGTTAAGAAATGTAGCTCCACAAAGTAAGTGCCTTTTGCAAGAATACTGCCCCATATTCCCAACAAGTATAACTTAGATACATTTAGCACCTTTAAAATAATGCAACTTCCCAAAGTCCTTCAAAATTTGCTGCCAAATCATGCAAGAAGGTAGTGACCTTAATTTTCATAAACATGGAGATCTCTCCTCTGCTACAATAATGGTGATGGAATCTCAAATCCTGATCATTGTACCTATCATTTGCACAAAGGTAGAATTTGAGTGAAATTTTAAGTTGCATATCCATGATTTATGGAGGCTACTGGACATGTTGAAGTGCAATTGTCTCAGGTTGATCTAATTTATTGCCTGTGAGATTTCCAAAACACCCTTTTGTTCATTAGACCTAGTTAGTGAAGATTGAAAGCTGCTAGGATTCTTTTGAGGAGCAGGGTATTGGTTTAGAATATTTCAACTCAATTCATCAATATGCTATAAACCACTATTCACAAAGTTGTCACAAATGTGAAAGATTTTATAAAGTAGACAAAGTTGCTCAATTTACCTGATTTGCAGACCCAGCTTGATGGAAAGCATGGATCAGGTTTCGGTCTGTGCAGTAATCACTATTTATTACCAGTAAATAGACTCTAGCTAGAGATAGGAGGGCTTATGCCCGAAACGTCGAATTTCCTGTTCCTTGGATGCTGCCAGACCTGCTGCGCTTTTCCAGCAACACATTTTCAGCTCTAGCTAGAGATAAACAATTATAAATATTTGGTATATAACACTACAGGTTAAAACACTAAACCTTTTATAAATTCCATCTTACACATATAGACAGAAAAATAAGGCAAATAGATTATGGGCAGAGGAGAAAAATGGAAATATAGCTCAGTAGTCCCCAGGTTCTGTTGTTGAGTTGGTCCGTTTGACTTTTCTGCAAGTCCATGGGTCACTTCAATTATCTCTCTCGATGTCTCTGTTTGTTGGCATGAAACACAAGATGGTGGTCTCCTTAAAAAATGAATCTCTAACTTATCAGTTAAAAGTCACATTTTACAATAACTGTCGCAAGTTTTACTCAGGCATTTTGACTGCAGAGAATAGACATACTGTTAAGCTGGAGAAGAACTGAACATTTGAATAAAAACAAAATATTACTGATGCTAAAATTCTGAAACACAGAATGCAAGAGGAACTCAGCAGGTCTGGTAGAATTTGTGGAAAGAGAAAGAGTTAATATCATGAGTCCTGTATGACTCATCTTCAGAATTTTAATGCCCTATAAAATCTCCTGAAAAACATGTCGCACCAGACTTGAGACATTAACTCAGTTTCTCTTTTCAGAGATGCTGCTGGATCTGCTGGATTTTTGAAGCATTTTATTTATTGATATCTTTATTGTCGCATGTATTCATTACAAATACAGTGAAGAGTGATATATAAATTACGGCTCTCTGGTCTCATCTTAAAGCACAGAAATAAAAAAATACATAGAGTATAAAGGTCGAAAAATAGGGAAATAAAGTTAAAAGTTCAACATCACAGTTCTTCTTAAGTGCATAGCTATGGGCCTGGCTTCAGGCTCATCCACCCCAATGCTGACACCAACATCAGCAAGAATCAACTGGCCAACCTTGAGTCCCTTTACTATGCCATCGCTGCAGAACTGTGTTGCCATTCTTTGGTGCCATCTTGCATCTACCAACAATACCACCATGAGAACTCGCTGAACTGTCCCTGTAGCTCCTGGGTCCCACACTGGGCACTGGACCCAAAACCACCTCCTTCCACCATTGCTGACAGGAGCACAACTCAACTCTGTCTGCTGCAGGCAGAAAGAAATCTTGCCTCTAACGGACACTTCAATGCCGTCCATGTCCTCCTTAAGCTAAGTCAAAGATCTTTTTAAAAAAAAATTGAGAGAAAAAAGAAAAAGAAAGGAAAAGTGGATCAGCTCCAGGCTCCTGGGCCCAAATGTTGCATTGTTACTCCACCGCCATCTCAGTACAGAAATTTATGTGTTGGATTGAGAACTGAGCACTTCGCTGTGTGTAACTTGTTCCCAACTTCAAGCTGTTTGGTTACCTGTGAACCAATCCCACATCAGACAAAAAATCACTGCCACTGATAACTGATCACTAGTCCATAGACCATTTCAGCTTCTTGTTGTTAGCAAAAGCTACACTCATACACCCCATCAACTTCAAATTATCTGCAACTCCTTTGTTTCATTATGGCATGACAGTACAGTGGCTCAGTAGTTAGTGCTGCTGCCTCACAGTGTCAGGGACCTGGGTTTGATTGCCTTGGGTGACTGTGTGGAGTTTGCACATTCTCCCCGTGTCTGCGTGGGTTTCCTCCAGGTGCTCCAGTTTCCTCCCATAATCCAAAGATATTCGAATTAGATGAATTGGCCATGCTAAATTGCCCATATTCTTCATGGATGTATAAGTTACATGCATTAGTCAGGGATAAATATAGAGTAATAGGGTAGGGGAATGTGCCTGGGTGGGTTACTCTTCTGTTGCCTGTTTCCACACTGTAGGGATTCTGTGAATTACAGAGGAAGGACTGTGCTATGTTAGCTGCTATAGGTTAAGATAGTCACAATAATTAGGATGGAGCCACTGTAGCATTATCATTTTATGTGACAGGACTTTTCCATGGCATCACTTGGGACTACAACCTGAAAGACCAGACTCTGGTTTACAACTGCCTTAGGAGTGTGACTGATATGTTTTGAGGGGGAAATAACATTTAACATTTTGGAGAAGAGGACTGGAGATGTCACATAATTGTGATATGCTGGTTAATTTGTGTAAACCAGAGGAAAGGTGTTCCACTGGTTTCTGAACACAAGCATGTGATCTTGCACATTATTGTCATTTATCCAGTGAGTACATGTCATGCTATTGTTTTGCTGCAGTTCACGCTGGCTCCATTATTTGCAGATCTTAAGAGAATTAATAGTTGGTTAATGGCCAGACCAGGGATCAGGATCCCAATTGGAAACTCTTACAGAACAGTACATCATAAATATCTACATTATTACTAAATACAGTTTAGGAGAACTAAACCTGTGATTCTGTTGTTTATTTCAGTTTTTTAGCAGTTTAGTGATTTACTCAGCTAATTACTTAGGCAATGGCTGACAATCCAGTCAAAATCTTTAAATCAACACCCAGCCATTCCATCTTACACCATTTTATCATCCAACAAATAATAAGCATGGAGTTGGATCATGAGGAGAACTGTGGACCTGCCGTCCCACAAGAAGAGAATGAAGTAACATAGAAGAATTTCATCCAGGATAATTCATAGACCCTGCCCCAAATTCCAGGGATGAAGTCATTTTCTTTGTGTTACCTTTCTGAGACTTTATTTAGGCTACTACAAAGAGATCCTATGAATCACTGAAGTCTACTGTCACTGAGATCTGTGGTCCATCGGCTTCAGAACACCTGCTCAGGTAAAACAGACAAAAGACATGCTGTTGACAAATGGAGAGCCAACACTGATTAGATTCCCTACAGTATGGAAACAGGCCACTTGGCCCAACAATCCACACTGACCCTCTGAAGAATACCCAACCCAGATCCATTGTGGAGGAATATTTCGGGAACATATGCTGAATGATCCCAAAGGATAACCAGGCAAGGGGAGATGAGGTTGTTTACAGATTTGTCTAAGATGAGGAGCAATGCAATCACCTCTATTTGAGCCAAACTCACCCTACAGGGTTTGATTAATTTAACTTTGTTTTCCTGATGCATTTCTGTGTCTTTGATGAAGTTGTGTTTTGACTGAATCAATGGTGAATTTTATTTGTCTTTAGGGTTACTTGCCCAGATAAAGTTCAAGTGAAGGCCCGTAATGAGTGAAAAGCTAATTTGTGTTACTCAGCAGCAATGCAGTTCATAGCATGTTTAAAGCATTGTTACAAAGATCTAAACTTTATTGCCTTTTAGAGCTGTTCATTTGAAATCTGATACTTTTCTGACTTTTGACATTTTTGTGAGGTCCAGAGCAAGTGGGTCAGCATGGTGGCTCAGTGGTTAGCACTGCAGCCTCTTAGCCCCAGAGACCTGGATTCAATTCTACCTTTGGGTGACTGTCTATATGGAGTTTGTACACTCTCCCTGTGTTAGTGTTGGCTTCTTCCCACACAGTTCAAAGATGTACAGGTTAGGTGGATTGGCTATGGTAAAGGTAGGGTAGGGGGATGGATCTGGGTGGGCTGCTCTTTGGAGGATTTGTGTAGACCTGATGGCTGAATGGCCTGCTTTCACACTATAGGAAGGATATGAAATAAGTGGCTGTTATGCATTGCGTAATTAGATAGTCAAGTTCAAAACATCACAGCCTGCTACAGATGTATCTGGTGCTTTAGATAGATTCCAAGGAATTTAACTATGCATGATACCTGACATTTCCACATCCTGAACAGAATCCTACCTATTTTAATTATAGTCCCTGATCATATACAGTCAACCAATTGGTAGGTTCATGCTGCTCATCTCTGAATCCAGTAACCCACTATTATGCAGACACTCTTAAATTAGTAGTAAACACTCTTAAAACTGTAGTTCCCTCATAAATGAACAGTAGAATAGAGATGAAAAACTGTCTCCACATACAAAGTTGACATACAAAGTAAAGATTGCAACGAGATTCAAGTTATTTTAGCTGAGCAACATCAAAACAGTGATAAAACTGATCTAAGAAATTCTTCGGAAACTTGCAACTGAGTTAATTGGTAGCAAAATTAAAATTAATTCTTCATCGAGGTGCTGCATTTTGGGAAAGCAAATCTTAGCAGGATTTATACACTTTTTTTATAGATATTTTTATTGGAAATTTAACATTTTCACAAGTTTACAAAAATAAAAAAAACATTCAAGTACAAACATTGATATACAATTAAATGTTAAATAAATAATAACCAAAATTTAACAAAAGAAAAATACCGAGAAAAAAACCCAAAACTCAACTAACTACTAATCTAACCTACAACTAACCAGAGTGGATAATTCAGTCTCTTACATTATTCAAATAAGAGAAAGAGAAAAAATACAACAGATAACACAGAAATTGGGTAGTGGGATACATGCTCGGAATGTGTTAACATTAAATGCAACAAAACCCGTATTTGTGCGGGATTCCTCTCCCAAGAGGCCCCAGACCAGCCAGGTTCGCCATCTCAATTAAATAAAAGCCCTTGTTAGGATGGCCGAAATATCTGCATTTATATAACTCAAGAAGGGCTGCCATATTTTATGAAATAATTCGGTCTTTCAGTGCACCATATTTGTAAGGATGTCCAGGGGAATACATTCCACAATTAATCTGTGCCGATTTGAAAGTCCAGGGGGGCCCTCAGGCACCCAGTTTACCAAAATACTTTTCCTTGCACAGAAAGAGAGAATAGCAAATAATGTCTTCCCTTGCATATCCAGGGAGGGTAAGTTCGAAAAGCCCAAGGACTTATACACTTAATGGTAAGGTCCTAGGGAGTGTTGCTGAACAAAGAAACCTTGGAGTGCAGGTTCATAGCTCTTTGAAAGTGAAGTCGCAGGTAGGTAGGATAATGAGGAAGGCATTTGGTATGCTTTCCTTTATTGGACAGAGTATTGAGTACAGGAGTTGGGTCGTCATGTTGCGGCTGTACAGGACATTGGTTAGGCCAGTGTTGGAATATCGTGTGCAATTCTGGTCTCCTTCCTATCAGAAAGATGTTGTGAAACTTGAAAGGGTTCAGAAAAGATTTACAAGTATGTTGCCAGGGTTGGAGGGTTTGAGCTACAGGGAGAGGCTGAACAGGCTGGGGCTGTTTTCCCTGGAGCATCGGAAGCTGAGGGGTGACCTTATAGAGGTTGACAAAATTATGAGGGGCATGGATAGGATGAATAGACAAAGTCTTTTCCCTGGGGTTGGGGAGTCCAGAACTAGAGGGCATAGGGTTTAGGGTGAGAGGGGAAAGATATAAAAGAGACCTAAGGGGCAATGTTTTCACACAGAGGGTGGTACATGTATGGAATGAGCTGCCAGAGGATATGGTGGAGGCTGGTACAGTTGCAACATTTAAGAGGCATCTGGATGGGTATATGAATAGGAAGGGTTTGAGGGATATGGGCCGGGTGCTGGCAGGTGGGACTAGATTGGATTGGGATATCTGGTCGGCATGGACAGGTTGGACCGAAGGGTCTGTTTCCATGCTGTACATCTCTATGACTCTATGACTCTGTTTATTCCCAATGAGAGTGTGGATAATGGAGGGAGCTATTGAGCTTGCCCAATAGGGAGGATTGAGTGCTTAATGCTGTTGAATCAGATTTTTCTTACCTTGATTTTTTGGTAATTTTTGGACAACTTGCAAGTTTGTTTTAGTTGATCCTGGATATTGGTTGGTCTCAAAAGATAACAGTGCATATTGAAGGTTGCATGGACATCGTCCATTTGATTCATCCTCATAATCCCTGATTAAGGAAACTAACATCTTCATCTCATGATGCAGTGACCATATCATAAGCAATTTTTCAGTGCTCTGGATGTGATTCTCCATTCTGCCTTCAGGTAATGTCTTTGTTCTACTAACTGATAAGGGAGATGTTCCAAAGTGAAGTAAAATTGCTTATTTGAAAGGGGTTTATATACAAATGGAAAGATAAGCTCATTCCTGGTAATATTATTCCACCTCTTCCTCCTTATCATAACTAAAAGAGGATGATTGCCTTCCTCTGAGTACATAGAGCAATTTCAATAGCATATTACTCATAATAGATTAGAGTGGTGCTAGAAAAGCACAGCAGGTCAGGCAGCATCCAAGGAGCAGGAAAATAAATGTTTCAGGCAAAACCTGATGAAGGTTGCTTGTGAAACTTCCCTGTGGGACTCAGAGTAAGGGTGGCAGAATGGACATTCCTTCAGAGATATGCTCCATTAAACATTCCACCCTGGGCATTCAGACAAAAATTAGTGTCAATCCAATGAAGAGGAAGAAACACCAAAAGCATGGCTAAAAAGGTAGGTTTTAAGGGTTTTAGAAGGATCATTTAAAAAATATTGAAGAACATGGGATTTTTGATGGGTCAAGGCAAAAACCCCAGTGGTGGGGTGAAGGATGGTGAGAAACAGAGAAATCTAGTGTTAGAAGAATGACAAGATTAGCGGTTAAGCTGTCATTTTGGATGAGATTACAATGTTTGGAAGGCGTGAGCACATGAAAAGATTTAAACAATAAGTTGACAATTTTGAAGACTGTAACTAAAAGCCAATGTAAATTAGCAATGCTAGAAATTGCAATGGTATTCTTGTGTTATCGAAATGTAGCACAAATGGGGATTCTGTTTACTTGAAGGCTTTCTGGGAGGCGGGTGTAACTTCCAGACACTGCGTGTGCCTAGAATGCTGTGGAACAAAGAGCCTATAGTTTGTAGTCATGTGACAACATCGGTTACTAAACTTATTTGCATATCAATCTCTTAAAGGGACCTCATTCTGAAGGTGTGAAATAGTAGAAGAACATGATTTTCCATGGAATAAGATCTGAACAGCAGCTATTTGTTGAGCTGAGATTTATGAAGCATAGGGTAAAGAAGTCAGCTTGGAGAACTGTAGAACACTTAAACCTGCCAGTAAAAGTGAGGCTTCAGCTTTAGTCCAGCTGAGACAGGAACAGAGATAACTATACTAGGCGAAAATAAGCTGCCTTTGGAGTGGAGTTTATAGATTTGGAGTTCAACCTCAAAAAAACACAAATATTATGAACGGTAAGGTTCAACATGGGACAATGGCAGTGGAGTTTAGAAATCATTAAGAATTGTATTGAGTTGTTGCAGGAGTTGAGATTGCAGTTCATTTATACTGGCCAGGTGGTTGACCACAGAAAGCCAGTCACTGCACTGGGGATACAGTAGAATGGTAGAGCTGGCTACTGTTAAGATATATCTGTCGGCTCCCAGATAGTCAATGGGAATTAGAGGAACAAATATGCAGGAAGATTGGGGAGACTTGCAGGAGAAAATGTGTTGCTGGTCAAAGCACAGCAGGCCAGGCAGCATCTCAGGAATAGGGAATTCGACGTTTCGAGCATAAGCCCTTCATCAGGAATGAGAGAGAGTAGCCAAGCAGGCTAAGATAAAAGGTAGGGAGGAGGGACTTGGGGGAGGGGCGATGGAGGTGGGATAGGTGGAAGGAGGTCAAGGTGAGGGTGATAGGTCGGAGTGGGGTGGGGGCGGAGAGGTCAGGAAGGAGATTGCAGGTTAGGAGGGCGGTGCTGAGTTGAGGGAACCGACTGAGACAAGGTGGGGGGGAGGGGAAATGAGGAAACTGGAGAAATCTGAATTCATACCTTGTGGTTGGAGGGTTCCCAAGCGGAAGATGAGGCGCTCCTCCTCCAGCCGTCGTGTTGTTATGTTCTGCCGGTGGAGGAGTCCAAGGACCTGCATGTCCTCGGTGGAGTGGGAGGGAGAGTTAAAGTGTTGAGCCACGGGGTGGTTGGGTTGGTTGGTCCGGGCGGCCCAGAGGTGTTCTCTGAAGCGTTCCGCAAGTAAGCGGCCTGTCTCACCAATATAGAGGAGGCCACATCGGGTGCAGCGGATGCAATAGATGATGTGTGTGGAAGTACAGGTGAACTTGTGGCGGATATGGAAGGATCCCTTGGGGCCTTGGAGGGAAGTGAGTGTGGAGGTGTGGGCGCAAGTTTTACATTTCCTGCGGTTGCAGGGGAAAGTGCCGGGGGTGGAGGTTGGGTTGGTGGGGGGTGTGGATCTGACGAGGGAGTCACGAAGGGAGTGGTCCTTGCGGAACGCTGATAGGGGAGGGGAGGGAAATATATCCTTGGTGGTGGGGTCCGTTTGGAGGTGGCGGAAATGACGGCGGATGATACGTTGTATGCGGAGGTTGGTGAGACTTGCAGGAGAGTAGGGTTGTCATAGTAGGGGATTTTAATTTTCTGAACATAGGCTGGGACTGCCAGAGCTTTAAGGGTTTAGATGGGTTGGAATTTGTTAAGTGGGTTCAGGAAAGTTTTCTCAAGCAGTTTATAAAGGATCCTACTCAGGAAAGGACAAACTCAACCTACTCTACTCTTGGCAAATAGGGCAGGACAAGTGATGGAGGTGACAATGGGGGAGTATTTTGGGAGCAGTCACCATAGTTCTAGTAATTTTAAAATAGTTATGGAGAGGGACAAAACTGGTCCACATCAAGTTCTAAACTGGGGTAAGGTGTATTTTGATAGAATTAGACAGGAGCCAGCAGCGGTTGATTAGAGTATTTGTTTGCAGGCAAAGGGACCTCTGGCAAGTGAGAGGCCTTTAGTGAGATAGCCAGAGTTCAAGGTCTATATGGTCTTATGAGGGTAAAAGGCAAGGTTGGCAGGAATATGGAACCCTGGATGACAAGAGACATTGAGGCTTTGACCAGAGAAAAGAGATGTGGCTCAGGTACAAGTAACTGGGATCAAGGGAATCCCTGGAGGTATTCAGGGAATACAGAAGTTTATTGAAGAAGGAAATCAGGAGGGCGAAAAAAGGGTATGAGATAGCCCTGGCTGAGAAGGTTAGGGTGAATACAAAGAGGTACTTTAAGCATAGTAAAGGAAAAAGAATAACTAGAGAAAGAATAGGGCTCCTCAGGGACCAAAGTGGACATGTATGTATAGAACTGCAGGAGATGGGTGAGGTTCTCAATGAATATTTCTCTCCTGTGTTTACCATGGAGAAAGACATGAAGATATGGGAACTTGGGGAAGTTAGTGGTGATATCTTGGGGACAGTCCATATCACAGTAGAAGAGGTGTTAGATGTATTAGAATGTATGAAGGTGGATAAATCTCCTGGTTCTGACCAGATACATCCAATAGACTAGAGAGAAAATTGCAGGGGCCCTGACTGAAATCTTTGCATGAGGTTCTGGAAGACTGGAAGGTAGCGAATGTTGTTCCATTATTCAAGAAGTGATGTGGAGGTGCTGGTGTTGGACTGTGTTGGACAAAGATAAAAATCATATCACGCCAGGTTATAGTCCAACAGTTTATTTGGAAGTACAAGCTTTCAGAGCGCTGCTGCTTTGCCTGGTCACCAGGGGGGCAGGATCATAGGACACAGAATTTTTAGTAAAAGATCAAAGTGTCATACAACTGTTGCAATGTATTGAACAAACTTTTCATCATTCCTGATGAAGGGATTTTGCCCGGATTGTCGATTTTCCTGCTCTTCGGATGCTGCCTGACCTGCTGTGCTTTTTCCAGCACCACTCTAATCTAAACTCTGATCTCCAGCATCTGCTGTCCTCACTTTCGCCTAGATTGCTGTTAAGTCTTAATCACTTAAAATGGGTTGCAGGCTTCGATACATTAATATGAAACCCTAGTCCCTTTCAAGTCACAGTCCCAAGATAACTTAAAGTTTTATAGAAAAAAAAGTGACATCTCAGCTCAGACCATACATTAAAGGTGTGAGGTTACAGTATTAGCCTCAGCTCAGTGACTCTGCATTGTTGCGTGTACCGAAGTCTGCTTTGGAGGATGGTGACCTGAAGATCCGTGGCTGAATATCTTTGACTCCTGAAGTGTTCGAATGGGACGGAACAACCCCACCTGGCGATTGTTGCTTGTGTCCATTCATTCATTGTCATTGTGTCTGTTTGGTCTCGCCAATGTCCCATGCCTGGGATATCCTTGCCCTTTCTCCCACACGCACATATACACACATATAAGTCTATGGGGTGAATTTGCATTTGGACATTTATATTTGCAGATACATCCTACTTTGCTCCAAAAGCACACAATCGGTAGGCAGTCAGTCCATGTGACATCTTATAAATTCATACTTTGGAAATAGAACTAGTCTAACTCAAGTTTGGAATACACACCTTTAATGCCTTGTCTGGGCTGAGATGTCACCTTTGTTTTAATAAAACCTTTAGTTATCTCAGGAATGTGACTTGAAAGAAGTTCTGGGATTTACATATTACTGAATTAAAAACCTGCAACCCATTCTAAGTGATTAAAGACTTAACAGCAATCTTTGATCTTTTACTGTAAGCTCTGTGCCCTGTCATCCTGTCTCACTAGCTATCTGACAAAGGAGCAGTGCTCCAAAAGCTTGTACTTTCCAGCAAACCTGTTGGACTATAACCTGATGTTGTGTGAGTTTTAACATTTTTCAAGAAGGGCTATAAAGAAAAACCTGGGAACTATAGACCAGTAAGCTTAACATCTTTGGTAGGTATGTTTCTGAGGGATAAGATACACATGCATTTGGGAAAGCAGGGTTTAATTAGAGTAAAAAGTGAGGTCTGCAGATGCCGGAGATCAGAGCTGAAAATGTGTTGCTGGTTAAAACACAGCAGGTCAGGCAGCATCCAAGGAACAGGAAATTCAACGTTTCGGGCTAAAGCCGTTCATCAGGAATGAGGAAAGTATGTCCAGCAGGCTAAGATAAAAGGTAGGGAGGAGGGATTTGGGGGAGGGGCGATGGAGATGTGATAGGTGGAAGGAGGTCAAGGTGAGGGTGATAGGCTGGAGTGGGGTGGGGGCGGAGAGGTCAGGAAGAAAATTGCAGGTTAGGAGGGCGGTGCTGAGTTCGAGGGAATCGACTGAGACAAGGTGGGGGGAGGGGAAATGAGGAAACTGGAGAAATCTGCGTTCATCCCTTGTGGTTGGAGGGTTCCCAAGCGGAAGATGAGGCGCTCTTCCTCCAACCGTTCTGGCGATGGAGGAGTCCAAGGACCTGCATGTCCTTGGTGGAGTGGGAGGGAGAGTTAAAGTGTTGAGCCACGGGGTGGTTGGGTTGGTTTGTCCGGGCATCCCAGAGGTGTTCCCTGAAGCGTTCCACAAGTAGTGGCCCGTCTCCGCAATAAGGAGGAGGCCACATCAGGTGCAGCGGATGCAATAGATGATGAGTGTGGAGGTGCAGGTGAATTTGTGGTGGATATGGAAGGAAATTTAATTAGAGTAGTCAGCATGGCTTTGTGAGTGGGAGATCATATCTCACAAATTTGTTAGAATTCTTTGATGAAGTGATAAGGAAGTTTGACAAGTGCAGGACGGTAAATGTAGTCTATATGGATTTCAGTAAGGCCTTTGATAAGATTCCACATGGTAGGCTACTGCGGAAGGTTAGATCGCATAGAATCCAGAGTGAGCTGGCAAATTGGATGCAAAATTGGCTTGATGGCAGGAAGCAGAGGGTAATAGTGGAAGGATACTTGTCAGACTGGAGGCATGTGACTAGTGAAGTGCCTCAGGGGTCAGTGCTGGATCCATTACTGTTTGTTGTCGATATCAATGATTTGGATGAGAATGTACAAGGCATGATTAGTAAGTTTGTTAATGCCACTAAAATAGGTGGTATCGCTGACAGTGAGGAAGGTTATCAGAAATTGCAGCAGAACCTTGATCTGCTCGAGAAGTGGGCTGAGAAATGGCAAATGGAGTTTAACTTAGATAAATGTGAAGTCTTGCATTTTGGAAAGTCAAATCAAGGTAGGAGTTTCATAGTGAATGGTAGGGCCTTAAGGCATGTAATGGATCAGGTGGATCTTGGAGTTCAGTTTCACAGTTCTATGAAAGTGGAGTCACAGATAGAACAGGCATTGAAAAAGGTTTTTTGGCATACTGACCTTCATCAGTCAGGGCATTGAGTATAGAGATTGGGAAGTTATGCTGCAGTTATGCAGGACAATGGTGAGGCTGCACTTGGAGTATTGTGTTCAGTTTTGGTCACCTTGTTAATGGAAAGATGTTATTAAACTGGAAAGAGTGCAGAAGAAATTTACAAGGATATTACTTGGACTCAATGGTCTGAGTTATAGGGAGAGATTGGACAAGCTAGGAATTTTTCTTTAGAGTGTAGGAAACTGAGGAGGGGCCTTATACAGATGTATAAGATCATGAGGGGTATGGATAGAGTGAATGCATTCAGTCTTTTTCCCAAGGTTGGGGAATTGAGGGCATCAGTTTAAGGTCAGAGGGGAAAGAATAAAAGGGAACCTGAGGGGCAACTTTTTTTTACACAGAGGATGGAATGAGCTGCCAGTGGCAAGTGGTTGAGGCAGGTATATTAACAGCATTTAAAAGGCATTTGGACAAATACATGGATAGGAAAGGTTTGGAAGGATATGAACTAAGTGCAAGGAAATAGGGTTAGTTTGGATAGACATTTTGGTCGGCATGGACCAGTTTGGGCCAAAGGGGTCTGTCTCCGTGCTGTAGGACTTGTTGGGATCCATTATTAAGGTTAGGTAGTGTAAGAAACCTTATTGTTAGGTAGTGCTCACGTAAGGTAGTATTAGCAAGTCTGGAACTTTTTAGCTTCACTAGACAACAGTAAGCCATTATGTTACACTAAGAACAGACTGAAAAGCTGATGGCATAGCCTGAAGAGGCCCCAGGGAGGGTAAGAGATAACAGGACATTAGAGCCGTGTCTAGATACACGTAGCTCAAACTGAGGTAATAGAACGTTATCAGGCGAGACCCAATCACATACGAAAAATTCTGCTTTTTACCAAATAAGGATGTAACTCTGGAATGTGAGAGAACAAAAGGATAGACAAATTTAAAAAATAGTCAGAACGCCTTCTCCAGCAATCCTGATACCTTGCTGTATCTCGATTCTCTCTCGAATAAAGCAGTCTGTTTCTTAAAATCTGACCCGGTGTCTCATTCCTCCGAAACGAACACGGGGACGGTAGAACCGTCATAACAGACTCTATGACTATGACCTGATCTCCATGTCTGCAGATGATACCGGTAAGTGGAAATGAGGAAAAGAAGAGGATGCAAGGACTTTTTCCTGGGGAAATATTTGAGATAACAGTGTTAATGTAAGAAGAGAAGGCATTTCTGATAATGTCTTGCAACAGTATAATTGCACCCAGTGGAACCAGTACAGAGTTTTTACCAGAGTAAGTACATTGAGTTGTGGAGTTGACCAGTGCAAAACGGAGGAATTGTGGACTATACTGTGAGAAATGCTGCAGGGAGGTACAAGAGCCTGAAGAGTCATAATGCACCATTATCACGACCACAGAGGAAGTCATTTATGATTGTGCTTAAAGCCATTTCAGTGCTTTTACAGGCAATTCTCTGAAGAAATTTAAAGACGGAGTTGCAGGAAAGATAGTCATAGATAACGAAGCAACACCAAACCCCACTTTCCTAGCTGGTGACTTCATCCCTCTCCTCTTTGAGACAAGAGTCGGAGATTAAATCAATCTTTTCACAACCTTTTGTCAAATTTAATCTTGAAATAAGATACTGACTTCTTTTGTGCCATCACTGAGACTGCTTCTTTTTCACCTCAGAAACATTATTAGACTTCACCCCTGACTCAACTCATGTGTTCCTGAAACATGCATTCGTGTAAAGACAGCTTCAGGTAATTTCAAATGCAATTGCTCCAACTCACTCCTGCCGAATCTCACATTATACCTTCCATAGACATGAAATCATCTGGGGATTCAAATGGTGGTGACCCTGTAGGGTCCAAGATTGCTGAGCTCTGCCCAAGACCCAGACAAAGTGGGGTATCTACCCTCCCTTCACCTCTTAAGCTACTAAAAATAGTTGTCTTTTTCCTGGCTGCTATTGCCATTTTGCACCACACTTTAGCAGTTTTGTAAATTCTAAAATGACCAAAGGTAAAGGAGCATAGAGTTCGCAACAGGCAGGGACCCACTCCGCCATCCCACCCAGTAGCAACAGATGTGTCCACGGCCACCCCCAGGAGACTTACTGGCAGAGGCGAGCCTGGTCTTGGAGTTTGATGGAGGAGACCCGGTCCAGATGGGAGTCAATCTCAGTCATGTTGCAGAAGCATGACCAGGAGATCGAAAGCCTCATGCAGCACGTTGGAGGGGTGGAACAACGGGCTGCGGCCTCCGAGACCGCGGCTGAATCATCTGTGGCTCAGGTCTGGGCACAGAAACGCCAAGTCCAGGCCTTGGAAGAGCAGGTCGTTGGAAGAATATCCGATTGCTGGGCCTTCCTGAACAGGAGGAAGAAGGCCAGCTTGTTGGCTTTTTGGAGCAATGGCTCCTACAACTGCTGACGCTGGAATCTGAGTTAGGCTGGGTGCAGGTTGAGCAGGCCCACCAGGTCGCAGTGCGCAGGCCTGGATTGCAACTCCAGCACTACAGAGATAAACAAATGTTGTTGCCGGCCTCCAAAGCACTGGGTAGGATCCCCAAGCTATGGTATACAAGGGATCCAAAATAATGCTGTTCCAGGACTTCTCTCTGGTTGCAATATGCAAGAGGAAGGCGTTTGATGAGGTAAGGAAGCCTCTGAGGGATTTAAGTATTCAATATTCCATGAGATACCTGGCAACACTGTGCTTCAGTTATGGAGAGTCTGTGTATCACTTTGGATCATTGGAAAAATCAAAAGTTTTGGATGCTCTTAAATAGATTGATTGACCTGAATTATATGGACAATTAACTAGTTGTTGGGGGGTGATTTTGAGTTTTTCTTTAATATACGTCAGGATTGTAATTTTATATATTTTACTTCATGTTGCTGCTTTCCCAAGAATGCCTAGGGTAATAATATGGAACGGACGGGTTAGATGCCCACTTTTAATTTCCTTGTTATAAGATATTGGCATTTGTTTATTTTACTTTGCAATGTCTGGGGCTGGAAGTAGTCATGGTGGGATTATGGGATGGGAGGAGTGCCCCTGTGTTTATCTTGTTATTTCTTAGAAGTAGTTTTTAGTAGTTTTGTTTTAGTGGTTTCAAAGGTTGTATTTTTAAATTTGTGTGAATATTGTTTACAGTCTCTATTTAATGTTTTTTGAATGGGGTTCTTCCTCCTGGGGGAGTCTCGGGTTTTTCTGAACAATCATGGCTAGTCATTCCTTTAAATGGTGCACCTGGAATGTCAAAGGGAATCACTCGCCAATTAAAAGGAAAAGGATACTATCAAGCCTTAAAAAAAGAGAAGGTCAATGTAACCCTTTTACAGGAGACACACCTAACTGACAAGGAGCATTTGAAGCTGCAGCAGGGAAGATTTGGTCAGGTGTTCTTCTCAGCTTTCAACTCGAAACGTAGGGGAGTGGCCATTCTTATCCGGAAGAATCTTCTGTTCCAAATGTTAAGCCAGATAAAAGATGAATCCGGGCGGTTTATAATACTTAAAGCTCTAATATATGGGGAGGAATATGGGATTTTGAATGTATATTGCGCCCCGGCATATCCTTTTAAATTCGTAACAGATGTGTTTTCCAGACTGATGGCCCTTGGGGTGTGTCACACAATTATAGGGGGACATTTTAATTGTATTATTGATCCCGTGGTGGACAGGATACCTAGGAGCTCTGCAGGTATATCTCTGCAATCCAGGCAGTTGGTTGGTTGATCTGAATAAGGAGTTGGGACTGATCGATGTGTGGAGGTGTCTTCACCCCGAGGGTAGAGATTTTACTTTTTATTATAATCTACATAAGTGCCATACCAGAATCAATATGTTTTTTGTCCTCTCAACCTTTCTGAATTCGATACTGAACTGTAAAATAGGGAATTTGGTTGTTTCCAACCACACGGCAGTGTATATGGAGGTCAAGGCTAGTGATGATAAGATGGATTCCCTGCACTGGCCTATGGACCCATTCCTATTGAAGAATAATAAGTTTATAGAATACCTTTTGCAGGAATTTAAAGCTTTCTGGGGCATTAATTTAGGTACGGCCAATAACCCGTCGATGATTTGGTAGACTGCCAAGGCCTATGTGCAGGGCTAGATTATCTCATCTTCTGCGACCAGGAAACAACAGAGGGGAGAACAATAGCATCTGCTTGAGGCAGGCCTGAAGGCAGCTGAGTCAGCATATGTTGATAGGCTGTCCATAACTAAATTACAGTGGATCACGGACCTCCCAGCCTTCAGGGCTACTTTGAATGCTGCACTTACTCAAACAGCAAAGAGTGAGATACTATTTTGGGAAGCAGAGACTATTTGAGTATCGTGACAAGCCAGAAAGAAGAAGGCTCCCCAATCTATTACATCTATTAGAGCGGGTGCTGGTTCTTTGACTTGTGATCCTAAAAAGATCAATGCAGCATTTAGAAAGTTCTATTTTGAGCTGTATCAGTTGGAGGGTTGTAAGGATACAACGAAGAAGATGGAGTCTTTTTTTAAGAACCTGGACCTCATGTGCATAACCTCAGAGCAGGTGCCTTTTTTGAATGCCTCCCTGACAACTCAGGAAGTGCAGAAGGCGGTGAGGCAGTTCCAGAGCGGAAAAGCACCTGGACCAGATGAATTTCAGATTGAGTTCTATAAAGATTGTTTAGACAAATTGGCTGGTCCACTTATAGACATGTACAATTATTCATTTAGTCAGGGTAGTCTCCTGCCCTCTCTGAGAGAAACAAATATTTCTTTTACCCTTAAGAAAGGAAAAGCCCCAGATGACTGTACTTTGTACAGGCCTATATCGATGTTGAATGTGGACTTTAAAATCCTCTCATAAATGCTGATATTAAGACTGGAGAGGGTTTTGCCGTTTATTATAAAAGAGGATCAGATGGGGTTTACTAAAGGTCACAGATCTACTAATAATATTAGAAGACTGTTAAATATGGTACAAATATGCCAGCAAAGAGTGATACTGGGAGTAGTCATCTCCCTAGATGCAGAGAAAGCATTCGACCGGGTGGAATTTTTATACTATGGAGCTTGAAGAGGTTTTTATCAGATGGGTTGCAGTGCTATATAACGACCCGAAAGCAGCGGTGATTACCAATGGCATAAGATCAGATAGTTTTAGTGTTGGCAGAGGTTGTCATCAAGGCTGCCTTCTTTCCCAACTATTATTTACACGAGTGATCGAACCGCTGGCGGAAGCCATCTGAACAGACCCCAGTAGAAAGGCCCTGGAGGTAGGATTAGGCAAGCACAAAATTACTCTTTATGCGGATGACATCTTTTCTTAAATGATCCATTGACATCTATCCCTCGCTTAATTCAAATGGTTAACTTATTTGGTATGTTTTCAGGGTATAAAATTAATTTCACGAAATCAGAAGCCATGCCAGTGGGAGATCTTATTAGCGTATCCAACTTTGCGGATGAACCCGTTTCCCCTTTCGGTGGTCACAGGCAGATTTTCTCTGTTTAGGGTATTTTTATTACCCCAGTATTTGGTCAGCTATATAAAGCTAACTATGCACATCTATTAGAGAAAAATAAGGCAGGACCTCCAATTTTGGGAAGCTTCCCTGATATCCTGGTTAGGGAGAATAGCTCTGGTCAAGATGAATGTTCTTCCTCACCTATTATACCCTGTGAGAATGTTTCCTTTAATGTTGCTGAGACAAGCGCTGCGTACACTTTATGGTTGGCTCGGTTCCTTTGTTTGGAATCATAGACGGCCCCTTATTAAATTAGATAAATTGCAGCTCCCACAAGAAAGGGGAGGTCTAAATGTCCCAGATTTTAGGAAGTACCAACTGAGTTCCCTGCTATCATATGTGGCTGATTGGGCCTCTTGCGATCCACAATCAATTTGGCTGGATATTGAAGCATCCCAAGCAAAATGCCCCCTCATCAATCGATTGTTTATGGATAAGATGAGAACAGTCACGGATCATTGTAAAAGCCCGATTATCCTAAACACAATCAAAGCTTGGAGGATGATCCGATAGGTTGAGGGTAATCTACAAAAACCTTCCCCCTTTACTCCGATAATTGGAATTTCAGCCAGGCTTGATAGATGCTGGACTTAAAATTTGGGAGTCCAGAGGAATCTCCTGCTTGGGAGATCTGTTCGATGGGGAGGCCATGATGTCCTTCAAACAGTTGCGTCAGAAGGTCAGGTTACCAAGCAAGGATCTCTTTCAATATTTTCAAGTACGAGACTTCATACAAAAAGACCACATTGATGACTAATCCTTATAAATCAGATATGGAGAGGAGAGTGCTTCGATCAATGGGTGTCCCTTGGTCAGTACACTATATCACTCGCTAGGTAATAATGTATTGAAGGAATGGCTATATAAAACCTGGACTCAAGAATTAGGGGTGAAATCTCCTCAGAGATGTGAGAGGACATCTAGGAAAATGCCAGGAAGATCTCTTTCTGTAATAGGACTCAAGCAATTCAATTGAAGATACTTCATCGGGCCCAAGTAGCACCAGAGCAGCTTGCAAAGTTTAAGGCAAGAGTGTCCCCAGTGTGCCCTAAATGTAAAACAGAAGTTGGTACTCTCACTCATTGTTTGTGGACATGTCATACGATCTGTAGATACTGGGACGGTGTAGTGAATGCCTTGGCAAAGATTTTGGGAAGGGAGATTGGGCTGGACCCGGTGTCTCTCCTTTTGGGCTTTCGTAATCTTTGTTCTCTAGATGCATACAGGAAGAAACTGTTTACTATCCTCTCCTTTTGTGCGAGGAAAAACATTTTAGCAAGCTGGGTATCGGAAAGTCCCCTAGGACTTTCGAATAGGCATAGGATAGTTATGGAACATATTCCCCTCGACTTCCTTACAAATATAGTGCACCAAAAATTGGAATTGTTTCATCGAACATGGTGGCCCTTTTTGAACTACACTGATGCCGATGTATTGGCCATACTCTCTAGGGCCTTTCTTTAGCCGTGAGGATGATGTCTATCGGCTTGGGGGCCCCTGGGAGGAAGATTCCCGTATAAATATGAGTCTTGTTATGACTTGATATAATTTGACTTTGAATGTTTATTTATTTATCTTCTTTTCTTATTAGTTATGTACTGTATTGTAGTTTTTTTTGTATATAAAGAGTTTTTTTCTTATATTTAATTTGTGTTTTGGTAGTTTGTAGAGTTGATTAAGAGTTTGTTTTCTTTATTTATACTGATGTTGCTATTATATTGTAAAGTGGTTGCACTATTTTGTATTAGTCCTATATGTAAAAAAAAACATGAAATCATTCAAATTTCTGCTGTCTATTTCTTTACATGCAGCAATTATATCTCTATCATCTGTCAAATACTTTGATAACTGGTCAATAAATCCCTTGATTTTAAAGTTCTCCATCCTTGTTTTAAATCCTTTCATGATCTCATGCCTCCCTGTCATTGCAATCTCCTCCAACAACACAACCCATCAAGATATCTATGCTCCTCCAATATCGACCTCTTATGCATTTCCAATCATAATGACTCCATCTAGGAGACCATGCCTTCAGTTTCCTTGGCCCAAATCTATGTAATTTCCTCCAAAGTCATGTAAATTCCTCCTCTTTAATACCCTCTTTAAATCTTATGCCCTTTTAAGCCAAATATTTTTGATTTGGATGTGTGCAGCATTGGCTAGGTCAGCACGTATTGCCCAGAGAGCAGTTAAGAGTCAATTGCACTGTTGAAGGTCTGGAGTCACATGTAGGCCAGATCCGGTAACAATGACTGATTTCCTTCCCTAAAGGATATAAGTGAAACAGATGGGTGTTTTCAACAATCGACAATGGTATCATGACATTCAGTTGCCCCTTAATTGTGCCATAACGGGATTCTTTTCTTTGGACACTGTTTCATACTTTGCAATAAAGTGCTTCTGCAAAGTGCCTTGGAATGTTTCATTCTGTTAAAGGCAACATCTGAATGTAAGTTGTTGTTGTTGCTGTTTGTGTGTGCTTGTTTACAAATGAGCTGCCACTTCATTGATCGTAAATCCCTATGGATTGTCTTGAACTTTTGAAAGCCACTATATAAACATAAATGTTTCTTTGAAACCAAAAATCTTTTGACCCACAGCTGAGTGTACGCTACTAAGCCAAGGCTAATACAACTGTTTTGTAATGCAGCAGCAGAAATCATTTGCTTCAATGACTCCAGTATATGCAGTATCCAAATCAATAATAACCACCTTCATGATTATTGTTGCACAGTACATAGCCTTGTCAGCTTTTAAGTCATGTGCATCTAGGTGATAACTTCTTTCCTTTCATTTTCTCCTCTTTTTTTTTGCGTTGTCTGGTAGAAGACTGGAATAATAAACAAATGTGGCAGAATCCCTGTGGCTACTTTGTTTTCATAAGTAGTCCTTCCAGGGTTGTCACCGTAACTGGAGAACACACCCTCAGGAACTGATGACTCGCAGACATGGAATTTCCCAAATGTCTTTTCAAAAATAAACTTCTAAAAAAATTTCATCCTCCTTTTCTAACTCACAGAATCATATTGTACAGAAGAGGCCTTTCAGCCCCACTCAGTCTACACCAACAAAAATTGCTCTAACTCCACGTTACTCCCACTTTCTAGCACTTGGCCCATAGCCTTGAAAAATTTGATATTTTAAACACTCATCCAAGTACTTTGTAAAGGCTGTGAGGTCTCCCACCTCAACTACCCTCCAGACAGTGCATTTCAGATTCCTACCACACTCTTTGTGAAAAATAAATTTCTCAGATCTCCTTAAACCTCCTGCTTTTCACCTTTTAAAAACCTTTTCACCTTTTATGTACCCTTTGTTATTGACTTTTCAACTACGGGAAACTGCTGCTTTCTATTCAAATTGTCCAGGCCCCTCAAAATCTTACAAACCTCACTTAGGTCTCCTTTTAGCCTTCTCTGCTTGAAAGAAAACAGACTTTTCCAGCCTCTTTTCATGGCTAAACTGCTCCATCCCAAGCAACGGTCCAGTGAATCACCTCTGCACCCCTTCTAGTGTGATCATGTCCTTCCTATATTTACCAGAACTGCTTACAATATTCCAGCTGTGGTCTACACAAACAGCTCCAATACAACCTCTGTCCTCTCATTATCTATGTCATGACTGATCAAAGCAAGTGTCATGTATACCTTAGTGAACTTATTCATATGTCCTGCTGTCTTCAGGGATCTGTGGCCAAGTACCCCATGATCCCTCTGTTCCTTTGAGCTATCTAGCGTTCTACCATTCATTGTCTTGTCACTTATTCCAAAGTGTGTCAACACACACTTTTCAAGGTTAACTTCCATCTGACACTGATCTGCCCATCTGACCAATCCACCGATATCCTCCTGTAACGTAAGACCGTCTTCCTCACTGTCAACCATGTAACTAATTTTTGTGTCTTCTGCAAATTACTTATTAAACCCCCACATTTTCTTTTATATTGTTTCTATATCATGAACAATAAGGGACCTAGCACTGATCTCTGTGGTATGCCACCAACCTTCAGTAATACAAAGAGCTTTCTACCATTACCCTCTGTCTTCTACCACTAAGCCCATTTTGGATCCAAGTTGCCAAGTTACCCTGGATCCCACATGCTTTTAACATTTTATCAGTTTCCCATGTGGGATCTTGTCAAAGGCTCTGCAGAAGCCAATATAAAATACATAAACTTACCCTCATCCAGATACTTAGTCACCTTCTTGAAAAATTCAATCAAATTTGTTCGGCATGGCCTTCCTCTGACAAAACCATTTCCCTCAGCAAATCTTGCCTCTCCAAGTGTAGATTAATTCTCTCCTTCAGAAGTTTCTCCAATAGTTTCCTGATCACTGATGTGCGACTCACTGGTCTGTAACTCTTTGGTTTATCTCTACCATATTTCCTGAAAAATGGAACCACATCAACTTCCCTGCAGTGCTCTGGCACCTTACCTGTGGTTACAGCCCCTGTAATTTCCTTCTCACCTTCCACAGCATCCTAAGATACAACTCATCCAGACCTGGGGATTTGTCCACTTTTAAGCCCCCCAAAGTTTCAAAAGCCTCCTCACTCCCTAGGTCAAACTGCTCAGGAATTTCACAGTCCTACTTTCTGAATTCTGTACCTACATCGTCCTCCTCCAAAGTGAAGATAGATGTGAAGTAACATTTAACACCCTATCAATGTCATCTTGCTCCATGTACAGATTGCTTCCTTGCTCCCTAAAGAACCCTACTTTATCCCTTGTTATCTTCTTCTCCTTGATATACTTATAGAATATCTTGGGATTGTCCCTAATTTTACCCACCAGTGTTTATTCACACTCCTCTTTGCTCTCTTAATTGTTTTCTTGAATAATCCTGCACTTCTCCCTGCACTTTCATATTCTATTAGGGGCTCCATTGGTTTGCTCCCTTTGTATCTGTTAAAAGCTTCTCTTCATTCTAATCCAGTCTTGAATATTCTGAGACATCCTGTGTTATCTGTGCTTGTTGCTCTTACATTTCACCCTAAAGGGAACATGAATGACCTGCGTCCTTGTTAATTCCATTTTAAATGCTCTCACCTCTCTCTCTCCCCTCCACCACCCCCCCCCCCCCCCCCACCACTAACTGTTCAGTTGTAGGTAAAAACAAGGACTGCAGATGCTGGAAACCAGAGTCTAGATTAGAGTGGTGCTGGAAAAGCACAGCTTGTTCAGTTGTAGATTTACCTCGAATCAGCTGTTTCCAGTCTGCCTAGCCCAGATCCTCCCTTTATTTCAATAACATTTGCTTTCCCCAATACTGCACCATTTGTTTTTGCAGACTTTTTTTTTGCTTTTCCATAACAAACCTAAAATGTATGGTGCTGTGGTAGTCATCACCAAATGGTTTCCCATTGCCATCTCAAACACCAGTCCAGCTTCGGTCAGCAGCATTCCTTGTTGGGCCTTCTGAATGTTGATATAAATAGCTTTCCAAAATATGCTTTAAAAAATCTGCCCTTGGGGAAGTTGAAATCCTCTGACATAATTACCTTAGTATTGTTTTTACACACTTCAGTGAATTGTCTACATAGCTACTCCCCTATTGCCCACTGACTGGAGGGTCTATAATACACGTGTACAGGTGCTACCTTGTGCAGAAACTGTCCCAGTGATCCAGGAATCTAAAAACCTTCTCTCCTGTATCAACATTTGAGCCGCGCATTCATCTGCTCTATTCTCCTATTTCTGTACTCACTAGCATGTGGCACTTGGAGTAATCCAGAGATTACAATCTTTGAGTCAAAAATCACACAAAACCAGGTTATAGTCCAACAGATTTAATTGGAGCGACGCTCCTTCATCAGGTGATAGTCAACTGCCTAGCTCCCTAAATTCTTGGTGCAAGCTCTCATCCATTGTTCTACTGATTTTATGTTGGTACCAATGTGTACCACGACCTCTGACTTATCATCGTTCCCCTTCAGGATACCCTGCAACTCAGTGACATCCTTGCCCCTGGCACCCGAGAGGCAACACATCATCCTAGTGTCATGAATGTGGCTACAGAAATGCCTGTCTGTTCCCCTAAGTAATGAAACCCCTAATCATTATCACTCCTGTTTTCTTCTTCCTGTACACTCGTGGTGCTAGGAGCTCAGTTCTGACCAGTGCCCTCCTCAACTTCCAAAACAGAGAACCAATTTGTGAGCGGGACCCCACGGACTCCTGCACTCTATGTCTCTTCAACTGCTTGGTGGTAATCCATTCCTTTCTTTCCTGCAGACCCTTCAGCTGTGGGGTGGCCATCTCCCTAAACCTGCTCTCCATGAGCTTCTCACCCTCGTGATTGTATCACAGGATCTCTAGCCTCCTCTTGAGCTCTGAAAATGGAGCTCAAATTTCTGTGGTTGGGAGCATTTCCTGCACATGTGGATGCTAATCATGTATATGATGTCCCAACATGAGTACAACAGAGGTTCACTAGACTGATGCAATGGATAGCAGGAATGTCCGATGAAAGATTGGTTTGACTGGGCCTGTATTCACTACTGCGAGAATATCTGATTGAAATGTACAGAATTCAAACAAGGACGGACAGACTAGATGCAGGAAGGATGTCTTCTCTGGTTGGGGAATTTAGCAGCAGGGAACACATTCACAGGATATGGGATCGACCATTTAGGACTAAGATGAGAAAGCAAACCTTCACTTAAAGAGTAGTGGAGTTCTCTATCACAGAAGATTGTGGAAGCCAAGTCACTAAATATATTCAAGAAAGAGACAGATAAATGTTTAGGTTTTAAAGTCATCATGGCATATGGAGAGCAGGAAGATGGCATTGACTTGGATGATTTACCACGATCATACTGATTGGCGGAACAGGCTCGAAAGGCCAAATGGCCTACTCCTGCTCATAATTCCTATGTTTCTAACCCAGTAATAGACCACAAGCAGCTCAAATAGAAAGAAGTACATTATTGACTGTCTCATATCCTCATCCAGAGGCACCAGACTCATAATCTGCCCACATTGAACATGGAAGAGAAGGTATGGACCATGGACAAGCAGAGAGGGGGGCACTGTGATCATGGGCTAGCAATAATCAAGATCACACCTTGACTTCAATTACAAATAAATGCTGTTGACTAAAAGGGTTGCATACCTCGGGAGACACTCTTACTACACAATCAAAAATGACAGAGAAGGAAGACTAGGAGAAAGTGAAAACTGCAGATGCTGGAGATCAGAGCTGAAAATGTGTTGCTGGAAAAGCGCAGCAGGTTATACAGCATCCAAGGAGCAGGAGAATCGACATTTCGGGCATGAGCCTTTCTTCAGGAATGAGGAAAGTGTGCCAAGCAGGCTAAGATAAAAGGTAGGGAGGAGGGACTTGGGGGAGGGGCATTGGAAATGCGATAGGTGGAAGGAGGTTAAGGTGAGGGTGATAGGCCGGAGTGGGGGTGGGGGTGGAGAGGTCAGGAAGAAGATTGCAGGTTAGGAAGGTGGTGCTGAGTTCGAGGGTTCCCTCCAACCACAGGGGATGAACTCAGATTTCTCCAGTTTCCTCATCCCCTCCCCCCACCTTGTCTCAGTCCCAACCCTCACCTTCACCTCCTTCCACCTATCGCATTTCCAACGCCCCTCCCCAAGTCCCTCCACCCTACCTTTTATCTTAGCACACTTAGCACATTGTACTATCACCACTGGCAGTGCTTTCCACGCACCCACCACTCTCTGTGTTAAAAAAAAACCTCTGACATTTCCCCTAAATCTTCCTCCAATCATCTTAAAAGTATGCCCTCTTGTGATAGCCATTACTACCCTTGGAAAAAGTCTCTGAATATTCACTCTATTTATGCCTTTTATCATCTTGTACACCTCTTCTGAGTTGCATCTCACCCCTCTACACTCCTTCTTAGCTCCCTCAACCTTTCTTCATAAGGCATGCCCTCCAGTCCAGGCAGCACCCTGGTAAATTTCCTCTGCACCTGCTCTGAAACTTGCACATCCTTTCTATAATGAAGTGACCAGAACTGAACACAATATTCCAAGTGTGGTGTAACCCAGACTCTATACAGCTGCAGCATAACCTCATAGCTCTTAAACGCAATCCCCCCGTTTATGAAAGCCAACACACCATATGTTCAGTTCTTGCATGGTCCAAGCTCCAAAAGGCTGCTGACAGTATTCCTACAATCAGAGCTGATGGAGTGTGTAGATAAGTCTGAAAGTTTCTAAGTGGCCAATCATCAGTCTTGGATGTCAGGATGTTGGAAGAAGGATTGTTATTACTTGAACAACAGTCATAGTACAATTCTGCTGATATCAAAAATGCTGTGCTTCACTGAAATAAGCAGAAAATGTAACTGCTGACTGGCTAATACTTTTAGAAAAATTCTGTACAATAAATGAGCAGTACATCAATTTTTGGGAAGTTTTGTCTGGCGATTTTCAGAAGAAGGGATTCTGCCTCAACACCACAGATGCTGCCCAGACCTGCTGAGTTACTCCAGCACTTAACTGTTTTTGCTTCAGGTTTCCAGTATCTACAGCATGTTTGCTTTTATTCTGACTCATCCATCCTCTTGCCTAAACTTGGGGCGTTGTAGCAAATATTTGTGACCCTATTGTTCTATTGATAAGAATGAATCCCACTGAGCACAGCATGTAACTCATGTATCTGTAGGGATTACTGGCCAAATCAACATTTAGTACACATGGTTATTATTGAAAAAATCGAGGCGAAATTCCTTCTTGAACAGCTGACATCCACGTGACGTTGGAACACCTGGCAGTGTTTTTCGGGACGGAGTTTCAGGATTTTGAGTCAGTGATAAAGGCTCAATGTATTTCAATGTCAGGACATTGTGTGACTTGGAGGGGATCTGGTCGTTGATGGTATTCCCATGTGCTGGCTATCCTTTTTCGTCTAGACAGTAGAGGTCACAAGTTTGGATTGTTAAGGTGCTTGCCTATGTCAGGGAGGTCTGTGAAGACCAGTGAATGGGATGTTCAATTTATACACTATTTTGTATTTATACACCATTGGTCAATTCATTATTGATCTGTTGGAAGATGTTTCTTGTGCAATTGGATTGCAGATATGAAAATTGCAAACATACAGGAAGCATTACTAATTCCTAAAGAAAGACATTGTTGAACTAAAGAAAGATTGATGTCATCTGAGGACTTGATGCTCATGAGTGTTCAGTTGTATTGAGTTGGCATCCCTCAATCACATTAATGAAAGGTTTCTGACAGCTGAAACTGATTAGAATTGAGTTCTAGAAACATGTTTGTCAAAAAGAAAATGGACTAAACAGAAATTGAACTGGTAAAACATCTTTATATCATTGATTACAACTTGTATAAACAATAGTAAATGAATCACTTGCATTTTAAAACATGACGCAAAATTGTTAATCAGTGGCATTTTATCAGAAGGCTAATAGTTTCACACTGAACTGATCAAACACAGGAATTATTTAACTAGGGGCACAAATGGAATGCAAAACTGATAACCTTACACAAATTGTGGTTCTGTCCTGGAAATTTCCAGCCAGCATCCACATTGAGCCAACTTGCAGATATGTCATGGGGATGGGGGATGGTGAAGCTGATATTGTTTGGGGTGGTGAGTTGTGGATGTGGGTTTGGTCTGACAGTGGCTTGCAACATTGTTGTGGATTCAGGAGGGGCATGCCTGCTCCATCTGGCTTCAATAGAACCTTCAAATGTTTTCTGGCTGCTACTTCAGCATGATCCTAAGTTCCCTTTAGGGAGTCGAGTACAACTAGATGAAATTTCCTACAAAATGCTTAGGTCCTGATTTTCTGACAGAAATAGCCAAACATCTGCTATAGGCAACACTCAGTTACATACCTAATTTGATATGGTAACAGATAGACGTGTGGCATTGTAATAATTGGGACCAGGTAGACCTCATAGACTACAAGGTTCTTGATAGGCCCAGGTTAACAACCCCAATCAGGGAAGTATTGGCTGACCAGTATAACCAGGAGACTAGAATCTCCTCAGTTGAGGACTGACTCTGAGTTGGCTGGCGACAGCCAATGTACTATGCCCTAATAAGGGTGACTAGGTAATGGGACCTAGCCTCTGTGCAGTTATTTCAGGCATTAGAAGGGTACCCAAGATATATTCCAACAACCTACCAAGCCCCTCCAATTTTCCTACTCCTTTTGGAGATTCAAAGAAATTCTGAGATTTCCCTAATTTCCGGATGACTTACTTTAGAGGCAGGGATCTTCTTTCAAGTACCTTTATTTCCCTCAGCTCCAAGCGAATGACTCTGAGAAGTGGAATGGCAGACTGACTGTGAGATGTAACACAACCATATTCCATGGAAGAGGAATGGAAACAACATGTCTCTAAGTAAAATTAGAGTTTCCATTGGACTTCTCAAAGATTTGGTTAGTTAATGTCAGATCTTCAAAGGTAAGAGGCGCAGGATTGGAGGGCTGAAGGGCCTAATCCTGTGCTGTAATTTTCTTTGTTCTTCGTAACAACTTGATGTAAAATGATTATACAAGTTAAATATTTTCTAAGGTGCTTCACATGAGCATTATTGTGCAATATTTGGCACTGAGCCAAATAAAGAGATTGAACTTCAGGTACAAAGAAGGTTTTAAGGGAGAGCTAAAAAGAGTACAGAGAAAGACGGAAAGGTTTTGGGAGGCATTTCATGAGTCTAAACCTTAACCGACTGATTGGATGGCAGCTAATCATGAAACTATGAAATCAGGGATGTGCAGAAGGACAAAATTGGAGCAGCGCTGAGATCATGGAGGGTGTTACATCAGGAGAAAGTTGCAGAGCAGCATTGGAATAGGTAAGCCTGGAGATAACAAAATCATGAATACAATCCGATCACAGTTACAATCATAGTTAAGCTAGGAGAGAAGAGGATTAGGGCCATATTTTGGATTTATATTTGACTGTACCTTCTGAACCAAGGTGCTTAAGACAACTTATAGTACTCTGACCATAGTCAAATTACTGTCTTTTAAAATGAATAATTAATTTCTTATTGTTGTTTCCATGGTACTATTTGTAACCCCAAAATAATACAGATCGTTTTTCTGACTTCATCTCCCTGCACTTAGACTCCATGACTTCTCCATACCTCTAAACCGTGCAGAATCTTTGCAATGTATTACAGGCTGGATTTTCATCCAGGGAAAATTCCTGGATTTGTTTGCCTGCCTCAGGAAATACCAGCTCCATGATTTTCATTCCAGCTAAGGAAGGAGTGGGCATAGGACTCCCAGAAAACTGTTCAGATGTCACCATAGGGGCTGCTAATAGGTCCACCTTGGTGTAGGACATTCACCTAGGTGCAATAAAAATAAAACAGGCCCTGTAGCCCTCAGCCCTAAACAGTTGTCAAACTCTATTCAGTCCACCTTATGTCCTCAATCGACCATCATGCCCCCCCATGCCAAAGTATGTTCCTCTTCTCACCTCCTACAGCCCATCATGAACGCCATACCAAGACATGTCCATTTATCCATTATATATAATATTGAACTAGTGAACCTGTTTGTGACAGTTTTATGGGTTAGATAGAAACCTTTTAAAAATGAGATTCATTCAATGCTTTCCACTAATATTAGCAATAAACATTACAGCTAGATTCATAGCATTTTAACGTAGTAAAAGTCCCAAGCCATTTCATAGGAAAGTTATAAAGCAAAATGTGGCACATATATTAGTGTGGATAACAAAAAAAAGTCACAACATTTTAAAAAGAAAATAGAGGTAGAGAAACAAGTAGGTTTAGAGAACTAAGTTCAGAGCTTAGAATCTAGACAGCTGAAGGTACTGTCACCAATGTTGGAATTCTTCAAGAGGTGTGAAGAAAAAAAGCCCAGATATTCTCAGCAAGTGATGGTGCTGATTAAGGTTACAGAGATAAGGAGGGATGAAACCAAAGAGGAATTTGAAAACAAGGATGAGAGTTTTAAAACCAAGGCATTGCTTAGTCAGGAGGCAATACAAGTGAGTGGGCAAAGGGGCAATGGGAGAATGTTGACTTGGAATGAGTAAGGACATGGCTAAGTTTTGGACGAGCTCACAAATTTGATATGTGGAAAGTTGCATGATTGCTCGGAATAGTCAATTCTAGAGGTAGCAAAAGTCTGGATCAGGGTTTTGGCAGCAGATGAGTTAAGATTCAGGTGATTAGGGAGATGCAAAGAGCCCATCTTTAATGGTGATATGGATATGTACATCTCTGGGTCAAATCTGAGGTCAAAGTGGTGAACAGGCTGTCATGGCCACACACTAAATCATCAGAGTCATTCATGAATAGAGAATTTGTTTAAGTTTCTAGACCTCTTTTACTTCAAATGTTTCTGCTTGTAAATAACCAAAAGCACATCTTTATACTCTAAATACGATAACAATTAGTTTTGTTTTAATTCACTCATTGGTTCCAGGTACCTCTGGCTAGGCAGCATTTATTTTCCATCCCTAATTGCCCAGAAGGCATTTAAGAGTCAGTCACACTGTTGTGGGTCTGGGATCACATGTAGGCCAGACTAGGTGAAGATAACAGATTTCCTTCCTTAAAGGACATTAGTGAACGAGATGGATGTTTCTAACAATCAACAATGGTTTCATGATGATCATTAGACCCTTAATTCCAGATTATTTATTGAATTCAAATTCCATTATCTGCCATGGCAGGATTTGAACCCAAATCCCGAGAATATTAGCTGAGTTTCTGGATTAACAGACTCGTGTAAATATGACTACACCATTGTCTCCCCAAATATTACACAGCTATTGCTGGAAGTTATTTATGTAAAAACTTGGTAAAATTGTTAGTTACATTAGAGAGAAAGAATTAAAGTATCGATAAAATTAATGTATGGAGATTAAAATGAGATCAGTCTCCACTCTCATTGCAGGTTTGTCTTGTTTGAAGCTTCTGTTTCTGAAGTGAGAGGTTTGAAAACTTTGAGGCAGATTCAGCAGCTGTGATGGCTTCTGTTGTTAAATACAGTACATGGAGGTTGCTCCTACAGAAGGATTGAACAGGACAAGCGCTGAGATTCAGGGAAAGGTCCGTTGCTTTGCTTTTATAGCACAACTGATTGGAGCTCTTGTCAGCCTGGTACAATATAGCAGTCCTGGATATTTTCCTTTGTCTCTCCATTGAGAAACAGCAACTGCTTCAAGTTGTGTCTCTTGATGACGCTCAGATGATTTAAGATTTCAGATGATTTATGAGAAATAATTGCTTTTCACCAGACTTTTATACATTTCAAAACTTAAAATGGCTGCTATTCCAAGACTTTCAAATCATGTCTCCATGTTAGGTATTACATTAGCCATGTTTTGAGGCACACCATTGGCCTTTTAGTTGGAATCCTTCCAGAGTGGGAGCAGGTCATTCAGCCCATCAATTCTACACCGACCTCGGAAGACCATCCCACTCAGACCCACCCCCCCTACCCTAAGCCCTGCAGTACTGCATTTCATTGCTAATCCATGCAACCCACACATCCTTAGACACTAATGACAGTTTAGCATGGCCAATCCACCTAACCTGCTTATCTTTGGACTGTGGGAGGAAACTGGAGCACCTGGAGGAAAGCCATGCAGACATGGGGAGAATGTGCAAACTCCACACAGACAGTCGCCCAAGCGTGGAATCAAACCCAGGTCCCTGACTCTGTGAGGCAGCAGTGCCAACTGCTGAGTTGCCCCAATAGCTGAGTGACTGTGCCATGAGATAGTTAATGTTTTAACTGTCTTAGCCATGAGTTCAACGGTTCTCATTCTGTCAGGTTTTTGATTAAATAAAATGGGCGATTCACACCTAAAAGGAAATCTTTGTCATGGAATTTGTTAAACCTGGGAAATTTTCATTGAATTTCAAGAGGTCTCTAGTGATTTCTTCTTGGGGTAAGTATAGTCCAATACCAATACTAACTGAATCCAGAAGGGTAATCATTTGGCATCCGAAAACAATCTTGTCAAATCTCGTGTGCCATTTTGAGGATAGATTAGTTTTATTTATAAAGTATACACATTCGTAACAATTCTGATTCAGCATCAGACTATTAGCAAGGAGAGTGATGAAGCTGCTAGCTAAAGATGGGTTTGTAGAGGGGAGCAGTGATAATGGATTCCATCTTCTCAATATTTAATTGGAGGAAATTTAACCCTTATCCCAGCAACTTGTATTTAATAGCACCTTTAACATTGTTAAATGTTTTAAACGTAGCCTTTGTTCCTGTCTGTAAGAGATTTCTAGGCAATTTCTTGATGAAGGACTTATGCCCGAAACGTCAATTTTCCTGCTCCTCAGATGCTGCCTGACCTGCTGTGCTTTTCCAGCACCACTCTAATCTAAAAACTGTCAGAGATTTCTATTCCAATGCAGCTGAAATGTAACCTGAACCATACAGCAGAATATTTACAACAAGTTTCCTGTGATATCACATTAAGTTTAGCCTATAGGAAGACTTGCATTCAAGATGATAGATTTCATTCAATACACACAATTATAAGACTTGGCTGTTCAAAATGGATAAAGATTCAATCAGTTTACAAAATAACTGTTAATATCAGGAAATTACCATTCTAATCTAAGACTGCTAAATGTGGTTTGTACAGCCCTTCAGTAAATAACAGGTAAGCTGTGCTGGAAGAATGAAAGAAAACCAAGCATCATTATGGACTGTGGAGAGGAGGCTGGCTTGGATTGTGTGGGGAATGAGGTGACTGGGTAGGTCAATGGTAAGTGAAGGGAGATATCAAGGGATTTGGGAGCATTATTAACACAGCAATGAAGCACTGCAGCACCACTAAGGTCTGAGGTGCACAAGGTCTTGTAGAATGCGAGGCAATGTTTAAACATTTAAAAAGCATTTCCTTTTAAGTCAACTTTTTACTACAAATATGCATTTTTAGTTCTTATTGTAATATATGTACACCATTTTTCACATAACATCACAATCTGTTATTATCATATTCCAGTATTTGTTAACAAGATTTTGAAAGGTCTATTAACCTTAAGACTTTTGTTGGAACAATAATATATTTGAAGGTTTGTGATGTAATGGCAATTTCTCTAAGCCTCACTCTGCTAATATTTGACATATAAAAACATATCTCAAAACATGCAAACCCTTGGAAACTGGTTTAATTGGCTATTTACTTATAGAATGGTTGGTTAGGCATTAGAGCTGTGAATAATTAACTGGATATAAATGAATAATGGAAGTTTCATGAGAAATAATTTTGATATTAACCTTATCATTTATCATAAGTGGCAAGTGGGTGGTAATAGTGTAGCTATAACTGGATGATTCCACCCCATGTTTTCCTGTGCAGCTTTGAAATGTTTCCTGCACATTTTCCTGTGTACCATAAATACACATTAAATCTGTCTTCATACTGTACGTATGTGAATACATAAATATTTATTGATGAAGTCTTAGCAGTGTATTTGTGAATTAGAGTGGTAGACGACTGTTCAACTCGCTTGACTGTGGCACACTTATACTGTCCAATGGAGATCATTTGATCAAAACATTGGTTTATTTTCTCAGAACCCCAAGTGCACGAAGGAGTGTTACACAGATGGGAGAGTGTATTTGTGATTACCTCTCCTCATTCCCTATATAATCCAAGCCAGCTACCTCTCTCCTATCCACAATAACAATGGACCATCAATGGTTTTTGATGGTTATTAAGGTATAGCAAGTATGAAGTATAGTGTTCATATTACTAATAATGCAGAGGCCTAAGTTTTTTTATTCCTTCTTGAAATGTGGGGTCACTGGCTATGTCAGTGTTTATTGCCCATCTCTAGCTATAGAGTTGTACAGAATGGAAACAGACCCTTTGGTCCAACTCATTCATACTGACCAAGTTTCCAAATTAAACTAGTCCTACTTAACTGCATCCCTCAAAATCTTTCCTGTTCATGTCCCTGTCCAAATTTAAGTGTTGTAACTGTACCTGCATCTACCCCTTCCTCTGGCAGTTCATTCCACATACGAACAACCTTCTGTGTGAAAAGGTTGCCTCTCAGGTCCCAATTAAATCTTTCTCCTTAAAATTATGCCCTCTGGTTTTGAATTTTCCCACCCTAGTGAAAAGACTTTTTGCTGTTCACCTAATCTATGTCCCTCATGATTTTATAAACCTCGATAAGGTCACCCCTCAACCCCTTATGCTCCAGTGCAAAAAGTCCCAGATTTTCCAGTCTATCCAGACTCTCCTTATAACTCAAACCCTCCAGTCCTGGCAATATCCTGGTAAATCTTTTCTGAACCCACCAATTTAATAATATTTTCCTATTGCAGGCTAACCAGAACTGGACACAGTACTCCAAAAGTGGCCTCAACAATATCCTGTACAACTTCAACAGGATGTCCCAACACCTGTATTCAATGGTGTGAGCAATGAAGGCAAGCATGTTAAATGTCAGCTTAACCACGTCTACCCTGTGACACAACTTTCAAAGATTGTACCTGAACCCTTAGGTTTCTCTGTTTAATAACATTAACCCCTTGAGAAGGTGGTGGTGAGCTGCCTTCTTGAACTACTGAAAATTATTTCATGTAGATACCCCACAATGCTGGTTGGGAGGAAGTTCCACAATACAGAAATGAAAGCTCAAATCAGTTTTTGGTGAATTAAAATTCAATTAATTAAATAAAATCCAGAATGCCAGTATGAGAAATGGTGGTCGTAAAATTACCTGTACTTTGGTGCAATATCGCCAGCAGTTCCAGGATTTTGAGTCCATGGAGGAACAATTATGTGGTTCCAAGTCAGGATGATATGTGGCTTGGGGAGGAACTTTCAGTTGATGCTGATCCAATGTGTCTGCTACCTTTTTCCTTCAGGATTATAGAGGTCACGGGTTTGGGAGATACGGTACTGTTTTGTAGGTACTGTGTTGCTGCAGTGCATTTTGTAGATTGAACATACTGATAACACCATATGCTGTCCAAGGAGGAAATGAATGTTAAAGGGTGGTAGATGATGTTCCAATCAAGCAGGCAGAATTTTTTTGCATCCAGACAAACTGCTTAGGTTTTACTAGATTTGCACTCATCTGGACAAATGAAGAGCATTGCATCACACTCCCAATTTGTACCTTGTAGACGATGGACAGGTTTTGTGAAATCAAAAGATGAATTGTTAGCCGTGGAATTTCTGTCAGCTGACCTGCTGTTGTCATCACAGTATATATATGTTGGTCCAGCTCAGTGTCTAGGCATTGATCATCCACAGAATGTGGATAATGGGGTACTCAATTATAGTAATCTCATCAAATGTCAAGGGAGATGGTTAGATTTTTTTTGCTGGAGATGGTCATTGCTTGGAACTTGTGCACCATGAATGTTAGTTACCTGAATGTTCTCCAGATCTTGCTGCAAATGGATACGAATGATTTTGTATCTGAGGAATTGCAAATGGTACTGCACATTGGGTGATCATTAGCAATCGTTCTCAATTCCTTCCTTCTGACTGAGGGGAGGTCATTAATGAAGATATTCATGCTTAGGAGACTACTCTGAAACAACTAATACCACCAGCGTACACACATTGCTAAGCTGACAATGTCTGCACTAGCTCTGTCATGTTTGTCAGATGGATAATGCCAGTGTATCCAAAGATCTTCAGCACAACAAACTGGGCACTGGGCCATGATCTCCTGGACTTGAAGGACACCTGCAAGCAAGGTATGAAATTGCCAGACACTGATAACTGAGACAGTTGCTGATTGCTGTGAGTGCTAGAGGCTGACTGTTTGGAGGGAGATTGGAAAAACCAAGTAGAAATAAAAATCTCAGCTGACTAGTAAAGGGCAAAGAAGATAGAGTCTGAAGAAGGCTCCTTCCAATAAAGAATGCTAAACTGCTATTCCTGAGAAATCACATAAACTACACTAGCTCTGTGAAGTTGGGAGCGAGAAGTCAAGAATAAATTTCAATCAGAACTTGGAGAGAATTTCGAGTCAGTAAGTACACAATTGTTGGTTCGATGCAGAAGAAGCCACTTATGGTTGCAGACCTGGTGGAGAGGATGGAGCAGCACTATCAAGTGGAGAATTATTTCCCTTGCACCCACCAAGGCCTTCAAGCATTGTCCAGCAGAGAGTGGGGGTTGACATATATAGAAGAGTAATTGCCTTGTACAAATGAGCAAGATTAGAAATTGGAAAGAATCCAGGGGCAGTACTAATTCGGTGAAGCTTGGTGTCTGAAAAAGCTGGAGTTGTATCTGAGAGTGAATACTGAAGTTCAGTTTCTACATTCCATAGCAGTAGCAGGTCAGGGCTGGAGGATTGCACTGTTGCTTTAGTCTCAGGACTCCACAGGCTACAATATAAAAGTACGTTTACTAGCTACCAATTTAACTCATGAAATACCTTATTATGTTAGGTTTCAATCAACAAGATCTGTCACCAGATTTCATAATAGACAGTTATTAGTTTATCTAACAAAATTAAATCAATAACAATGCAATAATTGATTAACATATAAAGAGATGGTGATATTAATGCTTATACAACTAAATATCCCCAAAATATACACTCTTTATGAAAGATAAAGATTTATTTGTAGAGGTTGGATTTCTGAAAAAAATACTTTGGTCATTGGTTTATGTTGGAGGGCAAAAGGATTAAAATAGGGTATACTGGAGTCTATTGCTTTGACATTTTGGCATACATACTCAAGTTATTAATCATGCATTTTCTGTTATCTTTTGTGAAGTTTTAATAAGATTCATTAACACAATAACAGTAATGCAGCTGGGGGTAGGGATAGGGGTTGCCAGAGGGTAATTGTATGAATTTATTTCTCAGCAATGTTGCAGTTGTATTTTCTGTTCTGTGGGGTGTTTGACCATAGTTTTTTTTCTTTTGTCCTTCAGGATTATAGAGGCCACTGGTTACCCATATTTGCCTCATTTTAACTTTGGGATGCTGGAATGTCAATAATCTTTGTGTATTTGTTGAAGTATAACATATGATAAACTAGTTACTCTTTGGGTAAAGAAACCTGGCTGACTTGTTATATCTGTTAAAATATTTTAGCATGACCAATAGAGGAGTGGGTCTAGAAGGAAGTGTTGCAACCGTCCATCCTTGGTCATTACAGAGGAAAATGTGTTATCCTTACCTGGCCTTATTTAACTCCAGATTTAAAGCAGTATGGTTGATTCTGATTAAACTGCAATTTAATGTGGTCTAGCCAACCACTCCAATAGATTTAAAAATGACAGCTCACCATCTGTTCAAGGGGAATTATGGTTAGCAATTAATGCTGTCCTTAATGCAGACAACATCCTATTAATGAACAAGTGAGAGCAAAGACTTGAAATTATTCAGCATTTTCCATGACCACCAAACATCCTGAGTTGATATATATTCAATAAAGAATGGGAGGCAACTCCAAGCAACAAGAGATGGGCAGCTTTACTGTCCAAGGTAGGGCTATCAATATATAAAAGAGAGGATGCCCCATGATGGAAATGTATTATGTACAAAACATTCAATAAACTTTGAATTTAATAAAGGCCAGAGGTGCCAAGTTGTCAGTTCTTCCCCTGGTCAATGCTTGAGGACCTTAGTGGGTGAAAGGGAAGTAATTCTCCAGCAGGATAGTTCTGCCCCATCCTCCCCACCAGGTCTGCAACCATAAGGCTCTCTCCATGTCCACTCCAGCTTCTCCCAAAATGAAATTGGCTAAGCTGGAAGGCCAGCACACTGCTCTAAGGCATCAATATTTGAACATTTCCACCTCTGCTTCTGACTGGAATTGAAAATTCTGCAAATATTTCCCCTGACAGCTGGTGAACTGTCTCCAGGATGAGTTACTGTACACGTACAACTGGGGTCATTGGCCTCAGGATAAAATGGGGAGAAGGTAATTGAAAAGTAAGACTACTGTTTACTTGTAAAACACTGCTTTATTGATTGTATGCTGCCAATGATCTGACAAATGCCAAGTTATCAAACTCATTAATCAGCGATTTCTTTCTCTTTGTGTATAGAGTCCCTCTCTGCACAGTCTCCTTCTGTACAAGATGTTCCAGTGTCTGTCGAGGGTCTCTTCCTCTCTCTCTCTCAAGACTCTGAACTGCAACTTATGCTCCAATTGAGATCAAAAATTGGACAATTAGAGAACTTAGCAATTCCAAGTCAACATTAACAGCAATGCAGTTACACAAAGTACACAACTTCTGATACATCATATTGCTTTAAAGGTCGCTGACATGGAAAATGTACAAAAGATTAATAGGTCTGCAGTTTATACGATTCCTTTTGCACTAATGGAAAATACATTTCTTCTCTACAAAGGATTTATAAGTACTCTAATACAAGAAAATAAATATTGCAAAAAAAAGCCAAAAATAATTTAAAATAGCATTTCTTCTTTATATATATCATCTCCATTATTCTCTTTATTAACAAATGGCACATCACTTTTCCTTGAAACAAAAGACATACTCGGTCCCCTGCTTGCCATAATTGTGTGACCTCCCCAAGAGCTCACACTGAATTTTAATATTTTACATACAGCGCAGACAGCAACTTAATTCGGACAACAGACAAGATTCCTTTCTTTTGCAGTTTCTGTAATGAGTACATATGATGAAAGAAACTACTCAGCAGGCAGTATGGTCTAGGATTGGAATACAGTATCAGCAAACAGCGTATATGTATATATTGTTAACTGTTTAAGCACATTGAAACAAGCACTGGTAAAAGGCAGTGTGTTTAGTAAGGTCTGGATTTCCTATGGTACATACTGTTGCTACAGTCTAACAAAACCTGAATATGGAAAGCTGTTTTTTCAAATGTTGTCTATATCTCTGTTTACACTACATTACCGAATCTATATGCCCTTTACATTGATACAGCAAGCACAGGTAATCTACAGAGTCTGAATGCGACTCCTTTTGAGAAACTGGAGCAGAATATCCATTCTGAAACATCTATAATTTCATCAGTTTCTTCAACTTGTTAGTATTGGTCATGAGCTGACCATTCAATAAGCTTGTGCAATGACTCCAAATCAATGATGGTGTGTGAATTATTTATACTAGTCTATGTATCCTACAACTGGAAATTTATATGAACCACAATGTTAGACACACTGGCTATCTGTTCTTGAGAAAGTATTGTTGCTTTTTTTTCAAATGTATTACATGGGTCTTAGAATTCATTAGTTGCAAGTTATTTCCCATTAAAATGCAGTAATACCTTCACAATCCTGAGTTGTCAGCACCATCTGACATCAACAATAGTTGATAGTATCTGCAACTCAGATTTATCAGTTCAAAAGTAAAATGCACAAATTATCTCAACGCCTAAAAGTAAAACAGCACAATCTTTAAAAACACAATTAACATATCAGGAGCAACTTCAAGGCTAGAATTTCATCAAGTGGAGTCAGGTGAAAGTTTTACATGCTCAGCTTATTAACAAACTCCTGCACCAGTGATAACCTCCTGGATGCCTGTTGATTAAACATGAAAATCAACAGAAATCACTGAATCAGATTCTGGTCTGTAATGCACTCCAAATATGCCACTGATTTTAGAATAATTAACCTGTTCAGATCTGTAGGGCAAGTGGGACTCGAACCCATACTTCTGGACTTTACCACTGTGCCATAATACCCTCATTTTAATACACTACTACACACATACAGCTGTCTGATTCACTCAGTTAGATCATTGGTCACAACTTCCTCCCAGAATTTGTCACTCTACACACAAACCATATAAAGCTCCTGATTAGAGCCAAATTTATGTTCTTGAATGTTCATCATTCTGTGCATTACAGACTTATGAAATAGACTTCTTGCAAACACTGTAATTCCTCTCTGTACCTTAATGATTTTGAGAAATTGCAGAGGGTGCCTAGAGCTGAGCTGGATGGGATAACTATACAGGGCAGTTGAGCTGCTTCAAGAAAGTTACTTTTGCTTGGTGTAGTCACTCTGACACAGATTTTGCTTAATTTAAACGTTAGTGTGAAGCACAAATTCTATGCCAACACATCAGACTCCAAAATCTCTCTTATTCTTGCTCTCCTTGTTCGTGCACACAGCCCTGTATCTCAACTTCACCTACCAATAATTTAGGCCATTCCACAGACTAACAACCTGACAGGCAACTAGTTCTAAAACTGCCACACACTTTCCCTTTTACTATGGTTTATGTCTGTTTAGTTGTATTAAGACACTCCTTTCACAAGCAGAGAGTTATTCAGCTTTGGTCTTCAATACACATCATTCATTTTCTCTTTTTAGATTTAAATATTTGGGCTTTTGGTTACATAATGTCTGTAAATGTTGATGAGCTCCACTACCCATTTTAGACTACAGAGGCTGCATGGGGAAGAATGGGGAGGTGTGCCAACACAGGGCATATATATGTCGTTATTGCTAAGCCATCTCTACATATATCCTTTGAATTATATATTTCTCATTACTTTTCTAATTTAGAGCATTACCTTGGAACATGCTTATTACTTATGAGAACATTGTCTGTCTGTAACATCTAACTGTGAGTGTATATTAATGGGTCTATAACAGAACTTGGCTTTGCAACATATAAAAGCCACATTCAAAAGTCATTTTGATAAATTACACAATGTATTTGTCAATTAGCATATTATAAGAATCCTGAATGTTTATAAGAGTACAATTTAAGAAGCTGAGGTATTTACTCCAAAATTTGTCTACCATTTTGTCTTCAGTGGTACCAGAAACAGGATTTTTATAGGCTCAGAACGCTTGATAAGTTTTTTGAAAAACTTAATCAACTCATGCTTCTACCAGCCCAACTCACTGATTAAATCCAGCTGCATACTTTTATTCTTATCCTGACAAGAGGTTAATAAAACATGAATCAATCTTTGACTAAAGCAATTGTTCCAATTGTATGCTTCTAACCTTGGTATACATTTCACCAATTTTACTCTACAAGGAAATATGGATGAATGACTTCTACACCAGACTGTTAAAAGTTTTTTCCAAAATGATTAACTCAAAGCCTGTGGTTGGAAACCCATTGATAGATTTTTAAAATGGAGAGATTAATATCTAGCATGATAAATTGATCAGGATTTTGTACAAGTTTTACTAATAAACACACAACTTTATCTTAAGTGATAAAGATTATTCTATTGAGTAAGGTACAGAACAAATGAAAGGAAATGGAAACAGCAATGAATTGAGAAGTCTAAAATAATATAAACTGTAAGGTATCAATGAATATCATTTAACTCAGACACACTTAGGCTTGTTTTTATTTTGTTTTTAGGCTGTCTTATGGTTCTGCCCAGGACTACCTGGGCAAATAGATCTGGGCAAAATGTATTGGCACATGTTGTGAAAAACCATTGTTGAAGGCTTAATAAACAATTTCACAGTTGGTACACATGCATTCTACAGGAGTTTAAATTAGCCTGTGATTTTTCCACAATCACCATGCTTTTTCCTCTCCACCAACTGTTTTCTTGGGTTTACAAGCACAAGCCACGTAATATCTACTGACAGTTTCAGAATGCAGCAGTTGGAAGAATGATCATTGTATGTGATAATGGGATTCAGAGTCGAGCACAAACAACACTGACAGAAAAACAAAGCAAATTTAATATTGACTTCTCAGTAACATTGTGCAGTATCAATAGGCTAGCTGGTAATTAGTTCAACTATATGATAACCAATTAGTGAGCTGTGCACACTTTCCAGGCTGAGATTGTAGTTTAACACACTTGTTTCTGATGACACGTACATAAAAGATGGTTACTTGTAAAAACAAGAACCATTTAGGTGCAAAATGGCACTAGAAGAGTACAGCACAATTTGATGACTGCTTGCTCTAAAATTGACTATCTGGGGAAAAGGCCAATGGTCTTCCCTGAGGAGATGAATTGAGAATACCAGAGGGCCAGTCATGTGTGGGTTATTTCCATGCATCCAGTTGTAATGAACTCATAGCGACATCAGCAGAAATCAGGGAGGAGGCCCTTTTCCTCTCAGGAATACAGGCGGTGTTTAATGCAGGGAAACTAGGCTCCTGGGATCTGATATTGTATGCTTACAATGAAGTGACATTTACTTCTGATGGTTTAACCAAATAGCTTTTTTGAAAAAAATGCATCACATATGTCTTAAGGACATTATTGAGTATGGGCCAAGGCAAATAAATATTCACTGATTGATGACTTCATTATATCCAAAATGATTCATTAGATGGGAATTGCTGAGGAGCTGACAGATTACAAAGGGAATGACAAGCGTTTTCTGTTTTACTAAGTGAAGGCTCTTCCTAACCTTTCAACAAAAAAATGCAATTTGAACACTTTCCCTGTTAAAGTGACTTGAGAGGTACAAATGTTTCCAATTGCATTTTCCTTAAATTAACAGTGCTCTTGATAAGATTGTGCTAGCCTTTGATTCTAAGGATTCAGTTTGCAGACCCAGGTTCAGTGTGTTCCATTCTTTCCAGACTGCCTCAAGTGGTAATGTAATGAAGCAAAGCATCAAAATAAATGAGAGATTCCAGTCCCTTGTTACATTTAGTTATTAGTGTGACAATAACTGAAACACCCTCAATTTTTGAGGAGGTCAGGGACTCCAATCCATACAGGAACCAAGAAATGCTAATCTTTGCAATTACCAGCAACAAATGCCAATATATAGTCATCATCAGGTGTCCCTTTGAAGTTATGCATGATTAGAGTCAAAGTGCAGGAACAGTAAATCTCTTTTCAAACCAATGATATGGGCTAAGGACATGGATAATACCAATGGCTCTTTTTTCCCTCCCTCCTCTCCCGAAGAAAATGACTCGAAATGAGGAATCAACTACCAGAGGCCACACCAAATAACCAATTCACATACGTGACCTGAGAGTGTAATGAGTACTATGGATAGGCTAAATATAAGGCTAGACTGCTAAACTCTAATCTCACATATTTAAACCCATCAGACACCAGTCAGGAATAACACATCCAGATGTTTTCATTCTTTTTTCCTTGCTCGGAGATACTACTGGCTAATAACAACTCATCTGTTACGATTCAGGCCAAGATCAGCAGGGATTCAAACCTGGAACTTTCCAAGTTCTGTGTGGCTTACTACCAAATCATACAGAAATGTCCCACATAACCCACTCAAAGACCTGTGAGACATCCATGCTCAAGGGCACTGCTACTAAATTGTGAAAGGTGCGGGTCTTGATGTAAACAGATTCTTACAATAGTCTTGACATGGGTCAGTCGCTACGGGAACTCAACATTTTATGTTGTTCATCTGAACTTTCCTTTATTTAGTGTCATTTTCACGTGTTTGAATGCTTATGAGCTAAAAGGCTAGACACACGTGACATATCAGTAAGAGAGAATGGTAAACTTCCCATGAACTATGAGTTACCTTTCGTTGAAGTAATGTCATTGGTACAGAAGCATACTTGTGGCGATGCTGATCGTCTTCACAACATCACATGACATTTATACAGGAATCACCCTAAACTAAATGGGATGTCCAGACAGCAGCAAAAGTAGGAAGATGAGGCTTCCTTTTATGGACAGTCACGGATCTTCCAGCCTGACCGCATTTCTATTTGCTTTTGGCACATAATGAAGCAAAACACAGGTGCAGACTCCTCAGTTTTCCAAACAAGGAACCTCTAAAGAGAACAGATACCAATATATAATTTATACTGCCTTCCCAGCCAAAGTTATTTATACCAGGGAAAGGAGCTGGTGGCTGTTAACAGAAGCATCCCAATTATTTTAGAGAGAACTCAGTGAAATTATGCAGCTATCTAACATACTGACCCATATGAGAGGAATACTAAGACAATGCAATTGAGTCAACAACTGTTGTTAGTTTACTTCAAGGCAAGAAATAGCAACTGTGATTTTATAGAACCAGTTAGATCAATGAATCTTGCTTGATCATTTTATCAATTTTAAGTTGTATTTTTTCTAGCAAGTTTGATGGAAATGCATTTTTGAAACAGGCTCAGGATTAAGACCATTTTAAACAAATTATGTTATTTGGTACAGGAGGAGTAGAAAGACATGGTACTCAAGGTTTCAATACAGCACAATACTGAGAAACCCAGAGTAAGCACTAAGTTGCAGCAGATCTAACCCAGAATTGTTCCATACTAGCAATGAAGGCAAAAATGAAACTAGTTTTGCTGGCCTTATGAATATACAGAGCTTATTTAACTTGAGATTTAGTGCATCACAGTGGACAGACAGCATGATCAAAATTGTGCATTTTAATGGAGTCCTTTGAAGTTCTGATCACTGCGAATCTGAATTAATCATCACAGTCACGTGCTATTTCAGGCCCATATGACAAGGCTGCAGGTGCTTAAGAAACCACAAGCAAACCTCATCTCAAATTAGGTTTTCAGTCATAGTTGCTACTTATTGGCCAGAAGTGCTGTAACTTTGGTTTAGATATCTCTGGTTAACAACACATCCTGTGAGTTTTCAGTAAGTACCAATGTTATCAGGAAGTTCTTTTTGTAAGGACTTCCTTCGTTGACAAGAAATCCCTATCCCAGAAGCGTTCTGAGCAAGGTAATATATCATTAGCAAAAAATTTTAAAAAGTTAACCTGAACCATTAGTAACACATTCAATGCCTATCAAGTTTAAGGAATGAGGGACTAAACTTTATCTCGCCTCCAACTTATTTTTTAAGTGACTGAAAGCTTCCCGAGAAACAAAATTATCTTTTAGCTTATAATATAAGTGTGAGTGGTCATCTGATAAGCCTTCTTTGAACTTAGCACAAACTTGATTGTGGTTGTAAAGTTTAAAGACTGTCACAGTTGAAATTTGAAATGGTCATATCTTTGGGTACGAATAGCAAGCTTTCTACAACTTTCATTCAACACAAATATTTTCATCTTACTGCCTAAAGATTAAGTCATCTGTTTAATGTAACACATTAGGGAGGAAGTTCTGAAGAATAACATTGAGTTAGCTGATGGCCTTGGCACTAATGGTGAGTTATACGGAGGGGTTAATCAAAAAAGCCAGAATGGGAGAGTTTAAAGGTCTGGGAGATGGAATGGTATGAGGCCTTAATAGGATTGTTGACAAATCACCAAGACTTTAAACACTTGATGATTGGATTCACTATAGGCCAGCATGGAAAAAATGATGGTTAAGTGAGACAGAAATTGGGAAATTCCTCTAACTGTTTTGTTCACACGGCTTCACAGGAGATGTTCTACAACTTCCAATTATGTGCGTAAGCAAGGTTTCATCATGCTTGCTGAAAAGTAACCTCAATGGAATACCAGCAGATCCAACTGGTTCGCTCAGTTGGCTGGATGGTTGGTTTGCAATGGAGAATATTGTCAATGATATGGATTATGCACTAAATAAGCTTATCATGAAGGACATTCCTTCTCAACCTCTCCCCTTGCTTGAGGCATGGTGATCAGGCATCTCTCTCTCTAATGAGAGAGCATTCTTATGGTTTGGTAGGACTAAAGCAAGTTTAGCTTTTAATGTGGGATATATGGTGACATTTTTAGATCAGCTAGAGTTTAATAAGTCAGTGAGGAAGACATTAAAAGAATCAAAGTCACAGGTGGGCAACAGTTCTGTGGTTAAAAAAAAAGTGGAATTGAGCCAGTGATTGCAGTAGATGAACAGCTAAATTCTGATGGAACAAGTGGCCAAGTAGGAAAGTAAAGTCAATGATAATGATGCAAGCCTGGTGAGGGCTGGAACTGTTGACTTCCAAGTGTTTACTTCACAGACGTCTCATTCACGGCTTGATGTCAGGCAGACAAATTCAGAAGCACAGAAGTGGTAGTGGGACTGAGAGAAACAATGTAGAGGTAGAGCTGGATATCTTTAACAAACATACATGGAAACTGAACCCTGCCTGTTAATGTTACTAATGAAAATCAGTGTTGTAATCTATGTACATTGTCTTTTGAAAGGTGGAAGTTTGGAATATCGAGATTTGTCCTTTGGATTTAGCTTTCACTTACCCAATACATCCTTTAAATGTACATTAGTGAATTCGGTGCTGATGCTGAACATGGCATTAAAATAACATTAGAAAGTTTGATACTTGAAAATATTTTACCAAGTAATACACCCTGATATTAAGCAATGCAAAATTATTTTACATTCAACAAACTGTTGTACAGGGGTTTAACACTCCTGCATTCACTATAATACTGCATGTTACTAGACAGAACACACCTGAATGTATGTAATATATAGTAGATATTGTTTTAGATGCTGTATTCACTTGTGTAAAGCAATGTGTGACCAAGACATAACAGACCTGTGTTATAGAATAGGGTTGATCATAATTCCAGGCAAAAATGTGTGGCCAGCATTCTGCTGGTGAGAGGCAAGATCCAGTCAGTTGCTGCTAGTCAGTTTCATTCCCCAAATGGACACCCATGCTGCAACCCTGTGTAGGATTAGTAAACTTGGAGGTCAACAGGCAGGGAGATCTGGAAGGAATCATGTTGGTGATCTGAAAAATGGCTGAAGTGGCAGAGGTTCACATTATTCTGGTGGATCCTCGAGTAGCACTCCTGCCTCCCCTGGGCCAATAAAACAACTAGTTAGTTATTTTTGGGGCATCTTCCTCATTACCACACAATTCAACTGGGTTGAATATGGGTAAATACACTCTAACAAGCTAGTCCTCTGAATTATACTGAGGTCCTCAGTACATCATAAGATCCCATTTTGCATACACTAATGAGGCTGCTGGCCAAAATCCTTTTTAGAACAATGAGTGGGCCACAGCAATTCTAATTCCATGATACTGCCATTACTGCCAAGCAGGCTGAGTCATAGTTTTCCCTAATAATTCATCATTATTATACTCCTGTATAACTGTATACATTGTGTGTTACATATAATGTTTTGGACCCAGAAGTCATGCCTTGGGGTATCTGAGTATGAATGTTCATGTTTGCTTGAAATTTCTCTCACTATTTTAGTGGAAGTGTTCACCTGTTTAAATAGGCCAATTTGTTTGTTAAAATAGTGGAGAGATGAATTTCAAACATTTATACTCAATGGCACAATTTCAAAGCCTATGCATTGTTACTGGGTATGTACTCAAATGAGTTGTAGGGTGTTACACTTCTACATTATAATAGTGTGTAACTGTCTATAACATACCTAGAGCAATATAAACTGTGTTACTGGGTATGACTCCAGTATACTTTATAACTGATACTGCTGTAGCTTCCTTTTTAGCATCTGGCTACTTCCTAAAATCTCTAAAAGTACAAAAAAAAGTCCCTTTTGCTTTGCAACTCTTGAACGGCCTATGAAGTCAGCACATCCTTCGTTGTGACAGACTTCTAAAAAGTGCATTTTGTGCTTTATTTTTAGTAGAAGATAAATGCCACAAAATTCTAGTCATTTTTGTTTTTCTGCTTGCTTGTTGTCATCACCATCACCGAAGAGTAGTTTTGCTTTTCTTATTCAAAATCTTAATCACAGGAGAGTGACGTCTGCCAACAGATTGCTAATGTGTCAACATGATGCAGACGGATTGCCAACCTGGATAGAGCAATGATCTTGCCCCCAAAATAGTAAATAGGGTGACTGTTTAGCCTCCTGTGACTTTATGACAGTACAGAACCAGAAACTAAACTCGGCAAATGTTTCTACATTAAGTGTAGGATAACAGATGGCTGGTGCTGAGTTATGAGGCAGCAATTCAATCAACAACTCTGGATGATGCCACAAATCTCAAGACTAAAGCTTGAAGGGTTTATGAATTCTTTCAAAGACTGAATCACTGCCTTAAACTTACTGTCAACCAGTTAGCTTTATAATATATAGTGTATAGTTTCATCTGTTTTTTTAATTATGGTTTCTTTTCCTACTGTCGTGCAGGAAATGGGTAGAAGAAGCACAATACAGGAGGAGAATAAAGAAAACAGTGATACAATGCCTGAAGTTACAGGGCATCAAATAACTGGTACTCTGGAATCATGAAATTATTATTTCATGGATCAGCAAGGTATAAACCACACACTATATACCATGGTTAGTTACTTTGACTGCATGCTGGCTTATTACAAGTTGAGTGACCTACTGTTCCAAAGGGCTTTTACTGACTAGAATTTTAAAAGTTCACTACATGATCTTGTTAGGCTGGCAGCTGTAGGGGAGAGAATGAAGAGAGGCAGTGACACTGAATCTTTAACCACTAAGTCAGAACTTGCACAGAAAGCATTTCAAGGGTCAGATGACCAGCAGAGATGAGTGCATGAGTTGTAATTGGAATTGAGCCACCTGACTATTTTTTATCCAGTTACCCTGGATATTCAGGAAGCTAGAATGCTCCTTCTGACAACCTCTCCACCACATTTTCGGTGTACCACCACGCTTTCTGAATTCAAGCGCTGAAGCCTTTGTGACCTATTTGCCATAGATTCTGTGTCCGAGTCACTCATTTCAGCATCAGAAAAATAGCCATCAGTCTCGTTGTCGAAGAGTTGCTTCATCTTTGTTGTCTCTTTGGACTTTTTTTCTCTTTCTGGGCTCAGCTGCTGATATTTGTTGCCCAGATCCTGCTTCTGCACTTGTGACTTCCTGCTTTCTCTTGGTTTTGGAATCTTGAAAGTTACCCAAGATTTAGGGTTTGTGGATGCATTAGGCACTTTAACTGAAGAACTGGGTTTAGATGAAGCAGGTTCAAAGTAGTCCAACATTTCACCAATGTGACTGATATTCCTTATTGGGGGCGTGCTGGGGAGAGCTGCTTTGGAACTGGAATGATGTGAGGCCTGCTTTTTGCTGATCTTTCGCATATCGTTGGCCCTTTTGTGACTTCCATTGGCTTTTGGCGCTGGTCCTTTTGACCCATTGGTGTAACTGCCCTGCGTAGAAAGTTCAGTGGAGTTATCACACCAGGACGTGCAATCTAGTGGACAGTTCAGCTGTTTCTTTTGTTGATTCTTGGTGTGAATGATGCCTGTGCAATCTTGTAGGGATTTAGGCTTGCTGTCTTCTCCTGCTTTGTGCCTGGATTTTTTTTCCAGTGCGTAGGATGGTTCTGACTGAGGATCGCTGGCACGGTTCACTGAACCAATGCTAAGTAATGACTGCTCGTCATGAAGGAGTTTATCTGACAGGAAACTTGATGCCTCTTCATTTCCTGCTCCACTGTGCAAAGACCAATGGCTCAGGAGGTTTTCTGTCTTAACCTGAACAGTCTGGGCCAACCAATTCTGCAGAAGTTCCCCATCCAAGGAAATGGAGGATGGCAAACCTGGAAAAGAAATACCACAATAAGCAAATCTCAGTGTTATACTTTATTTCAGACAACATACACATGCTTAGGCTAAAGATTCTTCATTAACTCTCAACTACAATTCAGAATTATTCCATTTCAGGCCAAAGTATAACAGACCAATTTTCAGATGAAGGGACTGTGATATGAGATGAGCCTGATGAAGCTTTAAGATTTTGCGGGTGGTGGTGGTTGGAGGGGGAGGGGAGGAGAGTGAAACCACAGCATTGGGAACCAGCAATTTTTTTTCTCCTCCTGCAGGCTGCTTAAACAGGTAGACAGCTCCTGGAAATCTCTCCTTCAGAAATCCAAAGGAAGATTGTCAAAGTTTTGTTGGCAGAACCACTTTTGAGTAAAAGGCAGATGGAAATCCTCTGAAGACAGCCTGTGCACATCAAAACAATGGCAGTGGTCCATCAGCCACGGCCATCTCCTCAGAATCCGCTCATGGGGAAAAATGGAGGGAAAAAATACTTTGGGTGGAGAAGGAATATCAAGGTGTATCAGTGGCTCACTAAAAACAAGGAAATAGTTGGATAATCATGAACCAGAACTTGGTTCACCTTTAGCCACCACATCTGCAATGCAGCTTCTAAAATAATGGTGCCAAATCACTTTATCAACCTTCCAAATATTAACAGTTGCACCGACAAATTACTGGCTACAAAACAGTAAGAAGCATTCTGGGTATTCCAAGATGGAGGAAGGGAAAAATCTCAGTTAACTGGAAGAATAATAGTGTAGTTATGGTAGGGGATTTTAACTTTCCAAACATAGATTGGGACTGCCATAGTGTTAAGGGTTTAGATGGAGAGGAATTTGTTAAGTGTGTACAGGAAAATTTTCTGATTCAATATATGGGTGTACCAACTAGAAAAGGAGCAAAACTTGACTCACTCTTGGGAAATAAGGCAGGGCAGGTGACTCAGCTGTCAGTGGGGAAGCACTTTGGGGCCAGCAAGCATAATTCCAGTAATCTTAAAATAGTTAATGGAAAAGGATAGACCAGATCTAAAAGTTCAAGTTCTAATTTGGAGGAAGGCTAATTTTGATGGTATTAGGCAAGAACTTTCAAAAGCTGATTGGGGGCAGATGTTCACAGGTAAAGGAATGGCTGGAAAATGGGAAGCCTTCAAAAATGAGATAACGAGAGTTCAGAGACAGTATATTCCTGTGAGGGTGAAAGGAAAGGCTGGTAGGTGTAGGGAATGCTGGATGACTAAAGAAATTGAGCATTTGGTTAAGAAAAAAGAAGGTAGCATATGTCAAGTATAGCCAAGATAGACGGAATGAATCCTTAGAAGATAATAAAGGCAGTAGAAGTATGCAGGGGAACCTTGATTATCTGAACGAGATGGGTGGGCACTATTCATTCGGATAACCGATTATTCGGTTAATCGATTAAATGACTTTCCTCTGGCGCTCGAAGTTTTTAAAATCCGCTCCCCGTTCAGGAGACTGCAGAAGCATACAGTGCACGAGCCCCCATCCCCAACCCTGGCCAACCCCACCCCCCGCAACAGTCCAACACCACCCCCAAACTCTGTCCAACACCTCACCCTGGCCCCCAACCCCCAATAGTCCAACACCTCCGTCCGCCTGGCAGCACAGCTACCCGACTGTCCAACACCTCCCCCGCCTGCATCTCCAATACCGCCCCCCTGACCGCCACTGTCCAACACAGCCTCCTGCCCGCCATCCCCATCCAGCACTGCCCCGCCCCCTCTCAAGGGCAGCCAGATTGGACACCAACAATAAGACTGCGGCTGTAGCTGCCTTTGTGGGGTAAGTCTCCCCCTCTCCCCCACCACACCACACACACACACACACACAAACTTTTACTGCAACTTTTTGACAGGTTCCACCTTTGCACTGAACAGGGCAATGTTGGTCAGACTATCTGGGGAAAAGGAGGGGATTGGGGTACACCTCTTTGTAGAACTCCAGCAAAAGTGTGGGAAGAGAGGGTGGGAGGTCAGTCACTCGGAGACCGTGCCTGTTTAATCACTGTAAACAAAAGACGGGATCAGTGTTGGAAACACGTCTTTGATGTAATGTTTCTATCGGGGTCTCGAGCTCTCCTTTGGATAATCCGATTTTCGGATAATTAGTATTTGGATAATCGAGATTCCTCTGTACTTAAGAGGGAAAGCAGGAGGGCAAAATGGGGACATGAGACAGCTTTGGCAAATAGAGTTAAGGAGAATCCAAAGGGTTTTTACAAATACATTAAAGACAAAAGGGAACTAGGGAGAGAATAGGGCCCCTCAAAGATCAGCAAGGCAGCCTTTGTGTGGTGCCACAGGAGATGGGGGAGATACTTAACTGGTATTTTGCTGAACAAAGAGACCTTGGAGTGCAGGTTCATAGCTCCTTGAAAGTGGAGTCTCAGGTATATAGGATAGTGAAGAAGGTGTTTGGTATGCTTTCCTTTATTGGTCAGAGTACTGAATACAGGAGTTGGGAGGTCATATTGTGGCTGTAAAAGACGTTGGTTAGGCCACTTTTGGAATATTGCATGCAATTCTGGTCTCCTTCCTATTGGAAGATGTTGTGAAACTTGAAAGGGCTCAGAAAAGATGTACAAGATTGTTGCCAGGGTTGGAGGATTTGAGCAATAGGGAGAAGCTGATTGGGGTGGGGCTGTTTTCCCTGGAGCGTTGGAGGCTGAGGGGTGACCTTATACAGACTTATTAAATTGAGGGGCATGGATAGGATAAATGGACAAAGTCTCTTCCTTGGGTTGGGGGAGTGCAGAACCAGAGGGCATAGGTTTAGCATGAGAGGGGAAAGATGTAAAAGAGACCTGAGGGGCAACATTTTCACACAGAGGGTGGTATATGTATGGAATGAGCTGCCAGTGGAAGTGGTGGAGGCTAGTGCAATTGCAACATTTAAAAGGTATTTGGGTGGGTATATGAATAGGAAGGGTTTGGAGGGATATGGGCTGGGTGCTGGCAAATGGGACTAGATTAGTTAGGATATCTAGTCGGTATGGATGAGTTGGACTGAAGGGTCTATTTCTATGCTGAGCATCTCTATGATTCTATGACTCTATTTTGTTTTCAGTAAGATACTGGCACATTTCACTATCTTTGGCAAAATGGTGTATAATGGAGAAAATGTGAATTTGACCAGTTTGGCAGAATTGAAAGAACAGTATGTTATCAAAATGATGAGAGAGTGCAGAGCTTTGGGATATGGAGGGACCTGGATGTTCTTGTGCATGAATCACGATTGATCAGTATGGGATACAGCAAATAATTAGGAAACCTCATGGAATATTATTATTTATCGAGTGGAACAATAAATACAAAAGAGGACTGTTCTGCTGCAGTTATACAGAGCCCTGGAAAGGCCACATCTCTACTGAGTACATTTTATGAGGAATGATGTAAATGCAGAGGCAGTTCAGCGAAGGTTTAATAACCTAATATCTGGAATGAGGCAGGTTGTCTTATGAGGGAAGCTTGGACAGACTGAACTGTAACCACGGGGGTTTATAAAATTAAAAGCTAACTTAATCAAAATATGTAAAGAGGGGTCTTGACAGGTGAGATGAAGAGGATTTTACCTGTTATGGCAGAACACAGAGCTAGGGTGTCCTATTCGAAAAAACAGTGGTCGCTTATTTAAAGCAGAGAATAGACTATTTGTTTTCTGAGGGTTGAGAGCCTCTGGAACTCTCTTTCTGAAACCATGATGGAAGCAGAGTTCTGGAATACTCTTCAGGCAGAAGTAGCTCAGATACTTGTTAAGCAACAGATGAAAGGTTATCATAGGCAGGAATGTGAATCAGCCATGACCTTAATTAAAGTCAGAGCCGGTTCGAAGGGCTGAATGGCCTACTTTTAAATTATATGTTCGTAACCCTTTACAAAAGGGAAAGAGGAAAATCATGTGATTTCCCACGAGGTATTGATATAGTAGCCACAACAGTGCAGTTCGTACCAGATTGTTTTGTAATGCTAATGACTTTATGCACTGAATGACTTAGCCCTGCCTGAGTTTCAGCCACTGCATTTAAAACTTCCTACCAAACTGTCCCCACTTCCATTATGTGAAGTCAGTGCTGGAAGCAATGTTCTTTTTCTAAAACGAGTTTTTACCGTTCGGAATTTGTTTTGGCTCACAATCTGAAATTCCTGTCTACTCAGAGCAGATGTTTGGGAGCATCAAAGCAGTCTGTGGGCACGTAAAACTGCTGTAACAATTTCCACGACTGACTTGTTTGGCTGGCTCTAAAGGTGCAGTGTTTGTGCCTCTCCTGTATAAACCTTTCCGTGAAAATCTCACTTGTACTGGCCTTGATACTTGGAGCTGCTGTCATGTGTATCTGCCGCTCGCTTATTTCCTTCCTGCTGGCCTGCCTTCCCCTCCTGGGAAGTGGTTTAGACACTGGGGGTGGGTGAGGTTCCAGATTGCTTGGTATTTCCTCAGTTCGACCATTAGTTGTTTGGATAGGTGCTTCAGCTATGTGTTTGTGGTGAGGACAGCTATACTCTGACCTCGCAAGGAGCTGCACCTTCCTGCAGTTACAACTTAGCACAAGCTTCGCTGCTGTTCTGTGGAGACCTCTCTGACTCTAGTGGGCAGACCCACTTGTCCCTTGACACAAGAAAATTACAGATTTTAAAACTATTCTAAACTCAAGCAAAACAACATTGTAAAAATTCTCTTCAGTGCAGTTTCAGGAAAGGACTACAGGTTAGCAAGGTGAAAAAAAAGCATCCTGGCTTATTTCCAGAGGTATAGGATTTTTAAGTAGGAGATTTGTGCAAAACTTTAGTTAGATTATATTTAGAGCAATATGTGCAGTTGTGGTTGTCATGTAATAAAATTATTTAGACATATTGTAGAGGGTGTATAGAAGATTTATAAACATGATACCAGTAATGCTTGAGAATACATGTCAGGAAAGGAATGGAACGCTGGGTGTGCTTCCATTATCGAAAATAAATCTGAAGGGTGATCCAATGGAAAATTTTAAAATTATAAAATGTTTTGATAGAGTGAATAAGGAAAGAATGTTTGTTTCTGTTTGTCAGGACTAACTAGGGAACATTACCACATTACACTCACCAAAACATTTAACAGAAAATTCAGAAGAAACTTTTTACATAAGTTGAAAAATGAGCAGAGTACAAGCAGAAATAATCCACCATCCATGCTTCTCGGCACGGATTCATTCTGAGTCCCTACCTGAGCTCTGAACCTTTAAAATACGCAGCTCAACAGGGGTTATGTTTGATCAAACCAAAGTTGAGGTGTTTGCTTGATTGACAACTTTATTAGGTTATAATGAGTCTTTCTCTGGTCCATGTCCATATGTTTATTTTTACAAGATTTAAGAGGTGTAAAGTGAGGAAAGGTTCTGTTGCTTTCATGACCCTGTTTGAATTACGCTTTTATAGGCTTCATAACCAGCAGTTTTATTTTTCAAAGCAGTATTTCTAATGTTTTTGTGTTTCAGAATTTGAACAATTATCATTGTTATTATATGGCTCTTTTGTTCCGGACAAAGTTCCTACTGGATGAATGCTAATGGAGGTATCATGGAGGGCAATAGGAAGTGGGGAGGGAGAGATGAAAGCATGACTAAATCAATTCTAATAAAATTGCGATGAAGTCTCTGTGAACTGGGATGGAATCTTTGATCAAACTTATCTTAGCCTTGCCCACTCCTGCGGTTGCCTACCCTTTGCATCTAGGACCATCTGGCATCTTTCCCACCTCAACCTTTCGAAGCTAAGATTCCATTTAATCGGGTTTTTTAAAGTGAATTAGGTGTGCTGACACAGGAGGTTTCCTGAGATGAATCACACCCCTGGATAGTGAAAATCCAACCACTGACTTCACATCATTGCGATAGGCAGCTGGAAGGGAAATGGAGATCCACTGGCCTTTCATTCTTGATTGTTACCTTGTGATTTTCAGATTCCACCCCATGGCCAAACATTTGCCAAATTTCACTGTTCCGCTAGGCTCAAGGCTACTTCCTTAAGTTTTGCCCAATATAGTGCTATGGCTTTAATGGTGACCAGAAACCATTAACAATGAGGATGCTACTTGAAGAGAGAGAGAAAGAATAGTAAGTTGCCTTCACAATTCTTAACTTCCTACCCAAATTAATCAGATAAATGTGACCCCCAATTCCTGCTGTCTGTGAGGCACTCACCCAATTTAAGTTTAAACATTTTCAACTCAGTTGCTTGTGAAAACTGCCCCTGGCTTCGTTTACATTGGGAATTCTCAATAGACTGTCACGATCATAGTAACATGTGGGGCTGAACATTTTCAATTTGAATTATGTTTATTTTCATTCCCTAGACCGCTATGGACTAAGAAACATTGACACATTTTTAAAAAAAGGAACAGGAGTAGGCCATTTTGCACTTTGAGCCTGTTCTGTCATTCAGTGCAATCATTGCTGATCATTCGACTCAGTACCCTGTTCCCTCTTTCTCCCTTTGATCCCTTTAGCCCTGAGAACTATATCTAACTCCTTTTTGAAAATATTCAATACCATTGCCTCAATGGCTTTGTGTGGCAGAAAATTTTACAGGCTAACTCCTCTTTGGGTGAAGAAATTCCTTCTCATTGTGAACCTAAATGGCCTATCCCATATTCTTAGACTGTGATGGTCTTTAGAAATAAAGAAACATGGACTAGAAACTGCTGCAATGAACACCTATCCATAGACTGAGACAAGTTCTGGAAGCCACTGTGGTATAAACAAAATCATCTGAACTTAAATTTTATCCAAACAGCCCGATATCAATAAAATCCCATTTCCTGTTTTAATGTGTACTTATACGGTAAGTTACAAATATCTGACAAAGGAGGTTGCTTGCAACTCTCCATCTTGGAATGCCAATCAGGCCGGATGTGGGAATATATAAAAGAACCACTTTGCAGTTGCTGCTTGGTAGAGTAGCAGAGAGAAAGTGAACAGAGTGCTAATAGCAAGGCCTATAGCTCTCTCTCTTTTTCCCTGTTTCTGGTGATAAAACAAGTCAGAGAAATATTAACTGAGAATTCAAAGATTCTACAAATGTTGCCACTGCTGACTAGGCAAACTATTAACTAAACAGCTGTGGTCTCAGGTTCAACTAACCTAACCGAAAGACTCTCTCAATCTATTAAACTGCACATTCTATAACTTCTTCTTATATCTTTTCTTAAGCTTTATATTGTGCTTGAATGTGTGCTTGATATCATGTTTTATTATTTTTCTTGGAGTTAGTAAATAATAAGATTCTTCTTTCTTTCACTCAAGAAAACTTTGAAATTGGCTCCTTAATTCTGATCTAGTGACTGCACTTTAGTTGAAGTATGAAGTAGCTACATGCTGAAAAGCATTAACAACCTCCGTTGGGGTTAAAAAGCAGCAGATGCATCCACCTGGTCATAATAAGAGGTTACAAGGATGGGTAGTTAGTAAATGAACAACAAAACTATCAAGCTGCTGCAGTAAAAGATGCTTTTCTGTTAAAGCTGAGGAGAGAAAGCTTTATTCTGTATATGTATCAGATTAATTACTTCTTTTCCCTTGGAAACGTCAATGGAGCTTTGTTTTGCCTCCATCCAACATCAATTATAGGAAACACTTAGTAACTTCTCTGAATGATTTACCTTTTACCCTCCTGTCTAGAAGTGTCTGATCGCCTTGATTTTCTTCCTATGATTAGAAATCTAAGGTACATGCATCAAGATTCTCTTCACGGCCCAATGTCCCTTGGCACGTTTATGACAAATAAAGATGAATGGAAGTACTGTTTCACTAATGCATTATAATTTAAATACAGCATCCCTGGACATGTACAAATTCTGTTTCATTGTTGATAACAGTTCTTCAGTTTTGAGCGATTTTAACTAGTCTATGATTTCCTTTTGCCTAATCCCTTTCTTCTAAGTTTCATGTTGATCAATCAAATAGAAAGCAATTGATCACCTTTTGCACTGCACGATATGATTAGATTAAAGATTAAATTCCCTACAGCGTGGAAACAGGCCCTTTGGCCCAATTAGTCCACACCGACCTTCCGAAGAGTAACCCACCTACACCCATCCCTCCCCTAACTAATGCACCTACCACTACGGGCAATTTAGCATGACCAATTCACCTAACCTGCACATCTTTGGACTGTGGGAAGAAACCAGAGCACCCGCAGGAAATCCATGCAGACACGGGGAGAATGTGCAAACTCCACGCAGTCACCTAAGGCTGGAATTGAACCCGGGTCCCTAGTGCTGTGAGGCAGCAGTGCTAACGACTGAGCCACTGCGCCGCCCCAATATTTTAGCATTTATTACTTAATTAATATTTTTCAACCTATGGCGGAAACACAGCAACATTTTAAATGTTACTGAATTATACCCATTTCTGATTCTTTTCTCGTCCTAGACACAACTCATTTAGTTCAAGTAGCTCTAAAATACCTTTCACTGAAATATCAGTTTTAAGGCAAAACCCCGTACTTTCTTTAAAACCACCTATTTCTACCCTCCATAGTACTGGCGGTCTCTGACCCGACCTCAGCTCATCTGATGTTGAAACCTTCATCCATGTCTTTGTTACCACTACACTTGACTATATCAATGCATTCTTGGCTGGTCTCCCATCTTCCACCCTGTGTACATCTGAGGTCCATCCAAAATTTGACTGGCTAGTTCGTAAATTGTAGCAAATCCTATTTAGCTACAGGCTAAATGTTTGCTGACTTGCATTGGTTGCCAGTGAAGCCACACATTGTTTTTAACATTCTCATTCTGGTTTACAAACTGCTCCATAACCTCATCTTTCGTTATCACTCTTCTTATATCTGTTACTTCGTCCAGTCCCAAAACTCTCTCAGAATCTTTGCTCATTTAACTCTAACTTAATGATCATCTCTGATTCTAAAGTGCACCACTGGTAGTTATACTTTCAATTGCTAAGGCCCGAATCTCTGGGGTTTTACACTCTAGGAATCTCTCTGATCATTTCCTTCAATTTTTCTTTAAGTTAATTTTATTAAAGATTGGATATCCTTAAGTACCCTTGGGAATGCAGTGATGAGCTACCTCCTTGAACTGCAGTGGTCCATGGGCATTTGGTATTAGGGACAGAGTTCTAGACTTCTCATCCAGCATCTGTAAAGGAGTGGTGATTTAGTTTCAAATCATAATGGTGTGTGGCTTGGAAGGGATCTTGCAAATGAGGGTGTTCCCATGTATCTGTTGCTCTTGTCCTTGTCCTTCGAGGTGGTGGTGCCCATGGGTTTTCAAGGTATCAGAGAAGCCCGAGTAGGTCACTGCAAGGGCCTCTTGTAGATGTTACACATAGCTATCGCTGTGCATCGGCATTGGGAATGAGTGAATGTTGAAGACGGTGAATGGGTGTTGATGAAATTAGCTGCTTTGTCTTGATGGTGTCAAGCTTCTTGACTGTTGTTGGAGCACTCAAACAGGCAAGTGGATGGTGAGCACTCAAACAGCTGTAAATGGTATATCAGCTTTGGGGAATCAGATGGGCCTATGGTTTGAGGAGTGGATGATGGAGTTTAATTTAGATAAATGTGAAGCGCTGCATTTTGGAAAAGCACACTAGAGTAGGGCTTAATGGTGAGGCCCTGGGGTAAATGTTGTTGAACAAAGAGACCTTGAAGTGCAGGTTCATAATTCCTTGGAAGTAGAGTCACAGGTAGACAAGATAGTGAAGAAGGCATCTGTTATGTTTTCCTTTATTGGTCAGAGCACTGAGTATAGGAGTTGGGAGGTCATATTGCGGCTGTACATGACATTGGTTAGGCCACTTTTGGAATATTGTCTGCAATTCTGGTCTCCTTGTTGTGAAACTTGAAAGGGTTCAGAAAAGATTTACAAGGATGTTGCCAGGGTTGGAGGATTTAAGCTACAGGAAGAGGCTGAATAGGCTAGGGCTGTTTTCTCTGCAGTGTCGGAGAGTGAGGGGTGACCTTATAGGGGTTTATAAAATCATGAAGGGCATGGATAGGATAAATAGAAAAAGTCTTTTTCCTGGGTTAGGGGAATCCAGAACTAGACGGCATAGGTTTAGAAGAGGGGCAAGGTATAAAAAGGACCTAAGGGGCAACTTTTTCATGCAGAGGGTGATACATGTATGAAATGAGCTGCCAGAGGAAGTGGTGGAGGCTAGTACAATCACAGCATTTAAAACGCATTGGGATGGGTGTATGAATAGGAAGGGTTTAGAGGAATATGGGCCAAGTGCAGGTAAATGGGACTAAATTGGAGTCATAGTCATAGAGTCATAGAGATGTAGAGCATGGAAACAGATCCTTCTGTCCAACCCGTCCATGCTGACCAGATATCCCAACCTAATCTAGTCCCATCTGCCAGCACCCGGCCCATATCCCACCAAACCCTTCCTATTCATATACCGATCTAGATGCCTTTTAAATGTTGAAATTGTACCAGTCTCCACCATTTCCTCTGGCAGCTCATTCCATACATGTACCACACTCTGTGTGAAAAAGTTGTCCCTTAGGTCTCTTTTATATCTTTTCCCTCTCACCTAAACCTATGTCCTCTAGTCTGGACTCCCTGACCCCACGGAAAAGACTTTGTCTATTTAACCTATCCATGCCCCTCATAATTTTGTGAAACTCGATGAGGTCACCTCTCAGCCACCGACGCTCCAAATAAAACAGCCCCATCCTGTTCAGCCTCTCTCCATAGCTCAAATCCTCCAACCCTGGCAACATCCTTGTAAATTTTTTCTGAGCCCTTTCAGGTTTCACAACATTTTTCTAATAGGAAGGAGACCAGAATTGCACGCAATATTCCAACAGTGGCCTAACCAATGTCCTGTACAGCCGCAATATGACCTCCCAACTCCTGTACTCAATACTCTGACCAATAAAAGAAAGCATACCAAACATCGCCTTCACGATCCTATCTACCTACAACTCCACTTTCAAGGAGCTATGTCCTGTACTCCAAGGTCTCTTTGTTCAGCAACACTCCCTAGGACCTTACCATTAAGTGTATAAGTCCTGCTAAGATTTGCTTTCCCAAAATGTAGCACCTCGCATTTATCTGAATTAACTTCATCTGCCACTTCTCAGCCCATTGGCCCATATGATCAAGATCCTGCTGTAATCTGAAGTAACCTTCTTCACTGTCCACTACACCTCCAATTTTGGTGTTATCTGCAAACTTACTAACTGTACCTCTTATGCTCGCATCCAAATCATTTATGTCAATGACAAAAAGTAGAGGACCCAACATTGATCCTTGTGGCACTCGGTCACAGGCCTCCAGTCTGAAAAACAACCCTCCACAACCACCCTCTGTCTTCTACCTTTGAGCCAGTTCGATGTCCAAGTGGACAGTTCTCCTTTTATTCCATGAAATCTAACCTTGCTAACCAGTCTCCCATGGGGAACCTTGTCGAACGCCTTACTGAAGTCCATATAGATCACATCTGTGCTCTGCCCTCTTCAATCCTCTTAGTTAGTTCTTCAAAAAACTAGGTGAGGATATCTGGTTGGCATGGATGAGTTCAATGAAGGATCTGTTTCCGTGCTGAACATCTCTATGACTCTAATTAAGCATCACAGAATTTATAGCTTTTGAGCTGCTCAGTTTCCTTTAAGATGCTCCTCAAAACTTACGTATTAAGGCCAACCTTCAGTTCCTCTATCCTGAAAACTGTACACAGATCAGTATCTGGTTTTGTTTGGTATTGCTGTTATGGAACACCTTGGTAGATTTATATAAAAGGATTTTAAATAAATGCAAACAGTTGTTGTTAACTAACACTTTTAGAAACTATTCAGATTCTTGGTGGCCAGGGAGGACCTGATTATGACCAGATGCAATGTGTAGATCTGCAGCATAGCCTGGCGGCATAGAGGACAGAGAGAGAAAGAAATCTTTGGGGGTGGCCAAGGAGAAGGGATTTTGGGATGGGGGTAAGAGGGGTATTGGGTACTTGATGGAGATTTTAGCTCCTGATGGGTCGTAGATTACAGAAAGGGACTCCAATGACTGAGGAGAGAACAGAATCATTGTGTACAGTATATTACCTGGGGAAGGGAAGGGCAATTATCCCTGATACCATTTGCTCATATAAGCAGTATCTGAAAGACTCATACCTTTTCCATTCAACTGACTATGTCTTTATTTTGCCATTTGAGCTTCCCAAGGCATGAGAAACCTAGCTAGGCAATGTTAAATCTGAGGAATGCAATCTTGTCAAAATGAGGGTGGGTGGGTTGTCTGCCTCTGTTAAAAGCCACAAGTTTGCAGGCTGGATTTGAGCACTTTTTTGTCTATTTGCTCTTCTCACATTACCTAAACACACCTGTTTTTAGGATTCACTTAGGGCAATAACAAATCATGGACGGTAAAATGACATGCAACCCTTTCACCCACTCCACCATGTCAAGAAAGTATGAGTGGGAGTTGGGTGAGCGTTCTCAGGGATATTTCAGGATATTTGACCTTCCTTTGCTGTCAGTTGGGCTCAATGGAGTTCTCAAATAGGGTTTGGGAAAACTTCCATCAAAGTACAAGAAAAGGCTTTAAAAAGTCTTCCAGACAAACACAACTGAGCTTGAAGCAGATCAGTTATCCTGGTTCCTCTGGAAATTGATTCCTTTTGGAGCAGATGAGTCATTTGTGGGCGGCACTGTGGCACAGTCGTTAGCACTGCTGCCTCACAGTGCCAGAGATCCGGGTTCAATTCCCGCCTCAGGCGACTGTCTGTGTGGGTTTCCTCCGGGTGCTCCGGTTTCCTCCCACAGTCCAAAGATGTGCAGATCTGGTGAATTGGCCATGCTAAAATTGTCCGTAGTGTTAGATTAGGGGTAAGTGTAGGGGTATGGGTGGGTTGCGCTTCGGCGGGTCGGTGTGGACTTGTTGGCCCAAAGGGCCTGTTTCCACACTGTAAGTAATCTAATCTAATCTAAGTAATCTAATCATAAATTCCACTTTGTGTTTGGTCCACATTTAGCCTCATTTAGACATTGCAAGACACTGACAGTTTGCCCCGTGACAATAGTTCTATTCCTGCAACTCAAGAACTGGGTCTCAACCTTTGGTGATATTGCACACTGGAGTGAGCTGATTGGATTCAAACACAACTCTCACAACTGAATCCAGAACTCTCATAACTGGGCAATTTATTTCATGAAATTGATAAACTAACAGTTAAAAATTAAATACAGGAACAGGAGGAGGCAATTTAGCCCGACGAGCCTGTTCAGCTAATCCAACACTAAAAGATCACCTCAGTGTTATGTAAATGTTCAAACGTTCAGAATATCTCACGTCATTGAGTGTTCTCCCTTTTGGCTTTTCCCAGATGATATGGTGTTATCATAATATTAGTCGATGACCCTTCTCCATTCATTTTAAACAACACTTTTGGATTTGGCTGGTGTTTTACAGCATGATGCTCTTCCTGACTCTGACTCTCTCATCTCCCCATACTACTGGCATTTATACACATTATCCTGCTCGCATCAGTGGATGCTTCCTTCTATAGCTGTGGAGTGGGCCTTGAACCTGGAGCATTCTGCCTCACAGGCAGAATAGCTGAGAAAATATATGGGAAGTGAGCAGATTGGTTACCAGGAATCGGAAATACCTCCTCATTTAGGGGAAGGAAAGCTTTGTGGCAACACCCTCCCCCCGACAAAAGAGTTTGACAATATCTCCTGCACAAAGAACATCTTCCCCTTTGCTCAGACCCTGGCTCCCAGACACACAACACTGATTGCCAGTATGTTGTAGTTTCTAATTTTCTTTGGTATTAAACCACACGATAACTTACCAAGTTGCTTCAGTAAGGACCGTGTTTCACTCTTTAACTTGCCTTTCTTCTCGATACTGCCCTTCGATCTGTTCTTCCCACGCTCCTTTGGGTCACTCAGTTTTCCTTTTGTTTTTTTCCCAGAGTATCCTAGGGCAGAGAATCCAACATCGAATTACCCAAATCTGCCAATGTGACTGACTGCTATTTTTATGTAATAGACAGAAAGCTGTGGGAGCAAGATGAATATCTCGAGTGAATATTGCAGAATCTAACCCAGGTATAACTGAAGTTTGGATTTACTCAAACAGATTCCACACAACAAAGTGGTGCAACTGTGTGGCACACTAATGTGCCTCTTTACAGAGCAGCTAGACATTAAATATCATATCTGAAATTATCTTAGTCACAATGCTGGATGAAGTCAGAGAAGGCAAACTGTCCTCAGGTACTGTCACAAATTTCTTAGCAACCAATTCTGTTGGGAGAAATCCCGGATGAGGTTCTCTGTCTGACTGTTTTCTGAAGTGTAGTTAGTGGGAGAAAATAAATAGATTGTTTTCAATTCTTTAAGTAAATTTTATATGCATTTTAGGAAGGTTGTCATCATACTTGAAAACGAGTTATTAAAATGTTAGCTTGGCTTAGCTACTTAGAAAAACTTGAGCAATGAAATGAAAGCTCAGGGGAGGATGATTTATAAAACAATCAAAAAGATGACCAGGTTTTATTATCCAACGCTGCACAATTTTCAAATGTTAGGTACAATTTTACTACTTTATCAAAATTAGCTTTTAAATAACCATTGTTCTGAAAAGCTCTGAATTTCTTACATTTTACTTACATTACAGACTCCATATTGATCACCAACAGTAACCTATTGTTGCACAATTTCTTGCAGATTTTTCCTACAAATTTAAGTTTGTTCAGGATCTAACATTTTAAATAAAAACAAAAAATGATGGAGAACCTCAGCAGGTCTGGAAGCGTCTATGGAATAAGAAACAGTCAAGTTTCAAATCTCATATTACTCTTCTTCAAAAATATTCTTCACTGGCTTATTTTAGTTGGTGTGAACTGGAGTAATTCTGTAAATTGTAAATAACTGACATTAGAACGAGTGGCAGTTTAGGATACATGCATGGTCAGATCGAATGTGGACAAATTATCAATTAACAGGAATGAATATAAAGCTGGTCACAGAGGCCTGCTTAAGGTTTTCAATTTTTAATTCATCCATTGGAAGTCTTCAATCATTCCCCTCATAAAGGTAACATCTGATGCAGACTTGTGCTTAAGACACACAAAGGTTACAGGTCAGTGCTGATTTAGCTGATCTCACTGCATAGAATAAGGAGCAGTATATTTATTGCCATTGCCATGAGCTAAGATGGGTAATGATCCATCAGAACTCCTGTGTGTGTGTGTGTGTGTGTGTGTGTGTGTGTGTGTGTGTGTGTGTGTGTGTGTGCGCGCGCGCTGGTAACTGGAGAATGAATATAATTGTTGGGTCTGTGAGGCTGTACTCCAGCATTGTTCATCACCTTCAGTTAAAAAAAAAAGGGAAGTAGAGAAGACTGGTGTATTAACACTAAAAGACAATCTACTCTGACTATGCTTGTAAATTATGAAAACTGCCTCTGGTGCTAAAACCTCACATCTCACCATTCCTTGATAAAACCCATGATACTACTTTCCCTCCTGAAAAGGGTTTTAAAGTACTTTGTACTGCATCTTTCAATTCCTCTAAATGTCCCAAAATGCTGCACAGTCAATTAACAAAACAATCAATAGCACTTAGCCCTGTAAGTATTCAGCACTGTTAATGTTTAGCACATGCTCATCCAATTATTATTTAAAAGACAAAATTGAATCTGCTTCCACCACCTTTTTGAGTCATGCATTCCATATCAAACTACTTGCTACATGAAATATTTTCCTCCAATGCGCTGTTTTACTGAGAAACAAAGCAGCCAATCCTATACACCAAGGTTCCAGAAACAGCAATGACAGTACCACCACAATTTTTTTGAATGATGCCTTGGAATCGCTCATAGTTGCTTGAATGAGTAAACAGAACTTTGGTTTAGCATTCAATTCAAAAGCTATTACAGTTAGTGAGTGTAGCTGAAGCGTCATCCTAAATTATGGGCTCAAGTCTTTAAAATAGACTGTGAACCCATGACCTTCTGACTCAGACATGGTGGTGCCATCGCCAAGCCAAGGCTGACATCATGAATAATAAATAATATTAACACAGAAATTTATTCAAAGAATGGTAAAGCAAATGGAAACCTGCCACTATCCGAATGCCCAGCAGAGTTGGCATTCTTGTCTGACAACACACAGAATGATTTGGAGGTGCTGGTGTTGGATTGGCACGGACAAAGTTAAAACCTGGTGTTGTGTGATCTTTAACTTTAACACACAGAATCTCCAAGTTAAGAAAACTCCACCCCCTGACCTTCACTTAGGGCAAGTACTGGGCACACATGTGACAAGGTGGGCCACAAATTTTGTAAACTCTGAAACCATGGATCTGGACTTCTATAACTATTACTGATCACGTATATTCTGATCTCAAACTGTCTACAAAAGAAGAAAACTTGCATATCTGTAGTACTTCTCCACATCTTCAAGAAACTGAAAACTACTTTAGCACCAATTAATTAATTTCTAAGTGTGACCATTATTACAATGTTGACAAATGCAGCTGCCATTTGTAGCCAGCAAGATCCCAAACATCCAGCATTTTCATCCATACTCCCATTTATAAACCACTGCCAAATGACAATCCTGCACACTGGGTATGTTGGGCCATTTAAACTGACCTGAACACTGAAATTTAGATAGGTTAAGCCAACACTCAGAAAGACAGAGGAAGTGGAAAATGTCTATCATATATCAGAGTAACACTTATCAAAACACTGTAGCAATTCTTTTTAAAACCCCAGTTGAATTCCTTAGAAATGAATTACAGAAATCCGAACAGCTTCTCTTTGCTTAAAAACCATTTTAGCAATTCTGAATAGTGTGCACAATTCCTCCAGCACTATCTTAATATCTCCCGGGACTGGATCTCTTTATAATGACACATGAAACAAATTTCACGGTTAACAGCACAATTGCACTCAACAAAGATATTCTAAAGGAACATCGGGCACTTATCAAATCTCTTCACAAACTGACCTTTGCGCTGCAGCTTGATGCTAGTAAGCATATTTAGTCTGTCAATTAGCTCTAGTACAGACCAGGAACTACAAACTAAACAACATCAATTACAGGAGTTCTTCTGTGTGAAAGCAACACAAGCACAATGTCTATTAATTCTGAATCCCCAAGGTGCTTGTGCCTCAGCCAATGAAAATTCCAAAGGAACAGTGACAATGTAGCCAAATGGGTTTCCAACACCTTCAAAGAGTGTAACAAAGAGTAACTGAACATTTGTTGACATTATTGAATCAATGCACAGTACTGAGAGCAAGTTGTATATTCGTAAGGTAGAACAATTCTCTGAAAAGGTGCATCAGGTTCTCAAAGTTAAAAATCACACAACACCAGGTTATAGTCCAACAGGTTTAATTGGAAGCACTAGTTTTCGGAGCGATGCTCCTTCATCAGGTGGAGCAGCGCTCTGAAAGCTAGTGCTTCCAATTAAACCTGCTGCACTATAACCTGGTGTGTGATTTTTAACTTTGTACACCCCAGTCCAACACTGGCATCTCCAAATCATCAGGTTCTTGATTGTTTTGTGTCTAAATGCAAAAAGATTGGTGTTGTACTGAGTCACAAACTATGAAGGTTACAGATCTATATTGAGTTAGTTAATTTTAACAGAAAAATAAACAAACATTTATAAATACTCAAATTATTCTAGTTTATAAATAGGCAACATAAAAAAATGACTGTTTTTCCCAGTTTCCTGTTAGTCTGTCATGGCTATCAGGATAATTACCTCATTCAGGCAGGAAGAGACACTAATTGTTACTTGTACAGTGTATCAAAATACTGAACTAATTCTTATATAGCATTCATATTCTAAAGTGTTAATTATATTGTCACATAGCAAATGTAAATGACCCTGACTGGCTGCAGCACAGGTATCATTGGAAGGGGTGAATTCTCATGACAAAGCTTATCAATATAGCCACATCATCCAAGAACTCGTTTACAGATATTTTCCAATCAAACCTGTTCAGAGATATTTTGATACACCTATGCAGCAGGGAGGACCTTGAATCCAGGCCTCCTGGCTCACAGGCAGGGACACTACTATTGCACCACAAGAGGCCCTAAAATTCCAACATCGGCCTTAGTTGGATTTGAAACTGTGTCCCCAGAACATGAGCTGAGTTTCCTGAACTAACTGCCCAGCGACAAAAGCACTAGGCCTTGACCTGCTTCCCCTCCCCCCATACCCAAGAATTCTTTTGTAAACAAGGAATCTTTATTGAAACTAATGGTCTACTTGTCCATTATTATAGCTTATAACAATGGACAGTGAATGAGTAACGTTAAGGTGCCTTCCCTAAGTGTTCAGTTCTTTAGTAACTAAGTACCTAAACCATTGCAATTAGGTACTTTTTTGGTTTTCCAGTTCACTTCGAGTTAGCTAACCTTAATTGAATCTGCAGAAAAAGCAAATATTTCAACACTTTTTCTTTCATTCGTGTTTGGGGCATGAGCATTGCTGGCTGGGTCAGCATTTATTGCTCACCTTTAACTGTCCCTTGATCTGAGTGGCTTGCCAGTGCCATCTCAGTTCAATCAGCCACACTTTCTAAAATTCTAAGCTTGCTAATGGTGGGATTCGAACCCAGTGCCCAGTGGATTAGCGTGGAGTTCTGGATTATTAGCCAAGTGACATTACCACTGTGCCAACAGCAAGTCAATCAACATTCCTTCATCCAGCCACTATCTTATAACCCCTACCAGAGATGTTCAGTTCAAAAATACATGATTAGGCTCATGTAAAGTCTATCATCAGCTACACAACCTGCTGACACTTGCTATCAAGAATCATGTTTTTGTTGCATGGATGTGGATGGCAATGGTTTTGGTATAGCCCATTGAGCCTACAAGAACAATTTACCTTGTCCTTTTCCACCCTTTACTCGTGGCCCTGAAAATATTTTCCCTTTATGTGCTTATTCAATTCAATTTGATGAGCCACAATAGTATTTGCTTTCATCACCATTTCATGTGGGGCATTCCAAGCCTAACAACTTTTGGCACAACAATGTTCTTCCTCAGGTGGAGAAAGTTCTTGAACTGTAGGAGTCCATATAGTGCAGGTATACCCATAGTGCTAGTAGGGAAGAATTCTGACCCAACTATATGGGCTTTTATAGACACGAAAGGAAATTTACAGGTGATATTCCCATGTGACTGTTGTCCGTCTAGATCAGCGTTTGAAAGACATTGTCAAAGGAGATCTGGCAAGTTGCTGATGTGCACACCGTTAATGTTATTGCGAATGGGGTGGGTGTGGTAAAACTGAATCTTGTGGAAATGGACTAGAGCAGATGGTGAAATTTGAATTCAACAAAATACTGGAATAATGGGTACTGTGTGACACAATTGATCATATATAGACCTCATCTGCTTCACTAATACCCATTAGTGTAGAAATCTGTCATCCTTGCCTGGTTTAGTCTACATGTGATTCCAGACCCATGTGATTGACTCTTAACAGTCCTCTGGGCAATTAAGGATAAGAAATAAATGTTGGCCTAACCAGCGACACCCACATCCCATGAATGAATAAAAAAAACTAGTGAATGCTTAAAGAGGGGGGGTGGGTAGAGGATTAAGCTATCTTGGGGTCCTAGATTCTGTCTAGCTTCTTGAGTGTTGTTGAAGTTTCACTCATCCTGGCAAGTGGAGAGTATTGGGGCTGAAAATGTGTTGCTGGAAAAGTGCAGCAGGTCAGGCAGCATCCAAGGAGCAGGAGAGTCTACGTTTCAGGCATGAGCCCTTCTTCAGGAATGAAGAAGGGCTCATGCCCTACAAGGAGCCATTCCTGAAGAAGGGTTCATGCCCGAAACGTCGACTCTCCTGCTCCTTGGATGCTGCCTGACCTGCTGTGCTTTTCCAGCAACACATTTTCAGCTCTGATCTTCAGCATCTGCAGTCCTCACTTTCTCCAAGTGGAGAGTATTCCATCATTCTCTTGATTCACACCTTATAAATGGTGGACAGACTTTGAGGAGTCAAGATGAAAATTATTTGCCTCAGGATTTCCAGTCTTTGACACAAATGGAATATTTAGATTAGATTATCTACAGTATGGAAACGGGTCCTTCGACCCAACAAATCCGCACCGACCCTCCGAAGCGTAACTCACTCAGACCCATTCCTCTACCTTATATTTACCCCTGACTAATGCTCCTAACGCTCTGGGCATATCTAACACTGCACATCTTTGACTGTGGGAGGAAACCGAAGCACCTGGAGGAAACGCACGCAGACGCAGGGAGAATGTGCAAACTCCACACAGACAGTCACCTGAGACAGGAATTGAACGCGGGTCCCTTGCACTGTGAGGCAGCAGTGCTAACCACTGAGCCATGCTGTGTTATGTTTGTTGGAAGGGAAATGGAACACAAAAGGAAAGTTTTTCTGCAAATTGGATATGGCATGGATGAGATCACATTTGGAATATTGTGCATAGTTTAGATCTCCCTACATGAAAAAACATATAAATGCATTAAAAGCAGTTCACAAAGGGTTCAACAACTAATTTCTGGGATGAAATGGTTGTTTATGAGGAAAAGATGGACACATCAGACATGTATTCATTGGAGTTTAGAAGAATAAGGGGTAATCTTACTGAAATATCCTGAGAGGATGTTACCCTTTGTGTAAGAGTTCAGAACTCGAAAAGAGATTTTAAAAAGAAGGGGCCTCCCATTTAAGGCAGAGATGTGGACAATTTGTTTTCTCTTAGAAGTGATCGGTCTGTGGATTTCTTTCTCAGACAGCAGTGGGGCTAGGACATGAAATACTTTCAAGGCTGATTTAGATAGATTCTTGATTGACAAGTGAATACCAGGAAAGTAGATTTGAGGCTGCAATCCGATCAGCCATGATTTTATTGAAATGGTTGAGCCGGTTTGAAGAGCCAAATGATGTGTTTCTAACGTTTATACTTGGGTTCGTAATGTCCGGGATGCTGCCGGAGGCATCTTTGACAATGGTAACACCGTTGATAATTGGATCCTTGCTGGATATATTCATTTATTAGCAATTTTGCAGCAGGAATGTCACTTGCCATCATCAGCGCATGCCTGAAAGTTGTCCAGGTTTTGTTGCATGCAGGTCTGACCTGTTTCGTTATAAGACATGAATGAAACTGAAGATTGCACAATCTTCAATAGACATATTCACTTTTTAACCTTACAATGGGCAAAAGGTCAGTGGTAAAGATGGTTAGGACACAGATTGAAGGAATCTTTGCAGTGATATCCTTCGTCTGAGATAAGTGGCCCTCTAAAACACCACCAGCTTCCTTTGTGAGTCAGTTTTCCCCTGATTCCCAATGGTTTCAATTTTGCTTGGGCTTCCTGATGCCACACAAGGTAAAATGCTGCTTTAATGTGGCTCTCACCTCAACACTGGAGATAAGCACTTTGTCGAAGAATAATGTAACCTGGAGCTGAGTATATGCAGCAGTACCTAAACTGAACATTTGTGGGCTTATTGCTATGCATCATTTCTTAGCATAGTTGATGAACTCCTGCATTACTTTGTTATTGATTAAGGATAGCCTGATTTGAATGTCAATTACAGGGCAACCTGGGTTATCCGAACATCGATTATCCAAATTTCGGATTATCCGAACAAGGCCCCGAACGTGGGTAAACTGTGTTATCCAAGGATTCGATTATCCAAACAAAATACTCCCTGCTTGTAGTTCAGATAATCGAGATTGCCCTATAGTTGCATCAGGTATGTTTTTCATTTTGTGGACAGGTCATAGTTGGGCAATTTTCTACTTTATTGGCAAGATGCTAGTGTTGTTACTGCACTACATCAGTTTGGCCAGGGGGTTCAGCTTTTTCTGGCCACGTCTTCAGCACTTTAGCCAGAATATTGTCTGGGCCAATGGACTATACCATATCCAGTAAGCCCAGATACCTAATGGACTACGGGCTGAATGAAGACTGGTTTCTGTGATACCGAGTACCTCAGGAGGAAGCCGGGATGGATCATCTACTCGATGCTACTGATTGAAGATGGTTTTAAATGCTTGCCTTTCGCACTATATATTGGGTTCTGTCAGTATCAAGAACGGGGATACTCACAAAGCTTCCTTGTCCCTTTAGTTGTTTCATTGTCTATTAATATCTGTGACTGGAAGTGGCAGAATGCAAAGCTTTGACCTGATCCATTGTTGTATGATTGCTTCCATCTGTTTATAGTATAAACAAAAAAAAAGGAAATGCTGGAAATTCTCAACAAGTCAAACCTTTCATCAAGACTGTTATAAAGAAAGGCCAACAGCCTAAAACTTAAGTGATTCTCTCATAACCGATGCTGCCAGGCCTGTTTGCCTATAACCAGCATTGTTTGAGTTTATTTCAGATTTACAGCATCTGCAGTATTTTATTCCTGCCCACGGAATGCTGCTTCCATTACTTCGTGCGCATGCAGTCCTCTTGTAGCTTTAGCAGGTTAATTTTAGGTCTGGCTGGTGCTACTCCTAGTGTGTCCTATTGTAGTCCTTAATAAACCAAGGTGGGTTGGTTAATTTGATAATAATGTTTTAGTAAACTCTGCTGTTATCAGTGGCCCATAATACATTGTTGATGATCAGCGATGAGCTGCTGAATCTATCTGATATACCATGGTGGGTGTGCCTTGCAACATGACGATTATCCTTCAGTGTGAAGGTGGGATCCTATCTCCACGAAGACTATGCTATGACCACTCCTCCAATACAGTCATGGATCAATGCACCTGTGATTGGTGGAACAGTAAGGAAGAGGTAAGGTGGAGTTTTCTCGTCTTTATTTTCTCACCAGCTGCTCAAGTCCAGTATGGCAGCAATATCCTTGAAGACTTGGCTAGCTCAGTCAGTTGTGGGCTGCTAAGCTGTTCTTGGTGATATACATTGATGAAATAGTTAATAATGGCCTTTAAGGCAAAGTAAAGCATCTGTTCAAAGAACAGTTAAGTTAATGCTTCAAGTACGCATCTTGCAAATGAACATTGAGGCAGGAATGATTGACCATGTGAAGATAAACTTATCAGAAATGACAGTGAGAAGGAATAGCTTAGTCCAGCTACTTTTAGGATATATTCACATATAACAGAAATGAAACATGCCTCCAGGCAGGGAACATAAGATTTCATCCTTGGTCTAGACTATTAGTAGTCCACCTTCTAATAAATGCAACACAGGTACAGACTGAATTGTAAATGCAGTATGATGGCTCTGTCAGATGGGATTAGTCTGTCTCTATGGCCTGTTATAAATTGACATCCAATGTTGCTGGTCCAGCTCTTTTTGTTTCAAGAAGAGTAACAGGGCAATTCAATGAGACATCTCATTTATGGCAATGTTACAAATTTCTAAAGAACAGGAGTGTCAAAACACTGAGGAACATAGGAACAGGAGTAGGCCTTTGAGCCCAAGACTGCTCCACCATTTAATACAATCATGGCTGATTGAATACTTCAAGATATTTTACCCACACTATCCCCATAATCAATTATATCATTAATAATCAGAAATTTACCAACCTCTTTGCTTTAAATACACTCAAAGACTTAGCTTCCAGAGCCTTCTGAAGTAGAGAATTCCAAAGAGTCATCACCCTATGAGTTAAAAAAAAAATTCTTCCCTCTCAGTCTAAATAGCATTCCTCTTATTTTGAGTTGTGGCTACTGTTCATAGACTCCTAATGAGGGGAAACATTTTCATGCATTTACCCTATCTATCGATCCCTTCAAGTATTTTGTAGATTTCAATGAGGTCACCTCTCATTCATCAAAAATCTAGAGAATATAGATTCAGTTTGCCCACTTGGAAATCAGGCGCAACATTTCCAAGTCATCACAAGTGTTAAGGATCTTTATAACTGTTCGAAAAACTTCCCAAATTACCTGTGTTTTTACAACCAGGCATACAGAAAGCCTAGGTCAGGTTTCTTCACGTAACAATAATTTACTTATCTATTTATTAAAAACAGATTCTGGCCACAGGTAAACAATTATGAATATATGCAACTCTCCTCACTAAACCTCTAAGCCCCTTATAACTCCCCTACACACAAATGCAGGCAGACACAACCTCAATCTTTCTTCTTTAAGTATTTTCACTTGCTTGTCCCAATTAATAACATCTCTGACCCATTGTTTGAAAGCTGACAATTGGGGAGTGAAAATAAACTGGCCTTTTTAGGGTTTAGGTATTTTTCACTGCAGACAAAAGGACACCATCCACCATCTTACTTTTCAGAAGACTTCTGGCTATCTAATTCACACCCACAAGCTGTTCAGCTATCTGGGAGCCAATCACAAGTTGTGGCAGTAGGAAGGCCTTTGCCATCGACAACTTCACTTCATCACTTCACAGACCAATCAGCTACTTGTTGCCGTCCGAATCTCCCTTCGTACATATCACCTGACCCCAGCTTGTTAACAGGCCCCCTGCTGCTTGAGCAAACAGCAATGTAAATAGCACTTACAAAGAGTGTTGGTAATTCAATTTTAAAGAGTGCTGTAATCTTTTTCACAATCTTTAATCTTTAAAACGGTTCTTTTCTCATTTTAGTCCACATTCAAAAAGTAAAATGGACCGATATTTTCATAGGTCAGTCGTGCTATCATGGGAACAAATCTGGTGAACCTTCCTCTTTCATACCACATTCCCACTTCTCATTGAATCATCTGCAAATACAGAAATATTACTTTCTGTTGCCATGTTCAAAATCAAGGATATATATTGTAAGTAGCTTGGGCCCAAGTACTGATCCTTACAGTGCTCCCACTAGTCAAGTCTGTGAACAAGAGAAAGACCCATTCATTCCTTCTCTCTGTTTTCGGTCTGTTGGTCAATCATTAATCCATGCCAACTCATTATTCCATGTACCATGCACTTTAACTTTGCTAACCAATCTACTGTGGGGGGGACCTTATCGAAAGCCTTTGCAAACACAAAAATACTACATCTACTGACCTCCCTTTATCAATTTTATTAATAAAATCATCAAAGAACCCCAACAAGTCTGTCAAACACGATTTTCCATTCACAAATCCATGCTGATTATGCCCGAGCTTTTTTTAAAATCATGTCCTTTGTGATAGATTCCAGGAATTTCTCACAACAGATATAAAGCTGATGGACCTGTGTTTCTTGCTTGCTACTTTCTTAAAAAGAGGAGTGACATTTGGAAGCTTTCAATCTGCATGAATCATGCCACAATCTATGGAATTTTAGAAGATGGTTACCAATGTATTGACTATCTCAACAGCTATATCCTTCCAAGGGGCTTATCAACTTGCAGCCCTAAACTAATTTCTCTAGTATAATACAATCGTTTTACAAATATTAATTCCCTTCAATTCCTTATTCTCCTGAGTCAGTTGGATCTTGATTCTAGGAGCTTTCTTGAAACTTCCTTAGTGACATAGGACGCAATGTAATCATTTAGGTTCACTGTCTGTTCTATGTCCCCAATATAAATTTACCTGTCATTGCTTTTCATGGAGCAGCATTCATTTTAACTAAACAACCTGCCTACCTACTTGTAGACTTTCTTATGGTCTATTTTATGCCTTGTGCTAGATTGTATTTAATGTAAAACCTCGTCAGTGACTAAGTGGTGAGAGGAACACTGATAAAAAAAAGTGCAGATGGCTAGAAAACTGGTTCAAAAAGCATAAATCAATAAGGTCTCTTCAAATGCATTTTAATTTACAGTACAGTGCGAAGCAACCCAGAACGCCTATTGTATACAAATAAGGTTTGCGATTCAATGTTTTTCTTCTGTAATTGCATTGGTGGCTAAATTATATCACTAGAGACTCATTAAAAGATGGAACTGGGAAACTGGCGAGCTATTCTAGTGACTCATGAAAAGACAACTGGAAAATTGGACAAGGTGCTAAATAAAATGACATGTGGTGTAATAAGTCTTTTCCCTTATTTCCAACTAATTACCCGTTATCAAGTCGAATCAATCAGAAATTCTACTCTTGTATTTTTTTCTTTATAGCATGAATATCACTGTTCAGTAGGACCTGTGGACTCATAAGACATATGGGCAGAGATGTCCATTCAGCTCATGAAGTCTGTCCGGCCATTTGATGAGATCATGGCCAATCTGATAATTCTCAATTCCATTTTCCTCCCATTCTCCCTATAATCTTTGATTCCTTTATTGATTAAAAATCTGTTTACTTCAGCCTTAAATACACTTAATGACGTAGCCTGTGCAGTAATAAATTCCAGAGATTCACTATTTTCTGAGGGAAAATTCCTCCTCATCTTGATCTGAATTAAATGCCCCTTGCTCTGAGATTATGCCCTCTGGTCCTAAACACTCTCAGGTCTCCATCTCCACACCTATCCTGTCAAGTCTCCTAAGAATTTTACATGTTTTAATAATGTTACCTCTCAATTCTTCTGATGTCCACTGAATACAAGTCTCACCTATTCATATGACAGACCCTCCATTTCTGAGATCAATTGAGTGGACCTTCTCTGGACGGCTGGTATAACTTTTGTCAGAAAAGGGGACCAAAACAGTTCATAGTATTCCAGGTGTGGTCTAACTAATGCCTTGCCTATTTTCAGTACAATGTCCCTAATTTTATACTCCATTTCCTTTAAAATTAAAGGCCAACAGTCATAGAGTTATACAGATGTACACCACAGAAACAGACCCTTTGGTCCAATTCATCCATGCCAACCACACATCCTAAAATAATTTAGTTCCATTTGCTAGCATTTGGCCCATATCCCTCTAAATGCCTCGTATTCATATATCCATTCAGATGCCTTTTAAATGCTGTAATTGTACCACCTTGAAAAGGTTGCTCCTTAGGTCCCTTTTAAATCTTTTCCTTCACATCTTAAACCTCTCCCCTCTAGCTTTGGACTTCCCTACCCTGGGAAAAAGACACTGTCTGTTTACCCTATCCATGCCCCTTATGATTTTGTAAACCTCTATAAGGTCACTCCTCAGCCTCTGACACTCCAGGGAAAATAGCCCCAACCTATTATGCATCTCCCGCTACTCAAACCTTCCAACCCCGCCAACATCCTTGAAAATCCTTTCTGAACCTTTCAAGTTTCACAACACATTTCCTATATCAGGGAGACCAGAACTGAATGCAGTATTCTAAAAGTGGCCTAACCAAAGTTTTGTGCAGCCACAACATGATATCCCAACTTCTATACTCAATGCACTGACCAATAAAGGTATGCACACATACCAAACACTGCCTTCACTACCCTGTTTACCTGCAAATCCACTTTCAAGGAATTATGAACCGACACTTCAAGGTCTCTGTTCAGCAAAACTCCCCAGGACCTTACCATTAAGTATATAAGTCCTGTCGTGATTTGCCTTTCCAAAATGCAACACCTCACATTTATCTAAATTAAACTCCAACTGCCACACATTGGCCCATCTGTCGGTCCTCTTGCACTCTAAGGTAACCATTTTTACTGTCCACTACTTCACCAATTTTGGTACCATAACCTCGTATATTCACATCCAAATCATTTAGATAAATGACAAAAAGCAGAGGACCTGCACCAACTCTTGTGGAACACCACTGGTCACAGGCCACCAGTCCAAAACGTGAACTTCCACCACCACTCAGTCTCTTACCATCAAGCCAATTTTGTATTCAAATGGCCAACTCTCCCTGTATTCCATGTGATCTAATCTTGCTAAACAGTTTATGCTGATTCTGATTATTAGGTATTTCTAAATGCTGTGCTACTACATCCTTTAGAAGAAACACCTTTTCCCCAATAACAGACGGTAAACTAAATAGCCTACATTATCTGTTTTGTACATCTTTCCCTTTTTAAATAATGGTGTCACACTGGTATTTCTCCAAAGCAATGGGACTTTCCAGAATCTAAGGAATCTTTAAATATCACTGCCCGTGCATCCACTGTGCCTGTAGCTATTTGTTTTCATATCTAGGATGCTTCTAATCATGTCCTGGGGTCTTTTCAGTCCTTAATCACATTAGTTTCCTTTTTCTCTAGTGATAGGAATTGTGTTTATTTCCTTTCCTCCTTTTGTCCCTTGATTATTTAGTAATTTCAGAATGCTGGTAGCATCTTCTACTATGAAGTATTTATTCAACTCCTCTGTCATTTTCTATTATCCCATTATTATTCACCCAACCTCATACTCTAAAGAGTCAATGTTCACTTTGTTAAATTCCTGATGAAGAGCTTATGCCCAAAATGTCGACTCTCCTGTTCCGTGGATGCTGCCTGACTTGTTGTCCTTTTCCAGTGCCACATTTTTTGACTTTGGCCTTATCTCCCTTTTTATATACTTTAAAGATGTTCTTGTTGTCCATCTTGAAATCACCTGCAGGTTTAACCTTAAAGTTTATCTTCTCCCTCTTAGTATTTTATTTGGTTATTTTCTGCTGATTTTTAAAACTTTCCCAATCCTATGCCTTACCACTAATCTTTTCCATATGTTATGTTTTTATCTTTCAATTTGATGCTACCTATAACTTAGGGTAAAAAATGAGGTCTGCAGATGCTGGAGATCACAGCTGAAAATGTGTTGCTGGTTAAAGCACAGCAGGTTAGGCAGCATCCAAGAAACAGGAAATTCGACGTTTCGGGCATAAGCCCTTCATCATTCCTGATGAAGGGCTTATGCCCGAAACGTCGAATTTCCTGTTCCTTGGATGCTGCCTAACCTGCTGTGCTTTAACCAGCAACACATTTTCAGCTACCTATAACTTATCTGTTTAACCAAGGTAGCTAACCTTTTCCTAGAATCCTTCTTTCCTACTGGGCTATTTGAACAATTTTCTTAACTTCTGCCATTATCTCTCAATCATGTTGCTACATACTTTTCCCACTCATAGACATGTTATTCTTAATTAAGCTTAATACAGTCGTTTCTGACCCACATTTCTCCCTTTCAAATTGAATGTTAAATTCTACCCTGATGGGGGTCACTGTTTCTTGGGAGAGCTCTTACTGAGATCATTTATTAAACCTGCCTCATTACACATTACTGGATCCCTGGTTGGACCGATAACATGTTGCTCTCAGAAAATGCCCCAAATATTGTCTATGAATTCTCCCCGTGGCCACTTCTGCCAATAGGATTTTCCCAGTCTTGATGAAGATAAAAGTCATTCATGATTAATGTATTGTTTTTTGTACATGCCCTCAATAACACCTCATTTATTCTTGTCTTACCATATAGCTATTGATGGGGAAGACTGAAGCCTCTAACTACAAGTGCCTTCTTCCTCTGTTACTTCTTACCTTCCCCAATATGGATTCTGAATCTTTCAATCCAAGATAATTTCTTGCTATGGTACTTAGTCCATATTGTATTAAAACTGTACCACCACCGTACCTTTCTTAGCTGCCCTTTTGAAAAGTTAGAAACCCTGAATATTATGTTCCCAGTTTTAATCTCCTTATCACAATGGCTACAAGATCATGCCCATTAACCTCTAGTGTGCTGTGTTTCATTTACTTTGTACTAAATACAATGTGCATTCAAGAGCCATGAAAGAACTTTTTCTTTTCCCTCTTGAACTCTATTCACTGCTGTCAGCTAATCACATGGTGTAAACTAAAGTAGTTTACTGTATGCAGGGTCAAAGATTAGAACAGCAGACATAAACAACCACATTAAAAAACTGATGTCCATGGTGATACCTTGTTTATCATATACAAATGCTAAGGTAACTGTAATCAATCAGAGATATGGGTGAAGATTAGTTATATCAGATTTCTGTCCATTTTATTCTTTCATGGAATGTGGGTGCTTGTAATCAACCCACCTTTGCTATGGTTTCCATGATCAGCAGTAGCTTTAAAAAGAAAATTCTAATCAACTTGCTTAGCGATGTCATTACATGCTTCTGGAGCAGATGGGACTTGAACCCTACCACTGTGCCACAACAGTCCCCTAGAGATAATTATGGAATTCAAAATCCACCACCTGCCAAGATGGGAACTGAAACCAGATATCCAGATCATTACTTTGGTCACTTGATTAATAGAAAAAACTGAGAACTGCAGATGCTGGAAAGTCAGAGTCGAAAAATGTGGTGCTGGAAAAGCACAGCAGGTCAGGCAGCATCATGATGAAAGATTTATGCCTGAAACATCGATTCTCCTGCTCCTCAGATGCTGCTGACCTGCTGTGCTTTACCAGCATCACACTTTTTGACTCTGATCTCCAACATCTGCAGGCCCCACTTTCTCCTGATTATTTCTAATGGCCTGTTCCTCAATTTTCACTGTTACTTAATCAGCTTTCAACCAGCACCTGAGTGCTGCAAGGGATGCTCTGACTGCTGTCATCTTGGCTCTGGACTCCAGTATGGAATGGAAGTTCCAGAGGGTCACAACGCTCTTGCAATCAATCGTCTAACTGATTTCTCCCTGTCCTTCTGGAGATATGGCCTCCTGAGAGCCCTTTTCTTCTTCCAGCAGCTTCTACTGCTCAACCTCCCCACCATGGATGCCAAGTAGAAACTCTACTCGGGCATGATGATGCAACTGAAGACAACAAAAAAAAAGGTCAGTTCCTTTACTGCATTACTCACTGTAAAATGCTGCCAAGTTGCTATGGAAAGCATCGAACATGTACAAATTGTACCTACAGCCAGACAAGTTCAACCAGTAAATATTCTGTAAGTAGTTGACAATCGCTTTCAATAGCAATGGTGAGGGGGTCCTTCATGCTGTTTCATGTTTGCATTAGCTGTGTGAAGTTAATAGGAAAAAATTGACTTGAAACTCCAGCTTCAATATGGCCATGCTCGTGTCAATTGAGCATTGCATGCTGATTGATGTCATTGTCCGTCTGCTCTATGTCTACAACTCAGAGGATTGTACTTGGACTCGTTAATGCCTTCACTAATCCGGCACATGACACAATTCATGGCAGAACTGTACCACACACAGCAGACCCACTTTGGACCCCAAATGAACTCTGCAGCACTCAAACAATAGGTCCCAGCAGGCTGAGATTTCCACCTGCAGTACCTCATACATATTTATGAGGTCAAATGCAATGAAACATAAATGTCATGAAATATTCTGGTGAATTTAAACTGAATATCTTACTTTATCTATGTTTCTTTTTGATGCTGTCGTTGTGAACAAATTATCCATTTGTTTTGGTGCAATACCTTGTTCTGCTCTGCTCTGATTCTTTTTGTAGTTTTATATTTTACTGCAAGTGACTGCAAAATTAACCTTAATTTGATCTCTAGTCACAAAAGAAACTAAATAAATAAACATTTGATGATGATGACAATGGTGGTGTGGATTTGGCATTTCTTTGGGTCCAAAGTGTTTGTGCTCATTCAAACCTGCTTTAAAGTTGATCATTTTCTAATAGGACTTTTGGATATTTGGAGATAATTTGACATTGACACAGGCAGATAATGAACTTTTCCAGGTCTACCTACCATTGTTTGCTGCCCATCCTTAACTGCCCTTGAGAAGGTGCTGCTGAGCGGAATTCTTGAACCACTGTCGCAATGTTGTTAAGAAGGGAGCTCTAGGATTTTTACCCAGTTTCAGTGAACTAATGGTCATATAGTTCCAATTCAAAGTGGTGTGTGGTTTGGAGGGGAACAGATTCTTATGTTTCTGTATATCCTTTTAGTTGGCGCAGCTTAAAGATTTGCTGTCACTGATGAAGTTCTTTTTGTCAATTATTATCCATTCACTGGACATGGCCTCGCCAGTAAAGGAGTATTTATTGCCCATCCATACTTACTGTTGAGGTGGTGACGGTGAACCACCTTCCTGAGCTGCTGCAATTGTTGCAATGAAGGTACTCTCACAGTGACCACTTACATAGAGGTTTCAGTGAAATTATATGGTTAGCTAGGCCACTTCAGAGGGCCGCCAATTACATTTCTGAAGATCCAGTGTGCATAATCACTTTTTTTTGAAATCACATATTAACCAGACCTGCTAAAGTTGACAGTCCTTTGAGAAAGATAATCTGTCTAACAAAAATCAGCAGTTACTTGGTGTCCATTAATGATACTTTTATCCCAAATGACAAAACACTACAAGGGAAGCCCAGATTTACTTCTTGTTTTTAAACCTTTTTCATGGTGAAGCACCAAAATTTACTTAGCTGAAGATGAATATTTAATTTAATTTGCCTGCTGTCGGAAAAGCTTTCTGATTCCCAGTTGCTGCAAGGATCTCATTTTATGCATTCTTAAAGCAATTTCACAAACTGGCTTCCCTTCAATGAGGTGCTGTTTTGACTTGAAGGTCTCCTTTCTCTAGCCCTCTCTGCTGTTGTCTACTTATTGACAATCATTACGCAACCATTGAGGTGGCCTAGCACTACATACAAAACATCCTCTTTCACACCAACACACAGCCAGCAAGATACCTCCTTTTTCCTGCCAGTCAATGGCACAATACCTAAAATCTAACCTCCCTGCTGCTCATTCATGTCACTGCCTGCAGAGGTTAATTCACACAAAAAAAACCTGATGGTTAACACAAGTCTAATTTATCACGTATTCTTAAGTTGCGAGCAGAGAATTGCACAACAAGCTATTTCACATCATTCTGACTTCACTCACCAGATTGACTAGTGTGTGGTTGGCCTTCCTTGTGAACTAGAAACACTATCAAACTGCCTGGTGTCCACTACATGGAGTTCAAAACGCTGATAAAGCAAACTTTAAAATAACAAACACCCACACAGAATAAGATTAGATGGCCCCACGTCACTCACTGCAATTAGCCTCAACCCCGTAGTAACAAAATGTACAACTGGAATTGTACAGGAAGTAACTGACATCATCCAAAATTTTCCAGTTATGATCTGGCATGTACACAACAACAACAACACAAAGCTGGAGTTAGTGCATTCAATGCTTTCAGCAACTTGCAGTTAAACAGTCCAGTTAAGCAAGGATTCCCATTTCAAAAACAGCAGAGATTTTTAATTCAGCAATCTCTCCTCTACACGATATATCTGGTTCATTAATAGGCATTAGATAGAGAAGCATATTAAGGCTACTTGGTCCATTGAGTCTGCTTTGATTGTGATTGATATGTGTCTGAACTTCATTCTCCTGCCTTCTCCCTTTAACCCTTGCTCCCCTTCCAAATCTATTTATCTCTGTCTTATGGATGTGGGCTCGATGACCTTTGTGGCAATGAGTTCCTCAGATTAACCATCTTCTAGCTGAAGAAATTCCTCCTCACCTCAGTTCTAAAGGGTCGTCCCTTCATTTTGAGGTTGTGGCCTTGGTCCTAGTCTCTTCTACTAGTGGAGATACCTTCTCCATATCCATTTTATCCAGGCCTCTCAGTATTCTAATATTATTGCTTTCAGCGGGAAAAACACTAGACACTCACACATTCACAAAGGATAGCTTAAGCAGTATTCACAACCTCATGTCAGTGGTAGCACTCTTATCTGAGTCAGAAGATTGTAGGTTCAAGTTCCAATCAATTGACTTAAGCACATAATCTAGGCTGACTTTCAGTGGTGGGCTGTCTTTTGGATGAGGCGCTAAACTGAGGACTTATTTGTCATCTCCAAGTAGAGTTAAATAATGCCCCAGCACAAAGAAATAATAGAAATATTATAGAATCCCTACAGTGTGGAAGCAGGCTACTCAGTCTATTGAATCCACAATGACCATCCAAAGAGCATCCCACCCATACTCAGCCCCCTTACCTCAGCCTGCACATCCCTGCTCACTCTGGGGCAATTTAGCATGGCCAATCCACCTAGCCTGCACATCTTTCGACTGTGGGAGGAAACTGGATCCTCACACAGACACAAGAGGAATGTGGAATCAAACCTGGGTCCACTGTGCCACTGTGAGCCACTGTGCCGGCCCTATTCTCAACAGTATCTCACAGAAGAGGAAGGGGAATGTGCCTGGTGTGTTGGGCAATATTACTCTCATCCAACATCAGTGTAACAAGTCATTGGCCACTTTTCTCATTGCTGTTTTGGAATCACTCTGTGTGCTACTGGTAAGCAACATTGCAATAATAACTTCAAAAGGTACCAGGAACATCTTGAACTTGTGAAAGACATCACATTAATACAAGTTCTTTCATACCTATACGTTTACTCCTGATTTTATTTTCTGTGGCGTCAAGTGCACCATTTAAGACAATCACAATGTCACTGGCAACAAAAAGGTAAAATATCCATTTGTTTTAGAGTCATTCGCCACCCAATAATCCTTGATTATTGGGATAATAGATTTTCCCAGCTCCTGAATGACACGTGCAAGTCAGTTGGGAAAACATGGTGAGAATGGAAATATTAGATTCTTGGTGTCGAGAAAAGATATCTTATTTTCCCCTAATGATTTCAGGAGCCGAAATGTAAATCTTACCAGTCAGTGGTGAGGGGTCTATTTGCATGCACTGATGTCTCATTATTACCTAACTGAACCCTATTTATACGAAAATTGCTATTTTCCATAAGCAGTGGAGGGAAGATAGTCAGTGCCAATTCTCAATATGAAAGTCAGACGAGACTTTTTTTATTCATTCACAGAATGGGCAGTTATTGCCCATCCCAATTGCCCAGAGGGCATTTAATCATCAACCACATTGCTGTGGGTATCGACTCACATATAGATCAGATTAAGGATGGCAGTTTCCCTCCCTGAAGGACATTAGCGAATGATGGGATTTTCATGGCCATCATTTAGACTCTTAATCCCAGATTTTCAGTGAATTCAAATTCCACTATCTGTTGTGGCAGGATTCGAACCTTTGTTCCTACATCACCACCTGGGGGTCTCTGGATTAACAATCCAGTGATAACACCAGTAAGCCATTGCTTCCCCATTTACTTGGGTTTGGAGCTTAATGACGTCTTCCAAGGGTCACCATCTTGGTCAGCATTTGCCAGCATGTCAGGGCAGTGGTTTCCTGCACCCTCCCTCCATGGAGCTTGGCATCAGCAAACCACCAGTCTCACCACATGAAGATGGCACATCTTGGACTCACTTACAATAAAGTTCACTATTTTAGCACGACACATTTGAGCACATCGGACCTTACGTTGCAATGTTGTTTCTGGGCAGCTTTGTATACAGGGACAGCCAGCCATCTCATGCATTGGAACTGAGTGCACTTTTGTGCTGTTAGCTTGCTTTCTCAACACTTACTCTCTTTGAGCCCACATTGATAAACACAGCTCATGCACTGCCATGCCTTCATGTGGATTACTGCTTCATTCAGAACTTACAGGCTCACAATATTTCTGTATCTTATTTGTTTTTTCACACAGACAGAAAACTAGGCAGTTTGCCAAGTTAGTCTGCAAAGAACAGTCAAGGGAATGGACATGTTACTGTTCAGCAATGTGCTACATCAATATCATGCCTACTCCATTTGCCAACAGCTTATGCAATAAGCTCACTGCATATGTTTCAACCATATGGCCATGTCTCAAAGTCTAAGGGAGCAGTCTCTTGTTCAATCAAGAAGGACTATGGTGACATAGTGGCTGCCACTACAGTCAGTCAAAGGCATAGTTAAGTTTTAATCCAAGAGCTTGGACACAGCCAGTCAGCTGCTTGATGTGATCAGACGAGTGCCATAGCCTGTATATTGTAAAGATGGTGGGTCACAGTCGGTCCTGGGGTCTGCTCAGTGAAAGTCAAGGGGAGTTATTTGTCTTTATCACAACAGTGATGGGGAAGTCAAATGTGGAGTTTGGAGATAGCATACTGGATGCAAAGGGGATAATAATTCTGAAGGGAGGGACAATGCAATATGTCAGAGTGGAAGTAGGGTAAAAGAGTTTTCATCATGCAGTGGGGGTGAGCATGACCGATGGACCACTACCCTGGCTTCAACAGAATGTGGTAGACCATAACAACATTTAGCATAGCTCATTTGTAGGACTGTGACTCTTGAGGGAAAGTAGGAGATGGAAAGGGAACGAGGGAGGCTCAAGCTTCTCGATGAAGTGATGCAGAGAAGAAAGGAACATGAAGGTTTAAGGGAGGTCGCTAGATTAATATATTAAGCCTGCAATGTACTCTGTCCTCATCGCTGTGTTCCCTTCTGTTCTCATCTGAATCACAAATGCGCCATGGAAATGAGAAAATGGCTGCCAACACACCCAAGGGGAATGGAGTAAGTGTGTTATTTCTGTCTGAGGACTTGAGCTGTGGATTTGCAAGTGCTGTAAGGCTCTTCAAGGGACAAACTCATTAATCAGGCACTTAGACATTACAGACTGAATACATTTGTAGTCACAAAATTCAGTATGTCTGCCTCATGCAGTGACAAACATATTGATTACAAATCCTGGGCACAAGCAAGCTTGACCTTAACGCCGACCATTACAAATTAATCCTCATTATCTTCGTGAAGCACAAGTATTGACAAATGACCTATAAATTGACTCTTGCGGTCCACAATTCACATGCTTGTTCCAAGGTCTCAAAGGCTGTACAGAGGCCCAAAGTTGCTTTCCTCAGACACTGGACTGCAAGACTTTCATAACATATGGGCTGGCAATAAAATGCTAGCCAGACAGCGATGTGCACATCCCACGGGTGAATAAAAAACATGCTCTGAATTGTAGTGCGGGGGTGGCGGGGGGGTGCCTCTCTTGGGTGATGTGAGGAGTGCAGGTAAAAGGTGCCATTAAGATGTCAGAAAGCATTACGATTAACTTTCTCTTCCGCTCAGTCTAGATGCCATCCTGAGTTCCACAGCTGGGATGAAGAGAGGCTGCCCTTTTGTCCCACTCCACCAAGAACATGCAGGTCCTTGGACTCCTCCATCGCCAGACCATAACAACACGATGGTTGGAGGAAGAGCGCCTCATCTTCCGCCTGGGAACCCTCCAACCACAAGGGATGAACTCAGATTTCTCCAGTTTCCTCATTTCCCCTCCCCCCACCTTGTCTCAGTCGATTCCCTCGAACTCAGCACCGCCCTCCTAACCTGCAATTTTCTTCCTGACCTCTCCGCCCACACCCCACTCCGGCCTATCACCCTCACCTTGACCTCCTTCCACCTATCACATCTCCATCGCCCCTCCCCCAAGTCCCTCCTCCCTACCTTTTATCTTAGCCTGCTGGACACACTCTCCTCATTCCTGATGAAGGGCTTTTGCCCGAAACGTCAAATTTCCTGTTCCTTGGATGCTGCCTGACCTGCTGTGCTTTAACCAGCAACACATTTTCTGCCCTATTGTGAAGCCTGCTGGTTTTGGGGGCATTACGCAGACAACCCCAGAGGTGTTTTTGACCCAAACATTCAGATGTGCTCAGAGTAACCTGGGTCAAATACAGGTTCACCTTCCGCCACTTCAAACTGAGGGTCACAAGCAAAGTGGAGGTGGTGGAGCCATGTATCTCTGCACTGTCCTGAGGTGAAACCTCTTGGGCTATGTATGTGGTAGCATCTCACTTCCTGATGGTATTGTTCTGTCTTCTTGTGAGGAAGGTCTCCTGCTGCCTTGCCATTGGTGCTGAGTAATGGAGTGTAGGTCTACATACGCCTCCAACAGCCACTGAGCATTCTGTTGGACCTCACTCTCTAGGGCAACTACTGGTCTGTCCATGCAAACGGCCAGGGACATAAATGCAAAGTCAGCACAGTACAGCTCACATTGGTGGGCTCCTCCAACCTTTGACCCAGCTTTTCAAGTGCCTTTGATAAACTTGCCTGCTGCGCCTGTGCCAGATTGAGCATTCACACAAAGCTCTTAATGACATTATGGGGTCTTCCCTTGCTTAGAGGCCTGAGCAGATGCCTTGTCTCCAAAATACCTGTAAGTGCAGTCACCTGGGACAACCAGGTGGGAAGGTGTGACAATGATGTACTCACCAGAATGTCTCCCAACTCTAACCTAATAAAAGAACCACTGGCTACCTGAGCTGGAGGGTGCAGAAAGCAGCCTCTCTGATTATTCCTCTGAGAGATCTGTGTCTTGTTCTTCAGAATAAAGGAGGAGCTGGTGGAGTAGTAAAGAGATGATGGTGACAATTACCCTTGCAGAGTACAGAAGGTCATTAACCCTCCTGTACTGCTGGGTATGCCTCTGGAGCATGGAAATGGCAGTGACCCAAGTTGGATTTGATTTGATTTATAATTGTCACATATATCAGGATACGTTTATATGTATTGTTTTGTGTGCTAACCAGACAATCATACCTTACCTAAGTACATCAGGGTAATAGAACAGAATGCAGTGCATAGTGTTACAGCTACAGAGAAGTTGCAGAGAAAGATCAACTCTAATATCAGATAACCTGTTTAGAAGGCTGATAACAATGGGGAAGAAGCTGTTCAGAATCTGTGGCATGTGTTTTCAAACTTCTATATCTTCTGCCCAATGGCAGAGGGTGGAAGAGAGTATAAGAGAGCAGTGGGAGAGGCCACTGATTACATGAGCTGCTTTTGCCAGGCAGTGGGAAGTATAGACAGAGTCAATAGATGGAAGGCTGGTTTGTGTTATGGACTGGGCTATGTTCACAGCTCTCTGTAATTTATTGCACTCTTGGGCAAAGATGTTGATGTACCAAGTTGTGATACATGTGGACAGGATGCTTTCTATGGTGCATCTAAAAAAATTGCCAGTTGTTGTTGTTGTCATGCCAAATTGCCTTAGGCTTATGAGGAAGTAGAGACATTGTGTGTTTTCTTGACAGTAACATCGACATGGATGGACCAGGACAGATTGCTGCTGATCTGAAGTGGCAACCTCAGACCGGGTTGGCAGTGGCTGGTGGCTGGTGCCACAGTCTCTGGCAATCCAGAGGCCCTCCTCTCTACCATCCCACCCAACAATCTCCAGGTTCCTTTTGCAAACCACAGTGGTAATGTGCCTCTCAGCTATATCTGTTGGAGATCCCCATACAATGTGAGGATTTGTGTAGACCTATTCCTGGCTTGCAGGGTTTGAACTAGTACACAGCTGGGGTTTAAATATAGCGCTAGCGGTGTGAACACAAGAAGGTTCTAGCACCTGCATTCCCTCTGCCTCTGCTAGGTGAAAGATAGCATGTGAGTGACATCATGGTGTCAATTCAATGAGGTAGATACTTTAAAACAGTGGAAGAAGTCTCATTCAACTGGGAGAGAGAACCCTCCACGAAACGTCCCGAAATCGACACTTGTCCAAATTTTGGGGAAATCCCATCTAATGTCACTGATCACTGTTGTTTATCACTAAGCATCTTCAAGAATGATCCTTGAACCTGCAAACAATATTACTATCAAAGGAGATATTGCTTGAAAAGCAACAGAGCATCTGCTACACAGAATAGAGCTTCCTCAAAAAAATGTTCTGTCAAGATGTAGACACCGTGTATTCCTCATGAGAAAGTTCTTCAATCAGGTTTGTTTGGTAACATGACAAGGTTAAAATCCTGTCCAGTTTTATTAATCTGCCTATTATCATTGCTTAATGTAACATACACCAACTATGGCAATACACAATGCAGACTGTTCTCTGATGAATCACGTGTACAATACAAATCAATAATCTTGTGACATTTAATCAGATACAGGTTCTTTAGCATGGCTGTCACCATTTGTCAACTTCATACAGCGTTGCAGAACTTGATGTCTGCTATCCCATTTGCTGATATTAAAAATATCTTCAGCTATCATTTGAAGCTCAATTCAGAGTGCAGCAGTGTTAAACTAAACTGCTTCTACGTTTAGCACTTTGTAATTTGGTGGTGTGCAATCTACCTGCTGTCTCCGTAATTAAATTATGAAAGTCACCTTACTTGACCTGGCAAGAGTATCACAGACCACTGGAAATGCAAGCCGAACCACATGCAAATTAAATCTAAAGGGATCTTTAAAAATTACTTCTTCATACCTTCGCTTCTTCAAATGAGCTACTGGTCTAGTTCCTACCGCTTGGAGGGATAGGGGTTAGCAGTGAAGAGGAAGAAAATGTTTGGCCATTGAAAACTGAGTCGTGAATATTTCATGTTCTATCTCCTATCTTTTCCAAAAAGAAATGAAACTGAGGAAAGGACACCAAGGAAAATTCTTCCCCAAACACTGACAAATAACTTTAAAAGAACAAAATTGTTCAGCCAAGGAACAGTTGGCTATCAGAGTGACAAGGTAACAGGAAAACATTGAGTTATATTACAACTATGCGAATCAGATATAACTTGGTGTCCAACAGCAAGCTTAAAGTTGCTGTCCCAGCACTTGTCATCTCGCTGCCCACTCAAGTAGTTCTATTCCATTTTGTAAATGACTTTGGTTGCAAGGAAGTTGAAACGTGGTTACAGTTGGGGGCACCCCTTCATTTATCAATCTGAGTAACATGCTCTGCAGTTACGGAGAGTGCTCGGTGTAGTTTGTCAACTATTAAGCATTTCACAATTGCTTTTGAGCCAGCGGTTAGCATTTTTTGTCTCTGAGTCACAAGGTTTGGGTTCAAATCTTCTGCCAGGACTCAAGTGTACATGATAATAATAAAAAAAATCAAGGCTAAGACTGTGGGGCAGCATTAAGGGAGTGCTGTACAGTCAGACGAGTCATCTTTCAGATTAGTGATTAACATGAGGCTCTGTTTTACTATGGTGATCCCACATCAGATGTACTTTACTGGCTGTAAAGTGTTTTGAAGAGTCCAATGGTCATTAAAAGCACGATATAAATACAACTTTTTTCATCTTATGGCTTTTCTTCTTTGATGATAGTCAGCAACTTTACTCAATGTAGCTGATCCTTCTTTGATATTTAACTGGAGTACATCTGGTCAGTTTGGGTGTATGTCTAATTGTCTTTTGTGTACAAGGGCATTTCAAGTAATTCTAAAGGAAAGTCTGAACTACTCAGACTTTCAGCAAGAACTAAAAAGGTCAGTACAGTCTTGATGCTGTCATTAACTGTTCCAAAAAGGACTCAAAATGTTATGGGAACTTAAAAAAAAAACAACCCAGGTGCAGAAATTTAACTTAAGCAAATGTCAGGGGAATTCCCTGAATACAGTCTGAGTGTGCTATAGTAATGTGAGAAAGGATGTTTGTGTTTTGTTTTGAGACGCTGGATTTTACCGCTAACAGAGCTGCACTGTAACTAACTGTAGTGTTTTACCTTTTCGACCACAAACTAATAAAAGTCCTCTAAAATCTGGAAATGCATCTAAGACTCTAAGATATCGGAGCAGATGTAGGCCATTCAACCCATCAAGTCTCCTTGCTATTCAATACAATCATGGCTGACCTGATGACCCTTAACTCCATTTTCTTGCCATTTCTCTATAACCTTTGATTGCCTCACTGATTAAGAGTCTATTTCAGCCTTCAATATAATTAATGACCCAGTTTTGACAGCCCTCTGTGGTAAAGAATACTAGACTCACTACCAACTCAGAAGAAATTCCTCCAGACCTCTATCTTAAATGGGTAACCCCTTATTCTGAGATTATTGTCTCTGTTCTCAAGTCTGTCACCAGGGAGACAACCTTCCTTCACCTATCCTGTCAAGTCCCTGAATAATCTTTTATGTTTCAATAAGGTTGCCTCTCAGTCTTCTAAACTCCAATGATTATAGGCCCAACCTCCTCAATCTTTTCTAATAAAACAGTACCTCTATATCTGCTGTCAGTTGAGTGAACCTTCACTTGACTGCCTCCAATACCAGTATATCTTTCCTTAGATATGAGGCCCTCAAAACTTAAAGAGTCATAAATGTGCCTACTAATATTTCAGCCTGAACTGTCCAGCTTGGTCCCAGTTTCCATCTCCACTCTGTACTAAGCAGACCTCCGCTCAGCAGTTACTTCCTGAATCTACTTTTCCCCCTCTCTCTCTGTCCTCAAGACCTTCTTTAAAACATACGCCTCTGTCTAAACATTAGCCAGGTGTACTCATACCACCACAGAACACACCAGATGGCCTCCTTCTTTAGAGACCACAATTTCTCTTCCCATGTGGTTAAAGAGGCCCTCCAACGCATCTCGTCCACATCCCGCACCTCTGCCCTCAGACTCCACCCCTCCAACCGTAACAAGGACAGAACACCCCTGGTGCTCACCTTCCACCCTACCAATCTTCGCATAAACCAAATCATCCAATGACATTTCCACCACCTCCAAACCGACCCCACCACCAGGGATATATTTCCCTCCCCACCCCTTTCCACCTTCCGCAAAGACCATTCCCTCTGTGACTACCTGGTTGGGTCCATGCCCCCCAACAACCCACCCACCCGTCCTGGCACTTTCCCCTGCCACCGCAGGAATTGCAAAACCTGCACCCACATCTCCTCCCTCTGACCTAACATCTTCATCCCACACCCATCCACCTACTGTACTCTTTGCTACCTTCCCCCCAACTCCTCCCTGAACTATCACCTTTATCCCCACCCCCACTCACCCTATTGTACTCTATGCTACCTTATCCCCATCCCTATCCTCCTCTCATTTATCTTTCCACCTTTCCAGCACTCTGCCTGTATTCCTGATGAAGGGCTTTTGCCCGAAAAGTCGACTTTCCTACTCCTTGGATGCTGCCTTAACTGCTGTGCTTTTCCAGCACCACTCTATTCCAGAATCTGGTTTCCAGCATCTGCAGTCATTGTTTTTACCTAGTACTTATATCATATCCAGTTTGGTGTTAAATTTGCTTTCATGATGGTCCTGTACCTCTTCATGGAATCATTCTCCAAAAAATTAAATAATGCAAGTTGTTGCCGTAGTGTGGAAATTAAGAGGATAAGAATGGAGGTTGACTGCAATGTATGCATGCAATCTGAGAGTTCAAAGTTACTGTCTCAGTTCTCAGGCAGAATGGCGTCCTGAGGGAAGTAGGGTTTAACGATGGGTCACAAATGCTGACCTTGCCAGTTGTGCCCATATCCCATGAACAAATAAAGGAAAAGCAGTAAATGACTGTTTGTAAACAACAGATTACCTAAAACAAGACAACAGACATATATATATGAAATACCAGCAGAGAAGTAAATACATAACATAAGAAACAACTTGTTATCCCACTGTTAAAATGAGCTCATGATAAAGAATGTCTGAACAAATGAAGCTGGCTTGGGCCTCTTCACAACTAAAGTTATTGCTACATTTAAACTACCAGTTATTTTGTTCTATTTTGGTATAAATATAACATCAAGATGGCTCAAAATGCTGTGCACCTTCATGTTGTGTGCAAATATTCTATTGGCTAACAAATTTCTAACAATATCCAAAATATTGCAATGCGATAAACTACTTGTTAAATTTGTTTGGGAAAAAGTCAGGACTGCAGATGCTGGAGATCAGAGCTAAAAATGTGCAGCAACACGACGGCTGGAGGAAGAGCGCCTCATCTTCCGCCTAGGAACGCTCCAACCACAAGGGATGAACTCAGATTTCTCCAGTTTCCTCATTTCCCTCCCCCCACCTTGTCTCAGACCCAACCCTCGAACTCAGCACCACCTTCCTAACCTGCAATCTTCTTCCTGGCCTCACTGCCCCCACCCCCACCCCCACTCTGGCCTATGACCCTCACCTTATCATCCTCACCTTAACCTCCTTCCACCTATCGCATTTCCAACGCCTCTCCCCCAAGTCCCTCCTTCCTACCTTTTATCTTAGCCTGTTTGGCACACTTTCCTCATTCCTGAAGAAGGGCTCATGCCCAAAACGTCGATTCTCCTGCTCCTTGGATGCTGCCTGACCTGCTGCGCTTTTCCAGCAACACATTTTCAGCTGTTAAATTTGTTTATTTATGTTTAACTTAGGTTGACTAATCAGAATATTGAGCAATCAAGTTTGAGCTCAGAAGCGAAGATTACAGACCATTGCAACATTGAACAACCTGCAGGATTGCCAGGGACAGAGCTCTCCTTATGAGACATAAACCTCTGTCTGTTCTGGAGGATACGATCAATCCAAATGAACAGAGAGGAAGCCATTCAGCTCTTCATGCTTGTCCAAGACAATATTCAATTAGTCCTGACTGATCTATATAGCTTAATTTCAGCTACATTTCTTGTTTTACTAACTGTCAATACCCCAACTAACAACCTTTATTTTGAAAGTTTCAGTCAGCCTTGGTTCAGCAGCATTTTTTTTTAACGCCAGTAGGATTGTGGAGATAACTTCTAGATTTTCATTGAGGAAAGACATGCTTCCTGGCATCACTCCTTAAGAGTATTTTTTGTCCACATGATGCACCCTTGTTTCGGGTTATTCTATGAGGGGAAATAGATTTTCCCTATTTACCCCATTAAAACATTGGAGCTATTTAAACACTTCGCTCACACGTTAATGTTCTATATCTATGGGACTACAGGTCTGTGCAACTTGTCCTGATAATTTAATCCTATAGCTGTAATACCATTTTGGTAAATCTGGAATGTACTGTGATGAAGGCAGGTTCCATCAAGAAAAAGGGTGTGGGATGGTTATTTAATGGCAAGGGAAAAGACAAGAGAATGGCACTTAGTCACAGTGCTTGACTGGAAAGCTGGTGCAGACATGACGGATCAAATGGCCTCCTCTCTGCTATCACACTTCTGTGAGTCTGTGGGCTGTATCCAATTCAAGGCCATCATATCGTCCCTCTGGAAGTCGCTTAGGATAGATTCCAGATGGGGATCTCAATTGATGGCTCTCTGTTGAAATGTAACTTCCAACTCTTTTTATTCCAGTCTCTACTGAGTTATCCAGGATTCCATTAGTCTTTAATTTTTTTGTAAATCCACCATTTAGTTTGCAATGGTTTCTATTCTTGGACCCTTAATTCTCTCTGCTCATCTACATCTCAGCACATACTTTTGAAGAAAAGCAGAGATTCTCCTGGGGTCACAGACAGCGTTCATTACTCAGCTAATACCACTGAAACAAATCAACTAAATAGTTTCATGCAACTTATAGGATGTAGCTACAGGGAAATAGCTGCAACATATACTTGGATTGTACTTTAAAAATAATTGATCTTGTGGGAACAACATACTGTTATAGAAATGCAAGCTTTATTTATCCATTGTTACATAAAAATAGCAAGGGAGTCACCAGTGAATAAATTTTAGGATGAAATACTGACAGGAATATTTCATTTCAAAATAGGAAATGACACTGAAATTCAAGCTAAAATTCTGCCCAATCTTTTCCAATTACTGTCATTTCATGTTACACTGTACACATTCCTTCCTTTGAGATTATGCCCTATATATATGTTGTGAATGTTCACTCAAAGAAGCTGTGCATTCGGATTTAGTTCTTTACTGGCACAGGTTGTTAGCATATAATGTTCACTTGTTTGAAATTTTCACCTCACTACATTGATAATGGGACATTCCATTAAATCATATTTCAACAGTTTGACATACTCCCATTTGGACTTCAATGCTTTAATCTCAGTCAAATCGTAGAACAAAAATGTAAGGGACACAAGGCGTAATGAAAATTATTTTGAGTGCTGTTGAAAACAAACATTTTCCCCATGGTAGTGCCACTATCAATCCATGTCTACTTGCCAAACAATTAGCACTCTCATGCAGTTTAAATGTTGGTTTTCCTCTTAAATTTGTATTCTTGTGGGTTATCCTGATCATTGTAAGGTGACAAACTATTTGTGGAGCCTTGCTGTGTACAAATTAGATGCTGTGTTTGCCTAAATATTAAGTGATTACACTTCAAAAGTATTTGATTAAATGGAAATAAAATCAGGCCGTTTGTATGATGAGCAGCTGTTTTCTGTCTATAACATTATAACCAAATATCCATAAAGTTTGAGGCCAAAGGAGAGGCTGTCAGCTGAGAAAAGAGGATTCATATAAAACAAAACTACTTGAATTCAGCAAAGCCTTACCTCGATGTAGGTCTTCTTCTATCAGTTTAGTCTGATGGTGAAATATTTGCTCCTGAAGTCTACAGACTGATTGTTTCATTTTCTCTCTCCGTGTCACCATGTAGCACAAATTCCTAACCTGTTAAAACAAGCACATTATTGCCCTTCTGGATATTTACATGGGAATATATCAGAATACAATCAATTCAGTGTCAGTAATCAGCCTTCTATGGGACAGCCAATTTGCTTCCACATTAATAAACACCCAACGGACACCAAGCCAAAAGGTCTGCAGAATTGATCAACCGGTCAGGGAGTGATACAGAAAATCTTTCCAAAATGGTTCAGACAATTACATCACGTGAAAAGTCCGAACTGACCAATAGCCTGACTTCAGGTCCCAAGTAAATATATGATACTGATGTGACAGATTTGGTATTGTGTCAGTTGCTAGAACAGGAGCATTCATATGGGAAGGTATTGGGAAGACATTATCATTATAAAGATAAATGGATTGAAAAGTGATATCTAAAATAACCATTACAATCACAGCCTGCATTAACAGAGCTTTGCCTGGTTTTAAACAGGACTACTGGGTGGAAGGGAGTGTCAGTTCTCATTTGCTGATGAATTCTGTTTTCAGTGGAATAATGAAATTCCTCCATTTTGGGCATGTTACATTTCGAAACCAGCTCCCCAGAACATTACCTGGGTCTTTGGATTAACAGTCCAGCATTAACACTGCTAGGCCACCGCCTCCCTGTCAAGAGAACTACAGTACTACTGAATAGGGAGTTACATACAATATTGGCCAGTCATGACGGAGGAATGACATGATCTTTCCAAAGAAAGAAAATCTGTGACTTGGAGGGGAACGTGCAGACAGTGGTATTCTCATAAACCTGCTGCTATTATCCTTCTGGGTGGTTGAGGATGAGGGCTTAGAAGGTGCTGCTGACGAAACTTTGTTAACTTGCATCTGTTAGATGGGACACATGTCAGCTCCAATGGTGGAGGGAAAGACTGGCTCAAGTAGTGGATTTCAAATGGACAGGCAGCTTTGCCTTGGATAGTGTCAAACATCCCAAGTATTTTTGGAGCTGTACTTAACCAAGCAAGTGGACAACATTCTATTACAACTCCTAATTTGTGCTTTGTCAATGGTAGCGGTCTTTGGTGAAACAGGAGATGAGTATCTACAGAACATCCAGCCTCCAATTTGCTCTTGCAGCCAAAATATTATTTAGCTGGTCCAGTTCAATGTTTGGTTAATGGTAATTAACCCAGATATTGATGTTAGATATTTGGTAATGGTAACGCCATGGTATGTCCAAATAGGTTGCTTAGATTCCCTGGTCACAGCCTGGCATTTGGGTGACAGGAATTTTATTTGCTACTTATCATCACAAGCTGTGGCTGACCTTGTCTAGGTTTTCATCCTCATTATCTCAGGAATTGCATTCTGTGCAATCATTAGTGATCATTCCTATTTTTGAGTTTATAACAGAGGAAAGGCCATGTCTAAAACAGCTGAAAATAATTGTGCATAGGACACTATCCTGAGAAACTGAGGGCCCTCTTGTAGCACAATGGTAGTGTCCCTACCCCTGGACTGAGAGATCCAGGTTCCAGTCTCTCTTGCTCCAAAAGTGTGTAATAACATCCCTCAACATGTTGATTAGAAAAAATAAGTAAAATTTACAAAAAACTTGTGAAACTGCTAGGGTGCATGTGGCACAGTGGCAGTGTCCCTATCTCTGCGCCAGGGGCCCAGAATTTGAGTCCCACCTCCTCCAGAGGTTTGTAATAACATCCCTGAACAGATTAATTAGAAAAGATTTATTCTGAGGAATTCTGTATCCTCGTGATACATAACATAATGAAATGGCACCAGTAATAACTAAAGATCAGTCATACTTACCAATGATAAAGGAATTATACATTCAATGTGATGTACTTTCACCTACTTTATTGACACAAACTCGAAAAGTTTTACACTTTCTTACTTGAACACAATATCCTTCATCAGCTCCTGCGTTTCAGTAAAGCCATAGACTAGTTAGGGAATTTCTCCAGTACAATCAGGTTGTATTCAGGAATGGTTTATTGTTGACACTCAGAAATAAATATACTGGATCTACTAAAACCAGAGGGAAACACTAAAGCAGACAATGCAGGTACATTTCACTTTGGCTGCAGATCAACAAGGTATCCTACATTTCACTTCATGATACATTCTGTTGAAGTCAATACAAAGGCAAGTTTGGTTCAGTGAATAACAAACCGTTTATCCACTACTGGCAATCTTCTATTCACACCTAAAATGAAAATTACTTGCAATATTCTCATTAGTCTGAAGACTCTGTTTTCTTGATAAATAGCATCATCTCTCTTATTTACTAGTTACATTGATCAGGCACCAACTGCAGTCAAACTTGTTGGTAGCTCCCTGGTTTCTTCAGCATGTCCAATAAAAAAGGTACGCAATTCAATCCTTTCTCTGGCTCCCCCAATGCACTCTGCAGATGTATGCCTGACTGTAGACTTTCTCACAAATACAGACAGAGGTTAGCAACTCTCAGATCTTTCAGAATAGCTCGTGTGCCAGAACACAGTTGACTGCTCCTTGCTTCCAGATATTGAACTGGTACAGCTAGAATTTTAGAAACAGGTTCTCATAACTGGTAAAGTTCAGTAAAATGAAATATTAGAGGAAGGGACAGCAGAAAAGGAAATAAATTAGTACTGTAATCACAATATATAGTCTCAATGCTACCTGTATTATAAAGCATTATTCAATGTTTAACAAAGACTTGATACTAGTTCTAACAGCACACACCTATTTAATAATGTAAAAAAAAATTGCTATGAGTAAGTAACATGTGGAATAAAAAGAAACCTGTTATATCATAATTAACATTAATTCGGTAACACTAATTTCAGAACGGCAGGATTTATAAGTATCCGACATTATTATGAAATTTGTTGTGAAGCCACTTCAGCATTAATTTCTTTTGAGGAGTCATGTTTAAAGGATCAAGGACAGGGATTCATTGGAAAAGACTGGGAAAATATCTGAACTTGTTTTATAAACAATGGTCACTAAAAGGATGCAGTGGAGAAAGCTAGTTGACAGATTTTTTTTAAATTTTAATACAAAATATTGGCCATATTGGTAACTAGGTAAAGCATTTAAATTTATGTTGTGACCAGAGAAGAAGATGAACTAGTGCGTTTCCGAAACCTCAATCGCAACAATTTCATTTTATTCGTTCATGGGATGTGAGCTGGCCACATTTATTGCTTGTCCCTAGTTGCCGTGCAAACTCTGTTCGACAGTGGTACCAATCAAAATGTAATTTGCATGGTCAGTTTTAAAAGATGGTGATAAATCTGGCGAACAGGGCTGAGTCTTAAAGGAGATAGTATCAGACGATAGTGGTTGGTGCCAAGATCCATAAACTCTGGTGGCTAGTGCTGTAAAATCACCAGGCTGTTACTTGTATGTTTCTGCAGTTGTGGGCTCCGTAGAAATTCACTTTTAAAAGGAAGTTGAAGAACCAGTTAATAGCTGAAAGAATAACATATTCCTTGCACATTATAGGACCATAAAAATTAGAAACAGAGTAGGCCATTCAGCCCTTACTGCCACTGAATGAGATTTTGCTGACCTACTACCACAACACCATTTTCTTCGACTTTGCCCATAACATGGAGACATATATTGATCACAGTCTTGACATACCACTATCACTCCACATGATATCAAGAAAAGATTGAAGAGAGTGGGTTCTGCAAAATCTAGGGGACCTCACAACATTCTGGCAATAGTACTGAGGACTTGTGCTTCAGAACTTACCACAACCCTAATCAAACTGTTTCAGTATAGCTACAACACTGGCATCTACCCATGTGTAAAACTGCCAGGTGACGGGGAGTGGTGATGGCTTAGTCGTATTATCACTAGACTATTAATCCAGAGATGGTGCATGAAAGAGCTGCTAGAGGAAGTGGTGGAGGTTGGTACAATTACAAAATTTAAAAGGTATCCAGATGGATATGTGAATATGAAAGGTTTAGAGGGATATGGACCAAATGCTGGCAAATGGGACGAGATTAGTTAGGATATCTGGTCAGCATCAATGTGTTGGACAGAAGGGTCTGTTTCCATGCTTTACGTCTCTATGACTCCATGACCCAGTTAATGTTCGAGGGACCCGAATTTGAATCCTGCAGGTGGGGAACTTGAGTTAAAAAAGAGAATCTGGATTTAAAAGATGGCCATGACACTACTGCCAATTATTGGGGAAAAGAAAATGTGGTTCATTAATGCTCTTTAGGGAAGGAAACTGCTGTCGTTACATGGTCTAACTGACTTGTCTTCCCAGACTCAAAGCAAGGTGGTTGATTCTTAAGTGTCCTCTGGGCAATAAATGCTCGCCTAGCCAGTAACTCTAAAGCCTGTGAATAATTTTTTTCAAAAATGCCCTGGACACAACAAGGAGGACAACTTTAACCTAACTAATTTTCAGCACATTCAATCTACTCTCAAGAATCAGCCAAGTGATAGAAAGTTTCATCAACAGTGTTATTAACAGTCAGTTCGGGTTCTGCCAGAGGTTTGGGTTCCTGACTTCACTTATAGCATTGGTTCAAACATATAGACAAGAAACGTTGAATTCCAGAGAGAAGGTAAATGTGACTGTCCTTAACTGAAAGTGACACCAAACTGGATTCAATGAGGAATCAGGGACAAAGCTCTCTGCTGGCTGGAGTCACACTGAGCAATAAGGAACATGGTTGTTGTGGTTGAAGGTCAATCATCTCAGCTCCAGGACATCTCCCATATGAGTTCTTCAGGGTAGGGTCTTTGGCTCAACCATCTTCAACCGCTTCATCAGTGACCTTCCTTCCATATAAAGTCAGAAGGAAGGTTGTTTGCTAGTGATTGCAAAATGTTCAGCACCATTCATGACTGCTCAGACACTGAAGCAGTCTATGTCCAAATATCCATGGGCAATGAGAAAAAAAATCTAGCCATTGATCCTTTATATTCAATGGCACCATCATCACAAAATACTGCAGTATCAACATTCTGGAGGTTACCACTGATCAGAGACTGAACTGTTTATGTAAGTACTGTGGCCAAAAGTACAGACCAGAGTCAAAGTCCTGGACCTTCCTCCCTAACAACATTATGAGTCTAGCTACACCAAATGGATTGTAGCAATTCAAGAAGGCAGCTCACCATCACTATCTTAAGGGCTGTTAGGAATGACAATAAATGCTGGCCCAGCCAGCAATGTCCACATCCCATGAGTAATTAAAAAAACTGAGCCCCACAGACCTCTGCAACAGAGAATTCCAAAGATTTGCTGCACTTAAAGTGAAGAAATTCCTCCTGATTTCAGTCCTAAATGTGCTCCTTATTTTGTGACTGTGTCTCCTAGTTACAGACATCTCGACCATAGGAAATATCCTTTCTACTTCAGATAGATGAAGAATTTTACTGGAAACAATATAAGAATTGAATGGACTTGAATGAGATTGCCTTCCATTCTCCTAAACCCCAGAGAATACAGGGGAGGGGATAGCATAGTGGTAATCCAGAAACATAGTAATGTTCTGGGGACCAGAGTTCAAATCCCAACACAGCAGAGTTTGAATTTTTAAAAAATCTGGAATTGAGAGTCTACCGATAACCATAACTCCATTGAAAAAATCCATCTGGTTCGCATTCATGGAAGGAAACTGCCATCCTTACCTGGTCTGGCATACATGTGACTCCAAACCCATGGATATATGGTTTACTCTTAATTGCCACACATAAATTGGTATAGGGGAAATAAAATTAATGAGGCAAACGCATGGGTCAAAAATTGA